>NW_026915769.1:634915-1269830 GCF_034315485.1 Pezoporus occidentalis
ATGTGTAAGTCATAGGACCAGAATATAAATACACATGACATGGAAAGGAGTAAATAATACTGACGCTTTCTTTAGAAATGTTCTCGGGCAATACTTCTATTCATGTCCTACTGAAATGACATGAAATAAAACTTTATGGGGAAAAGTGTTATTAATCACACAGGTTCTTGAGGGCATGACTACCCGTGTATTGAGAGGCACTCTTCCTTCACAGGGCTGGTGCCTAGTGCCTTATACCAATAATGCAGATATAAAGAAAACTGGGGTACTTTACGCATCAGATCATAAAGGAAATGTGTTTCACCATTGCTGTCTAGGAAGACACTTATGCATTTTTCACTGCAGGTCAAGCAGTTCCCTATGGAGCTGGATATCTGGATGTGAACAGCAGTGCCAGAACACACAGCAAGCAGGCAGGGATGGGGCTGTGAAGGAGTCCCACACTCCTGCTGGCATCTCCATGGTGTAGTCCCACCCATGAGCAAAGGCAACTCACACCTGGGTCTGGCCTGAGAGGGCAAATCCCACTGCTCTGGGAAAGCAGAACACCTCAAATTAATGAGACGTCTTCAAACCCCCTGAAGTAAAATGAAGGGGGGAAAAAATACAGTTTCTTGCTGTTGTCACTGAGAATTTAATACCTATCATTTATAATCAAGGTGCTCCTAGCAAGGAGGTCAACACTTGCTCCTGGCCATGTGTGAAGACAAGACCTCTGAAAGCATGCTGGCTGATCTCAGCTAAGGTCCCTTCTAATGCTTATGATACTGGGCTAGCTCCTCAGAGCAGGATCTTCCCCCTTACATGGCTGGAAAATGCCTTCCAGTGAATATATGCTCCTGCAAATAAATCTCAATCTTTAGAATGAATAATAAAGACAGTTAAACCAATAATAAAGTACGTAAATACTTTTTCATTGCTGTTAACCTTCAGAAATTACTGCCGCAGGGCTAAAATGCAGTGTCAGGTTGCAGGAGAGATGTCTTCTTTGAGAAGGTGTCTGCTCTAGGAAAGGGTCAAAGCCACCCGTATAAACTGTGCAGCTTCTTATCCAATGGCAGCTATGGTTACTGATTTACAACTTGCACTGGTGACAAAAACCCTGGCAGCACCCAGTGGTACACAGAATGGTGCTCTTTGGGCTTGCAAGTTCAACTTCATAAGACTTCTGCTCCTTTTTGATCATTAGTTACATAGACAAAACCTCAAAATAGATCCTCAAGGCTATTGCTGGGCTGTGTCTTTGTAGATCTGATTCAAAATGTCCCTCTGAGTAAGTTTTTCGTACATCAGTGCCTGTAAAGTAAAAGTTCTTCCCTCCTCGCAGGTGCATCCACAGGTACGAGGCTCTTACATGCATGGCTGTAGCCCCTACTTGGACAACTTCACTTACACACTGCTCCTTGAGTTACGGTCCTGCTAACACAGAAAGGTGTTTGGGCTTGAAAAAAAAAGGAAATAATTATTTTTGTGGCTTTGTTAGTTTATTTTCTTTAACTTTGACACATTTTATATGTCTTCTGTTGCAGGTCTGTGTGGTGTCCTTAGTGGGATTTGTTATGCTTTGCATTTCATACCAACCTGATGAGAAGACGTGTGTGCAGTTCACAGTAAAGGTACCTCAACTTTAATTTATTTTCCTTCTCATGTTGTTAAATAGAAAAACTGATACTGGAGATATTTTTAAGACCACATGAAAAGAAGTGAAAATGCACCTGAAATGCAAGAATGGTTTTCTGGTATTTTCCAGGCAGCTAAGGAAGAAGCTGTAGCCTATAAAGGAGAAACTATAATAATGAATATTTCAAATCAGAGCAGTATCAGAACAAATCAGAACATGTTTTTTTGTTGTTTTTTTTTGCCATTTTTTAAGAATATCAAAGAGATCTGAATCAACAAAGCTGGAATAACTTGGGAAGTGTTCGGTGAAAGACTGAGGGTTACTGATAAAGTAGAAATACTCATAGAGAGTTGGAGCAGATGTAGGGTGGTATAAAATGGGTCCACTTTAATCAAGTTTTAATTTTTAATGTGATCTAAGAAGCATCTCAGCATCTTCCCAGCAGATTTGCTCCTCACCATGATATAAGAAACTGCATAGGCACAAGTGGCTATAAAAAATTGTGGCTGCAAATCTCTACCTGCCCACCTCCATGGCTGGGGATAGAGAGGCTGTACCTGAGCACTGATAGCTATGTATCAGCACACGGTGCCTTGTGTCAGGGTGAGGCACTAGTGAACATGGGAAAGCATTAGCCAACCATAGAATAAAGCATTCTTCCACTAAGCAAATTCCCATCTGAGCATTGTAATAGAGGTGCAGAAACCATGCACCATGGCCTGCCTTAGTCCCCAAACCTATTCTTCATTGACACTGGTAAATGGCTAGAAAAGAAAGGCTAAGAATGCTTGGTCCAGATGGGGCATTTTTAACACCATTTTCCTGGGCTATTTTTTCTTATTATTGTAATTTTCCAGGCTCTTAATATTTTGCAGACACATAACAACCAAGAAAAATACTGATGCAAGCAACACAAAATAACAGTGATTATTAACTGAAAAAGGCAGAAGGAAATAAAACGCAAGGAGTGGCTTTTGAAACCTGGCATTCATCCTCGCTTTAGAAATTAGACCCCGGTGTGTCTTTTGTGCCTCTCTCAAGCTTCTCCCATACTTACATAAAGAAAGGGAGAAGAACAACAATTGTTTCTGCCCTTTGATTGCCTCCTCATTCTCACCCATCACCTTTACACCCGCAAGTAAGCCTTATAGCTGCCCAGGGAGCTGCAGGGCTGGGCGGGAGCTGCCACGCCAGGCTTTTTATTGCTTGCCCTGCAGCATTAAATTGAACTTGGCATCCGAGCAGGAAGGGAGTCATCCCTCGTGGTGGGAACGGCATGTTGGGCTGGGCAGCTCAGATGTCTCTGCCACCCTTAGTAACACCGCCCACCCTGGCAGTGAGGAGCATGAGCCATCGCTTCAGCGAGAATGTAGAAGTGCTCCCCAGGAAATGTAAAATGGGTCATTCCTCATCCCCTGGCAGAATTAGAGCTGAAGTCTCCCTTGAAAGACTTCTGGTTCGGTCCATAGCCCATGGGCTCCTGCCTACCCGAGGCATTCTCCTCCCCAAAATCTACCTTCCCCAGGTTTCCTATTGCAGCATGCCACAAAACTGCATCTTGACCAGGCTTTTCATCTCTCCTGTCCTATGTTCGCACTGGGAGCCATTGTTCCACAGTGCCTACCCCCTTTGCTGCCTTTCTGAAGAAAGGGCTTCTGGCTGCAGAGCACATACCTATTTTAAACCAAGTTGGAGCTAAGAGTCTCCTCCAGCCCTTTGGTCATACATCTCACTTTAGGACTCATCTAAATCCCCAATATCACTTTTCAGATCTTCAGATGTCAGTGAAAGGTGTCTCTGAACCAAAAAATGTCACAAGGCTGAGGATGCAAAATTGCAATCATGAGACAAAGCCAAGTAACTCTGGTCATTCTCTCCTGCTTGGGGGCCTGATGTTTCGTCTAGCAGCGTGGTTGGGTTCAGCCCTATCTGCTGTGTCTCTCTTCCCAGGGACTTGCTCCCTAGCCGAGGCCCTGCCCTCAGGCTGGTGCCCACTGAAACTGCACTGGCTGCTGAGCATCACCCTAGAAGAAAATTTTGGCTGGACTTCTCTGCAGTGCAAAGAGCACCCTGGAACCCCTTGCCTAGCCCAAGGGTCACTTTGGAAGGAGGACCATACACAGTCACAGGCCTAGGGGATTTTGGTTAACCCCTGAGGTGACTCTATGACCACTGTGAGTGACTCCCTCGGGGTGGGAAACAGCAGGAGACATGTGCAGTCCTCTCTGCCTTCCTCCTTCTCAACAGCTGCTTCTTTCATTTCACACTTGCATGAGCCCTGGATCCTGTTAAAGGAGGAGGTGTTAGAACTCCTTTTGGCAGAAATCTCTTCATGAGACTGAGGGTATTCACAACACCCTGTGCATCCAGGGAAAAGGAAGACCACCACCCAAAGGGAGGGTGGCTTTGCACTTTGGTGGGAGCAATGGCAAGTCCCAGGCTAAATTTCTGCCTTGCCCCATCTCTGCATCAGCAGGAAGCATGCTCTGTAATATGGCAAAGCCACATGTCCAGCTATTACTTGTGTATTTGAGAGGGGACATCCTCTTCCCTTGTCCAAAACCAGCCAACCAAAAAACCCCACATAGGAAAATCTTGAGATCTCCTGTGGACTTCCTGGGCTATCTGCTAATATTTGACAGATCATTCACTGTGGTCCTCTTCACAGCATCTTCCACAGTAGCATGACACCCTCCTGCTCGCACAGCCCCAGCTTCCCACACCATAGCACACACTGCGGTTCCTGCTCCCTGCACAGGGAGCCTGAGTCACTACCACCTTCAAAAGAGGTCCCCTGGATCCATGTCTGCAAACACTTCTGGTTTCACTGCTGACAACTATGAGAAGCCTTTTCCACAAGGAACTCGATCCATCTTAGGTTCTTGAATTTTATTTGGCACAGAGCAAAACTTTTGCTAGTAAATATTGTTAAAAGATTCTTCTTCATATAAGGAACCTGGAGGAGGGAGAGCTGCCATGCTCTGACCTCGTCATATGATGTCTCTTCCTGCTTCCTTTTCCTCCTTCTATTCAAACAGCAATTGCAATGCCTATCTCTCTGAAGCTGTTAAAAAATGGTTTTCCAGTGGCAAGTTATGGTTGTGGGCAGAGCTTACTACAAGGTTGTATTTGCGAAGTTGCCTCCAGGGCTGGCATGTGGTTGATCTGCTGATGGGATCTCAGCACTTGTTGTCTTGTACTCCCTCACAGGCAGTACTTGCATTTGCCTCACCTTTGATATTTGGAAATGTGTTCATTTTCAGCAGCTTGCAGAGAGATTCCTCTGCAAACATCTTGTGAGAATAATAAGCTATTTGGAAATCGCCAATGGCCCCATGCATCTCTGTTCAGCTCTGAGGATTGCTGGAAGAGCTGCCCATGTAATTTGGATACTGGGATTTCCTTCCCTTTAGGTACAGAACAAGCAAATTCTTGCTTACTGTACTTGGAGTGTAGCTTAGGCTGTGGATTTCACCCTATTTTGTCCTGACTTTGGGTAGAAGTTGGCAGCTGAATAAAATACCTGCCAAGGGAGAATCAGGCACATCGTGTAGTCTTGGCTTAATATCTCATTTATTAGGGAGGCCTGATTCTGTCTTCTGCTGGTGTGAATCTGGGGACTTCCAGACAGTCCACTAGGACTCCTACATTGCACAACTTTCATCCCTCAGAGAATGTCCATTTTCCGTTTTCTCTATCAAACACATTTGCACCATCTTTTAAAGTAATGCCGTCAGTTTATGAATTACCATATCTTTGCTTGTAAAGGGGCCCATCAGTCAGTAGTTCTCCATTTTTTTTCTGTGGTTTATATGAGGAGGTGTCCCCATTCTCCAACTTCACCTTTCTTATGGACCTTTTCCTTGAAAGTTATTGCATTTAATAAGAGCTACCCTCATTTTGAAACTGCTCTTGGTTTAAGGCTGCACAGGAAGTCAATAAATTTAATAGTAGCCAAGTCCTGCAAATTAAGATCTTGCTTTAAGGATTTGGTGATCTGGGGAGAAAATTTATACAGTGCTTTAAGATCTGTAATAAGCCCAAATATTTTATTTTTCAAACTGGCAAATGAATAGGAAGATTGATTCAATGCTGTAGACAGAAGAGAAATACACCAGGAACATGAAATTTATCAAGACATACATACTTGGAGTTTCAAGGTCATAAAAAATGCTTTTATATTGATAGTTTGCTTGCAGTATTGAGGTTAAGAAAGAGAGAAGCTGCTGTTTAAAATAACAGATTCCCAACCATGCCATGTGTCTGACAGATAAGACGCCAAGAAAAATAAATGTTTCTACAGTGCTGAACAGAACCAAAAATGCTATTTTGGCTAAACACAGAATATGATTTTAAAATACATTCACACATATTTTGTATGCAGCACAGCAACTGCCAGTTCCAGCTATCGAAAGTAAGGGAAGTCCATATGCTCTGGTATCTGAAGGTCTCAGGTGTAACTCAGAGCGACAAAGGGTCTGAGTTGCTGCCAGTTTCCATGTATTTGTGGGGGTGGATTCTACATAGCTACTCTTGATAAAAGCCACCCTATTTTGAAGCTACCACTGGTGCAAGGAGTAGTGGGGTGACAAATAGACCCTTGTTCTTCTCATGGCATACCGCTGAGATATAAAGGGCGCTCACTGCTCTTTCACACCTTTAAAGACTTCTCCTCCATGTTTATGGGGCAAGTTTTAGAGGGAGATTGAGCACAGCATGCACTTTTTGTGGAGATTTGAATTCGTGCTCCACAGTAGGACCTGGTAAGCAAGTAGGCTGGCTGCATTCACAGGGCCACAAGCAGAAGATCAGCCACCTCGCTGCCTGATTTGCAAGTATAAATCAGATTTGTTTGGGCATGCAAACCAAGAGCCGGGAATAACACATGAACAAAGTTTCAAAAACACCTACTTCTCAGTAGCCTGGGATGTCAGCCTGAGCCTCAGTCTGCTCAGCTCTGCTTCAAGGCAACTTTATCGATTTATCTCAGCTGATGACTCTGGCCCATGCAGGTACAAGGAAGATGCTCACTCCCTCTCTCTAAAGCTTCTGGCTGTATAGAGACATCGATTTCTCAGTGCTTTCTTCAGGTCTCAAAATTGCAAGGCAATACTCATATAAAATATGCAAGGCAGAAATACTGTTCTTGAGATAACCTGCTGCAATGGTTTAACCCCAGCCAGCAACTGAGCACCATGCAGCTGCTTGCTCAGTCCCCCTGCCCCTGGTGGGATGGGGAGGATAATCTGAAAAAGGTAAAACTAATGAGTTGAGATAAGAACAGTTTCACAATTGAAATAAAGTAAAATATAATGACAACAACAACAGAAATAGCAACAACAATAATAATAAAAAAGGGAGATAACAAAAAGAGAAAGGAATTAACCCCTATAAACACGTAATACAATTGCGCACCACCCGCTGAGGATACCCAGCCTGTCTCAGACCAGCAATCAATCAGTGGGTCCTGGCCAACTCCTCCCAGTTTGTATACTGAGCATGACATGCTGTGGTATGGAATATCCCTTTGACTAGTTTGGGTCTCTGCTCCCTCCCAGCTTCTTGTGCCCCTCCTTACTGGCAGAGCATGAGAGACTGAAAAGTCCTTAACTTGGAATAAGCATTACTCAGCAACAACTAAAACATTGCTGTGTTATCAGCATTATTCTCAGCCTAGATCCAAACCACAGCACTGTATTAGCTACTAGGAAGAAAAATAAGCTCTATCCCAGCAGGAACCAGCTCACTTGTTAAACTTTGCATCACTTGGGAGTTATAGCTATCTTGCAATTTTTGAAGAATACAGTGTCCAGGTAGTACATTGAATGCATGTGTTCCATGTGAAGTCCATATGCAAGTGTTCATTCTGTGTTCCTCATTACCCATGTAGCTGGAAAAAATGAGGATTTTTTCTTTATTTTTTCTTTTTCTTTGTTTTCTTTCAGTTGATGTATTTTCTCCTGAGCGCCGTGGGTCTGGTTGCCTGTGTTTTGGCAGTGGCTTTTGCTGCACACCATTATTTGCAGATGACAAAATTTACCTGCAACACCATCTTTGAGTCCTGCCAGTGCAAACTGGACACTGAAGACCCCCTTGGTAGAACCTTCATCTACCAGGATGCAGCTGACTGTGACAGCCTCACTAGCATGCTCAACCTGTACCTACTTCTGCAGATGGCTCTCAATCTGGTCACAGCCCTGGTGTGTCTATCGGCATGCTTCGTGATGTGGAAGCATAGATACCAGGTCTTCTATGTGGGAGTTCGGTTCTACTCTTTAACTGCTACTGAAGGCCAGAAACAGAAAGTGTAGTTCTGGGCTGGCAGGGGTTAGCCAAGGAATGGAAAATGTCAGCATACTGCCACCATAGACACCACAGATGGATGAGCATTTACAAGGTTTTTGACAGGGAAAAGCATTCACACAGTTTAATGAATACATTTTTCAATCATTTTAAGAGCATTTCATATGACTGCTCTTGCAAAAGGTCTCTTGTGAGATGATGTAGAGGTCACAAAGTCCTAAAAATGCAGCTGTACAAATACTCACCAAAGAGGATCTTTAATAGCCATAGACAAAATGAGAGCTTAAAAAATCATTGGGAACTCATCTGCAGGGCTACAGCTGTTAAGATAAAGGGTCCCTTTCCATCCCTGGTATCTGTCCTTGCCTTCAGAGAAGCTATACCAATTTTTATGAGACAAGGATCTGGTCCAAAGTGCTTAATTATAATTATGCTGATCATGCCTAGGGAATATATTGTCTCTTGGATGCTCTGGGCATAACCCACACTAACCTAATGAGGGCTTAACATATGGAAAATTAATAAGGGAGGTCAAGATTCTTCAAATGAAGGTTGAGACCAACAGCAAAGTGAATATAAACAACCGCCATATAAAATATATGTAAGACTTTTCAGAGTGACTAATGATACAGGTTACCAATTACTAATAAACAACAATATGAGTGGGTTCACTAATGGGAATCTGGGGATATTTTTGATCCCCAGACAGATTCCTCCCCACTTTCAGAGAAAAGATCAGTTAAGAAACCTTGAATTGCACTCCCAAAGTGGAGGACCCTAAATCACTAGTCACGTTGAAAACTATGTTGACATTGCTCTAATTGCAATCCCAGGTCCCAAACCCGGTGTCTAACCAGTTCCACCAATTATATTCCAAGCACAAAAGGCCAAATGCATTTTTGGTGTAACTCCTCTGAAGACAATCAGCCTTATGAACCAGCAGTGGAGTTGGGCCAAAAGCCCTGAAAGATATATCCCTGCAACAATGAATGTTTTTAAAATGGGGTGGAGGGAGGGAAGCAAGAAGAGACTGCCAGTCTCCCAAAGACATCATTTATAATGATGAAGGCAAAAGAACAGCTTTCTTAATATGCAGTATAGAATAACAAACCACATTCAAGCAGTGCTTTTTCACTGTGAAAGTGTGGCTCTAGAAGTGCTTTATGACTTACTAGCCTTATACCATGACAAGTATGTTGGTTTGTCCCTTGAACTTACATTTCTACTAGCACAGCATGGACTTCCAAATGTAGGAGCAATTCCAAACTGGCAGCATTTTGCACTGCCTGCTGATAGATATCTGTGCAAGGGCAAGCCAGCTGGTGCTCACACCCTGCCATAAATAGGGATTTCCCTATCCTGGCCAGGACATGGGTGTCTCTGAGGTGGGATGGAGCAATCACATGCCTGAAAAACTGTGCCATAATCATTAGCAAGGAGGAAGCAAATAAAACTCCAAGAAGGCTTCAAAGAAGCAAAGCCTTTCTGTTTCTGCAGCAAAAATAGCCACCAGGAAGTCAAAACCCCAGTCTGGCAAACAGCTAGTTGTCTAAGTAGTTCTAATATTACCCGAAAACTCTTCCTTATGGTGATCATACATCATCCCAGGGCTAGACCAGTATACCTGCAGGATCAGAAAATCTCAGTGTAGTTAGGTCTCCTATGGTCCACCTGCAGCACTGCTCTGGGTATGTACTCAAGTGTTTCTCATGGAATGCGTTTCTAGAGTAGACATAGTGTCACCAGGGTGCTCTTTGCCAAGCTGCAAAGAGAGGAGCTTCAGAAAATGAAGGATTTTGAGACCAGCTTCCAAATGGTCTTTTTTTTTATGCACCTAAAAATAGTAGTCACTAGTAAGCTTGACTGTGGGGCAATTTGCTTGCATACGTGTCACCACACACCCAACGTCCTAAGCCTGGCTCTCAGGCATGCTTGGAGCAAGCTGAGATAGCAGTGGAAGGTACAGGAAGGCTGGGGATGTAAGACCCTGCTGTCAGCATTGGCGGGGCCATCTGTGTGGTGCCAGGAACCAGTCTGTCTCCTCAAATCCATTGGAGTGTGTTTGCAAGCAGCTCTTGTGGACCTGTACCACAGCCAGCCTTCTATACGAGATGGATGCACAGGCGTGCCTCTTCACCTGCTACTTGTACTCAGATGATGGTTTGTCCCCCCATTCCTCACATGACTCCAGCTGTGATCTCTGTGGAAGTGCACGGCAGAGGACAGAACTTCCTCCTACCTACAGGACCCTTGCTGTCCCTGCTTTTCCCTCCAGTCAAAAACGTGGTCTCGCCTCTGCAAAGAAGATAACAAGAAGCAGGAAAGGAATTGAGGGGAGGCTGAATGACAGCTGAGCTTTGGCCCTTTCTCCCACCCTTGCCACCAGGCGCTGCCCCCTGACGGCTAGTGAAGCAAGAGGAAGGCTCTGCTGGCAGAGCAGGGTATGTTTTCCACCCTGCCCTTTCCCAAATATCCCTGTTTAGAAGGTAACTTGGTGTGCAGGGCTCTAGGCTGTGCTGTCTGCAGGCTGGCAGCAGCAAGATGTTGTGAGAAACAGCTGTCCTGGCTGGCCCTGGCTGAGTGGCATTTCCACCAGAGCAGGCTTTTGTCTCCTTAATCCTTTGACCTCCATTTCACCCACGTTTTCACTCCCTGTCTCCCAACACCTCCAAAGTGCTGGGCTTCCAGAGGCCAGCTCTGTTAGATGGGGCTGGGCTTGCATTGCCTGGACTCTGCCTTACCCACTCCCGGGATTAAACTTGCTGGGACTCCTCTAAAGCGTGAAAGACATGGTGGTAATGATCTCAGAGTCCTGAAAATGCCTCCAGTGAAGCAACAGGGAAAAGATGGAAGATCTGGATAAGAGACCCTGCTCCACTGAGCAAGGTGCGCACCTTCACAGAAGTGCACCCTCCAATTCCGGGGGCCGCCGTTGCTGACTTCGGTTCACTGATCAGCGTGCTGCAGCTTAAACCTTTGCTCTGGAAGAAAACAATATTCATCATGTATTCTGGTGGTGCTTTGCTGCTTAATGAATAAATACGGAGCATTTTGATCTAGCAAAGACTAACTTCAGTATTTCCTCTTTATATATTCCAAGAGCATAAAATCCAAAGAGAAGACATGGGGAAATGGACATGGTAGCGTTCTGAACTGTTTCCCCCCAGTTTTACACATATTTTGCTTGGATCAAGATTTTCAGAAAGTACTAATTAAAGGTTTTTCACCAACCACAATATATTCAGACAGCTCCCTGCCTTTTCCCAATGTCAGAGTCCACATGGACTGCACCAAGAGAAAGACTGGGACTAAAAGGCTTGGAAAGGCCAGAGCTGTTGAATAAAAACACCTTTCTTTTTGGAAATGTATTCTCTGGGTGAATTCCACAGAAAGGAGTAGGATTAAACCGCTATGGACACACAGAATTTGTGAAGGGTTTGATGTAATTTACTCTCACAAACCCAGGTGGGATTCTCATTTGCACCCTGGTCACTTTACACTGTTTTCCCAGTGTAAAGGGGTTGTAAAGACAGCATCAATCATTTTTACACCTACTTTATGGCCATTTTACACAGGTGAAGGGGCCCTTTGTGTAAATGAGAACTCAAGCCCTAGAGAATTTAATAGAGAAGAGATCCTATCTATAGACTGCACTAGACCCTCTAATAGGGTCTATTACTGGGATATAACTCTCTACTGAATTTTATAGCTTGACTTAAAGATTGTCAGTCTTGATTAAATTCAGCTCTGCAGAACTTTTCCAAAGGTGACATGCATGCTCCTCCACCCCAAACACATGCAGACAGTGATGGTGTCACATGAATAACTGCTTGGTTTTTAAAAGGAGAAACAGCAGCTACCGCTTTCCTCTGGCTCTGACACATTTTGATGTTGTGCTATGCAAATACTGGAGCGACAATAATGGCAATGAAAAGGGAACCGAGACACAGCACCTTACACAGAGCCAAAATGTCACATTCTCAACCACACCGAGGTGGCAGCCACTCCCGATGGGGGGGCTGCATGCTGTGCCCCTCTCCATCCCCTGTTGCCGCTGGACAGACGTGCTGATGGGCGATGGGGAAGCACTGCTGGTCCTGACCCTGTGCTGGGGCAGCCACCAGCCCACTCCTCCCACCACCACCTTCACGTGATGGCCATCTGCACCTTGTCAGCCCTGTGTGGGCACCACTTGGAGCTTTGCCTAAAGAGCGGCTTTGCGCAACAGCGCTGGAAATTGCAATCAACTCACAGGGCTCATTTTTACTCTCTTTCCTTTTTTTTTCTTCACTCTACCAGCCAGTGCAATATTTGCTTTAGGGGCCTTTCGAAACAGAAAGCACGCTGCTGGCGTGTGAGAGGAGCCATGGTTCAGGTCCTCTATATTTAGAAAGCCAGGATGGCATGCGTCCTCTTGAAATTTTCATAGTCCCCTGCACCCCACCCACCCACCCTCCCACATACTCCTGCTTGCGTCTGGAAAATGCTTTTCGGTCTTAGCAAAGGGTGTTGGCTTAGGGGGATTCGAGGGACGTGCAGAGGAACAACAGCAGCTCAGTCCCAAGTACGAAGCGCAAAGCCTCCTTAAGGCGCGGGGCAGGCGGTGGGCACCCACCAGGCTCAGGCAGCTGAAGTCAGGGTTCTCTCCTGTTGTAACAAATCCCAAGGCAGGGACAAGTTTTCCTGAGACATATGCAAGCTCTCTGCCATGTCACATCAGGCAGCTCTGTACCCTCAGCTGAAAATGCCTTCCTGAGCTCATTTTTTAGTGGTCACACACGGTCCCCAGCATCTGTATCAAGAAGATGTATTTTGATGCTAATTCATGTCAGGGCTCTGCAGGTCCCACTCCCTGGAATTTCTGCTTTCTGCTCTGCTTCTGCCTTCTGTAATCACTAATCAGTAACATTTGTCCTCCCCTTAATTTGCTCTGTAGTCAAGTATTATAAGCAAAGATTGCATCTACAAAGTTGGGGTACTTTTGGGTTTCGTACCCAAAAAATCTTTTGGATTTGGATTTCCATGCCTTTATCCAAGCAAACAACTGAAAGGCTCATCTAAACTTCATTGAGGGTGGCTGGGGATTTCTTTCTTCTTTTTTTTAAGAAGATATGGGTAATGCATATTTCATGTGTTACCATAATGCTTTCCCTCTCCACAAACCCATCTTCACAATACAGCTTAGCCATTAAGGCCTGCTTACAGTGAGTGACTGCAGAGACAGCATGGATCTGAGACCCACCAAAGCTCACAAATGACTCCCTGCTTCACTGGGTTCACCAAGGTATTCCTGCCTGTAATGGGCATCTGAGAGCCAGTCAAATGCGAGTGAGAGCCCAGCCTGAAGCAGGAGAACAATCTGCAGAGGGTGATTTGAATTCTGTCAGCTGTATTAGGACAGTCAGCAGGGCTGACCTCAAGTTACAGGACATACAGAGAGTGACACTGATTGAGGCAGCCCTCTGCACTAAGAGCCCTGATTATCCTGGAAATGAAACATTTGAGAAAGGTAGGTTTTTAACCCCATTTCACTCTCTGTGGCCATGTAAAGAGAACTCCGCTTTTAAATGTCCCAAAACTAACTGAAGAAGGATTTATTCTTACTGCAGTGTGGGATATCTCTTTCACTAAAACTATGACAAGAGGACGCCTTTGCATATCTGTCCTCTCTGAGGCTGGCTGGAAGCGTCACTGCTGGATGGATGCAGAGCAATGTGGAGCCACCCTCACTTCTTTTTCTGGGACATTTTCTTCCAGCTCCACAGCTGCCAGTGCTGGCACAGGGAGGGCAGGGGAAGCTGATGGCCCAGATCCATAATGTGCCCAAGTCAACCAAGCCCTGGAGCTATCGCTGTCTTATTGAATATACCGGTCACTAGGGATTTGGTGGGATAGTTTAGGGAACAATCACAATGCAAAAATAGAAAACAGACATTTACACTTTCCCTTCCACCTTGCAAATCCAAGCAGGCAAGCAGCACGTCACAAGGGGAACCGAGGGGAGCTGATGGAAAAGTGAAAGCCTCCTGTCCTGTTTCACTGCTCAAGCCTGCAGATGTGCTGAGAAACAGTGAAACAGTACAGAAAACAAACCACCATAAATCAGGCAGTCTAAATGCTTTGGGGTTTCTTGATCCAAGGTGTTGTTAGGTCAGGAACATGAAAAAGAGTGTATTTGTATGGGCTTCTCCCTGCTGGTCTGAGTTTCCCAAACACCAGAGTGCTGCAACAGATGGGGACACAGGCAGCCAGGCTTTTTGCTGATAGACTTTGCTGTCACCACAGGAATTAGATTTTGTAAGCTATCATCTGGGCTGGGAGGTGGGGAAGGGCAGTTTATAGGCTGTACTCATGTATCTATATATATTCTGTTAAGGCTACTGTTTTCAGATTCAGCATTTTTCCTTATACATAAAAGGAAATGCTAGGATCTCAGCTTGCAAAATTCTGCACTTCTGGGTTAACAGGAGTGGCATTTCCACTGTATTTCTAATAAAACTTTTGTCACTCACTCCACTCAGGTTTCAGTGTTTCTCTTGCTTCCCTGTGTTCCAAAGTGGCAGGACTTGGCTCCTTGAGCATCTCCCACCAGCTCTGGAAACAGGCACCAGGTCTGCGTGCTGCGTGCGAACAGCCTCTGCTTAGCCAGGGCAGGGGAGGCACAATTTGCAGACTGGCTCCAGAGACATCCCTGCTCTCCTCCAAATGTGCTCCAGTCACTGATTACACCATTGTTCCTAGCAAATTGTCAAAAAAATCACAGGGAGACAGGGCTTGAAAATCACACAAGCTAATTGCCTGGTAATAGGCGACAAGTGGGTTTCATTAGTGAAGTGGCATGTGTGGTTATTTCGTGGTGGGAACAGGAAGGACCTGGCCCCCTGCTTCCTCAGAGGCCCTGCCACCACTGCAGTCACTGGAAATTTCAGCTGATAATTCAGGGAAAATTCAGGACCTGTGGGCAGCCGCTGGAGACCAGGATGTGCTCAGAAGGTGTCACACTGGGCAACAAGGCATGCGGGAGCATGCAGGGCCGCTGGGATGACCCACATTCCCAAGGGAAACTGTCGTTTCTTGAAGGGATCTGTGGGCAGCAACATGCTGTATTGACCCATGGGTGAACTTGTGCTGTTTGTGACATGTACCTGGATGGACAGCTGTAGTTGTGCCCATGTTGGCACATATACACATGTACCCTTGCAGAGAGGGAGATGAGGAGGCACTATATAACATGAAGTTTACACACGGATGTACATAAAACCACACCAAAAGCTGCAGTGGATGGGAAAGCCACAGCTTTATGTAGGTGCCTGACCATGTGTGAGTGCAAAAGAGGCCTGAATCATGGCATGACTTGATCAAGGCAGCTGTGTGTCAAAATACCAATCCTGGTGGCATACTCCTCCCAGATTTACTGCAGCATTCCGCATTTCCAAACAGCTTTGAATCCTTGTTTACTCTTTAAAGCAACCTGCTCAGAAAGCGTTTTCTCCTTCACCTCTCCTCTCAACCATGGGATCATCTTTCACTGCAGCTGGGGCTTGGTGCCAGGCTTGTTCCAGTCCTTAGCTCTGCTCAGCTTTGGGGCCACAAATCCTCACCTAGGAGGAAAACAGCAGGTAGAGTAGAAGAGGAATAAATATTTGGTTGATTTATTTTTGTCTAGGCATGGCACATGTTACTGTTAAGATTTTTCCCACTAAAAGGAACATGTTGATTTTGGCTGGTTTGGAGTTTGATGGGTTTTCTGTTTTCAGTGACTGTAAGGACCTGATTCAAGGCCCCTGAAATAGTTGAAAAAGTCTGTGCCCAGTTCAGTGGCCTTGGAACAGTCCATGCAGGACATTCATTCTCACTTGCTCCTAGCTGTGGGCTAATATTTCCCATGCTTAATAGAAAGCATCGTTAGACCTGCTGCATCACACTAGAGGAAAACAAGTTATTCAATAAAGCGGGTTGATTAAGGGACAGCCTTGAAGACTAAAAATAATCAGGGAAATAAGAGTCAATGCCATATGAAAGCAAACATGCAGTCAGTTGTTATCATAAAACTTTTCACGTGATAGTCCATACCCTCGTCTCACCCGAGGCATGTTTGTTTTGGACAATCTTAAAAAGTGCAGCCTCATGTATTGGCAGCAATATATACAGACTGATTCAAGAGCTCAGGCCTGACCCAAAAAGTGGACGGAAGTCAACACATTGACTACCCCAAACATGCCCCATAGGAATCACTCTGTGTTTGCAAAGATATGTTGCAGTTAAATACATAGGCCTGGGCTAGATATAAGTTAGCTTTTTAGCTTTTACAGTACTTGCTTAGGGAAAATGTACTGACATCATCCCTGTCAAATCTGCATGGAGACAAGCAAAGATTTGGGGATTATAATTAATAGGTATAAGACAAAACAAAGTATGGCTGAAGGAGAACTCGAGCAGTCAGGCGGAAATGCACCCAGTTCAAATTAACTGCCTTGGCCCAGACAAATTTCAAACTCAGGCCGTGATTTGAAGAGGAAGAGGAGAAGGGTGGCAGGCACTCAGCATCTCACTTTTTCACAAGCCTCAAAAACATTGCAGGCAATGTGTGAAGAAAAAATAGATGGCTTTAGTTCTGTCTGGAAACATGTGGCACAAACTGGGAAAGAGGAGATTAAACTTGGCTTCACCCCACCTTTCCCCTGTCTTTTCCTTCCCCTGCTCTTTGCTAGCATTATCTGGGTTGCTCAGTCCTCAGCAAACATCCAAGGAGCCAAAATATGGGCAGGATTCTTGCCATAACCAAACCAACCAATGAATGAAATAAGGCACTTGTTTCCTGGGGCCGAAGGAGGCAGAGGGGGATGATTTAAACATTTCTCTGTGGTGCTGGAAACCCACCTTGGGTAGAAGCAGTCCCTCAGCTCACTCAAACCACCAGCGCTCCTTTGACGTCAATTGGCAGCTGGCTGTTTTGCACCATCCCAGGGGTTGGCTGCAGTGGTGTAAGCAGACAGCTCTACCCGTCAATGAGAGACAGCAAGTGTCAAGTTGAAGTCCTGCACTCCTTCCCTCTGTTTTACTGCTTTTCATCATCACCTACGCCATTGTTTTCAGGTGCACAAGGGTGCAGACCAGTTACTGCAAGCATCTCTTGGGCAAGTGGTGATGCATGGGAAGCACGGGGTTACAGCAGGGCTGATGAATGCCAGAAACCTGGTGATGTACTGGGGAAGGTCTCTGTGCCCTTGGGACCCAGGGACTCTTGGGACATCTGCCAGGGGCACACTGCCAGGAGGGAAGCGACACTCATACAGTCATGTGAGAGATTGGACCTGCTGTCCATGGGGAGGCTGCTGTCTCCATGAACGGATGGCTGATGTCCTCCAATTTCCATCATCTGTGTGCTGATCATATTGTCTAATGAGGGAAAATTTGGGAGAGTTTGTTAAAGAAGGAGTTTGAAAATGAGTGACCACAGGAAGCGTTCATCTGCTCTCCCCTTTTACTTTTTCCACCAAACAGATTCCACATCCAAAGAGAGGGGGAACAGGAAAAAACTGGTAATTTTAGTCAGGCACTGAAGTCTTTTTGCAGAGTGCTTCCTGCAGTGTGTGGTGGGATGAAAGGGAAGAAGCAGCCACACAGCTGGCTCCCCTGCCCTGCCTGGACCAAGTTTCATGACACAGCTGCATACCCCAACCGTGGCCGAAACGCATCCTGCAAAGGACAGGGACAGCTGCAGTGCGCAAAAGCTGCGTCCCACTGCTGCTCGCAGTGCAGTGGCCCTCAGTTTCAGGGGGATGCTGCTGTGCTGCAGCAAGAGGATGAGGTCAGCTGCAGCAGGGAGTGCCTCTGGGGACCACGCACGGCTGCGTTCCTGGACTGCATTTTTCAGCAACAGCAAATCAACTCGCTCTTTCGCTTTTCCCTCCTGAGAAGCCTTCAAAGGCTTTCAGAGGAGTGCTCTGCAGCCCCTGCAAGCCAGCTCTGCTGAAGCTGTCCTGAGACGAACACCCCAAAGTGAAGGCAATCAGAACTGATGATCAATTCTGAAAACAAAAGCATCAGAGACCTTTAACTGCCGGATCTCATTTCTTACCTATGCTGAGGGCTGATGGAGGCCTTGCAGTGTTTAGTGCAATGCAGAACCCCACCGAAGGCCCTGCTCCTTCATTTCCGCAATCAGTACTTGTTTCCAGGAAAAGGGATGCTTCTCAGGGCCACGAAGCCCACAGCCCTTGGCTGGTCTCTGCATTTGTCCTGCCTTGAAACTGGGTCTTCCTTCTCCATCATTGCAGAGGGTCAGCTGGGCCCTCTGCCTTTCTTTACAGGCATTTCAAACGCAACTTGTAAAATTAGGTTTGTGAAAAGGGATTCATGTCCTCCCACCACCCCATAAAATTAAAGGATTCAAACTGCAAGCCTGGGCTTATGCCTTGTTTCAGCTGCGTTAGAGTTGCTATAAAGTAGGTCCAGATACTTCATGAAGAGTCCTTCAAGATGGAGCTCTGTTGTAAAGAGAAATAACAAGACACCCTCACAGCCCACCTTCAGGCACAATGAGGGTATGAGGTGGGAACACCGGCTGCCCACTAAGCTCGGGGGCTGGCTGGGTCGAGCAGAGCAGCAGGCAGGTGTTTCCATGAGCAAAGCCTCTCAAGAGCAGCTAACTTGCTAAAATAGATGCCATGCGATAAACCGAAAAAGAAAGCCCTACTGCCCAGGTGGGTGCAGGCAGCTGCCTGCCTGCCTGCTGCATGGCATGGAGGAGAGCAGCTATTTTTGTCAGAGACAGCCAAAGGCTGTGGGGGCAGCTGGCAGAAGTCTTCCCTTTGTTCCATGCCAGAGCTGCACCCTGGCAGCTCCCCTTGCACGGCTGGTGGTGGAGCGGGCCGGCTGGAGGGCTCCCCCTCACCTTCCCTGCAAGCGCCCATCACCGTTAGCAGCACCTTGTCCTCCCAGGGCTGCCCTCGCTGGCACTGCCTGGCCAGCCCTGCTGGGCAGGGAGAGTAAAGAAACAAACCAAACTGCCCACATTGTGCTGGACGCAGAATCACAGCCAAAAAGAATGAATCAGCCCCTCCTGCCTTAAATCATGCGATCAGCCACCGGGTGACGAGTGTGTGCGTGGCACTTGGGAGCAGCCTGTTGCTCAACCACAGAGGCACTGTGGGGCCTGGGGTGCCCCGCTTCAGGCTCCTCTGCACAAGGACATGAGTGCTTGTGCAAAGCACAAGTGCTTGTGCAAAGGAGAGGAGGGCTCACCAAGCAAACACACCTCTAAGCTATTGCGCAAGCAGAGGAGAGGGTGGCTTTTGGCCATGCTGGCGTTTGCAGCAGCGCAGTGCATCACACAGACAATCCTGCCTCCTCTGGAGTAAGCTGTGGCAGCAAGCTGTGCGCTCCAGGGTGTGAAATCTGAATTTCCTCTGAATTTCACTCACTGCCTCTACAAGCACCTGAGGTTACCTGTCCTGAGACTTATTTGCTTCCACTCATAGAGCAAATGACCTTGTGTGGCTCTGAATGCCACAAGGGGTACAATCTGCCCCAAGACACCATGAAAAAGAAGAGGAAAAAGAGAGGGGTGACTGCCCATTGTGGACAAAACCCTCAGACCTGACAAATGTCCATGTGATCCAGACCCTGAGCTTGGGACCACCAGCCATCGTTTGGGTCATTTAAGAAGCCAGAAGTTCAATGACAAAGGTGCCAATAGTGGAGCATGAGCCTGGGAAACACAAAACTGGCTCCATTACTGACCTGCCATATGTCCCTGGCAAGCCATGCCACCTCTGTGCCCCTGCTTCCAGCCATTCCCCTCCCTAGCCTGCAAGCCCTACAGCTGGGGATTCAGGTTTCATGTTTGCAAGGAAGAGCATGAATCATGTGCGGTAAACCCGCTGGGGTCAGAGCTGTGTTTCTGATTTACACCAGTGTAAATGACTACCTCTGCTTTAAAAAATGTTGTTATTGCGTTGGATGGGGTCCCAGTAACTCCACAAAGGAGGGAGTGGGAGAAGTTCTTTGTAGATGGACCTCTTACCGTTTATTTACCCCCAGCTATCATGCAACCACTTCACTTGCACAAAACCCGTGCTCAACACAAAGGACAACAGAGAACACGAGTGACCTGCAACCACCTCTCACCAGGGCCATGCAGTGAACCAGACACAGTGCAAATGGAATCCCACCTCCTGCTCTGGGATCCGCCAGGATGGCACCAGAAGGGCAGGGCTGGACAAAAGCCTTGTCCTGAGCATCCGTGGGAGAGGCCACATAGAAGAGCAGAGCAGAAGCACTACTCTGCCCTCTGAGTGAGCCAGAAGAGGCCTGCTGTGTGGTGCAGCCCATTAGCTCCTGCTCTTCAGCCATCAAAGCAATATGGGTATCTCAGCTTTCTTTCTGTTCCTTGGGCAAGCACATGGAGCTGCTTGGAGAAACTTCAGCAAAAAGATTTATCAGGGGTTTTGCACCTGTTAGTATTTGAGGTGTCTACAGCTCATAGGCTGAAAGAGAGGACATCCCTACAAGTGGGTGAAAGAGAGGACCTCCCTACAAGTGGATGGTGTCTCCAGAGCACATGGTGCTGTATGAAAGAGGAAAAAGTTGACTGCTTCTAGCTAAGAAGAAGAAGCTCACAATGCGGTTTTACACCAGTGCAAGAGTAAGGTAGAAGTAATAAAAGGTGAGGGAGGACAGCTCACCAGTAAAACATTAGTTTTTACCCAAGGTATTCATTCATCCTTCTAGTAGCAGGTCCAGTGACAGTCCCTTTGATTGAGAAAGAAAACTTTCCAAACATAGATTAGTAGTCAAATATGAAGCTCAGACAGGAAGAAACTCATGCACAGGGATGTGTGAGGAGGGAAGAAAATGACCCTTGGGGAGGCAGGTAGCTGCAGGCAGGGCTGGTGTGGGAGGGACAAACAGGCATCTGAGGGGCAGCCAGTGCTGTGGCAGCCACCTTGGGGCACTGCAGATGTCCATCTTACAGTATGGCTCAGGAAGAGAGGGCACAGCCCCGTGGGGTGACCCTCCTGCTGGGGCTGCCAGAGCTGCGGAGAAGACTTTGATTGCCTTTCCTTGCAAGAATGCATTTATTCATGGGTAAAAATTACTATCTAGTCTCCAGCTACCGTCAATCTGCCATCTCTCCTTGTTGGTTAATTCACTTAAAGCGGTCTGAAAAAAATATATGTAAAGAAAAAGACTTTTCTTTTTCGTCACCTTCCAGTGATGTTTAAACTCTCTGACAGATAATTATCAGTGATATTGATTCTAACTAGGGCAGAAAATGAACAGGTGAGTGTGAAATACAAAGTTATTTATAAAGATGTAATTGAAACAAAATCTATCCTGCAGGCTTGAGAGTTTAAGGGGGGAAAAATGCATCTGCTGGTATGTCTTTGCTGTCTCTGGTGATATTTGGATGTTTCCTCATGAATGGGAAGGCCACCTCCCTCAAAACACTGGTCCCATGTCTTCTCATGGGTCCTGGGACAGGTGCTGCCACAGACTTGGGTGGTCACAGCTGGAACCCACATCCTGTTTCCAAGCAGATTATCTTCTTGGACCTCAGTTCATTTATTACTCTTCTTCTGAAGCACAAGGTTGATTTATTTGGATACTGATTTAATTTTCCATCCATATTTTGTTAACTGCTTTCTGGTGAAACCTGGGAATATATTCCCAGCAAGATTATTTTTCTCCTCCTGTCTCCTAAGCAGGCAGGATGATTACTCCACATCCCTGCCATCATGGCATGAGGCACAGATGTGAGACATGGCAGGCAGCAGGCACGGGGACATGACTGTGCATGGTAGGAAACCGCGGGAGCAACACTTTTAAAGGGGAGGTCTGGTTTGGCTATAGAGCCATGGATGCTTCACAAGCAACATCTTTTGGGCCTGCTTGAGGCTGAAATAAACAGACAGCATGGCAACATCTGGAAATAGACATGAAAAGCAGCCAAAAAAGAGGCCCTCAGCCCAAGGCCAAGAGGTCCGGTGCAACATCCATCAGCCCAAGTTGGTGCTTGTTCAACTGTCCACAGCAGGATGCCAACAGTGAGATGCGTTTTTAAATAGAAACCAAACTCTTACTGTTGCAAATGTGGCTGTTGGTACTTCTTGCAGTTCTGGGACATGAAATGTCACCATCACTGGCGAGTCTTCTCTGGCCCCACTTGCTTCTCCCTGGCTGGAGACCTGGCCCCACTTAGGGCCATGCTTTCAGGTCCTACAGCTTAGGAGATGCGAGTCTCATAACTGCAACGCTGAAACCCTTTGCAGACATAGCCCTCGCAGCCCTGCCAGAGCTGTGCTGTGGCTTCTGGCCCCAAGAGCTGGTCTTGCTTTCTCGAGCAGCTCCACACATCCTCAGCCAGGCCAAGACTAATTCCCTTGCCACAGGCTGGCGGTGTCGGTTTCTCGGGAGAGAAGGCTTTTGCCAATTTGCTGTTAAATCACAGTGTTATTTATACCAGAAATAGGCTGTCTGGGGCTAAATGCACAGAAAAAGTTACATACCCAGGTTCTGCCAGGTAGCTCCGTATGGTGGTGCAGGGAGAGGTGGGTCCTTGGGCAGGGCTGTCTTCTTGCAGTTGGCTTGCATCTTTGTCCTGCTCAGCTGCTGTTGCTGCCAGTTTTATGGCTCTCACTCTGCATGCTGGGAAGGTGATGCCCTCTGGGGCTGTGGTTTTGGATCTAGCAGATCAGGAACCACTGCAATGCTGCTGTCCTTTTGCTGCTTTATCACTTGATGTCCAAATCACTAGTCCTCACCCCACCTAGAGCAACCACTTCTAACAAAGGTATGACAGCAGAGAGCTATACATTAAATGAGCAGGTAGTCCCAGTTTGGTTCCCAGGATATCCCCAAATTTCTGGGCTGTGGAGAACTGAGCTCTGAAGCATCACAGGAGGTCACCTCCCCATTCCCAGTGATGACGGCAAAGACATCTGTCTAGAGCCACTTCCCCCAGTGTTGGTGGTGTACCTGTCCTTATGGAGAAAGAGGCTGTAGTTCCTCCAGGGCTGCCAGTCTTTCAGGAGCAGTTGAAATAATGCAGGAAGGCTTATGAGCAGATGTGCTTCCTGCACGACTTCTGCCAAGGCTCTGCTCCACAGACATCAGCTGCAGAGAAATGTTTAAACCAAGCTGCAGTGCCGTATGCCCGGCATTTGTACGTAAACAGCTTCTAAGAGCATGAGGGGGAGTGTGTAGCTCTTTCAGAGCCGACCGGATGGTTCTCTCACTTGACATGTTCTCTTCTTGAAACAACATCACTTTGTTGAATTTTGTGGCTTTTTATGTGGAACAACATTAGCTCATCCAAGTCTGTGGTTTATTTGAAAATGAAATTCCGGTAAAATTTTGTACCATCTGGCAATGTCCAAACAAATTTGGTTTAGCAAGAAACCACTGCACACGTGTGCGCAAACACATACACACCAGAAACATTATCATCATCATAATCAGTAATCACAGGAAGCTTGACATCTTCGGTGCAAGGGGAGGGGAAACAAATCAGTGCTGGGCTCACCTCCCAGCCATATGCCTTCTGTGGGCCTTGGTCCTTCCAGCAGAGGGCATTTTGCAAGCCATCCCTCCTGCACCGCTTCTGTTCCTTCCTTCTGTGGCGACGCCTTTGACGTGAACTTCCAAGTAGATCCAGATGTAAATCAAACACAGCTGGATGAGCTGCAAGACAGCACGCCGTGTCAAATTCACAGCTGCTGTCAGGTCATCGCACTGGTTCAAAGGAGCAACTCTGATTTACACCAGCTGAGGAGCTGGTCAGACATGTGGAAGAGGGACTGAATTATAGAGGAGAGGTTTGGGGCTGCGGTGGTGACTTCTTGGTTGTTCCGTGCAATAGCTGAAGTGGTTCATTAGGTGGGGACCAGCCACAGATTCTCTCCTAGCTCCTCTGGTCCAGGCAGGTAGTGGAACACATGACAAATTCTTGACATCTTGTCCATCCACGGCACTTTTTCTCTTTTCCTCCTCCCACAGCTGTGCACACAGGGGCCCGTGACTGACAAAGATGAAAGGAGAGGTGGGGCAAGTGAAAAGCAATAGCAGGGAACATGAGGTGTTAGTTAGGACACGTAGGACAGTTTACTCTGAGACCCAAATGCAAGGTCCACTGGAGCCAGTAGGCAAGTTTCCGCTGACTCCAGCGAGCACTGGGTCTCTACACGCATTCCTCTCTGTAAACTGGGAAACAGGGGAGAATATATGTATTGACTTTAAAATAACCATAAAATACAGCAGAAATCTGCTTTTGAGAAGAAGCAATTGAAATCTAATGGATGAGCTCCAATGATGAGCCAATGCCACTGAAAGATGTTAAATCCATGGAGGTTGTAGGTGTTGCCCTGTCCAAGGGGACTCTGTCCAGCAGCAGACTTTATTTTTGTATCACAGTCTATAACTGCATGAACAAGATTTTCAATGGAAATCATTGTAGACATCTCCATTCAGAACATGCTGTTGGTTTTCAGTCTGCATTGCATGCAATTAAAACTTATGCATGTACAATTGAGAGCATTTTTTTCCATAAGCTGGACATGAAGAGAAACCAGCAACCCCAAGGAATGCAGAGAAAGGTGAGATGCCTGCAGCCCCAACCTGACAGGGGCTGCTCTTGTCTGACCTGTGTGTTCTGGCTCCTTCCTCCACACCAGGTCACTGGTACCATCTCATCCCCTGCTCCACCTATAGCTGCTGATAAAAGCAGAAATTTGGTTCACCTGAGAACATGGAAAAAAAACATAAGATCAATCTCAGCAGCAAAGGCTTTTAACTGAGGAAGTGTTTCAAAAAGGTGGCCCTGGTGAGGCAACGCACCAGCTGGGCTGTGGACAGGAAGCTGACACACTGTGATAATCCTGCTCTAATTCTTTTTTTTACACATTTTTTTTTTTTAAATATATATATATATAGTTTTGCCTCCGGCATATGCTGTACTAGCGTAGCAGCTCTTCAAGAACCATGTTTTCCAGCGTACATGTGAATGACAGCACCTAAAAACAGCAGCTGTTATATAAATAGGGCTGGTGCTTCCCCTGCAAGCACCAGGATGGCAGTGGGGAGCTAGGCCAGCACAGCCCAGGAGGAAGACATCCCTGCCTTGGGGCAGAAGGTGATGAAGGTGGGGACAATTCTCAGGGCAGCCCTGGCCACCAACCTCCCCTCCATGTCATGCCATCCATCACTGACTACCACTTCCTTGGGGCAAAGGCTGCTGCATCTGTGCTGTTCATCACCAGTGGCACTCCTCATCACTGCCATCCTGTAATACGGCAAATGGGTAAAAAGAATAACCAAATTATGATTTTGTGGCATCTCATGGTTATTTTGCTGATGCTTTGCATAAGGATTAAGGTAGCCATTGTTTCAGAATTATGTATGCTGTATCTTAATGAGCAGCTTAATTATTTTACTTAGGAGATGGTCAATGATGTATTAAGAAACCAGATTTGGCATTTGGTTTCCTCTAATACTACGATGCAAAAGTCTGATTTGTACCGCCTGTCAATTTGCTGTATCTCAGCATGCAAATACTCCTGAATAATTTAGGATTTCTTTAAGAAAACCTGCGATACACCCAGAAAAGATTAATATTCAACAGACGTCCATCATCTAAGTAAACACTCCTTTTTCTGAAGCTGTACTGAGTTCTCATAAATTCCCTTAATGGGACTGCAAGCATCCTGGCTCTTGTTCATGAGGTTTCTCTCTTTGCCTCAGTGTATTTATTTGGCAGGAAAACCTTGCCTGCATAAGGCTTAAAAAGGTTTGACCCCTTGGAAGGAAATGAGGTGATATTCTTCAAACACTTACCCCAAAGAAAATGGAAAAAAGGACAGCAGTGAAAGAGTTGGGGTTGCAGGTTGTGTTTGAATTCATAGCAAAAGGAGATGTCCATGCCACATGGTCATCCCTGGATGAATATAGCTTTGCTCTTACTCTTGCTTGCTGTGGTGGACAGAAGTTGTGTGAGGACCGATGGTCACTGAGGCACTTCCAGGTGGTACATCAGGCATACTTGTAATTTTTCTGCACATTGTAACAGGGCAGTCATGTACCAGCACTCCCACATTTCCATTTTGACAGTGAAATCCACTGAAATATGAGAAAGAGAACTGAAATGTACTGTGCTTTAGGCTCAGGTATCAGCAAGAAAAAGCTTTCTGATACACCTACATTTTATATACCTGTGAGAAAGATGGTGTGAGATGGTGTCAGGAGAAAGGTATAAGATTTACCCATAACAAAGTGGATACCAAAAAAAAAATATTATGCTGGGATTATAAAATAAGCATCAGCTTTGAAACCGGTGTTTCTATTCATAAACCAAGAATTTCTGGAGGAAACAATCAGAGCAAAGTAAAAATCATCCTTGGTCACGAATTTTGGCAGAAGTTCAAGTTTCTCCAAAGGAGTAGCTCAACCCCCTGTCAGGCAAGAACCACCTTGGTATTTTGAATCTGGAGCTCAACTTTCTGCAGGTCCAGGTGTGCTTGAGTATCTGCCTTTGGCTCACACACCTTTTAGGTTCATGGCAGGCCTGGCAAATGATAAATTTCAGAGTATGAAATCATGGGGGTAGACATCAAGTCATGGCAGACAAGAATTACTCTCTAAAAAGTATTATTCTGAAAGTAAGTGCCCAAGACATTGATCATTATGGATGGAAACCATAAAGGCTGGAGGGAATGAATTGCTTATTGGAAGTGACAGAATCTCACAGGGAAATTCTCTGGTATAACTGATGCTGCTCAGCACTTTTCGGCAAGGCAGCTGAGTTTCCTTAACTATGGGCTGACCTTCAGCGCATCTTCTGCCTCAGTGTCATGTAGTCAGGCTTCCCAGGATGGCACTTGTGGACATGATACCCATTTGAATAACCCCAAATTCCCCTGTAAAATCAACAGTTAAACCCCCTGCCTTGTCCTAACAATCCTTGGTGATTTGATACGTTTCTCGCCCAGGGCATGACTCTATAAATATGGCAAATCTTTCCTGCCAGCATGCCCAGTGTCCCCTGGTCTGGGTGGGACGGGGCAACCCACTGCTGTGGGTAGAGCTGGGTGGGAATTAGGAAGGCCTTGCAACGAGGGATCACAGGGAGTCTGCAAAGTGCAAAGACTGTGAGTCTGTATTTGGAGAATGCTTGGTTTCATTTGGACATAAAATTGGTTGTGAGAAAAGGGACTTTGGACAAAACCTGAGGGTTTTGTTTTGTCTCCCTTAGCCAGAGAGTGTGAACATTAATGTTTTCACAGCTGTGAGCAGGCAGCACTGGCATACACATTCCCATACACTCTCACAGCTAGAAATATTGCCTCCATGTTTTTTTCCAAATAACCAACATCAGAGGGTAATTTGAGTGCCTTATTATCACTAAGGGAATGTGCCTACATAAAAATCACACTTTGTCGGAGCCACATCATGCTTGTTTGTCCATCCCCTCTAAGACATGGAGGCACCTTGGTCCCAGCAACCCTGATGCCTGGCAGGAGCCCCAGTGCATCTGGGGATGCCGGTCCCACTCCCAGCTCTGGAACACATGAAGCTGAGCTGCTCTTGGGGGCCTGGGGGACAGTACACTTGGGAAAGGTCATGTCCAAAAGCACATGCTCCTCCACCTCTTTGACTGCATTCAACCGTGGAAAAAAAGAACCACAAGAAGTCTTCTAACCTGTATCCCTTGTCCAGACATTCCTATATGATACAAACCTGTCTAAAACAATTGAGACTTTCTAGGTCCTGAGCATCGCTACTTTTCATGGCTGTGGGTATGAGGCAATGGATGGGAAACTCCTCTAGAGCTACCACCAATGGAGTTTTAAAGAAAAAAGTCTCTGGGAGCATTTTGGAAGCCAGGGCTTGGTATTTCTCTGAAGTGCTGTGCCTGCCAGGAAGGATATAAATAGAGCCATAAAAGAGATCCCAATGTCTAGTCCCTGAATTTCAAAATGCAAAGTCAGTAAGACTATTTATTTCAACAAATATTCAAGGAAATATCTTCAGTCAAGTGACAGCTCGTTCCCATACTGTAATTAAACTTGCAGCTCAATTACTATTGTATAAGTCAATGGCATAGATAGGATTATTACAGGAAACCCCCCAGGGATGCCGAGACTGGTAGAGAGAGGTGGAAAGGTGAGTTCAATGTGGGCTTTTATGGCTGTGCTATAAAGCTGAACACAGGCCAGGCCAGGTCCTGCTGGTCCTGGGCTGCACCCTTCAAGGCGTGCGTGAAGCATCAGTCATGCATCATGTACCCCTCCCTGCAAAGGGGGGGTACAAAGATGCCCGCAAGCAGGTTAGCCCTGAGAAAATCAATGCAAGCTGGATATTAGCTTTTAGGGCTGGAGCAGTCACTGCTCCCTGCTACATCTCTGTGTTGTGCCCTTACCTGGCTGTCCTTTGTTGTGCCGAAGCACGGTGGGGTGCTGCAGACTGCTGCAGCTGCGGGTGGCAGCTCCAGCACAAACGTGCATTCGCATGCTATTAGCTTGTTAGCCTGTCAGGTTGCTGAGCATCCCGTTTCCCCCCGGGAGGATGGTTTCTCCAGCTGCGGCAGAAGTGCGACCGTGCCAGGCTGTGCTGGAGAAGCAGAGGGAGGCAAATCCCCCGCGCTGGCAGGGCTGAGGGCCTCCCAGGGTGAAGGACCACCCCTCCCTATTGCTCCCCAAGGACAGGGTCAGACACGTCTGCTGGTGTCCAGCTTGCAGCTGTTTTCCCTTTGCTCATCTCTAGTTACTACCCGAGAGCTTCACTTCATCCTTGTGGCTTCCAAGTCCTTCAGCTGCTTCTCCTGTATGTACTGAAGGAGGAGAAAAGGGAGCAAAGCCTAAACTGTGTGTTCCCACTCCAGGGGACAAACAAGAAGAGTATCATGACATGTATTTGGCTTATATTTAATAAAACAATTAAAAAATATCTTAAGTTTTGGAGAACCTGGGTGGTAAACTGAAACACGGGGGCTCAGACAGCACAATTCAGGGACTGTGGCTGGCTGAAGCCTCTGTGCAGGCTAAGCTCAGGGAATTTCTTGCATGGAAAGTGGGGATGGTTTTTCCCCCATTTAAATTTGTTCATGAAGTACAAAAGAAAACAATGCCTCTAAGCTGTCAATTGATAAGTCTAAGGTAATGAATATACTTTTCACCAGAAAAACTGGTACTGATGGAATACCTGGTCATATACCTAAAATAGCCTGTTATAATGCAACCCAGAAACTATGCAATAATTTTCTTTCTTTAAAAAAAGCTATCTTTCCTTTATTCCTCCCTGCCAAGTTATGTTCCATTATGAAGAAGTTTCTTGCCCTTGTCTTTCTTTTCTAGCTGCCCACTTTTGTTCCAGGTGTCACAGCTTCATGCTTCCATCTCTTTCCAGCTTTCCATGATTGCACAAAGCTACAGCTCTTTGTAAGTTGTTTACTCTCCTGCTTTGAATTTCCAAGCATGGAACACTGCAGAAAGCCTGATGCTAAGGGGTTCAGTGGGAGTCATGGATTTGACCAGCTGCCTATGACTAACCAATGTAACCATAAGCTTTAGCGTGCCACCACATCACCACTGATGCTCTGTGACCATGCTCCATGCCCTGCTTTCTCTTCACATGTGCTGGTGGGCACAGAATGATGTCCACTGAACACATTCTATAGATGTGGGCTTATGCTCCAGAAGTCTTTTATTCTCTGAGCAGTGACTGCTGCATTTTCTCCTGGTTGAGCTCTCAATGGGCTTTGGTCTAAGAGCTGGGGATCACCTCCAGGCACGAGAAACCAGCTCAGGCCCCATTGTCTCCTCCACACTTCATCTGCCGCCAAGGAAAGTGCCAATTAGTGCCAGCTGTGCTGGGCTGTCTGTTGCAGGGCTGAGAGGGGCTGGATCCGGCCCCCCTCTCTGGTTTTCTCTGTGCAGCATCTGACTCCCTGAGTCTGCCCATTGATGTCCAGGGATTTATTTCTAAAAAATTTAAATATTTTTATTCAGACAGTTTGCTGTTCAGTGCCCTGTTTTATTTCATATGTTTGAAATATAATTGGTTATTATTAAAATAGAGTAATGTGGTAATAATTCTGCATACTATGAGGACGTTGAGGAGCCAGAGCAGCCTGGTTTGGGAGATTTGCAGCCCTCTTGCCCCTCTGCACTTACTAGTCCCATGGATGCTTTCCAAGTCCAGCACAACTGGCAGGAGAAAATCAAGGGGCATCTCTTAAAGTAAGTACTTCTGTGTCTCAGTGTCAGTGTCACCAGAGTCAGCTCAGATGTCACCAAACAGCAGTAGCACATTTCCCAGCACAGGTTAGCTTGTTTAGCCGTCATACCCAAATGATGGGCACCTCATCTGGGATTTAAGCCAACCCAAGCACTTTGGCACCAGGGCACCATGCCCCCCTCAGTCCATCCTTCCCTGCTTGGGCTGCTGGGCAGGACTTAGGTGACGTGTTTATGACTGGGGATGGTTTTAGTTGAGGCAGTGCAAACTAGTCCTATTTCTAACAAGAGATGATTTACCTTCAGTTCAGGGCCCCACATGGAATCGGGCGGAAAAGCTGAAGGTGAAAAGATTTTGCTATGAGGTGGAGGGCAAAGAAAAGATATTTTTTCCTAAAGCTGTTGCTTCATCAAACAAATGGCTATCCCCAACCTTTCAGTAATTCCCAGGCACCAGTTAGCTTTTCCAGATTCATAAACGGCACGTGGAAAACACCTGAGCCAGTCATTTAGCCATAGCGTATGTGCAATTTATAGCTTACTTCCTTAGAGCCCTGCTAAGTCATTAAGCAGCCTTGTGGTTTGAGCAAGGGTTTAGGAGCCAGAAAAATCTGGGATGAGTCATTTGCTCATGCATTGGTGACCTGAGCTCATCAGTTGACCTCCTTGTGCCTTGACGGGAACGGGCTCTCCTGCAGAAGTCAGAGGCTTGCCTGACTCCAGCCAAGAGCAACCCCCTGGCACCAACGTATAGTGCATGGCCTGGGTGTCACAGAGCCAGGACCCTGTGGAGCTGCTGCTGTTCACGCTCCCATGGTGGGGGTGCCAGCCCCAAGCCCTTGGAAAGCCAGGGAAAGACTTTCAGTGCACTTTGGATAAGGACTTGATTGCTTCCCTCCAGTGTCTGTCTGGCTTTTGAATAGCTGGTATAATAAGTTATAAATGACAATTAAAACATAAAATGAAGAGGGAACCAGATGGCTCCAGGCAACATTTAAAAATATAAAGACTATTTCCAAATGCAGATCACCAGATCCAAAACAGCCCTGGGCACACTTAGCTGAAGGTTGTTTGCTGGCCTGGTGGAAAGGACGTGTGTGGTCTCAATCAGCTCTCAGAAGTTGCTGTTAATGACATTTCTTGGCAAAGGCAGGAAGGAGGCCCAGGACTTGGGCAGTCCTGAGGATATGGGCCTTTGGTCCTCTCTTTTAAGGGGGTTGCTGAAGGCTGTTGTGTGAGCAGTGACAAAGGCAGGTTGGATTGATGTCCCTCTTTCATCCCAAGGAAGGCAAAGTGTTGTGCTTGAGGTTAGGTGAAGGGAGAGGAGCTCTGCAGTGTCATGACTACCCAGCCATCTACTCTGAAGGATGGCTCAGTGTCCAGCAGGAAACGAGTGGTGCTCCTCAGGGATGGGTGTTGAGACCGGTCTTGTTCAACATCTTTGTCGCTGACATGGACAGTGGGATTGAGCGTGCCCTCAGCAAGTTTGCCGATGACACCAAGCTGTGTGGGTCGGTTGGTACGCTGGAGGGAAGGAATGCCATCCAGAGGGACCCTGACACGCTTGTGAGGTGGGCTGATGCCAACCTCATGAAGTTTAACCATGACGAGTGCAAGGTCCTACAGCTGGGTCAGAGCAATCCCAGGCACAGCTACAGGCTGGGCAGAGAAGAGATTCAGAGCAGCCCTGTGGAGGACTTGGGGGTGTTGGTTGATGAGAAAATGAACATGAACTGGCTTCAGTGTGCGCTTGCAGCCCAGAAAGCCAACCGTATCCTGGGCTGCATCAAAAGGAGCGTGACCAGCAGGTCGAAGGAGGTGATCCTGCCCCTCTACTCTGCTCTTGTGAGACCTCACTTGGAGTATTGTGTGCAGTTCTGGTGTCCTCAACATAAAAAGGACATGGAACTGTTGGAACAAGTCCAGAGGAGGGCCTCGAGGATGATCAGAGGACTGGAGCACCTCCCGTATGAAGACAGGCTGAGAAAATTGGGGCTGTTCAGCCTGGAGAAGAGAAGGCTGCGTGGAGATGTCATAGCAGCCTTCCAGTATCTGAAAGGGGCCTATAGGGATGCTGGGGAGGGACTCTTCATTAGGGACTGTAGTGACAGGACAAGGGGTAATGGGTTAGAACTTAAACAGGGGAAGTTTAGATCAGATATAAGGAAGAAGTTCTTTACCGTGAGGGTGGTGATGGCACTGGAATGTGTTGCCCAGTGAAGCTGGGAATGCTCCTTCCCTGGCAGTGTTCAAGGCCAGGTTGGACAGAGCCCTGGATGACATGGTTTAGTGGGAGGTGTTCCGGTCCATGGCAGGGGGTTTAGAACTAGATGATCTTAAGGTCCTTTCCAACCCTAACTGTTCTATGATTCTATGTGTCTGCTCACACTTGTGGATGTTACTGCTGTGGATACCTGACAGCATTCACAGCATTCTATTCTCTTACCTGCCATTTCAGTTGTCATAACTTCTGCCTCCAAAAATTTGGCCAGATAGGAAAAATTATAGGTACCCCATAAGATAATTTCTCACTTGATTGGGGAAACTCGCTGTGAACCTCTGGCTGAGGAGAGGCCCTTGGTAAGGAAGCTCTCACCAATAAAACTAAGCAAAATTAAAAGGCATTTCCAGAAAAAGAGGGGTGAACTGGCACCACAGTACCTGCCTAGACTCAGTGTCAGTGTGGCTGAGCCACATGGCAGCCCATAAGACAACTTTATGCAGGTCCTCTTTGCCTTGGAGGCAATAGGCCTGGTGGGTAGGTGGGCATGGGTCTGCCTCCACAGGGTTGGTGACCAAACCCCCCAGCCATCATGCAAAGCCAGGTGCTTGGAGATGTAACCTGCTATTACAATGTCTGTGCTGCAGAATAAGCTTTGTATCCAGAGTCTGCATCAGACTGGATTCCCCTCTCTTGGAGGGGTGGGAACAAGCATAGCTCAGGGTGAACTAGGTTCATTTGACCTGTACATAGCACTTGGGCTGAAGTTTGAGTAAGATGAGAACCAGCTCACAGAAACAACGCATGTGTCTAACATGAAGACAGCTAAGCCAGGCTAGCTACCTTTTCCAGCTTTATGCCAGAGCTATACAAGATGTTAGAGTAGATGACCACAGTGGCCACTTTGATCTTTCTAATTGATAGTTCCATTTTGCCATGTTAAAAATAACTTGATTATCGCTAGCTTTTGCTGTTCTTTTTCCTGTCTTGTACATGCTTCCATCTCCCACTTTCAGCCAAGGCCCGGAAGAAGAAGTATCACGTTACTTTAAGAGAAGCTAGTTTTGTGGTATTTCCATCCCATCCAGAGCCAGGAAACACAGGCAGTTTTGCAAGACAGCTTGTACTCAGTAAATTTCCAGCTCAGTTTATATTTCTGTGTTTATTTATATTTGTGCTAACCATGTAAAAGAGCACTCATCCTAAGCGAGGTGCTGTGGACAGACTTTCAAAAACACAGATTTCAGACCATGGACTCTGACCAACAGGCTTTTCACTGGGCAGGGATCTTCTGTCTGTCTTCTCTTCTGAAAAGATACCCAAGATAGATTGACAAAGACATGGACAGTCAACTGCTGATGACACCAACTCCTCACAACAACTCAAAAGTAAACTTTCAGTAAATCCCACAACATTTCTGACAACATTTCCCTGCACCCTTGAGACCTTCTCTTGAACTTTCCTTGCTTCCCTTTCTTTTTCTGCATGATAATTGCATCTGTGACACATTACATTTACAACTGTCAGTCTTTGGTTAGGTGCATGATACCCCCGCTAGCATTTTCCCATGTCCCAGCTGAGAATCAGGGACCTGGGCAGATGTTTATACTTACACAGGAACAGCACAATGGCTCCAGGGACCGAACTCATCTCTTTTGAGTCCTCTTCTCCTTCAGCAGCAAAGTAAGTCCTGCCACAGGCAGAAAAATCTGCATTTCCCATGGGATGGCAGCGCTCACACCAGCTGCTCTGCTTGCTTAGGTCTGCAGCCAACCCGCCCTTATTTCTGCGTGCCAGTGTTCTCAAATATCATCAGACTGAGTTACATGTGTGCAAACCACACACACTCGTACATATATCACAAACACCCTCAATTCTTAAACCAGGAAGATGAAGGTTTGGGAGGGTTTTTTGAAGGCACCAAGAATTCTGCTGTCTTTATGAAATTAGGGTGAAAACTTCCGTGCCAGATAAAGCCACAGTTACAGCTCCCTGGTGGGCTACAAATGGGCCTGAACCAACCCTAAATCCAGCAAAAGTTGACTTTGAAAAAAACCCCAACAACAGACTCTGAGCCAACTGCAATCATCCAACATCAGCTCAAGACTGAAAATGGGGTTTTTTGAACCCTGTTTCAAAGTCCTGCACTCTGCTGAACAGAACTGCAGATCTCTGCAACAGTGCCCAAGTTAACATAGTTCCTGGGTGTTCCATACATGCTGGCAGGGCAGGGAAGAAAGAGCAAGTGAATATATATTTGGTAAGAGAGCAAACGCTCCTATGAGAGGGTTGTGAAATGCAGGTTGACATATCTCAGTTGAAGGCTATTACACAAAATGAGGACGATGTGCCAGAGTCCGCAGTTCATGTGGCAACTTGGTGTTATTAGGAAAAAGCCTATAGAGTGTATTGCAGACTTTGGGGGTCAGATGGCAATATTTTATAAAGGGATCTGGAGCCTTTGGGCTGTAACTGGATCTCCACACTGCTCTTGCCACCTGGATGAAATCACAGGGTGGTGATTGAATGGGGGGGTGATGGGGTCCATGTAAAGAAGCATCTTGGTTGACCCCGAAGCCTTGCACATGGATGCGTGTGGCCTCAGCAAAGGCCATGTGGCTGCTCTTCACCACTGGCCACAGCAGCAGCCCTGCTCCCCACTTCCTAAGGCAATGGCATGGCTTTGGCAATGCCCTTGTCCACTGCCAGCCATCTCAGGGCCAGGGCTTAGCCTAACTGAGGCAATGGATCTTCAGCTGGCTCCCAGCTCTAGGGTATGGTTTTCTTCCAGAGGATTAGGTTAAAATTTGGAACAGAAGCCATTCATCTCTTCACATCAATTTGCCATCCCTGCAGTTTGTTTAGCAGGCTATAGATGGCTTCAAACTCCAGCCAAGGGCTTGAAGACTGTGCGATAACTTACTACAAGAAGGGCTGTTAAAAACTGCCTGCTTGTACCAAGTCAGATACTGAATGTGTTAGTTGACAACATGGCCTATTAAGTTTAGACAGTTATTTAAGTTCTAAGAATAAGACACTGATAGTTTGACCATAATCATGGAGATTTAGCTTATTGGTTTGTCTTCAGGTAATAGACCTGGAAATGCCTAGGTCTCACCTTACCTGAGCAGCAGTGGATGAAGATGGAGACGGAGAGAGATGGGTGTCACGGAGTGAGAAACCTACTGTAGAAAAAACCTGCTGTTGACTGTTTGCAGCAAGAGAAACACGTTGAAATGGCAAAGTTATAAAGGCTATTTGTCTTGTGCCTTGCAGCTTCCTGCTTTGAACTAAAAAAGTACGGTATATAAATAGAGCGGGCGAGCATGAATTGGTGATAGCAATACACTACACTCCACATTTAAAATCCCTGGAGCTCGAGTTTCTTTTCAGTTGTTTGGAATGATTTTGTGCAAATACAGGACGTTCAGTGCAGGCGCTTGCAAACGGGAGTCATGCTGCCAGTTGCTCCTGTAGGCATCCTGGGACAGCAGAGGGGTTAGCATCCTTAAATCTCAGTTTTCTCCACTTAAAAATAAACTTGGCAGCCCTCCCCAGAAAACACGCATGCTCTTTCCAAAGAAAACATCCTTGCCTGCAGATGCTTTTGTCACAGTAGCGGTGACAGTGGAAAAGGAGATGCTGAATTCACTTGTAGGCCACACTGGTGTGAGCCCACTGACGTCTGTGCGACTGATGCTGCAGGAGGTGTTTGCTCCCTGAAACGCCTTTTGGATTAAAATATACCTTTGAAGAAAACATCTTAAAAAAGAGAAGCCTCAGCTTTAGGTTCTCAGTTCTCTGTGCGAAACTGCTCCCACTTGGGCTTAGGTGCTTAATTCTGGTTTTGGGTTTTAAATATGACTGTAATCTTAGGCTGAAAACTTACTGTATGAAACACTGCTTTCTATTAGGACATCATTTTTGCAGAGCGATCCAAGAAACCTAATAACAAACAAAGTCCTTTCTGTTTAACCTTAAAGTCATACCACAGAATAGAAAGTTAACTGTACTCAAAACCTCAGCAGGTTGGTGTAACAAGTGCACAGAAGCAACAGCACGGTCTATTTGGCAGGTTGGGTTTTTTTAATTAATTAATTAGCAGACTTTTTCTCATGAAAAAGAGGCCTCATTCTTTTCCTTGTAAATATTGACTTTCTGTAATAAACATGGGGGGGAACCCCAAAACACTTGTATGTCATAGCTCTCCTGTCAAAGGTTTGTAGGGTGCTTCCTTTTTTCACAAGACCACAGATTTCCTCAGCCTGCAGTGTCTCGGCTGAGAGAGACAGAGGGTTTTGGGCTGTTTGTCTTCCTCAATCCTTTCACCTAGAAGAGAGGGGGAAACCCCATGTCTCTCTCTTAAGGTGCTGCTTGAAGGAGCTACACTGAAAAAATAAAAAAGGCAAAAAAAAGGCGTGCTAAAACCCTCACACACACAAAAGCCCACACATTGGTAAGAGAAGCCACATCAAGCCTTCAAACCTCTGTCTTTGTATCATTTGAGGGCTGGATTTCCGAAATTGAAGTCTTGGGCTGGCACTGGGAACATGCGGTGTGCAGAGAGAGGCTCTGAAGCACCACCAGTAGCTCTGTCTTGAAATGCCATTGCCTGGCGGAGGCACAGATCCCCTATGTGGGTATGCACATGACTGTGAGTGTTGCATGCTCTCTGTTACAAGACTGATAGCCCTGGTAGGACTGCCCCGTTGCTCCCCTGAGGGACACAAGGATGGGATGCCACCTTGCTCCTGCTGACTGCAATTCGTAATGCTCCGGATGGTCAAAGCCTCACAGTGTGTCGTCCACCCCTTGTCAGACCTGAGGAAGCAGCAAGCTTCCCCTGGCTCCAAGCTAATGTGCCTCAGGCACCAGCAGAGAACCCTGAGGCTGTTCAGCTTCAGCCTGTTCCTCTCCATTGGTGACACATCCACCATGATCCCTGTGTCTGCTCACCTTCGACCAGGGCTTCCTCTGGCCTGCCAGTTATGGACCAAACAAAAAGCACTTGAGCAAGCTATACACCCAAATGCCACCCAACCTTCAGGAAAGGTGGCAACCTGACCTATTCTCTTGAATGAAACAATTTGTGCCTGAAATTAAATAAATCCTCTCTTTAATTGATGGATTCAGCCTCCATCCATTAAGGACCATACTGATTCCACCTGCTTTGTCACTTAGGAAAAAAGGATGCGTACTCACAGCCTGGTCTGCCATGCAAGACAACCAACTTGGGTTTCCTCGCAGTCTTCAATTCAGCAACACACATTTTCCTGCACCTTAGCACCAAGAATAAGTGAGACAGACATATATAAAATGACACACTTTATTAAAAGTTACATTCAGCAGCAATGGACATATTTACTTAAGTAGATTGTAACTGTCAAGAAGCTTATAATTATAAATCTCTCTAAGGCATTAAAAGTTCTTAGATATTTTAACTTATTTGCAATCATTTAATATAAATAGGTAAGGTAAATGATGCTTGCCTAAGAAGAGGATACCCCAGCTGCATTAAACAAAGATATACATATAAATATATGTATAAAACAACAATTTTTGTTATAAACTCATTAATGGGGATATTTCACAATCTTTAAGGCTTGGGCTCTGGCCCTGCAACTATTATTCACATAAGAAGTCTCCTGTTTAAGTTACCACATGTAAGTGTACAAGACTGCTCACATGGATGAGAGCAGGGCAGGGCCTAAGTTTTGACAGAATCAGCAAAAATGTCAAATCCCTCAGTGAAATCTATTTACAATCTGTGCAAGTAGCATCAACTACTGTTACTGATTATGGAGGTCTCTCTTGGAAGCTATCAACAGCAGAAAGGCATTGCGGCAAAGGCTAGTCAGGATCTGTTAGCTCTTCGGTTTTGACATTGTAGCTCTCTCTTCTGAAGAGCAGTACTTGAGCTCTTGAGCCTTGGGGACGTCGTTTGGGGTGTGAGACAGAGGGAGCGCCAGCAACATGCAGCTGGGCTCAGGGCACAGACACATCAAGTCTCAAGTTTTTCCAGCTCCAACAGCAGAAACCTCCCTTGATGTGCAGTGGTTCAGCTGCTTTTTCCAAGCGTAAACAAGAAAAGTGCCAACCACTTCCAGTATTAGCCAACAGCCCACCTCCCAATGAAGAATGGCCGTTTAATTTATCTTATTGTTAAACTGTGCTTTATGCCTCCAATAACCAGGTGTGAGGAAGAGGAAATTGCTGTTGAAATAGAAGCTGTGACTAGATCTGATGAACTGTGTAAACTAATTTGAATTAATATAGCTGCAGGGTCTGACTCTCTAACAACTTACTGCTTACTTCATGTTTGTGTGCAACTCCTTTGGCTTTGTGATGTACAACAGGTCTACTCAGAGAGGCTAATTCGCTTACACCAGCGGCTGGTTACTGCATGGCTGTGGCTGATGTAAGCTCTCAGAATTGGTTCACTGCATGTCTCTTGGTTTTGAACACTAACCGGTACATTAAAACCCATCCTCACTGAGAAGCAAGGCTTACAGAAGGGATTTTCACTATGACAGAGCTGCTGCAGCAGTAGCATTAAGCCCACATACAGTGAGCGTGAAGGAAAAGCACACTCTGAGCTTTATTCCTAAAATATCCCAGGCATTCATTGAAGACTGCTTTTCTGTATTCTGCTTTGACCTGGCAGTTTTGCCACCATCGCTTCCCTAGCCACAGCCACATTTGCTCTGCTCTGGAAAAGGTTACTCCAGCCTCAGAAGCAAACACAGCATCAACCAGATCAACACAGCTCCTGCTGCCTCCACACACTCCCTCTGCCTGAGAAGCAGCTGATGTCTGGCAGCAGCAATGCTACAAGCCCACCAGCAGAGAAATTGTAGGAAATTTAGTCTCCCACCACCCTCATCTTCATTGGCTTTGTGACATTTCTGGTAAATACCACTTGCTCCTCATCTTAGCACATGGAGGAAGAGGGATGGCTGGATTTGGGAGAATTTCTTACAGGGAAAATAGACCCTAAAGCTGGAAGTGGCCATCACCTCTCATAACCAGGATGCTTTATGGATGAAAGTAAACAGAAAGAGGTCTTCTTTCTGTAAAATACAGAAATCCCTGCTTTCCACACAGTATTTTTGAAGGACACAAGTGAAGCCAATGGGAAATATTTTAATCGTAGAAGAATCAGACCCTAAAGTATATTGCTTTTATCTCAGACACCTCACTGGCACAAAAAAAGAGATGGGTTGAATCTGGGATTAAGAGAGAGAAATGCCCCTTCCTTTCCTTTACGCTAGGTCTGTTGGTGCCTTAAATATGATGCCTTAAATAAGAGAACAGCATTTCTTCAGGCAGAAACTAGAACTAGTGGAGCCAATAATGTTTTCACCTTTGATCAAAATGGCTTTTATAACAACGTGGAAATAATCCCCAAAACATTTTGGTTTAAAAAGTGACTCCATGTAACAGGTACATTTTCAAGTGCACTGAGGACAATCAGGTAACCAAAACGCACTTCAAAGGAAAGTGAACTGGGACCACAATTCCCATTTGTGCCCCAAAATCTTCTCCTAAAGGAGAAAAAAGCCCTCTTGGGCTTGGTGGAAACCCTATGGCTTTTCTTCTAAAGCCATCCCAAGAAATACAGGATACAGCAGGACCCTGCACAGCTGACTCACTGCCACCTCTCACAGAGCCTAGAGCTGGAAGGAGCTCCCATGGCATTGCCCCTTATCCCCCACCAGTGCCAGTCCTGCCAGCCCCTGAAAGCAGGAAGGGGAGGCAAAAGCACAAACCCACAATCCTTAGCTCAGAAGAAAGCTGGCAGAATAGGGTGCTTATTTACTTAAGTCATCTCTCGCTGAAGATGAGTTTATGTAAGGTAATCACACCATTACAGCTCCATACAGAAAGACATTTCTAAGCTTTTTGAAAAAATAAAATCCTATACATGCTTCAAACTACAGGTATAATTGTTTTTTCCCCCTGAATCCCCCACTGGAACTTGAATTTAAAACACAGTTTAATGCCTCAGTATGTGAAATCTCACGGCCACGTTAATCGAGAACATCTGAAGCCAGGAGAAAGAAATCACTTCCAGTTATGTTGTCAGTGTTAGGCGCGTAACATTCCCACAGCTGTAGATCCATTGTGCTCCATGTTATAAATAAGAAATTGCATGGTGACAGCTAAAATTCTAAAGCGTTAATGTTTCTCTCTGCAATTCTTTTTTTCTATTTTTTTTTTCTTCTCTTTTTTTTTTTTCCCCAGTCTTTTGAGGTTTCTCCTCTTGGCTTCCTAGTAGAAGTTACCTGAAGCAACATTATTGCTTACCCAACTGACATATTTACGGTAATTAAGAAATAGTAAATGCCAAGCAAATATGACTAATGTTGCTATTTGGCAAATAAGCCTGAAATGACTTCTATTGATCCTGAACTGGGCTGTTGTATTTGCATTAACAGACGTTTCTCCTTCTTCTGCTCATCTTGGATGCCCCAGCAGTCTGAAGGCTGCTCGAAGGACTCGGACGAATGCTGTCCCAACCTCTGTCACACATGACGGCTATTACTGAAGCCAGCGAGTTGCAGAGCACAAATGCAGCTGAGTCGGGCTCCGTAAGCGAATACAAACAGGCTCGCTTGTATCTCACATTCTAGGTTGTGGTCCCTTTCAACCACGAAAAACAACTACAAATTGTTCCCAGAGCTAAACCACTTAACATCTTGGCACTTGGTTGTTTTTTAACTTTATAACAATAGGCACTGTTCAGTCCTCTCAATCTCAGTTTTTTATTTTATAATAAAGCAGGAATACTGATGAAAGGCTAGTCACGGCTTCTCCCCGTGGTATCAGGGTGGTGGCATGTGATGATTCACATGGGGTGTGTTTGATCCAAGAAAGCCCAGCCTCTGCTTATTCTTCCTTTGTTCTGTCATCTAAGGTGGAAAGGCAGAGAGAGAAGAGTTGAGATTTTTTTTTTCTTTTTACTATTATCTAGCAGTCACAGAGCAAGATACATATAAGCAAAACAACAGGGAGTGGAATTCTTTTCTTCAGCATTGAAAATTACAAGTAAGAGATGCCTTTGAAGTGGGAGATCTGTTTCCTGCGAAGTACGGACATTTTATTGTCATTTGTACATTATTCTTATCCACTGGCAGGTCTTACAGTGCATTATTTGCACAGCTATCCACTTGTGTAGCCCTGCAGAGGGTCAGAATTTCCACTTGGTACTGTACAATCACAGAATTAAAAGATGGTCCCAGCCACAGAGAGTTTAAATTTAAGCCAGGAAAATAAAAAAAGCCACCAGGACAGTATGAGTAAGCACAATAAGCAAAAGTCTCAGCATATCCAGTCTAAACCTCTGTTGAGTTTTTCACAGGGGAAGAGTTGAAGGAGGTATTTGAAGGGAGATAATTAGGTGACTCTGTTGATACCACTGAAGTGCTTCCCATAAAGAAACACAAAGGTGCTTTTCTGAAACTGTAATGAGCCAACCTAAGGTGACCAGCATTTTGAGCAAAAAAGGAGCTGGCCTTTTGATCCTGAAGTGATAGAAAACACATAAGGTGATTTAGGCAGGAGCAGGGCTTTAAGGGAGGCCAGCAGCTTGTGCTCTAAACAGGATAGACGGGGGAGCTGTGGGAGGGGCACAAAGACAAGGATGACACAAGAAAAGCAACAGGCTGGGCAAATTGTTTTCACAACAGCACCGTTGGTATTCTTCATGGGGGACAAAAATCCAAGTGTAGGATTTAGAAAGCTTTTCTAATGACTCCACCAGTATGCAGCTGTTTCTGATGCCATGCCTTTTTTATTGCCAGGTTATGCAGTACCTGGGTATGCATTGCTTCTGTCCTCACACACTCACTGGGAGGATTTCATAACTAATTCCCCTTACCTGTTCTCTACTGTTGCTAATAGAGTACAATTTCATTCCAAACCCATATCAATGTACCTACTTAGAAAGCTTACTGGAGGGTAAGATAAAACCTTTCTAAGACAAAAGTCTCTTTTGTAACACTGTCCTGACCATGACCTGATGAAAGCTAGCGCTTTCACCCACACGCGCTCATGTTGCTACCCACTGCAGGGCACTTACCTGTTCCTTGAGCTCAGCAAGCTGACTGGAAAGCTGTTTTACAAGGCTCATGGTTGACTCCAGCCTCTCTTGCAGGTTCCTGATTTCGTTCTGCTCACTGTCGCCTTCGTTGCTAACCAGCGACATGGCTCTCATCCGAGGGAACCAGTCCAGATTCTTCTCCTACATGAGTATTAGAAAAAATAGCAATGTTAGTAGGGGTTTATGCAGGGCACTAAGCTGACACTAGAGAATGAAAACTCAGGACTTTTTCTCAGTGGATGACACACAGCAAGTGGGCTTAAGATGTAAATTCAGACAGTATTTTACACAAGCATTGTTATCCTTGGTTCTTCTTAGCTACAAAGAAGGCGCCAACTGGAAAATCCTGGTTCCCCACAGCTGTACTGCAGCACCGGCAGTGTTGGCACATTCATTGGCATACAGAAATGCCCACTGGGTGATCTGGGAAGACTCCTCTACTATGCTAGCACCAGGAAAACCCGAGTGCTCCCTATGCTTTGATCTTAAGAGTATGCAGGGACACATTTCCTCACTGTTTCTTCAGCTTTGACAGCCTCCATCAATTTTGGCTTTCCTTGCAGCAATGTCAGCAAGCCAATGTCAGGAAAAAAAGACAAGTCACAATCCTCTCCAGGCTGGCCTAGAGCACGCCTACTGGAAGAGCAGAGGGGCCTTGCATTTAACTACCCGCAACAGATTTGTGGTCCTGGGAATGGCTTAGGCTTCAGCATGCTATTCAGATTGTATACCTTGAGTAAATGCAAGCACAAACCCATGGCCAATGGCTACGCTGCTATGGATCACGCATGGAATAGCACTGAATTGGGCGTTTCTTGATTCATGGACTCAGGCTATGAATTTAATCATAATAAAAATACTCTAAATAAATGTTATGAGTCAGGAAGGTGCTGCGTATCAGCATGAGCCTGAAATGTCTCCATGGCTTGGGGGCACAGATATTTGTGTGCAAAGCATAACAGACAGAAGAGAGGGGAGGGTGCCAGCCTAAGAGGAGTGGCAACCATGTGGCAAGCAACCCAGTTTGCTGTAAGGCATGAGACAAAGAGGTCCTATAGCTGGCCATGTGTTACCTTAGGGGGAGAGGGAGGATGTGGTTAGATCATATGCATGGTGTTTTGCAACGGGTCTCTATGGACACGTGCACTTGATAACTTCAGAGGAGAAACAGAATTAACTGTAGCGTGTCTCTTCCAGGCTCCTGTGCTGTGAGCGGCCCCACACAAATAGCACTATATCAAAAAGAAAAGGAGGAAAGAAAAGGAGGAGAGAAAAGGAGCTCTTTCCAGAAATCCCTCTACAAGACTCTTGGCAGGCAAGAGCTCTGCTACGTCTGCTGTCCAGGCTTGATATTTGGTAAAGTTTAAGTGCATTGAAACTTACTGTAGTCTCAGGCTTTGGTTCACCATGAAAACAGAAAAGCCAGCAATGATTCCGCAGTATTTACAGCTGGGCAGCCACACGTGAACAGGGTCCGCATGGGCTGGCCTGGCAGAGCCGTGAGCCCAGGGATGTGCAATGTGATTACAGCTCTGTCATGCTTTCAGAGATGGTTGCTTTCAATTAAGTAGTGCTCTGCCCTAATCACCAAACCCTCCCTCCTATAGCAACATGGTTTAGAAACAACTGAGCTAACCCTCAGTAAGCATGAAAGCACTTACAGTATTCATGTTTTTCCACTATTTGCATTAGCCCAGCCTCCTCTGTTACCCTGGATAAGACTGAATGCAAAGCCATTTTCTTCTTTTCAACTCAAAACTTCTAATGAGGTTTTGCTTGTCTGTGCAACCTCTGGTCCTGTCACTAAATTGACATGATGTTCAGGGAATAAGACCGTGCCTCTCTGCTGCATTTTGCAGCTCAGGGCTGTCAGCCGTGTCCGCTGGTGGAATGAGGCCTCTTTCCTCGCTGCCCACTTTCTGAGCCTCGTGATCTCATTATGACAATTTACTGTGGTTACGCATGATGCCATTTTCAATGGGTCATAACTCATTCAAATCAAAACCTGTTTTCACCAGCTCTGCTGGTGAGCTCAAACGGAGCGCACGTGACCCTCCCTGCTGGATATCCCCATCTGATACATGGAGCCGTAGACTCCTATTTCTGCTATATGAGTTTCTGCTTACAAGACCAGCATTCATTTTCCACGAGTGTGCCCCCATATTTATTTTAGATTTATTTTGGCTGGGATCTAGCAGAGCATTCATCACGTGCCCAGTGTTAAGCACAGGTGTACCCATTTATACTAAGCTTGGTTTGTGCACAGTGCCCTTCTGGATCAATGCCTTTTTTTTCTTTGCAAAATGTTTGCCAGCAAATTTGTCTGCCACTACAGGCACAAAAAGTTAATTCAAAGGAGCTACAGTGAACAGAGCTGCGCTTGTATCTGAGTGTTTCCTGGAAAGCTCTGGTATCTGTACCCACTACAGCTTCTCATGCTTGAAGCACCTGAAGATACCAAACACAAAGCTGCACAGCCATAGGAGTCAGCAGAGGGGCCAGGATCCCTTTCTGGCAAGGCTCATCATAATGCCAAAGTTCCTAAAGCCAGACTGCACAGGGAGAACGACCTGAGATTCCATCACTGTGGTTCTTGTGCTTGCTGATCACTGCTTCTAGGATTGTGAAATGCACTTTGCTAGTCTTGTTTCCATCTGCCACTCCCTCGCTCCTCCAGGGCGCAAAGCAGAGACCTCTGACTGCCTTGAAAAGATTTCTGTGGACTGACCCTCCACCACACTGCAGCATCCAGAGTACATCACAAAAATCCACGTGGATGCGAGACATCGTGGCACAGTGGGCTTGCCTCCCCTGAGGTTCCCAGTGTCACCTGCTTCCCTCCTCCTTGGCACAACCTTTCCTGGGAAGAGAGATGACCAGGAGCAGGTGAAGACAGGGACAGAGCACACAGCACCTTGTCTGCTCCCACATGACGCTGTGGTGTTGATGGTGACTCTTCAGCCGGAACCACTCTGCACCACGTGCTGGCTCATCTCGGCCACCACAAGCCTCAGAGTCATGGGAGCTCAGTGACAGACTCCACTCATTCGCATGTGCCCAGCTCTGTCTTCCCAGCAATGTTGTGCCAATCTCCCCCAAGAAAGAAATGCAATTGTAGTTTAGCTACAGACCAAAAAGATCTAGGCATTTTTGTCAAAATGTTGGGGAGGGTCAAGCAAAGACTTGATCCAAGTACTGAGAAGGTGGTGGGTTTGTATGAACTGGATACGTCATGAAGAGATATCCTGACTCCTATAGCTTTTCCTGGAAATGGAGAGGCAACAGGTCAAAGAGCTGGCCACAGGTCTTTCACTTGGTAGTCCCAAGTGCTGTGTTGGGTGCAGGCAGGATTTGCTTCTTGGTTCTCAGCTGCATATACATCTGATGAAATCCAGTCCAGCTGTTTATTTTATCATGCAAAGTATCAGGACTCAAAATTCAGTACATTCTAGCTTGCCAAGCTGTCTTTAAATTAAAAATACTTATCTAGCTTTCACCAATAGCTCCATTATAGTGCACGCAGTAGGTACATTCCTTGCTGAACTGCATGCTTTTGCTGGTCAATATTATCTTAAGTTTCCATTCCACTATGAACTGCAGAATTTTATTAAAGGGCATCATGAAAATTAGCTGTGGCGCACAGCCCTGTTTGCTGAGCCTATACCACAAACAAACAGCAATTGCTGCTGGGGACAAAAACCTTTTGATCACAAACCTGCCAGGATACAGAAGGCAAATCGGACAAGGCTCCTCTGCTGAAAACTTCAGTGATTTGTAAGTGTTCACAGGGGTCCAGGCACTCTGTGCCTGCTCAGCTATGGGACAGCTATTTTTACTCCAAGGTAATCACTTGCCAATTAGCTGGAGGTAGTTAACATGTTTGTACAACCCCAAACGTTTGTTCTGGGACTTAAATGTTTATGGGCTCAGTCCAGGGTTCACCTTGACCACCTCACATATGTTAAAGCTGTAACATGCCTCCTTTATGCTGCAGGTGCGCTCCTGCTTTGCCTTATTTGACTGGTGCAGGGATGGAATTTTGCAGGGTGTTCTCTGTCATGGCTTAGCTTAGAAATCCAACCATTTTACTGACTCATTCACTCAGACATTTTGAACCCTGCCTGGAACTGAGTCGGGGTTCATTTGGATGAGGGAGGTAGGCTGCCGGCAGTGAGCAGGGCAAACCTCTGCAAGCAGCTGCTACAGTACTCCATCGACAGCCACCAGGATAGTGCAATGTGACATAACTCCAGCATAAATGACCTTGCAGAGGGTGAGGTATGTGGATGGGATGCTTTAAAATGAACTAGCTGCCTGGACACAGAATTAATTGTTAAAGTGCACTGAAATCTTCTTTCTAAACAACCAGGGCTGAATGCAGTGTATTGTTACTGTTATTTCATTCTTGTTCAGGACAGCAGCTATTCGCAGCCCAACCACAGCAGCCCACCTACTGATCACAGCATCTTCCCGCTCCACTTCCCCCTCCACGCTCCCTCCAAGCATAACGTGTGCCTCGCAGAATTCATATGCAAGTATACATCTGCGGCCAGGGCAGAGTCAGCCAGACAGGAAGGCTGCAGGGACAGAAAGGAGCTGCAGCCTCCTCTCCATCAGTTCAGCTGGGGGAAGAAAAAAAACAGGCAAAAAGGCAGGAGGGGCCAGCCAAAAGGCTGCCGGCCAAAGAGACTGCACACGAGCACAGCAGACATTTCGTGTGGTGATCCAGCGTGCCTGTTCCCTCCGTCCTCCCCCCAGGCTGGAGGGACTCCAACAGGAATCACAGCTCACCTCTCACCAAGGTACTGCGGGTACACATAGCTGTGAGGTGCCGACGGCGAGGGCACATGCCAGAAGGCACAGGGCTTAGATGATTTGCTACTTGTGTTTTCTGAGAAACCTCAAACCCTTCTTCTCGGAGAGGCATGCTCAGAGCAAAAGTCTGCGTTTGCCTCCTGGAGTTTTCTATGCAACTTTCTCCTTCTCTTCTGTGGGCTTTCCAGAGGAGGACAGAGCTACGGGCTATGTTCCTCGTCGATAAAACATTGCCATTTTTCCTGACTTTGCTAGCTCCGTTTGAGCACGGACGGAGAAAAGACTGAAGAAATTTATTTAGAGTTCCTATACTTTGTACAAAGTCTCTCTCTTGCCATCCCTGTCCTGTTGGCACAGCCAGCTGGCTTCAATCGAGCTCTCACGCTGTGCTGAATCCATGCCTCCAGAGTAATTGGCAGAGGGACGTTTCTTTAGGAGGTGCTGCTTTCACAGGTTAGCCGCGAGATGGATCAGCTGCAACCAGCAGGAAAGACTGGGCTGCGCTGTTAAAAAATAGATTACTAGATAACAATGAGAGAAAATAGGTCAAAGAGTAGGACAAGGGAGATGAAGTAGAGGAACGAAGGCAGCCTAATGCACACTGTCTGCCGGCACCACTGTCATGGGCTCAGAGTGCCATGCCACTGCCAGCTGTACCACACTTTCATTTCTCTAGCAGACTCCGATGCAGTGACTCTTAGCCCTTTCTACCCCATGACCCCCTGTTGCAACATGAAAACAAGCTGTTTCGGGACTTCCCTCCTATCTATTCAAAAAGAAAAGCGGTGGTGACTGCTCATGACTCCTCTTGGGTTGTGACCTCCCCAGCTGCACACATCAGAGCAGGAGACGGGCCTCCGCGTCCTCCAGCCCCACCATTCCCCTGTCTCACACAGATGGTTCGCTCCTTGCGACTCAGCCAGGCGAGCGAGACGGCCGTCAGGAGGGCTGTTACCTAATAGCAAGGCTGAGAAAATGACTATGCTTAAAGACCTCTTTGCTCCTCAGGCAGATGGTTACCGAAGGGTGAAGAAGAGGACTATGGACACTGCCGGGAAGCATGGCACTGCTTCACCCCCTGTGACCACACTGTGCCCCAGGACCCGTGCCACAGCATGAAGGCAAACAACCCGTCAGCACTGCTACTCTCGGCAGGCAGTTCGTGTCCTTTCAGGCACAGGAACGAACAGGCCGTTCACTCCTCTTCTTCGAGCCAGCAAGTTGAATAAATAGCAGCGGGTACAAAGACATCTATTTACTAAGAAATCTGTCTGTATGTCTGAAATGTAAATAAGTCCATCCATTCCCTTCCCAGATCTGTTGCCCATATAAGCAGAGAGTGATCCGTCCAAATGACCTTTTGAAAGCTATTATTTTTCTGCCTAAGGACTGAGCCTGGTCCTAAAAGTCTGTAGCTACATAGCTCCTACAGCCACCTTAAAAAGTGATTTCAAAGATTTAAAATATCTTGTGCTTTAGATGACACAGGGCAATAACCACTTTGTGATTTAATCACAGACAATAATAATTTGGTTCAGTGCATGATTCAGCTAATCCACAATTTGATAAATGTTCATCCTAAACTACAAACCCAAATAGCTTCCTGCAAATCCTGTTTGACACTTTAATGTTAAGACCCCTGATGATAAGCAATCTGTGCTGCACAAGAATATAGGGAGGGAAATTAGGAATTGTTATGCATCTATATGCATCCACGACAGTAATTCAAGGAAAATAAAAATAAACCTTGGCAATTACAAATAAATCTTTATCCAACAAGCAAACTAATAGGTCTGGCTGGTCTATACTGGATTGATACATGCTACAGCTTCTACAACTCATGGGAAAATACAGAAATCTGTTTCCCCCGAAAGAAGGTTGGAACCATAACACAGACCTGCCTTCTGCTTTAGCAGTGTCATTGATACATTTACCTTCATTTTAATTTGGCTGTATGTTCTTGAGGGCTGCAAAAGAATCTGTCACCATAATTCTGAATAATTGTGAGTTCTTCAAGACTGATAACCAGGCTAGTCAGTTATAAATGTCTCAGTGTTTCAGTACCAGCACTCCCGCCTGTGATATCCCTGCAAAAATTATGGCCAGGTATGATAATGAACCTCAAATTGCAAAGATTTTTCTCTGATGCTGTACTGTGACAGTTTCAATACTCAGCTTGAAACTCTTTAAAAGACCCTGCTGGTCCAAGAACAAGCACCCCAAAATTTCTGCTTATCAAACACACCTGAGGGACTTGGCTTTTACCTCCAAGAGGTAGAAACAACCATGAAAATAAGTCTTTACAGTCGAGACCTTAAGTTTGAATGTGATCTCACATCACTGCTGTGGGCAAACCCATGTGCAAATGGTAAGTATATGAGTCAGCAGTCTGCCCTTTAGAGTGAAACAGGCCACCACGACCTGAGCTGCACCAGCCAGAGTGCAACCAGCACGTCAAGGGAAGTGATCCCGCCTCAATCTCGAGCACCTTTGCCCTAGAAGGTGGAAAGTAGAAACCAAAATAAGCAGCTTTGTCCCCACCACACTGAGACAGCACCTTTCGGCCACCCTCCAGGTGAGAACACTGGGGACACGAGAGGTGCACATCACTTTTGTGTGCTTGGAGGCCCGGGCTTGTATGCCACCCCATCACCGCACTCCTTGAAGCCATGCTTGCTTTTTGTGTCTTCCCCTCCCTGCAGCGCATGTTCATTTCTCAGCTGCTGATTTCTTCTGCTGCTTCAATTGCTCTCTGCCACCTTATCTCTGTTGTAACCCTGAGAACTGATATTCTCCTCTGTGAATCTTCAAGAATCCCAACACTACTATCTGAAGCTAGGAACTGATACTTAATATTTGTGCCCTTAAAAGAGATATAATTATAGATCTGTGCAAAACATGAGTTTATTTTTCCACATTCCTATGTTTTTATGCTGTTAGTGGTTACGGGACACACTTTAGGAAAAATCACGTCAGATTATTCATTTAAAATAATTATATTATTTCTGATATTACCCCTGGAACCTGTGCATAACGAACCAACATGTGGTACAGAGATTAGAAAATAAATGTTCTTGGCTTATTTTTTTTTCTTTTGTTAAACAGATGTTGTTGATACAAAAAGCAGAACCGTATATCATAGCCTGCATGTGGACATAGACTGTCACTACCGAGCAGAAATTTACTGTGGCTAGATAGAGATTTGAAACAGCAATGAATCACTGGCTTACTAACTTTATTCACGTGGGTATGGTTTCAATATTCTGACATTAAGTGCACATGTCCTTAAAAAAAGAACCTTTTAATGGCAGCATGGGAGGCTCTGGTTTAGTTCCAGATGTCTCAGTGGGGGAAGCACAGTGCAATGCAATGGCAGCCTCTGTGCAGAGGAACCTGGCAGTTCTGTCTCGTCCCTCACAGCTCATTGTGGCCCTGCTATTGAATCCTGCAGGCTTGGCTACCCCAGTACTGAGAGCGGCCCTGCTTAGTGCCACACCGTGTAGGGCAGCCCTGTCACAGGAGAGGGGCTCATGCAGCCCCACCACTGCCACCAAAGTGCCTCCAGTTCTAACTTTTTCCCTTTCCTTCCCCTGTTGCTCCTGACATCATTTCAGCAAATTCAACATTCATTTGCTGAACTGGCTCACACCTAGCTGAATGGTAATGGCATTTCTGCTTCCCGTTGACTGACTTTAAAGTGAACAGAATTACTGTGCTTCTCCAGGCCCTTGCCATGCCTACCACACACTGCCTCACTGCTTGCACTAGCATGCTGAAGCCCCTCTTCTCCTGTTATTCTTTTAACAGTGATTTTCTTTTGCAAAACATGCTAGCAGGCACACTCCAGATATAGAACTCCAGACAAAAGCCAACAGCAGCAGTCCCACTGCAATGTAAACATACCCTATAGTATCATGCCATTGCTGGGGAGAGAGATGATGTTTGCTCCTTAGAGACATATTACCATTCAGCTGGTAAGGACATCACAAATTCTGACCTGCTTTTGTCAATGTAAGTGCTGGCTTGATCCATCAGATCAGGGTCTAACTGCACAGTTAATCTCCAAACCATAATTTCCACTTCATTATCTTTTGTGGCACGGGATTCAGGCACATACTTGTTGAAGTTTACGGTTTGGTTTTTTTGTTTTGGTTTTTTTTTTCACATTTAGCTTTAATTCTCTGGTCCTGTCACCTTATATTTTGCAAGTGCTGTCCATTTCCTAGCTTTAGCTTCAATTTGCAACAGAATCTTGGGGAAATACAAAGACTCTGCTGGAGACTCGTTTTTCAGAGGCTCAGGACTTGACCTTGTTCTCAGCTTTACACGAGCAGAGCTTCACTGATTGCAGTGCGATTGTTCTGGTTTAAGATACTGCCAGAGTTGAGGCATTTTGAATCCTGATCTGAATGTTCCTACTTTGGGCCCATTTGACTCTGATGTATTTTGCACATGGTGTGGCATGAAAGGACAATTTAAAGAACAACAGTTTTTGTTAAAATTAGTAAGAATTATTACCTAGCATCAATGAGCTATACAGAACTGTTGTTTTAAGCAACAGTATTATCATGGCATATACCATACATGTGCATAAATGCATATACTCAAGTATCAGTCAGAAGAGTGGAAAAAGATCTAGGTTTCTCTTTGAAGGGTTTCTTGACAAAACATCTCCAAGCAATGGCCACCTTTCAGCCTTATGGGCCTGAACACTACCAAACTGCTCTTAAATCACTTGCTCTGCTCAAACGCTTGCCCCCAGGTTTTGTACACTGCACAGCGAGCACAACTCCTTGCCTGTGCAGACATGATGGCCAAGGAGAGGCCTTTTGGCAGGTCTGGCTGTGGCTGGGTGTCAGATCCCACAGGGCTCCACCTGCCTGCTGGGAAGCATAGAGCACTTTTATTCCCTTTGGGAAACAAGCAGAAAATAGCAAAAACGTGCCTTCAGGGTACATTTGTTCAGGTTCGTGTCTACTGTTTTCAGAGTCTGCAAGCATTGATCAATAAAAGAAAAAAACACCATGGTACTTTGTGAACCTTTATCTGCCTGTACTAAACTTTCATTTAGTGCTCTTGCTCGCGCTGCTAGGAAAATATTGAAATAGATCCTCTCTACAGATCTGCTTTTTCTTTTGGTGTTTTTTTCAGCCCCGCATTTAAATACGGTTTGCTCTGTTCAATTAAAATGCATTTTCTCTTGAGAACAAGCAGATGATCAGTTTCACAAACCGGAGTTGCAATTTTTCTTCAGCAGCACCCAACAAAATGAAAAACAGGCAAAACATTTTAATCACATGTGCATAAAATACACAGGATTCATTAAATATGATTTAAAGTTGCCTGTTTGTTTTGGAGACCCTTTAAAGCTCCCACTACCCCAAACTCATAGAAGTGTAATGTGATTCCTGATCTATTGAATTTTGTAGGATGGCTGCAGTGGGTTCCATTATATATAAAATTGGATGCAGCCAATTTACAATCTCCGATACATACTTTTATCTCAAAATGCCCGGTGAGGCAATTGTGTAAAGTACTTTATCAGGGATTGTTGTTGGTAATATTGCAAGATTTCATGATGTAAAAAATACATCAATGTCATTTAAATTGAACAAAATGGTTCCCATTTTTTTTTCCAGTAGAGCATTTTTAACCATCTTCTCAACAAATTTGTTCAATAAATACTGTATGAAACAAACATTTTGCACTTTGTCCCACAGATACAATTTGCCAACCTGATTGATTTCTTTCTGTACAACTAATCCGATTTCTTTAGGCTATATATCTTCTTTTTTATTAAAGATGATGCAATCTTAGCTTTTTATCATACACACATCCACCACACTAAAAAGAGAGAAAATTCCATGAACTAGACTTGCAAGCAAATCGAAAAACCTGACACAAATCTCATAAAGCTGATCCCAAAAGATAAATGGCACAATGAGACCACAGTTATACAAATTCAGAAACTCATCCATGCAGAGTAATACAGGCTGGTGGATTTTTCTTCCCAAGACAGATACAGAAAACAAGTAACTTCTTCATCTCTAAAACATCTTTTAAAACAAACTCACACTAATATTGCACCCAACTCCCCCAAATCTTGGGGTCTGTGAACCCTGAGAACGCAGAGCTACACTTTCTGTAGTCCTTCCCTGTTTTACTCGTTGCAGAATCTCACCACTGCGTTTTGAGCCCAAGCAAAGTTACTATTATTTACTTTCAAATGGTGTTCCTGGTAAGGCACCAACCTCAAACCTGGTAAGGCACCAACCTCATCTCCCTTTTCTTTTACTAATTGCCCTTTTGTCTTTGGGCAAACCTGTAATCTTTCCTTTCCTCAGCATCTGCAGTTGTCTGCCTTGGCTGTGGACAATTTTGGAATCTTTTTCCCATTCAGAAGCCAGAAGCTTAGTACCACTATAATACAAGGAATAATAATTGTTTTCAAATGTTGCAATAATATTCTCAAACAGCACTGAAGTGTTCTGTGTTTGTTGCTTCCCCCATAGTACAAAATCAAATGAATCCACTTTACACGCTTTGGGATCTGCTCATCACATTGCTCCTCTGAGGCTGAACTTACCACTATCTGTGACCCCAGTAAAGGTCCAGCTTTCATTAGGCAAACCCATACACAGCCAGTCCCAGGACAACTGAGGCTCTGCTACTGCCAGGATTTTAAGCACAACAGTAGGTGCCTATCCAGTGCCTTGGGCTTTCCATCATTTGAAATTACAGAATAAAGGTCTGCCCACACACAGATCCGTCTCAGGCCACATGCTCCTTTAACAAAGGGATAAAAGATGGCTTTTGCAAGCTGCCTGGAAAGTTAACAGCTCTAGTCTCTGGCAGGTCAAGGCAGGAATGGATTCCAGCAGGGAACCGCAGCCCGTGTCCTGCCAGCAGCACTGCTCGGGTTGAGGGTGCTCCAGCTGGAACACTTCCACTTCATGTTCGTGGGTATGTGCAAGTTTCAAGGAACACAGCCTCATGTCCAGACCCCTCCTCGAGTTTTTAAGGCCAGCAGCAAACAAACAAACAGGAACCCAACTTGTCTAATTTATTGTAATTTGCAAATTAAATGAAGTTGGAAGGAGGACAAGGAGCTTGCAACTACACTGTATTATCAAGGCAGAACCTATTTTTATAATAAAATCAGTCTTCAAACCCTAATACTGTTCAACAGACAGTTGGCCAAATCTTTCAATCACAAAGGAAATCAAGCTAAGCTTACAACTGAGCCACAATACCACAGGGTCCAAAAAACCTAGTGCCAGGTAGTATCAAACCACTGATTCCAGACCTCCAGGAGAAAAACCCCAAGTCTTAATGAATATACTTTGGAGGAGTTTTAGGCTCCACTCTGTAACTTGCAATTACATGACAGCTTTGTATTCAGAAGTGATTTTAAAGGAAAGAAATAAAAAGACAGGGTTGCATTGGTGCTGGGACCTGTCCCTTTAGGAGTTAACAAGAGCACGAGGGGCTGAGCATGGAGGCAGCAGGGACAACAAGGGCAGGGCACACTGCCATGGCCATTCTGTCACCGAGCAGGCTAGGAAGATAAAGGTAGTCACCAACTACACACACAGTTAATCTGCTTGTGCTGCAGCACCTGCTGTTGATATCAATCTTTATTCTGCTGCAGCAAATGGCATGATTCCTAAGGAGGCAGGATCAGAACCGTGGTTTCCCATTCAAGCAACAGGGTAATTAATTTTGCCTGTCTGGAAAGAATGTATATAAACTTAAACCCACTAAAACCTCAACCTTTTACAATGAGGTACCAAATGAAACTCACCTTTCCCTTTATTTACCCATACCTCGCACATCACCTACCCAAGCAGGCCAACTAAATTACTTATGGCAGAGCAAAAAGCCCATTTTCTGGAAAACACAGAGCCCTTGAAGGAGAAATAAGATGCTCAGCTCTCATGTAGAATAGGAGCTATGTGCAAAGATGCAAAGTCTTCAAGTGGTGCTAACTTTTCACGCTTTGAGCAACACACAGATGAGCAGGAAATCAGCTAATTAGGCACATTACTGTAATTGCTTATTTTATGAAGTGGAGAGGGAGGTGTTCAGCACTTCCATAAGATAACAATGCAAAGGCAAAATTGTACCGAGAAGCAGAAATGGCATTGGACTACCTACAGAAATGAACATTTTTTTTTGATAGTCAGGAAAAGCAACAGCAGAAAAATCATTCAGTACCTAACAGCAGGAAAAAAACAATGCTTCAATTTACTGTGTAAATGTAAAATTAGGTAACACTTTAATATATGAGGGGAAAGGGACCTCCCCTCATATATCCAAGCAGTGGTTGAACCTGTGCAAAGCACAGTTCCAGCTCTATTGTGACTCTCTATCAGCACTCAATAGCTCTCAGATCCTCCGTGAATTTGAGGCAGGCCTTGAGGCAGGACTTTCTCTGGGATGCAGTGCACCTAAACCGAAGCCCTGAACTCCCTATAGAGCCTGCATCCATGTGGAAGGATGCAGAGCACTGCATTCTTACTTGCTTTTTTATTTTGAGCACAACAAAAAATAGGAGCAGTAAATCATCTATTTAGGCCTATTTCTTTAATTGCTTATTTTAGGAAAACCCAACTGCAGACAAAATTGACGACGTATTTCCTAGGAAATTAGCCTGTCAGAAAGACTTCAGATCTTATTTAGCAGCCCCCTTTTGTGCTCTTGGTGTTACTGCCATGGTAAGTAATTGCTCACAATGTGACATGCATCATATCAGCCTATTAAAAGTAATTAAGAAAAAGTTACATAGCCTGATGATATGTACATACATCTTATCCTTGCAAGTTCTGCTTTGATTACATCTGCTAGTTTTTGGAGGAAGGCCAGTTTTAAAAAGTAAAATAAATCAATCTTAACAATGGGAGCATTATTAGCCTCCCAAAAGTTATAAACTCCATGCCCTACTCCAGCAGAGCACTTGTGTGCACAAGTCCTGTATGCATTTTCAAGTCTGTCAGCTGCCAGATCAGACACTCCATGTTGAACTAGAATATATATGATAATGAAGCCTTAAAAATACAGTTTATTTATAGTGAGCCAGCTAAGAAGGCAGCTCACCATCCCTAGCAGATTTAGCTGGAGGGGTCACCCCTATCAGCTGTGTGCCTTTCTCCCTGCTGATACTATCCTACCTATAAAGAGACAGCAGAATTGGTACCGTGCCCTCTCCTCAACCAGTCCAGTTCAGAGTGGTGTGACTTCAAAGGCCATCAGTTTTCACATTAGTACTCTGGGCTACGACCTGCAGAGCCTCAGGAGCAAACAAACACATTGCTTGTCCTCCCCCCTCTGATATTGTGGTTAATTTCAACAGAACGGTATGGTGGACATACTGGGGAGGAAACTCCTTAAATTGTCTAGGATGAATCACCAGAATGCATGCAAAAAACACACAGAGTGTCTTCCTGACAACCCAAGTGTCCCTTCTGCAGCATTCATGTTACCTTCTATTGACATTTCTCTGTTTAGGTCATTCTCTCTACCCTGTACAGTGTTTAGCAATCCTCTAATGTAGTAAGAATATATATAGGCTAGAGATAAAAATTAGTAGGGAAAACTTTTGCCTCCAAAATTCAAAAATACGATAGATAACAGGAGAGAAAAATCCTGGATGTCAGGACTTTTTTTCTTCTCCAAAGAAGTTATATTTTAAGAGCTGAGGTCAACAGCCCTCTTAGTACATACTATTTTATTACACGCTTTGACAAAAATCGACAGCAGTAAGGAACGGCTTGTTCCACAAACCCTGCTCCTCGCCCGGCTGCTGTCAGCATGCACTTCCCCTTTATGTATGGAACTTTTTCACTGCCTTCACCTTGCCTGTTTCTATTTCCTTGGGACCTGCCTCCGCTAGAACCTCCATGTGGCCCTAGGGAGAGGCAGGTCCTAGTGGGGATTGTCACTAAACACGTTGGACATCAGTCTGGGGGTGCACACCAGGCTTTGGCATCAGAGAAATGACTTTACATTCACTAACCCTGGGACAACCTCTCACTGCCCCAGGGTGTGAAAGGACGGGCAGCCAGGCTCTTGACCCACAGCTGCTGGGCTCTGCAGGCTCCGCTTGTCTCACACTTCGGCTGTTTTGACAGTCAGCAAATTCTGCTGAGGCTGGCTAAAACGAGAAAAACCCTTTTGCAGGCCACACACGGGTGTGCCAGGGACAATACGCAAACAACTCTGCCTCCGGGAGGGAGCTTGTCCCCTGTCCCAGTGGATACGCTGGGGGGGTCACAGCTTCATGGAGCGACTCTGGCCAGGACCATGCAGCAATACTGCTGAGACCTGAAGCTGGGGAGCAGCTATGTGCTGTCACACCTCACATCACACCTCCACTGCTGAGGTGGGAGCATGGCAAAACGCAGAGTGGTGAGGCAGGAGAGGGAAGGATGCCAAGGGAAAAGGGTTTGCGCTGCCCAGCACACAGCATGGACAGAATGACAACTATTGTGAGACTTCTCAATGGCTCGTTTGGCATTCTTCCCAGTGCTGCTTTTGAATTTAATACCCACTTCTGGGTATCTAATAAAAAAAGAGGCAAAAACATGAGGCTGGAGGTAGGAAGAAGAGAGACAACAGCAACAGCTCAAGGGAGCACTAAATTCAGTTCAATTTTCAAACTTCAGTATTTAAAAAAAAACAGAATTTTTAAAAATAATATTTGGTAAATTCTTCTTTCATTTAAAACAACAGTAACAAAGTTTTAAAAAAGGCTGACACCTACAAAATACTTAAACTGAAGTAGTTACAGTATTTTGTCACATTACCAATGACAGGTCATTGCTGTGACACAAAAATGCTTTTAAAAGAACTGAATAAAATCATCACCGTTTAGAATTTCGGGCTGCTGTTGCTCAACCTGTCTCTTCTGTTTTGTCCTTATGATGTTGATGGGAATTTTGCTTTTGATTTCAGCGGAGGTGTTGGGATCCTGAGTAGCCTGAAGAGAGATTTAAGACTAGGAATTTGCTTTTCAGGAGGGACACATTTACAGATAAAACAAGATATAAAGGAATACTTTTAAGATACTATTATAGTATAAAAGGCTTATGGTCCCAATGGCCGCAATGTCAGGAGAACAGAAACTTAGATTTTCCTTGCCTTGCTTTAGGGAGATGGTCTAATGCATGGCAGTATCCTTTACTTTCATGAACAGAGAGTTTTAGAGCAGTTTGCAGCTGATTGAGGAGTTGTGTAATTGCACCAATTACACCCCATTACATAATTAAAGTAAATAAGTAATAATATAATTACGTCTGTAATTCTGTAGTTATGACAGGTAGCACTAATGCTGATAAAATCCATTATGAAACTTGCTAAGAACTATGGACAGGGCACCTGAGAACAAAACTTTTAGGGCTTCATTTGCTAAAAGCTGTCATTCTTCTAATGGGCAAAATTATTAATTTAATTACTATGCCAACAGCCTTTTATTTCTGAAAATGAATGGAGACACAAATTATATCAATCATATCAATGGAGGCTAATTCATATCTCTGTTTTGTGGAAAAAAAAATCAGGAACTAATCATCTACATTTTTTGCCTCCATTTATCTATTTATAGCTACCATAGCTTAGGTGAAATCTGCATGTACAAATTGCACCTCTGAAAAGAGAAGTCTAAGAATATGGATGTTAACCTTCATTGTTCCAGTTATCGCATTAAACTGTCTCCTCTGACAAATGGACACAAGGAACATTCAAAGATTGCTGTATCGATGTAATACAAGTTAGATGAATCTCTCTAGGTTTGCTAAGGATGGTATGTCTGGTCAAATGGGTCAGATAAGTTCTTTTCTGCAGGCATGAAAATTCAATAGGGGAATCATTCATGCAGGTTCTCAGTGCAAATGCAAGGCATGTAGCCAGCTTTTCAAAGTTTCTGTCTTTTCGGATATTGTATAATAACTATCTGACTTCATAAAAGAAGCCTGGATAACAAACAAATAATAAAACCTACTGCCCTGATTTAATATTCATTAATATTTCACACGATAACTGATATGAGATAGTGTGCAAGAAGAATGGGCATCACTGGAAGATCTGAAGTGCTTTATTCCCACCAATGTCTCCATAAAGTAACTGTCTGAAAAGCTAGAGGTGAATAAACTGTGTCGTTATACAATACATTTTATATACTTGATGCCTTTTTTCTAAAAAGGAAAAGAAAAAATAATACCTTGCTTTATGAAAGCTGTGTAACTACTGATTACTTCTGTCACTGCTCAGAGCAGTACGCTGAGCAATGAAGCAAATACAAAGCTGCTGGGAAAATCAAAATCACAGGGAACATTAGGATTTTGGAGTGCTGATGTCCACAGTCCAGAAGAAAGCAAAAGAAGTCTTCTGCTCCAAGGTCTTTTGAGGCCAGAGACATGCAAGATAATGGGAATGTCTTGAAACAAGCCACCCCTGGAACAACGATACAAGTGAACACGTAAACCTGTAAAAATACTGGCTTTGAGTGATGGGGGTGTACAACATCACCTACAAGTTTCTTTCCCCTTCCTGAACTGGGAAAAGTGCAATTAGATGTATAAATAATTCCCATCCCTTTTGGCACCCAGCCTTTCAAATGATATTCCAAAGTAAGAAAACCATAGTATTCCTGTTTTTTTCCAGTTCTGCTACCAGCAAGCCTTCAAAACAGAAGCTTCACTGTTTGCTAGAGCAATGACATAAAAGACTGAGAGTCATAATAGAGATAGTCATATTTTTGGGTCCTGATGGGTCTGGGCAATGGAGAAAAGAGACTACCAGAAACAGTAGATGCTTTCCCTGATACTTAATCATGATACTTATTCTGCTGTTACTTTTTGTAATACTTTGCAAGACAGTAGTAGAAAAGTACAAATAATAATTGGTTCCTAACTACAGTTGTAGGAGTAGTGAGGATGATATTTGGCACTAAACTCTACTTTCTATTAAAGAAGTTACTGCAGCATACTCCAAAGCTTTGACCTACATGTATTGAAGGATGGATCTTAATCTTGAAGATTGGATTTGATTAGAAATTCTCTCTAAGTAATCCGGCTGTGAAAATATAGAATTTGGGTTTGATCCATTAATGCTACAAAAGCAGCCATAAAGGCATAGCTAGTCATAATAAGAACTAGTAGAGTTAAGAGAGCTTTTCCAGGAGTATGATTCATAGAGGTTTTGCAGCCATATTCTGTATCACCAGAAATATAAAATGTCATTCCAACTTGTCCTCTTCAAAGAGGTCCTGAGTCTGCCCTGTTCTTCCAAACACCCTATTTTTAGAAATATTTGTCATATTCCCATACAACCCCTAGTGAGCTTCATTCAACAACAACTCAGTTCCACTGGCGAGTCCCAGCTCCCTTTTGAAAGGTTTCTTTGAAGTCTGCCCCTCTTGTGCCAGCTCCTAAATGGGACTTGGTCTCTTACCAGGAGCTTGGTCACCTCTCCCAGCATCACAAAAATGGTCATTCAGCGTTCAGGCTGTCCCAAAGTCTGAATCAGCTTATCTCCATCTTCAGGGCAAAACCTGTATCTCAAGCTTAATTTCTGCATGGAAATGTAGTACATCTCACATGCTCGTCATGTAATTTCATTACTACCATGCTGTGTTTGAAACACACCAAACACCTACGCTACATCAGCTGACAGCTACAAAACTACCTCCCAGTGTTTTCCTTTTGACTCTTCTTTTGGTCCTAGGCAAAGCTGTCTCTCTAAATTTCTTCTTCCAGTTGAATATCATACTTCCAGAATACTCTGCTCTTTCAGTGTGTTTTCTTTCTTGGCATTCCTTGTACCCCATGGTATACAGTAATCTCTGGCTCCAAGTGAGACAGTCTTTTTCAGTTCGCTCAAGCAGTCCCAAGTGCTTCTGCTATGCAGCACCAGTATTTCTGCAGCATACCTTCCCTAGATTTTGTACTGGGGAATTTAAACTACACAAAGATACAGTCACTAATCCCACACCAGCCACTTGTACTTTGTCCAAACATTTGTTTTGCCTTTTGTCCCCACTCCCTCACTCTCTCTTACATGCCATGTAAACTTTACACCTCTAGGTCCATACATACCTCTCCCATCATCCAGAACAACCATGAACTTCATATATACCCACGGAGAAAAAAAATAAATCTTTCCTTTAGAGGGTTTAACAATCCCAAAATCTGGATTAACCACATAAACTGTCAGCATTCTGCCACAGAGGAACAGGGGCTTTGAGAAATCAGTTCAAAGCTTGAGGTCACATGTGTTGCGGTGCTTTTCCATTAATATTTTAGATATTCAAACAGGAGTTCCCACCATTAATTCAAACATAAAATACATTAGTGAATTACATCAGGAAAGTCAAACCACTGCTGACACAGGATGAATAAACTTACTATGAATATTACTGCATCCCTTGGAATTAAACATTAATACTTAACATACTTGCAAAGTTTATAATCCTATACATACTGGAGGTAGCACAGAGAAAGAATAGGCAAATGAGACAAGCCCTGAAGTCCACAAATTAAAGTGAATTTCTCAGATAAGCTAAAATATTTTCATATGTAAGAGGACAACTTGCCACTGTGGATAATTTCTTGTTATGGAACAGAGGATACAAGCGTTTGTTTTAGTTTTTCCATCTCTCCTATCATACTGCAGAAGCGTAGATCCATTACTGTCTAGTAGTACAAATGCCCTGAGCTGGGTAGTGAGACTGATGGTTCAAAATTTCCATAGATATAGGCTGTTCCTTTGTACCTGAGCATTGAATTCCCACCACCTGCCACACCACCTTCCCATGTAGTGGTAATAGGACTTACCAAAGCTCCATTTCATTGCAGCATTCAAGCACGCACTCCTGTCTAAACATGAGCCATTCCACTAATGTGAGTTCTTCAAGGTAAGCCCTACATAAGCCTGCAGAGTGGCTGGGAGTCATCTCCTCTAAGGTTGGCCAGCTCCTAATTAGGCATCTTGTCTAAACTAATCACTTAGGCTCTCCATGAAGTAAGAATGGCAATGCCAAGGTGAGCCACCCCAGCTACCCTAGAAACCTGTCTAAGGCAGGACAAATAACCCAGCTTTCTGCACAGACAAGGCAGAGAGCTGGGATCAATTTAAACTAGGGGCCTGACTTGAAGACAGCTGAAGTTAGGGGAGAAGAATCTTCCCCTTGGCTAAACTGAGGACTAAAAGAGCACCCAGCATCCCACTAGTGAAGTTGGTTGGCATGTATAATCAAAGGGCCAATAAGGGATAACTGAGCAGATACTCTCAATAGCAATGTGGCTCCAGAAATGCATAAACAGCAAAGTCTGATGTGCACCGGTTACACCCGCCTCTGGGATTCAGACACAAGCCAGCTCCGCAACCACAGACCCTGGCACAGGCCCTGAGCCATGCAGTAGGTGCCAGGAAGTCCATGGGAAGAAAATGCTGCACCAGAGTATACCAGCAGGTAAGAAGGATTCCTCAAAAATGTAGCCCCAAGCCAGTCAGCCTAGATAATGCATCCCTCCCACCAGAATGAATCCTCTTCAGTAGCAGGCTGGAAATGAAATGTAATCGAACATCTCTCTGCCCCAGTGTCATCAAATTTCTCTCTCTGAATCCAAGTCATACCCTCACTGCTTCACAAGGCAGTTTCTGTAGCTCTTCAAATCCCTGCAGCAGCTCTTCTTGGTCTTTTCAATAGCGTGTTCCGAGCAGTCATAGGAGAAAAGCACTACCCCTCAACACTGACCCTGTGTTTCACTGTTCAGCAGGAGATGTTATTTTTCTGGACAACAGCCCAGAGATACCGGGCAAAGTCAGAGCAGCAGCAGCAGATGTTATGATGCATGCTCTCCTGCCTCTGGTTTGGCTAATGAGGCAGCAGAAACCACAGAGCATGAGAGCACAAATGCCAAGCTGGAGACTACAGCTTGTGCCTTCATCTTTTTTATTATGTTTAAGACTGGGCTTTGTTGCAGACTAGGACACATGAAAATATCTTTAAAAATACAGATCGATGCCTCCTATTGTTCAGAGAGAGGGAAAAAGAAAGATATTCTCTGCTCTAGCTGCAAGGAGCATCTCTCCATTTCATAAAGCCTGTGCCCAAATTGACTTACCACAATCATTTGTGCCACGTAGCTCTCCGGGCCAGTGTATTCAGTTGGATCTTTAACTTTGACAAGAACTATGAAGTACAAATAATGCCACATGTTGTGTTCTGACTTTATATGCTCCTCAAACGAAACGGTCTTGTTATCGAATTTGTCTCTCTCCAGTCCTGCAAAAAGACATGGACATAAAGCAGAAAAATAAACTTTAATGTAAAATATGCAAACCTGTTAAATACATTAGAGAAAGGAACCTAACTTAATTTAAAGGATCATAAATTTGAAAGATCTTAATTTAAAAGCTGTAACAACATACAGTAACTGCTAGGCAAGAAATACCAGGCCAGAAGGCATTCCTGACAGGATTCTTTCAGCGCAGCATTTATTCTCTTTTGTGATATTTCCTCTTAATAACAATAACAATATAATAAATATGTTACAGCTTTACAGTGCCTTCTATGCTGAGGGCTATAAAGTGCTTTACAAGTGTTGGCTCTGCTTCTTTCTAAATCTATACTGGTAAGCACACAATGTACAATCTAGGTCCTGATCTTGCAAAGATTTATGTACACATTTAGCATCAGGCACATGAATAGTCCCACTTAAGCTGCGGTGGGATTGTTTGTGTGCTTAAACCTAGCAGGGAGTGTGAATCTCTGCAGCTCTGTAGTCACACAATCTTTACAGAGCTGTAGTCATAAGAAATTTTTACATTTTTCCTGTAATGGGTCAAATCTCTGAAGAAGGATACCACAGTGAGAAGAACATAATGTTTGCCTTTGTGTTACAACTTTCCTCCCTGGATCTCTTGTGGAGCCTTCCACAGACACTAAAGCTGGTGTGCTCTGCATGACACTCATCCCTGTAAGTACAAGAATGGAAACAACACCCAGTCTGCAAAAAAGAAGGTATTTCTGAAGTTCCCTGGGGTAGTGAAGGTCTGCCCCTTTGCAAGTGCACCTCAAATGAAGAGCGGTTTATTCATGAGTTTTGTGTGGATGTTTTTCATTTAATTCTTTTATTCCCTGTTTCATATCACCTTGTGAAACAGGCAAATTTTGCTGTTGTTACCCTTCTGGAATGCACTGTCCTGTGAAATAGCAAGCTGTACTTTCATCTGTATCTCACTCTGTGAAATAAAGTCAGCAGCTGCACCATCTCCATTAGTAGTGATGATGTGAGTGTGAGACATAGCTCTTCTCCCTCAGATGCTGGGTGGAGACTACAAAGCCACCTCTTAGCAAAGCTATCTTTTGACTCATAAACCTAATCTTTTTCTTACTGAGAGGGAAGAAATCTGGAACCAAACCGACATTTTTACACTTTCCTTACACGAGATGGACCCCTTTGGTCCACACTTTATTTATTGAGTAATACTCCTTTCCCCATCAAATGTCTCAATAGCTGAGTAACACCTACCACAGATGAAACAAGTTGTCTTTAGTATTTCCTCTTTTTTCTGTTTTTCACTCCTGAGATCAGCAAATGTATCAATAATGACTCCAAAGATTAGGTTTAGAACAATAATTATGACGATGAAGTAAAACAGAAGATCATAAACAACTCGTGCAGCAAACAAGGGCTCCTGAAACAATAAAGTTGCAATAAGATATAAAAATAGCACACCTTTAAAATATTCAATATTTTCATGTTAGCTTATGCAAAGCTAGGCATCTTTTTTTCCATATGCCAAATTCTCTTATCCTTACTCACAGAAATGGGAGAGGGACTACCTATGTGGTTAGGTAAAGAAGATTTGGCTTCATGCGCTCTTATAGCACTGCGACTCCTCTTGTTCATCATGTTTCACACAGCATAAAGAAAAGACTAGCTTTTGTATCAGATGCTGCATAGATGCATTAGTGTAGTGCTTGACTGAAGATAATTACCTCGCCAGTACAGAAACAGGGATATGCAGTTTGTAGTACTCACTGAGAGCAATCATAGTTCTTAATACTGCCTTGTGGCATACAGGGATATGCTTATGGAAGGTCTCTGTGGAATACTCCAGTCCAATGCCAAGCTTTTACACCAAAAAACTGGAAGCCAGGGGAGCAGGCTTCTGTGATGCCAAGGCCAGGCTACTACGTGCCCAAGCAGTGCATGTAAATGGTTTTAGCACTGTGCTAACACAGTCACATGGATGTAAGCTGTCTCAGAGCGGGCAGGCATAGCAAGTGTCTCTTTGGGAACACAAGATGCACATGCATAAAAACATACACATGTGCATGTGCACACTCATGAAGTGCTTATATTACTCATCACACTCTTGTTTTTATATCATAGCTGCTCTCCATCTTGCAAAGGCTGGACTGGACTCCCACTGACACCTCTGAAAATAGCAAAGGTGTTACATAGCAAATAGGAGGCGACAGTCAGTATAAGGAGAAGGAATACAAAACTGAAGCCTTTTTCTTCACCCTGACACTGACTTGGGAGTCACTGATTTTGTCAGTTTCCCACACATTCATTGGGATAATAGTGCTTCCCTTTGTGAAGTGCTTTAATGCAGTTAGCATTAAATAACTGCTAAGTGGGAAGAGTAATTTTCAAAGTCTGTAAGTGTTTATAGACTTCATGCGGATGGACTATGTATATAAGATAAGGGCCTAGATTCCTATTACCAGCACAAAGAGCTCTTCCATCCAGATCCAAGTTATTTGTCTCTGGACTCCTGCAAGAGATCCTGCTTGTGAATGTAACCCTTGTGTAACGGTATGGCTTACCAAGCAAAGTGCCACTCGACTGCCTTCATATATTATGTTCTTTTAGAACTTAAATAAAAATGCATAAAACCACCCAAATATTAAGAATAGTCCTTGAATGACTGAATTTTGGAGGAAACTTCTGGAAGAAGACATATACCATAACATATGAAATTCTGCCTTCACTTTGATGCTAATTGAGTATAAGTAAACAATAGGACCTATTCCAAGACAGATGTCATGCTGCATTTCAGCTAAAAATACACCTTCTATATTACAGCGGAAAGTCTTGACATATATTCATCAATCAATCACTTTCAGAAGTTTACATTTATAATTCCTAGTGTAATAGAAAAGTGATCCCATCCAGCAACACTTCTTAGCAATGCTGGGAAGGTTACAATATGCTTCAGTTTTCCAGAAGGGGTAAACTACTACCTAGAGTTCCTTTCTTCAAGTACCCTCATCACACCAAGCTTAGCTCTTCTCATGAAATAGTCCATCTGGGATGTAAAAATTACATGGATAAATCAAGTGCGTGACATTAGAGCAGACTAGATACAAATACCATCTATTACTTCCAAGAATTGACTTTGGCATTCATGAGATGAACAGGGAGTAATGCATTTACTCAGCCAAAGCACTTACATCTTTGGAAGGCTTTCTGAGCACGTCTCCCACACCACCACCATTTCGCAGGCCTTGGTTTAATACGGTCACAATGCACATGAGCAGGGTGTCGCAGGTCCTTTCTATTCCATCCTCCTCCTCTTCACCTGCAAAAAGGAGAGCAGCAGCTTTAGGAACCGCAGCATCAAACGATCACTCATCAAACAAAGCCACAATTCTGTATGAGAGAAAGCAACCGCAATACACATCTGCCTTTCATATTCTTCAGCTAAAATTTCACTGATCAACCCTATGCTTTTGCAGTGCTGGTGACATACTTAAGGCACATGAGGCATACTTAGCCTGAAGAGAGAGAAAGAAAATCCCAAGCAGTTCTCCCTCCAGTAACTCTGTTAATGACCCAGAGCTTCCATCTCTATTCATGGGAGCACCCCTTTTCCTTGCAAGTACTCCCACTGGTTTTACTGTGACTGCTTTTTCAGTGGGCCTCCTAAGTGAGCAGCTGACACAGAGGAGAAGCAATATAAACACAGAATTAGAAGCACATTTATAAAAGGATTGTCTTCCTGTGAAATCATTCCTCTACCTACTCATGTACAAGCCAAGTCATGTTAGCATTTCAAATCATTAAGGAGGGGCTGGCTTTTATACGAGCAAATCTGTCCATGGTCTTTCCACTAGCACACGTGCCCAAGCACAGGTCTGATATATATTAAATGAAAGACTCACCCTGACCTCAGCTTCAAAACTTGGATTCTATTCTTATCTCTGCTGCAGAGCTGTTGCGTGGTTTTGGCCGAGCCACAGAGGGTACTATTGTGAAGGAGATATTTGAACGTGCAGAGGAGCTGGGCTGGAACACCAGTCCCTGGGGAAACTTCGTCTGCCTTGGCCAGAATTCCTCCCACCACCACTCACCCCCATGCTGCGGCTGCATTGAGAGCCTCCTTTTGAAGAGCCCTGCTTGAGTTGCTCCCTGTGTCCTGCTGGCTTGCATTGAAGGGTCAGGGCTGTGATTGCCATTTCTCCTGCCTTCCCTTCTCTTTAGGGACACATTTGCTTAAGCAGTGAAGGCAGCAATTCTCACTTGGTTTGCTTCATGCACTTATTGTAACCAGTTTAATAAATAACAACATCCCGCTGCGATAGTTAACTGAAAGAGCATATTTAACAGCCCCAAACGACCACATCTGGGGCACCAGATAGACTATGATAAATTGAATTGACTGAAAGCACTCACATTACAGACAAGCAATTTGGATTTCAAACATGGGTTCCCAAATTGTGGTGTATGCCTCACAACTGGTATTTGCAGAACAGAGCTGGTATCTGCTGATTTTGCCACCGCTGCTTTTGCTACGCAAGCAAATTAAATGAGAAAAAACTCCTGATTTAAGGAACTCTGAGCAAAAAGAAAAGCAGAAGCAGACATCAGGATAAACTTCCCTGCTTAACTGTAAGGTCATTACAGACATTACTACCACTAGTAACTCCAGATTTAAAAAATAGCAGCTTAAATACTGAAACTGAAAGGATAACTGAAAATAAAACTTTTTTTTTCTCTGTCACATCCAGAATTTTTTTACTAGAACAGTGATCTTAGTCATACAACTAATCTCCTTTGCTTTTGTAGCCTGCCTTTTTTAGCTCCTTCCAAACATTACTCCATCATTTTTCTTGGAGCTAATATCTGTGCTTGAGAAGATCATCATCCACAAGGTAAATTAAAAGCTTTTCTAAAAGCCACAGCTTCTATTTCATTTAGATAACTACTGAACAAGATTTTCACTGGTCACAAGACCAGAGTCAGGGGCTGGTAACAGTGGATGTTCAGATTCCGATGAATGACAAGGATAAAACAGGGCTGAGAACTGGAAGCTGCAACGTGAGAGAAAGTTGCCTACTAGAAACCCTAACTCACAAGTCTCTATGTCCACTGAGATGCAAATTGAGAGGAAGCTTCGGAGAGACGCAAGATACCACTCATCAGCTGACTGGCACAATCTCACAACACAGAGAATCACCATCCCACATTGCAGCACCCAGAAGAGCAAGCTCAGGTTGCAAGTTCTTTGCCAGAAAATCAGAAAGCAGACAGCCCAAAGTTGGCAGAAACCTCCAGTGCAGTAATATAGGCTATGGGGAGTGTACAGACATCCTTATGTCTACTCTCCTTCCACTCCCACATGTGGAGTAACAAGAGCTATCTTCGCTCTGGCAGCGAGGTAACCCTGCAGGCTCATGTTTTGCCTCAGTTGGTTTGCCCTGGTGCTCAGCAGCACTCATAGCATAGACTCAGCCCCTGTCAACACAGACTATGCCCAGACCACCAAAATGAGGGGATCTGTAGAGTGAATTGTTGAGAAGGACCTAGGATCAACACTAACTGAGGTTCAGGGGGTTTACTTGCAGTCACCTCCAGTCTGACAAGCGGTCCATGAGTAGATACACGGCATTAGGTAGGCTGCCATCTGATCAAGTTTAATTCAAAGGTAATGCAGGTTAGGCACTAAGACCACCCCGCAGTGTTAATCATGGGGCAGTAAGTGATATTATAGGAGAGTTTCCTTCAAAAATCCTCATTTGATGATCCACAGCTACCTGGCTTCTGGGCCTGATTTCCAGCACAAGCATAGGCAGGAGAGACACGACCGCCCACATGAATCTAGGTTAATTGGCACAGAGCAGTACCAGGCCTGGGAGTGGAACGAGTCTTTGAAAATGTCCTCTTTTACTAACAGGTATCTGTGCAGCTTTCTAGCACAGGTCTTTGTGGGCTATAGAACATAAAGAGCCATGTACTGTAGGCTGGGAAGTTCCTTCAAGTGATTAAGCATTTCACCAGGCAAAGACTTAAGTGATCTGGAAAATGCCTTTGGAGTGAAGAGTGGGAGACTCCTGAGGGAGGTAAGACAAAGTAGTTTTATGCTGACAGCTCAATGCAGCAGTGAGGAAGCATGCTGCAGACAGGGGATGCTCTCTGAGCAGAGCAGACTGGCTCCCAGCATGAGTGATGACTGAGCACACGCTCAACCAGTGAAACTCAAGGAAGAAGTGGAAGCTCATCAGAACAAATGATCAGCAATGACCTGATCTGAAAAGCAACTTATTTATGTCTCCACTCTGGACCTAAGATGCACTGGGAACATATGTTTCCTGCAGACAGCTGTGGACTCCTTCATGCTGCTACAACAGAATCTCTCCAAATCTCAGGCTCTGCATTCCACCAGTCATGGTGGAGACTGTCCCAGGAGAAGACCAAAGGCAGAGCACTACCTTTTGACAGGTGACTCCTTAGCAAAGATAAGCAAAACTGTTCTTGCAGAATGCTGTTTTTTTAATGTTACTGGATAAATAAAACTTCTCCAAGATTAAGTGACAGTGCACTTGGATGTTTTGTACAGCCTCCTTTAATTATTGTTTCATTTTAAATTACAAACAATAAGAATTGTGAGATTACTATCATTTAAAGAGTTTGGCAAAAGCCACACTGCGCCTCTTTTGACTGACTGATTACTCTTTCAATGCAGCAGCTTTGCCAATAGCTCTTAGACTGTTTTCTCTATCTAGTCAGACAGCTTCCCATGCTGTTTATGAGGACTGTTTACACACCAGCTGGGGAGAAAAAGCCTACTTTTATAGCCCTCTCCCTGAAACCTTTGATCCTAAAACCTCAAAAATTACTAGTGGAAGAAAAAAGCTTATGAAACAGCTTTATACTGGAACCCAGGATAGGAAGGGATGAATTACGTCCTCAGTTGCAGCCCCTGGCAACCACAGGCAACTGTGGCAATAAATATTTTAAGCCTGTCGATTATCCACTTTCTTCCTAAGGTCTAATCTAAATCTAACCTCTCTCAGTTTAAAGCCATTCCCTCTTGTGCTGTCACTACAGGCCCTTGTAAAAAGTCCCTCTCCAGATTTCTTGTAGGCCCCCTTTAGGTACTGGAAGGCTGCTGTAAGGTCTTTCCAGAGCCTCTCTTCTCTAGGCTGAACAAGCATAACTCTCCCAGCCAGCCTTCATAGCAGAGGTGCTCCAGCCTTCCGATCATCCTTCATGGCCCTCCTCTGTCCTTCTGACATACAGATCATATTCATAATGCAGGTATGAAAGTAAAACCACGTGTACTCATCTGCTGAACCAGAGCAATTAAGCTCTTCACTTGCCACAAGCATGAAATAACACATCTGTTGTGTGAAAATGCAACAGTCCACATTTCCTTGCATTTGCCACATGCTAAGAATGCACAGATGGACTGCTGCCTGTGCTTAGCTGAGCCACTGTAACTCATTCAGACATAGTAGCTTGATCCTAGATCTGGGCTATTAGGTCTTCTGACTACACTACAACCTTGGGCTAGATACATGTAAAAAATATACACAAAAAGCTTGCTGATACATGCTACGGCATTTAAATCAACTTCTGCGGCCTTAAATGGGTCCAGTAGTGGCTCGTGGCTCAGTGTGTGGAGGTGAGGATGCTGCAGATAAGCAGCAAGCTTTTTCTTCTCAGCAAAGTCAGTTGGAAAGAAGCAGCCTATACATTCAAGCATAATGATTCAGCAAGCTCATTTAATAACAAAATTAATGTCACGGCAACTGGAAATCAGGTGTGGGAAGCACTCACGTTACAGGCAACTTGCCAGATAAGCTCCAAGCCTTGCAGAAGTTGAGCACTTAAAGCAAGGATCATCATTTCTCACATTAGCAAATGTCTCCACTATAAGGACACACACTCTCAGTTCTAATTGATCATCAGTCTGGGAAACTTTTTTACTCACCTGGGTTAGTAACAGGGATGCTTGCAGAACAGTTCTCTTTTGCACAAGCTCCCGTGATTGATGTGAGGGTTGTAGTGGGGACACCACCAATACCTGTGGAAAAAGCATGATACTGACAAAAAAGACAGATACTACATTTGATACTAAATTTTATATAATTATTTTCTAGAAGCAAATTACTGAGTCGGAAAGTTGAGAAGAAAAAGCAGAACAAATTATGCCACCAACACCTCCTTCCTCAAACAGTCTGCCTCAACAGCTCAAAGCAATCACAAGGAACAGAAACACGGTTTTATATTTACTGTATATCACAGATATTCCCATTTCATCTCCTGAAATTAATGAATCTACATCAAATGCTGCTACTTCTCGTTAGAAAAATATACATTCAAAGCAAGAAAGAACTGTCAGATGGAAAATAATGTCACTTTTAAATCCATTAGATAAATTATTCACAAAAGCTGACAAGAAGGACACCAAGCTGATGTCAGTTATCCTGAATGTAGAATATTTAAGAGTTTTCAAGGATTATAACACAGTTTGGCACTCATTTGTAAATATGTATGGGTTTGTGTAAAACACTGATTTAACATTCCCCAAGTGGGTTAATGTGTACATCAGCTTGATTTTATCAAACCAATTTTATCTTGTGCATCTTCAACAATTTTCTGCATTTCAAATCAGAGATACAAAAAGGTTTAAGGAAAAAACAATCAAGGCAAAATCGCACAACAAAAGTAATAGTCTAAGACACTGTGTAACACAGAAAACATGAGCTCTGGCTTTCTCTTTCTGCTACTTCATAAAGAAAATACTTAAAGCACTTTTCTTGGGATGCATAATGTCCCATCAATATACAGTCAGCATATTTTCTTGAAGAGTTTTTCATAAGGAATAGGCATGTATAAAACCAGCAAGAATATACCCACACCACAAAAATCTGCCAACAAAATAAACACAGACACAGAGAAATTACTACATGGGACCAGACCAGCGCTGCTGTAGTCTTTATCTGTTCTCCTAAGATGGTCACAATTACTTTTCAAAGTGAAATTTCACATCATAGCTTCTGTCCAAAAATGAACAGTAAGTCAAATAGTAATTTCTATGAAATATAAGCCAAGCTAGCCCTTAAAGATGATCAGTGGCAAAAGAAGCAAGGTATATTAAAGAAATCTGTCAGGTTCCTTTTTTTTCATGTGGTATCAAAACAGCTACATGAATACATCATGCCCATGTGTCTTGAATGACCTTTGCCTTGTTTGTGTGCTTTAGACCCTGAAATAACAAATTCAGGAAAAGGCTGGCAAATGCTGAGTACACACAGTCCAGGGTGGATTCCACTAGTCATTCTGTGCTTTTGTACAGGGCTGAGGAGTTCACCATTTGGGAAAATCATGCCTCAAGGAATTTAATCACAAGCTATTCTCAGGTATTTCTATGAAGACAGTTACTTCTTTGCCCATGCTCCCAGCAGGCTGGTTGGCAGCATATACAAAGATCTCAACAGACGAGACGTAGCGTTTTTCTAGCAAAACAAGTTTGTAACTCTCTATTCACATTCGTAAAATCTCTCATTCCAGAAAGCTGAAATCCTGACCTTTTTAAAATTGATGAAGAACCTCCCAATGATTTTACTGAAGCTGGGGTTATACACTAATGTTGATCATGAAATACACATTGAATTTAAAAGATACCCCAGGAAAACCCCTATTAGTGGAAGTATAGATTCTGTAATAAATTCCTGATGGATGAAGATTAAAAAGTAATCAAATGAATACATCTACTGAACGTATTAACATCACATGCCTCATATAGAACACAGAAAATAGTATGAGCTGCTTCTAAGGTAGAATAAGAACCAACGTAATCAACTTTGAATTGCTCTTCCAAATACTTAGGAAATACAAGTACTTTTTTTTCTATTAGCACAAGTCTGAAAAGAAAACATAATTAATCAAATGTGTTAGAGTTTAGTATTCCAACAGATAAGCCTAGTCTGAAACAACCCTATAAACATCAAATTTTACCCAGAGACTTAATTGAGTTCTAAGGTATATAGAATTAGCTCTGCTCTCACAGATACGAAGAAAGAAATTTTACTTTCTTAGATGAAAGTTAGGTTAGGCAGACAGAAAAGGTATACGCCAGAAGCAAATTTTGATATAAAAACCCTACCTGCAACAGGGGTCCTGATTTTCAACCTGTCGACCTCCATGATAAAATCATCTTTCAGGAAGAGAAATCCAATGATGGAGAAGAGATAAACTAGGATGAGTGCTAGCACTGCCGTGAGGATAATGGAACGACCATTCCGGGTAACACTTTTTATCACATTTAGCAATGTCTCCTCTCTGTAGACCAGATCAAACAGCTGGGAAAAGCACAGAGGAGTGGAAAAATGAACAGAAATGAGGCAATAGATAGATGCTACATAGGAAAACAATCTGAACTACTGAAACATACATCTAGCCATGTTCTAAATTCTCAGCTTCATAAACACACAAGTCACATTGATTTCAGTGGGAGCTGGGCATGCTTATAGGAGGAGAAAATCTAGCACAGAAGTTTAAGTCAAGTCCAAAGTCATAAAGTATATATGAGCCTGATCCAAACCTGATTAACAGTTATCAATAAGATCACTGTTTCCCCATGTCAAAACCAGAGCTAGATTAAAATTAAAAAGCAGTTTATTCATGCTGTGGATCTGTATCTGCAAATTAGTTGTTCATATTATCTCCCATCTGATAAACATACATGGGCTACAACTCAAAAATGCACTCATGCGTGTAACTAATTACATGCCTGTAAACTGTTTCTTTGAGCTCATGGCATCATTTAAAAGTCACTCACATGTACACACATCAGGGCCATCTCTTTTTAGGACAGTTAAATTCATTGCAATGTTTGTAGAAAACTAGAAACTTTCACTCTTCATCATGCACTATATACTTGCTTGGTATTTAAAGTACACATTGAGATAATACTGCTTTAAATGTCAAAGGCCTAAAACAGCAATTAAACATGATAAGAGCTTTTCAAGAAATTATAGCTTTTTTCTCTTGCAGTTCTATTGATGTTCTATAGTGCTTTCGGCCTTATCTATAATGTATGTATTTCCACTTCAAAACATTCAGATTACAGATATAGTGACACATTATGATTTATCAAAATGGTCCACAGAAGAAGGTATTAGCCACAATTCACAAGGTCTGTGGAAGGATTTGTGGAAGGATTCATCTTAAACGAAGAAAGAGGGAAGGCAGTTATCATTCATTCCATACAAGACAAAGCTTAGAATGAGGAACAAATCTCAGAGTTTAGAATATATCCAGTACAAAGTGAACACCTGGAAGGAACTTGGGAACGTGGGCAATTATAATATCCATGAATCATGGACATTGGTCAATAGCACTCACTGAAAAAAGTAAGTACATAAAATGTTTCTTAAACTACTTGCCACTTTGGAAAGTACTTTAAGATAGAGATTACCTTACTCATTGAAGGAATAACAGATAATTTGCTGTGCATTTTTTAAGCAGAAGAGTTACATTAATTTGATAAAGGTCCCGCAGCTACAGCCACAAATCTTGGCTCCTTTGAAATCTGCCCAAACTTTGAAACTGACTTTAATGCCAAGATATGGAAAACCTGACTAAAGCAGGCGCTCTACCAGAGTAAGGACTGAACCCCTAAAAATTCTAGTGTGCTTAACATGCCTCTGTGAAAGGCTGGGAGCTCACCAGTATTCAGGAAGCTGTGAAAAATTCGACAACAGGAAAGTGAACCCATGTAAATGACCACAATTTAGTCAGTCTCCCTGCAAGTTTCACACATTCCAGTATCAAGCAAAAGGATTAGAAAACAAAAGCAGTGAAATACCTTTTACTGCTATGCAGCATGAAGGGAGCAGTTAGCTGAGTTTAGCATAATTTTGTATGATTCATTTTCATTGCACCTGTATCATATTATAAAAAGGCATTCCATCTGGGTAATGGCAACAAAAGAAAATGAAGTGGGATACACTTAAAGTGATGAATCTTCCTGCTACATCACGAGCATGCCACCCCATTTCCCAAGTAATTTCTTTAAAATTTTATTTATTTTATTAGGGCTGCAAGATGAACTGAGGAATGAGATCCTTTGGTATAGGTATGATGCACACACCAGTGGACAACTCCTGTCCTGAAGAGATTATGACTGACACAAGACACAGAACAATGGATATGGAATGTATGCATGCTGGGGAAGGGGGAGAGTAAGGAGTGGCTGTATGGTAATTGTCTGAAAAGAAAGGGGCAAACTTTCAACTCTGAACCAGACAAAGTAAGTCCTAACAGCAACAGGTTCTAATGCAAACAGCAGCTCCTAAGGGGCAGCAACACAACGGTATGCTAAAAATACACACGATTTGGCTTGACTGTCAGGAAGAAATTGAAGACAGCTGCATGGGTAACGGTATTTTCTATTTTTGCAAAGTTTTCCCCTCCACAGAAGCACATACTTACCAGGAAACTGTAGAAGAATTCGTGCACACAGAGGCCCAGCATGCAGACAAGGACATATGCTACATGATAGAGAAAGGCCATGTCCATGATAACCGCTCTGTAGCCACGAGTAAAAGTTCCACGGTTCCCAACAAAGCTCACCAGAAACACTATTTTGTTACAAAGCTGTGGGGGATAACAAAAGCTAGGTTTATTCCATCACAAAAATCCTGTTATTTATTGTTTGCATCGCTGTAGTGCTTGAAAAGTCTAGATAGGTTGCTCTGACTAAAGTGAGAGTGAGATGAAAGAAAACCAACAACCAGAGTACACTGGGAATGAGCCCATGAGAATAAGTGGAAGCACATCACCTTTCTAACACTGCACTGTGCCTCACTACATTGATTTACTCCTATCACATCAGTGAGTAAGTAGGGTGGGATTATTGTCATAAGGCATCAAAAAAACAAAAACAAGCAGGGAGATTTTGAGTTTGGACCTGAGACTATGTAAGAGCAGCTAAGCATGCTACTACAAAGGGAACAATAGTAACACAACAGAAAGTGTGTGGGGTGTGTGAGAGACCTACTGCTTCCTTCAGATTATGTTTTTCAATATAAAATCCCTAAAAGAAAAATACTGGGGGCATTTTTGAAGTATAGCATTTAAGCAACAGCATCAGATTCTTCACTGCTCTTGAACAAACAGTGGTGCAGAAGTAAATACTAAAGGGACTAACTTCATCAGTTTGATAGTCCAGGACAAGCAATGAGGACTTAACATGTTTTTTTCTTTCACAAATTTGACAAAGGCAAGTGCTGCTTGCTTGCCTTTACCTTTACCTACATGTCTGGGTAGTTTTAAGTATGTGAAATTCTCACAGAGCTGGTAGCAAACAGCCCAATACTTTGTGCTAAGGTGAATGAGAGCTGTAGCAGTCAGGCAGAAATCTAAATAGATGAATCGTGAGCATGACTGATGACTGTATATCTTACCAAGCTCAGTAAACATTCAAACTTACGTCTAAGTTAAAAGATCTGGCAAGGGGCTGAGAGTATATTTAATTTCTAAAAGCTTTTTCTTCTCAGAAATATATTTAATGTAACGGAATCATCTCACAAATTTGTGTCAATATTGCTGAATGAATTGGTAAAGAAAATTATTCTTTTAACATGAGAAACTGTAAATTTGATTGCCCATATTCAGGAATATTTCTTTACATTTCACATTGTTTTTATTTTTTAAATATTTGCATATGCACAAAACCAAACCAGCTTTATTTTCGCCTCCTACTTTGCTGACACTGCTGTTTCACAATGACTGGAAATGATTTATTTTTTTGGCTTAACCAGTGAACCAGAAAAAGAAGTTCTTCGCACAGTTCTAATTAAGGGCTTTTTTAATAGGAGAACCTTAATGTCTCTGCTTCTGCTGAAAGAGAAATTCCGCTTGTTTCTTAAGTACTTACATTAGCAGCACCAAGAAGTATCAAGGTAGGACCGAGCCCTATAGTATATATAGACCTGAGAATAACAGACACCAAAAAGGGTCGAATACCAACAGGCTTGGAGATGAAAAACAGCATTGCTGTACAAAATGCCACTGCTATCCAAAGGAGGACTGAAAACAACGGAGAGAGCGTGCCTGTATAGAGGAGAAAGGGAGATTTCAGAAAGGCATCTTTGGAGATTCCATTTTTCATCAGGAAACAGATCCAAAACATCAATTCCTTTACCAATATAGCTAACAAAAAGTGTGATTCATGCACCACAACTGCTGACCACAACTTGCCCTAATTGCAGTGAGAGCTATTATTATCATAGTATTGTTGATTTTTGCACAGGTAATAACAAGAGCAGTTAATGAAATTTCCATTAAAATCCAGGGAGTGCTCAGGGATGAAACAGTTTACCCTCCTCCTGGAACAAGCTACTAATCACCTCCCTTCTGCAGGGACCATTAAGGGCTCTTCCAGGCTAATTCCATGATTACTCAGCTACAGAAATAACCGGTCCTTGGGGCGGCGCAGCAAGTGGCACTGCACTGCACTGCAGTGTCACATTTTGATCCTCAACAGCACCAAAGCGCCCCGGTTTTAGAAAAGCATCTTTCTCCTGAAGGGCTGCGGGTGTTCAGCAGGAGCCTCCGCCTCTGCACAGGAGCAAGGCGCTCGCTGTAATGAGAGGCAGCCACAGGGACTTCAGCAGGAACAAGCAGCATCTGCATTGCCGAGAGCAATGTGCCTCGCTCTTGGGGAGGCAGCAGGTCCCAGGTCTTGCTGACTTCCTGCGGGCATGTGAGCCTTCAGAGTCAGCCTCTTTGCTGCTCTGCAAGATGCTGGCTCCAGGCTCTCCCTGAATTTTGAGCAATGCCCCTGTTTTCCCTTCTCTCCTCTGCTTAAAGCCCTGGAAGAACACCATGTTGCTGCGATATAAAAAGCACATTCAGATCTTGGGGCACTGTTACACTTGTGCACTGACTTCTATTGTTATCAGATGAACTGAGAGGTCAGTGAGGGGGGAGAAGGGAATAGAAAATTTAGCTAGACTCACAATAGAAATCATGCTATCTCTTTGGCAACAAATACACAGCTAAGCAGCATCAGTGGGATTAGAAAACAGTGAAATGAGGCCCTAGCCTCAACATTCAGATGGCATCTGAACTTTCCAAAATCCAGGAGCATTTATATCCTTGGCAGGAGGTTCAAGGTCAGCTCTGATGGATAGCTCCTTCACCAGTAAGACCTGGAAACTTTTAACGGATCCTAAAAAATAACTTCCAAGTGGATTTCAAAGGTAAGGCCAAAGCACTCACTGTTTCTTTAACAAACCATTTTGCCTTCTTCCCTACTGCAGGTCAAACAGTGTTACTTCACAGGACCCACACCAGTAACATGGGCAGACAGGCGAGCTGGAAGCAAGGAGTCCTCCTCTGGAGTGCAAATGTTGCTTATGTCATATGATGTAAGAACTGCAGGTATCTACTAAAAGGCAGCATTCTCAGGATGATTAGATCAGCCCAGACACCTCAGATATGTGGGTATAGGTAGGCTTATGCAAGGTGAAGCAGAAAAATGGAAGACAAACTCTGGCTGTTAAATCAGTTTTTGGTGGAGGGGGAGGCCAGTACTAAGGATGCTTAGCTCCTTAAACATCCTTAAGGATGATTTGCTAATCCCTTTTGGCCACACCTATTGTTTATTGTTTAGGAATTGCTTTTGCTTTTACAAGCACTAGGAACTAGAATCCTGAAATGTGCTATCAGTGAAATCACTGGATTACTGGGACCACTTAATGCTATATAAATCTGCAGTTCAAAATAAGCATTAATACCTACTGGTTAAAGACCAGAGGATTTCTGTGAGTACAGATTAGCTAAAAATTAGCATCTTCAAAGGTTTAACTCATTATTTCTCCTTTTATTCTACATGGGCTGTAATGTGCACGCACTCCAAGTGACTCTTCAGTTTACAAACAGGAAAGAACTAAGTACAAATGCTTCCCTTTTTCTGCAGCGATGCCTGTGCCATGACCTGCAGAGACCACCCTGTAGGGTGAAAGGGCAATGCGGTCTCCATGCCAATATATTTTAATCTGCTGCCTTTCTGTTTAGCCAGCCAACAGGAATGTTTGCTGGTGCCAACCCTGGTATTTGTGAAAAGCACATGTATCTACTAGAAGCTGGACTGCTTCCACTCAGACCAGCTCACATGCCACCAGGCAGACCTGACTTTCAGTCCCATTACTGACTGGTCTGAACACAAACCGAAGACCTAGAGGTGAATGGCTCCACTCCCATTACCAGTATTCTGAACTATTCAGGCTCCTTTATCCCAATTAAGCTTGTTTTGGATTCAAAGAGGTTTCCTGCTTTTCTGCTGCATTTACTTAATGAAATTTATTATTTGTGATATTTCCTGTGGCATGTGATGAAGCAGAATCAGAATCAGAGGTTTTAAGCATATCTTTATGTAATGCATTTATCCTCTGCAACAGTTATTCCCTTTTATCCCAATAAACAAAACAGTCACAAGCCAAGAAGCTAGTTTTCAAATCATTCTATTCCATATGCTTTTAAGACTGCAAGTCATTCAGTTTGAGCAGTTCTAAGGAATCTCTGTCCCTCTGCTGCCAGGAATCCTTCTTCAGCTCAGAAGCTGTAACTCAATGTCTGCAATATGGCAGAATTAGACCTGATCATGTAGATGATCTTAGCAACTATGTTCTGTCCATTTTACTTCACATTGTGTGGGCCATGTGACACACAGAAGATCAGCTACCACATTTCAGGCAACATTTGGTGCCTACTTAGAAGGTACTAAACGGCTTCTGCAGATACTAGGATACCTGAAGAGGTGGTTTTATACAGCTGTTACCTTAGCATTGAAAGCATTTAAAATTACAAGGAAAAATAAAACCAAACTCCACTTGCCTTCATCTCCATCGTCTCCAAAGGGGTAGAAGAGAGCAACTGCTAAATTGATGAATACAGCAAGGTTGAAGGAAATGCTCCCCCAGAGAGAGATGTGTCTGGAGAACCAAAACAGGGGTGGATTATCTAGAACGGGGAGAAGAGCAGCAATCAGTGAAATGAAAGTAGGTGGGAACTTAATCAGTAATGGCCTCCAGGGAATTAAAAAATATAGATTAATGAAGAAAATATGCAGATATTTAAAATTAATTAAAATAGACTAATATTAAGCATAGGTTTGCCATAAAACTTAGTTTTAAGCAGAGTTTTTAATACAAAGATCCCAATACAGTTTATTAAATATGAGAGTTTTACCTCTGCTCAGGTTTTAGGACTAGATCTTTTGTGAAGAGTTTTTCACCTGACTCTGAATCTGTAGCCTCTGTGCATCAAGACACAAAATCAAGCAAAAAAGTACATTTTAGCACTCTGTGCGCCTGCCAACCATAAGGCTCAGAACAGGTCATCCAGATGACCCATTTGGACCAAGTACACTGATGACATTATTAAAAAAACAATGGAATAGGCAAGGTTTCAGAGCTGCGGTATTTTCCCAACCTCTGTCAAACTAAATCCATCTTGATCTACTTTGGGGAGCAGGTGAAAATTTGGTCTGAGTAGAATTTGTCTTTATGAAAGCTGACTATTTCCTGCATGATCCTCAGACGTCCAAGGTTACCTGCAGACAAACAGCTCTTTACTCCTGATGAGAAGGACTCAAATGAAACCATGATCACCATATGTGAAGTGCTGTACAAATACAGAGAAATAGTCTATATCCCAGAGAACCTATAACCTAGTTAGAAAAGACTATAAAGGGAAATAGGGCAAAACAGGGTTAAGATGTTGTGTCCAGAGTCACATAAACGATTCAGCAAAAAGACTAGGAACAAGATCAGAGGGTACTAAGACTCAGGCAAGCATTTCATGTGTGTGACAGCACTACAGTATGTTTAAATGAACATTTAAAACAAGATTCTGTGTGTGATAGTGAGAAAAAAATCTCTAGCCAGAGAGTTTTGTTCATACAAACATGATGTATTCCTATTAGTTAGATTTTAAAGTACCAAGAACCTGCTGCAACCATGCAGAGATTTAAATGAACATTTAAAACAAGATTCTATGTTCAATAGTATGAGAAGATCTCTAGCCAGAGAGGTTTATCTATTTGAACATGATGTATTCCTAATAATTAGATTTTAAAGTACTGAGAACGTGCTGCAAGCATGCAGAGCGTATTCCTGACTTGCCTGCACCCAGCTAACACTTTAGAAACAGCAGAGTCATTCAACTGCCTATGGCTGTTTCAGGCTTTAGTCTAAATAGACTTTAATTACGATCAGGTAAATATTCAGATTTCATTGTGATAACCTTATGCTGTTGACTGCTGAGATTTAAGTATTTGGAGCAGTTGCACATGATATCTGTCAATTTAAGCAACACAGACTGCATGCTAATAGACATTTGGCTAAAGAATGAACCGAGCCTCAACCTGTATTATCTTTTCAAATAAAAAAAACAAAACAACAAACCACATGGAGATTTGTGGGCCATTCCACTGATGAAAGGAATTGAGGAATTTCTTTTCTGAATAAAAATAAACCAATTTTCTTTGCTTATAGCATTAGGCAGGTCTGGTGTATGTAAGTGTAGTGTTGGGCTCTTTTATTTGTGTTTCATAAGCAAAACCAGCAGATATGATTTTGTTACTGGAGTAATTTTTCTACAATACAGTGACTTTTATTCCCAAATAGACTGTGCAGATAGCGAGTTATTCTGGAATAATTTATTTTACAACTTCTGCTCTGGTCAGCTTGTCAGTGCAGACAAGTTCTTACAGTGCTATCAAGGGAAGCAGGCCTGGGCCAATAGGGTTCTCACTGAAGACTTACTACTGCCTCTGAAAATTACAGCCTGGGAAACTGACATTTGTAAAAACTGCAAACAACATCCACGTTTCCATCACGTTAAAGATGCTACATTAAACCATATTGCTCTGACTACCCAAATTCTCTGCTGCTCTGACCATAGATCCTATTCTTACCTTCCTTCTTAATTGCATAATGATGGCACGATCAGCTGATGTGTACCACCCCAATGTCATCTGAATTTTAGCACTGAATGATCACTCTCGTCTATTTTTATTTATATACATATATAAAATATTAACTTCCTTCCTTATGCCTCCAGGATTCTGCAGATGCCTAATTAGTTTGCAGCCTTCATTCTGTGCTCCAAAAGCAAAGGGCAGAGTTGACAGCAGCTGAGGTGGCAGGAGCTTCCTGTCCCCGGGACATCGGTAGCAGCAGCAGCAGCACCATTCCTGGTGAGGGCGAGCAGCTGTAATGCCCACTGGTGAACTAAACAAGAAACTCAGGGCACCTGGCTTGGCTTCACTGCACCTCCTCTTTGGGTCCCTGCTTTAATCTTTCCCTCATGATCTTGACTGTGGTTGTCAGATCTGCAAGCAGCTTAAGGTGGTATGTGTGCCTCTGCCACCACCATGGGACATAACAGACGGGGACATAGTGCAGTCTAGTCAAGCAAGTGTGATGTGAACTGTCAGAGAGGAACCGACTCCATGGGAGTCAGGCAGATTTAAAGCAGCTGAGGTTCTGGTGAGGGATGTTTTCAAGTGACTGACATTTACAAGTTTTTTAATGGCCTTTTAGGAATCTGCAAACCTCAAATATGCAGCTACACATGTTTTTGTTAAATATTAGGGGCCTTGGCTTAATTAGGCACAGTGCTATTGAGTTTAGTAGAACTACACCCAGTTCATCCACCCCCTGTTTAACTTTTCGAGTCCAAAACATCATCTTGAACACATTACTTATATTACTAACTGCTCCATATTATGCCTCTTTTAGGGTGGCATGCAAGTGTCTCTGCTGACCTACACCCTCAAGCCCTGAACAGTTCTGCCTGTTGCAGGATCAGAGTGAGCAGACAAAATGTACTATTAAAATGAAAGTATTTGAAGGCTTAAAAGCAGGGGTTTAGCATAATTAAGGTATTTTTTGAAATTGCAATACTTACTCCTGATTTTCTTTTGCCATTTCATCTCGTTGTACAGGTCTTCTGTCTGTTGGAAAAAGTCATTGACTTTGCTCCCTTGTTCATCTCTCTCTGTTGTATTGAATACCCGACACTTGGATTCCCGAGTGAGGAATTCACAAATATTGGGGACAGGGAATACGATCTGTTCCATTGTTCTATCGTGGCGAACAATCTATAAATAAAATGCACATTTTTTTCAAGATCAGTGACTATCCATCCATTCTGTCACATCTTTTCGTGTTCACAGCTCCCCTTTTATCTGTAAATTAATGAATAAATTATTTGAACATGCCAATGAAGTTATGAAGTTGAACCAATCAATCCTAAAACAAAGCAAAACTACTTTTCTATCTTCAAAAGCCTGCATAAAAATAAGGTGGCAAATACACACACAAGCAAATAAATACTTGAGCAAAACCTAGGTCCAGACTTCCCCCAAATATAAAAAATATTCTAATTCAGAATGCTTCAATTTTGCAACAAATGCAAGCAAATCTTTCCCAGTAAACAGGACAGAAGTTCAGGGGCTTTCTGCTCAGATTATAAAATTCTTTTCTCACCTGGAGTCTGTTTCAATTATGAGATAAATTGTGAAGGTGAATACGCAAAAATAGCACCTTGTTACTTAGACAGCACCCATATGTTGTCAGTCTTTATCTTCTTTCTTGGCAAAACCAAGGTTTTGCATTGTTTGTTTTTCAGGGCCTACTGAGTTACTGGTGAGTGAGCTAGATTTTATTCTGCCTCACCACACTGCCATCAAAATTGCTTCCCCATTCGATCATGGACTCTGCATTACTGAAAATACAGAAATGAGCAGAAACTCATCTTGACTCCTAGACCCATGTCTCTGTACAGCCACCAATGAAAAAGAAACCCCATTATTTGACTTTCAAATCAAACAAATGAGATACCCTGATATAGGGGAGCTACATTTGAAATGCCAAACAAATCTAGGACTGCTTTCAGAGAAAGCCCGGAGAGCATCCATTTGATATAACAGCTGAGTTTCAATTTTCCAGTCTCAGTCCTGCATTAAGCCACACTCCCTTCTCTCTATTAATTCATATTTATCATGTGAACATACCAAAAAAACGCCTGTCTTAAGTCATTTTTAAGAGTAACATAGTCAAGCACATTTTTGTTGAACATGAAGGATAATTACGCTCATTTCTGCTCATGGGCATATGCATTATGTAAAATTTGGACATGCAGTTTTGAAGTGTCCTAAGTAAGTAGTTGTATCTCAGGGCAGGAGTTTTGCAACAGGACTATGTGACTAGCAGCTAACCTTGTAGGGTTAATAAAGCAGCTGAGAGCACATCTTCAATTGTTAGGGACTCAAATGAAGAGGTAAGATGCATGTGCTGCTAAGCAGAATGACATTTAAAAAGCCTCCCTGAGAACAGAGGCCTACATATCTGCTAAAAGAATAGGCTTTGCAGCCAAGATGTTTTAGGAGATTTCAGAATACCCCAAGAGCACCCAAAATATTAAAATATATTAGAGGACTACTTAGCTGCCCTTTGGACCACCACAGCCATGGAGCTTCCATCTATCCAGCGGTGGGATAACGTGGCCTGTATCAGGCAAAAATGATGGTGGGAAATAGAGAAGGACCCAGCCATAGCCTGTCTTGATGGCAGCCAGGACAAAAGGGACCTGATGTGCTTGCATCAAGATCCTACACACCCGAGCTCAGGTCCGATGTTGTGATGGGGCCTTGGATCCCATTGAAGATTAAATTATTGGCCCAGATTCAGGCTGGCCCTGTGTGCAACCATACTGTGCTGTTTTCATACTTGGCCAGTTTTGGACTTGATACATCATTTCCAAGAGACAGATGACTCTTCTTCCTGCAGTCCCTCACAGCAGCTACCTCTGCATCATGGAAATTCTCCTCCTTATGAAGTCACTAAGGACTAGAGATACTACAGTGCCTAATTCCTACCTTGATGTTTATAATCCCATGACATTTGTAAGAGCACAGTAACTGATATAAGAGTTAAGAACCTAAGTACCTCTGTGGATCTTCATCTAAATCCAATCCATGGCAGGGGTAAAGTTTAAAGCAGAGAACAGAACTGATGAACCAAGCCAAGCCTTGGTCTTTTAAACAAAAGTCATACTGAATGTCTACACAACTTCAAAACCTCTTTGTACTCCAGCCAGACTTTTAATTTGATCAGTTAGCATCACTGGCTTTGAAATTCATGACTATTTATTTGAGTGATGTACCATACAAGATTATTCTTGACTTCATGACACTGTCATTATTTCCCTAACAAAACATGTCTGGTAACACACAAGCAAGCTACTGTAATAAGATTATTTGAAGCCACTTTTAATATAGGTGCACTCCTTTTTCTCCCATAGTCAAAAGCATATTATTCAACTTTTTCCTCATAAATAATCTACACCATTTGAATAAGCTTTGCTGCTCTGAATCTTAAAAAGAGTTGATACACTGTGCACAAGATGCAAACTTGTCTCGTATCCAGTCTTCCAATGAGCAATTCTTTACCTCTATCTGTGCCGTATGATTGGCATAATACCTCAAGGCTTCATCTCCTTCATCTGGATCTGACCCTGGTTTCAGCATCTGTTGCAATGTTTTATTGTGACGAGCCAACTAGAAAAAGAAAAAAAAAATCTGATTTATGTCCTGCTGCTATGTTTTCAGCTTTATCATCTCCACTTAACTAACACAAATCTTCCTTCCCCCATCCCCATATACTTACATGCTCAACCCAGTGGGGCTCTCTTCTCAGATAACAACAAAAATGTAATTACTTGGGAACAATAGAAATAATTTAGTCTTAAAAAGTCAGCAGCAAATCTTCAGCTGAGATTTATGAAAGGCAGCTTAGCTTGTAGCCTAGATGGTTTTCGGAGAGCTTTTGACAAATGACAAAGAATTAGGCTGAATGGTTCTTTTCACTTAAGTTTGGACATAAAATTTGCATACCTCTGACTACATAATTACATTTACAATTAAATTTTCTCTGCAATTTCAAATGGCTAAACAATTCTTCACCATGTTCTAGGTTGGTATTTCAGGGCTGCCAAGATAATGTCCATAGCTATTTCAGAGGCAGCTGGACTGCGGTGGAGGGCAAATACATTCCTAACTATACTGTTGATGTTGATGTACACAGCACATACATACACACACAAATATGTATCTCCTACAAACTTTTACAAATTATGTATGTTATATGAGTCATAAAATACATCTGTTCTTGTTGAAGAGTAAATATTTTAAATGTTCAATAGCTGCACAAAGGTTAATATTGAGAATGTCAGCAATGTATTTATGGTGTCCTTTAGGTCAGTGAAAAACAAAGACCTAATTACAAGGCATGAGGAAACACTGCTGAAAATGCAATTTCTCCTATATCATTGTGAGTGGTCTTCATCCAGAAATTGCAGTATTTCACCTATTTTAAGTGGGGAAAACTGGAGGAGGAAAGGAAAGGCTATATTACAGACATGATCCAGACTTTAATCACTACACTGACATTACCAGAACAGACTAGACAGAGATGTTAGAAAAAAGGTAGGCACAGGACTCAAAATGAACACAGGAACTAGGCTTTCAAGTAATGATCACCACAGGTGGATTAGGATTATACTACATGAAATAATGCTGTATGGTGAGGAATTACAAAACAATTGCAGATCTACAAAAAGAGTGCAGAGATCAAGTCTAAAAGTAACAGTGGATGTAAACAGATATTATAATAATCTAACCGGAAAATTATCTCACTTGTTATAACCTATTTGCATGTCTCTTTATCCTCCTTATGAAAGAAGGAGGGGGGACTGATACATGTAAAATCTACTCTATTTGTTCCCTAGACTCTACTAATAAAAATAAATTTTATTCTGAATTTTGATACAAACTTATTAATTAAAGAGGAATAATAAATGGAATATTCAAAAGCAAGAGAAAACAAGAAATAAATATTCAGGAAGAATAAACATACTTCACACAACTTCCTCATGGACAGAAGTCTGCTTGGCCCTGACAGTAGAGCCTTGAACCAATGTGGCTGAACTTCAGTCTTTTATAAAAGGGTCACAAGCAGATATACAGGGAGACATACAAAAAAAATCACATGGGGGTCAACCACAGAGCAATATTCCTTCCATTGATAATAGATTTCTACCTTGAACTTTTTACTCTTTCTAGCAAATGCATGGATAGTCTCATTACACTTATTAATCTTATGCAACTTTCACTTATTTTTAAGACTAAAAAGGTTCTTTAAGACTACCTGACTAGTTATTTTTCACACAAGCCATATAACCCAATCCAGTCAGTAGTCCCTGCAGTATGATGGCAAGATCTGCTTAGCAGCACAACTTGGGAGTTCATTTCCTAGAGGTCTTTTGCATCCCTCTCAATACATGCTCCAGCATCACGGAGAAACAAGGTAAGTTTATGAAAACAAGGTACTTACTATTTAAAAATTCCCTTTAAACAGTGTTACTATTTTTGACTTAGCTTTATTGAGTGCCCCTCTGCTTCTGTACTTACAAAAGGGCAAGTGAGAGCACACAATTCACCTCCTCTGTATCATTCATCATTCTGTACACTACTGTCATGTCCCCTTTTATTTGTCTCTTCTTTAAATTAAAACAATCCCTATCTTTCCCATCCCTCCTCAAACATAAGACTCTCTGTGACTCAATTATTTTCCTTGTCTATCCCCAAATGCCCTTCACTTTGGCTATATCTCTCTTCTTCAAGATACAAAGAAAATAACTGACTAGACAGAATGCAATCACACCATGCTTGTAGTGGTGAATTAGAATAACCAGACGCAAATATATTCCCCTTTTTCTATCTTCTGTAATAGGAAGATCTTGGCCTGTATCTTGACCCTTTTTTGTCCAATGTCAACCATTAAGAGTTTGAGTTTTCTAATAAATGACAAGTTAAGGACGCATGGATAGCTCTTCTCATTCTAAAATTCTGCCAGTTTGGAGAAAGAGACATGTATAATTTCATGATTTTTTATTAATACTACAAAAACGTTCTATAAAGTTGAATTTGTACACAGAATTGGAAACACCACTTTTAAGCCATATGAAATTTCAAGATATTGCTTCATGATACGCTTTTAACTGTCCATAACTTTTACTGTAAAAGTATCTCTCAAGCAATATCAGTGACTTAAGTTCTCTTACCACACAGACTAGAAGGGAAAACTACCTCAGCCTTCTTGTCCTATAATGGGACTTACTAGCCCAGTGTGTTAACAGACTCCTGATGATTTGAGACAGTGCTGATGCATATTCATACATATTTCACTGTCAGGTTTCATGTGAATTGCAGCCATGTATTTTGAAACAGCGTGGATTCAGTAATCTTCATTATACTTTATAGACTGTTCTTTCAGGCAATGACTGTCTTTTGCTGATGTGTGTACAGAGCCTAGCGCAACACAGCTGGAGCTTCCCAATGCTAGCACTAGACAAAATGATCTGAAGAACAGACCGGGACCTTTTGTGCTGCCAGCAAAAACACACACTGGAAACAACCAGAGACTGCTGAGCAAGCTGCGGGAACTACAGCAGATTTCAGGAGGGAAACCTACTTAGAGGTGTCAGCAACAGTGCTAGGCAGGTAAGCGCTCATAACTTTATTTCTTTCTGCTTCTCCATTTCCCTATATCCACTTACTTTCTTTAGTCTAGACCTTCAGAGAGTAACCCCAGGACAAAGAGTCTATTTTCTGCTTGCATTGCAGTTCCTATGTGGGATGGATACTCCTACATTGACACAATAGTAAGTACTGCTAATATTTCTGTATTGTCACAGCTACATTGATGAAAGAATGGTGTGGACAGCAATCTCTGAAAGCTCAGATCGGAAGCAGAGGCCCACAGCAAGACACAGAACAGCTTCAGAAATGCTATATTATTTGGCAACTACAATGTTTTCTGAAGCTTTACTTTCACGATCCTTCCTTTTCCCTGTAATGAGCTCAAAGGCCCACATGGGCAAAGGGGACTGTATCAACAGACTCCTTGACCAGCACAGAGCTTTTTGTGAGCTCAAAGACAGAGCAATGAAAATAACAATAGAGTGACAAACTGTGAACCTAAAATATGGAAAGCTTATCCAAGCTTATAATGCAATCTCGGTGACAGTCTGTGACTGGCATGTAAAGGCCATTCAAGCTCTGAATGACATTTTCTTCGTACTTAACTCCTGTGAGGTAGTTATTTCCAAATCTTTCTGGGCAGCTGGAGGACAAGACACTGGATGGGCATGGACAATAGCACTATAATGAAAAGAACAGCCCCATTTATGTTTATAAACCAAAGCTCAGAAATGCATGGCAAGCGTCACTGATACAAAAAATAACCATCTCTAGAGCCTGAATTTGCAAAGAGCCCCCCTCTCCCCCCCAAGTTACTTCTGAGGAGAAAACTCTCAGTCAGCCATTCACTCACCCATCAACCATGAAGTGACAATATTTTAAATGCCAACACTGTATTTTACTACGCATGAAGACATGTAGGGAAAAGGAAGCAACATCATACAATGGAACAGTGATTTCCAAAGAGGGGATGTCTAAGGCAGTAGTTAGATGAATAAAGATAATTTGGCTTTCAGTCAGTTCCTGAGGAAGGACTGTTGTTCATCTTGAAAGATACTTAAAAAATTTGGAAAACTCTGCAATAAAGCATCAGTACAAAATGTGAAAGACTGAGGACAGACCAAGAATGCTGAAGACATTAATAAAGAAACAGTAGAGAGAAATGACAGAATTACAAGTAATAGTCTAAACTCCTCACACAACATGATTATAAAATCAGATCTGCTAGTCATCTGGGATGCCATATATGATCAGCAGCACGGAAAACCACAGCAGGCCCATCTTTTGCAATTAACAATATACGGGTTTCCTACAGGCTTTTTGTTTTAGAGTCAAGATTTCCTTGAACACAAATGCAGTTATTTAAATGTTCTCAAAGAAAAAGTGATTTAAAGCTGTGAATGTTCACATCATCAGCCTGAAAGTAATTCATTGACTTGGGATACTAGATTGGTTTGCCAAAACACTTATGAACGTATGTGTGCACGTGCGGAAAAATTACTGGGAAAAGAGAAAGTAATTCTCCACTTTTCATTATTTCTGTAAACCATAGCCCCATTCTCTATCTTTACATGAATGTGTTGTAACTGGTCCTAACTTGCAAACTGCAAGGGTCTCCTCTGTGGCCCAGTACTCACAGGAGACATGAGGTATAACTCAGTACACAGCTGAGTGGTTGTAAAAACTGCTGATTTCCTCAGGCTTTGCTTCAGCCCCAGAAAAGACTAGGAGTCTGGGAAATAGGAGGTAGAAACAGCAGGCTGAAACCCCACAAATTCTGAGAGATTTATTTCACTCTCTAGTATTTTGAGACTGCAAACCTGGGTGGTAAAGGTGAGTTTGTATGACTACAGTGCTATAAAGGGATCTACATGCGTGAAGCTTAGCATCCTGTAAGCAACCAGGGTTTTCACAGGAGTTGGTCTACAGGCAAAGTGTCAAATACGTTAAACCCATTTTCCACAAAAGGCTGAGGGAGTATTACTATAAACTCTTGATAATTGGCTGAGAAACATTAATGAAAACAGTTCCTGTGCCTTGAAATACTTTATATTTACAGTATTACCATTAAGTAATACAAACACCTAAACCAATAGAAACAAAAAAACCCCTCATCACAAGGGGAAACCCCAGTCCTCTCACTGAACACTTGTTTTCTGCTTAGAGAGTGAGAAATGTTAAAAAGCTGCCTGGGCACTGACAAGAAAAAAACCAAGGATCAAGAAACAACAGCAAAGAGAAAGTCAAGCAAGTAGCAAACAGGATGGCTGACAGACAGAAGAGGTCAGGAGACAGAAAATAAGATCCTCTTCCTTGGCATGCCAGGGCCTTACCACATGCCAGCTCCCTGCCCAAAGGCAAATAAGAACACTATGAGTGTTCCATCGGTAAACAAGGAGAGAGAGAAAGCAAAGGAAAAGGAAATGTCATCTTAACCATAACTGAGCAGAAATTTTTATTCCAACTGGCTGTACTAACAGTAATAACAACTTCCGAACTCCCCATGTTCCAATCAAAACTGAACGGTGCTTTCTGCAATACACAGGGCAACTTCCTTTCCAGAAGTCATTACAGTTTTATAGAGCGGCACCTTTGCACTCTACCACAAAGCAATCTGTTAACAAACATTAGGAACAGCAGGGATGGAGCAATGGGAGACTCTCAAATCAAGTATTCATTGATTTCATTTAGATGATTATACTGTACAGAGCAAACCAAAAGGGTTTAGAGTTAATCTTCCCCTGATGGCTTGTGGTACATGAGGAGGGCCCTGGGTGGTCCAGACGCTTTGGATTCTGTTGCTGGGTCTTCCATGGCCTTATGTAACCTCTGAGACACCACCTCTCCTGCCAACCCTCCATGTGATGTGCGCTACAAATTGTGCATAATAGTTATCTACCTCACAGGGAAGGGAGAAAAAAATATTATCACATAAGAGAAACCACCACAGTTAAGTGATCTCTATCACTATTATGTTTGCAGACCCCTTAGGAAATTCACTGCTATTTTTGCTGTGGCTTTGCTGTTCTTTTGTTCCTGATAAAAGCCAGAAGAAGACAAAATGACTTGCTAATATTTCAATGAGCTTCACTTCCATTTATCTTCTTTGTAATTTCTTTTGCAGGCAAAGCTTACTTGCAAAAAAAGTAAAATGCATGTATGGGGAAAGTTCATGACAGATAAAAAGTGTTGCAACAAAACAAAATTGATTCGCAGGGGGTGGGTGTGAAACACCTGCAGGCTTCATGTAAACTGGCATGGGCAGCTGTGCCTGTGGGAGCCAAACCAGCTCAATGCATACACTTGTCACATTTGGATTTATTCGTGTACGCTAACAACACTAAACATTGGATGTGGATAGCAGTATGCAATCCAGAGTGTTCCCAACAGGATGACTGCTCTTGTAGACTACCTCCTATGATTACTGTAAGCAAAATTTTGGAGAGCATAGGATGGAAGGAAATAAGGAGATGATGGAAGTACCAGACATGATTAGGGGAACTTAACAAGAAAGTTCAATGCAAAAGGAAGAAAGAGCAGAGTAACTGCAACTAATCTTCTTCAGAGCGTACAAGGAAGAAAATCCCAACCACATGCAACTTACACAAAAGGCAGATAAAACACTGCACCCAAACTAAGACCTTACTGGCATGGACACCAGCATTGTACAGACCCAGTCGGAGAAAGACCAAAACCAGCAAGCACATGGATCCCAAATCTGCACAGCATTCACCTCTAAATGCCATACACTTTATATACACACAAAACATATACATAAACCTGAGATAAGAGAACTGTGAATGACATACCCTTTTCAGGAACTATTAAAATCCTCTTGCTATCAAGCACTTTACTTTCTAGGTTTCTCTTTTTATTCAGAACAGTGATTCTCTGCAAAATAGCCATCTACTGCTGTCTAATATGTGGCCCTTAAAGAAAAGGAAGGCTAGCACAAACGAAAGGAGGAACTGCTTACAACTCTTATTTTGGGTGCAATGTGGTGAGGGGAACCACAGTTTTAAGTCTTTAGAAGACACTGACTGGGAGTCAACCTCCCTTCCTCTGGCACCAAGAGCAGAGCAGAAAGTTACATGGGTTGATACTTCCAGAATGGGCTCATCCTCTTCTCCAGCATCTACCCAAATTATACAGAAACCAGCTCAGTCTCTGAGACTTGCATTGCTGGCTCCCTCCTCATGTTTTCCCAATATTAAGTCTCATCTTGTAAATTTGCAGTATAGTGCCACAGTGTCTTTTGCATACTGACCCCTTAAGCTGGATGCAGTTCACATATCCAATGCATGATAAAACCGTCAGCTCTGCTATATGAAGGTATGGATTGGAAGACGGCCACTCTAAATACGCTGCACTTGTAGAGGCTGGGATTAACCATCTATCAATCTTCAATAAACTACATTAAAGAGGCTTAAGTCCTCAGCTGCAACTTGGTATCATGGCTCAACCTCCATAATTCAAGCATTTGATTATGGCCATTATGTGGTTCTCCCAGTTGTCACACCAACAGCAAAGTAAAAAGTCTGTTTCTAACCAATCCTTGTTAGCATCCCACCTCTTCAGCAGGTATTTCCACAAGACACAAAAAACATAACATGGTCATTCAGGTTCAAAACCATATGAGACTAAAGTAGCAAGTAAACAGCTGAAGCTGCAGTCTGTCAAATACACAAAAGACATTAATTTCCTAACCTCTGCAAGGAGTCTGATGTATATTCTTTCTGAGGTACAAAACAGGACAGTTTCTGAGTGTGGAGATGGACAGGAACTGAGAGATGTCTCCCTCCAAATAATTACAGTGGTGAGATTTTGCAGCTTTTTCAATCATGCTGTTGAGTGCTTGCCTCACCCTCCAATTAGCAGAGCAAAATGTCTCTAAAAAAATCATTTGGAGGCATAGGAACAGAGAGAAGAGAAAGTGAAATGGTAAGAGTCGCTCTTTCCAAGTCTGTATTCTGGCTACTGCCCTCAGGAGTGCACTTTCACCTGGCTTTTATGAAGTTACAGCTCCTGGTGGGAAAGCAAAGGGTAAAAATGTCATCTCTCTCCTCACTAGACATGCACAAATAATGCTGTTCCAGCTAACCAACTGGTGCTCTACAGGCAGACACATAGAAAGAAGAGGCTGGAAAGACCAAGCTCATTTGAGGCTACCACAGAACACCATTCATAAAACCAATTCTGAAAATCCCTGCCCATACCTAAGAGAAGAGGAACCATTTCTTTAACGCCAGGTTGATTAGATGCTTATCTAATCTTTCTGAAAGTGTTTCACTCCTGTAAAACTACTGGTAGTCTTAAGTAACTGAGCACCTCACTTTTACTGTAGAAATGCATAATCAGCCATTAAATTTCACAGCTGGACAGTTTAACCAGTAACTCTTAAAGGTGCCTCAGAAAAAGTGCAAGGGGGACCTAATTTTCAGTTTTCAGCGCTGTCTTAAATAAGTTAAATAAAGAGGATGGCAACTGAGGTAGCTCTGCCTATTTGTAGATGGCAAGTTCAGATCTTGTCTATTCTGGAAATCCCTATGATGACTGAGATACCTAATTAAATTATGACATCAGAGGAGACGAGAGTTAAAACTGAACAATTGTGAGGAACCGACATATTTTGACATTCTGTTTAATGCTCTTTATTTTTGTTAACCTGTAATTACTTCAATGACTACTGAACCATTGAGAATGACAAAAAGGTATGTCTTTGTTAGAGAAGATGCCCCACAGGGTTTTAATTAAGGTGTAGGATTTCACAATGCAGGTATCAGAGGCCTATTAGAACTGCTCTGATAATATTAAGTAAGACCAGACTTCACTTTCATGGTATTTCCAAGGTTACCCTCACTTTCCCTCAAAACAAACAAACAAAACAAGTTCCTCCTAGCTCAGAGAAAAATGTTTTAGTTGTGCTTTAGATATAAGGAAAAGAGCACTGTGGATCATGTGGAGGTCACCTCCAATGGAAAAGTCCCAGCTCTGCCTCCAGAGCAAGCCTTCATCTACTGTAGATTATTGCATCTCAACATCTGGTGTACTTCGTCTGAACAATGTTAAGTAGCTACATTACATACATTTCTGAGCAAACAATATATGCACTGCAGTTGAGGGCAACTGAAATCGCAGTCTACTTTGAAGGCTGACTTTGTAAAGATGGCACTGTGTGGTCCCACATTTATTGTCTCTCCGTGGCTTTTAGATTGGGTATACTCAGTTTACAAGCAAAATGATTTTTAATTCTACTTCATGCTCCTCCATGCAATTTCAATCAAAAAGCTGTAAGTCAAGCCATCTTCTTTTTCACCCATATATCATCGCTCTTAATGAAGACTGTGTATGCCAAAGGCAAGCAGGGAGCTCTAGGGTAAGACTATGGTTTAAGAGCAATGGGTCAAGTTCTCTGCTAGTATAAATCAGTATTGCTTGCCTACTTTCAGGGGAGTCATTCCCATGTAGACCAGGATTTAAGAGCAACAGGTCAAGTTCTCTGCTAGCATAAATCAGTATTGCTTGCCTCCTTTCAGGGGAGTCATTCCCATGTAGACCAGCTGAGGACACAGCAAAATGAAGACCCGTTCTTAAAGTGGGAAGCTAAGTAACTGCCCTGCTGAGGCAGAACCAAAGGAGAACCAAAGTCATTCTCAGCCTGTACTGCTTCAGGTAGCAATAACAAGGTGGTATGTTTCTTACTAATACAGGACTGAAAATAGAGCCTGAGAGCAGAGAATATCTTAAGCAGTATGTGATTGTCCCACAGCCAATTTTCAGAGTAAAACCACAGACTAATGTGAAGATTTCACAATGCAGACATTTGAAAAAGAAAGGATATTTCTTGTAGTGTAATGTTTGGGTCCTGACACCAGTACAACATACTTCCCAATGAGAAAAAAAAATTGTAAACCACAAAACACAAGGACACAGGATTACAGAAGTTAAAGATAGAAGAAGAAACCCACAAAGCAGAAATATTAAGGCCACCTGCACACTAGTGAAATGCACAGTTGCTACAGCCAAACAGGATATATCCCTCATTAATATTACATATAACAAAACACACACACATGTATAATAGATACTTGATCTTACCCTAGAGAAGTAGACCCAGAAAAATGAAAATAAGCTAAAACCTTTGTGGTCAGCCTACAGTAAAAAGCTCTAGTCTGAATCTTAGCACCTATTAACAGCCTAAGTCAACAGGATACCAGAGGGAAAACAGAGGTTCCATGTAGATCCCTATCAAAGTCATGACAGGATTCTGAGGTGAATGCTTCCAAGGAGAAGGGGAGAAAACAGAAAACACTGAAGGATAAGTTGCCAAGGTTTTAACATGAGACCTAACAATGAAGCACAAGTTGCCAAGGTTTTAACCTGAGACCCAAGAGCAGCCACAGACATTTGTTTAATCTTTCAGGTGCTCATTAGTGTCAAGCCCTTGTGGCAGCCTCCATACTGCCTGTCTGTACCATAGCTGGCTGAACATAGAGTTATATACCACCCTAATGAGCCGCAAGGAGGGTGATGTGCGTCATTGGCTTCTGTTTCAATCTTGGCAATCTAAGCGTAAAAGCCTTGCAACAGCTTCTGATTCTGCTGACATTTAATTAGCTGGTGTCATTTTGATGCCATAGCCTGTCTCATCAGGATGAAAACTACAAAACAACATGTGGAGCATAAAAGTTCTATGAGAAGTTTCAGGTCTGGCAGCCAAGGATACAAGTCCCCTGACAGTCACTGTTCGTGGGACTGGTCCCCATTAGCCTTTTGTTTTGGCACTGCTATCAGTGAGAGCATCTCTGCTAAGGAGAGAGAAACAAAAAACACCCCAAACAACCCAAAACTGCAAACTTCAGCATAGCCTTACAAAAAAAAATACATCCTCTAGCTTAAAAAAATTCTATCCATCCTGCAGAACAGGAGCATCCCTATTGCACAAACTCACAGCTATTAATCCTGAAGGATGGGTTTATCCTAAAGGATAGGTTTTATCATTTTCCAGCCTCAGAAGTTAGTCTTGTTTATTTAAGTATAGTATAAGTATGTATAGCATTCTCCATTTGCTATCAGGTGCTTGGGAAGACAATCTTCAACAATACCTGCCAATTGCTGCTTCTTCACATCAGCTGCAAAATTTGAAAATGGCCATTGCTACACAAAATGTGACTGATCTATATTTTCACTCAATATAACTGGGAGTGAGTGAACAAGTTACCAGTGATCATGGTACATCTATTTACACCAGACAAGCTCAAACATTTTTGTATTTTGATCTTTTTTCCAAAATCCTATTCTTATACACTGAAGACATTGCTTTTTTAGAGTGTACCAGTCAGAGATGTGTAAAAAATTCAAAAGAACAAAGCTGTTTTGTTCATGAACAGAATCAACTCAAAATCTTTGTCAGTAGAACCTAGGCACTACGTAATGTTTTGTAAAGACAGACACTTACAGGACTAATGGGCTACAGCTCTGTTTTTGAGCCAGGCATCTACTTGAGGCAAAGGATGGGCAGAAAGAGATCAGCAAGCTTCCAAATCACTGAACCAGTGTGATTCCCAGATCTCAGCTCTTCTGGAGGATCCCTGCTAGCACTGAAAGCTGCTTCCTAACTCTTCCAAAGCAAAAAGCTCTGGGGAGCTCACAGCTCCCACAAGGACAGAGAGATCTCTTCTAGGTTAACGTTGTGAGCCAGTAATGGCAATACCACCATCAAGGTGCTCTTGCAAGACTTTTCCACTTGGCTTCTGTCTATCTCTTTTCCATGGTATAACCATGATATTATCATTTCAGCCAGTTAATGTCCACTGCAGACTACTTGGGGTTGTAATTGGTTCCACCCATTCCCTATTCTAAATAACCTTCCAGGTGTTTCTTTGCTGTGTCTTACAGAAATGTCAATGCACAGTATTAAGTAATTAATTTCTGCCTTCTTCATCAACGCTCATTTTTAAATGGTGAAATTTCACCCTAAATTTAACCCTGACCATTATCATCACTTCTTGCAGAATACTGTTTTGTCTGCCTGAAACAACCCAGCCAGTTCAAAAAGCTTTGGATTCTCATACTAAAGGACAAGTTACATATAGTGATCCTACATCACATCTGGAGGCACAGAATCACAGTGTTACACCTCATGTACATTAAACTATAGAAAATCTGCACCCATCATTTTAAGCAAGCCTTTGCCATAGAATCCCTTGCCCTGACTTGAATTATATGCAAAAATTCACATTTACTTTATAGTGTATGATTTAATAGATGTATTTTATGCATGCACACACAAACACAAAGGAAAAGAAGGACCAAGGTCTAAGTTCACCTATCCAAATGTTAAAATACAGCTAACTGAAGAAAAGCCAGCAGCTGCTTCAAGCTAAACACCAAAAATAACTACTCACAAAAAACCTTAAACCTTACAATACCTCCCTCACATGCTTGTATCTATTACCTTATGAAATCTCTTCTTGCCCCAACAATCCATAATATTAGCAGCACAGGAAAGTTTATTTGAAATATATACATTAGCATGATCTCTTTAAAAGATTCTTGGAGTACTAATGTGCTCAGTGATCATGCATTCTCAACTGTAATACTGACTAAATGCCAATTTTCCTCATTAGTAAAGTAGCTAGGATCGAATGAGCATAGGAGGAAGCCCAGTGTTGCAGCTAAAGTAAAGCACTGGGCATCTAGCAGGCTGTATTCACTTCCCATGACAGCTAATGACTTGCTGTCTACACCTGCTTCTGGCTTGGTGTCTTTACCTGCAATAGTGGGTAATAACTACCTACTTTAAGAGAAGGGGAAACAAAATTAACAAAAGCTTTAACTGGTCCAAAATACTACAAGGGAAGATTAATTCATTAAAAATTTCTGAAACCACTATTATTATTGTCACTTATTTGTTCTGCTGTTGCAGAACAAATAAATTGTTCTTCATTGTTGTTTATAAGAGTCCCATAACCATATAGTCCTAGGCATAGATTTGATGTGGTCCCAGTCCTTGCTGTACTCAAACCTGATGAATACATACAATGACATGCTAAACAGAAATACACAGAAACAAAAGGCTTTGTGCTTCTTAGAACTTTACATAATTGGATAGGTAATTTCTTTAAAACTGATTTTAGTTTCTCCTTAATGAATGTATCATATCCAAGTCTCATTATCAAACCAGTCCTATTTGAAATGTCAAAACCAGCAACTTTTAAAAAATATCCTGTAGCGTAGCCCTACTCCCAAACTACAAATCCATGCCATCACTTATTACCGTTATACTTGCCTGGTTAGCAAATCCTCTTCATGTGTGTACACTAATAAGCAATATACTGCATGAAGTAAACATGCCAATAAGACATCAGTTTGATAAGGCTTGTTAATATCGATAAAGAAATCTTGATTCTGCTAATTAAAATAATAACAAATATATAAGGCTGAATAACTTTATTTTGCTCAGTCCATTTAAAATTTACACTGGAGAGGAAAGAGTATGACTTGCTCATGATGCCCAACTGCTATGGTATGCTTAGTAGTACCTGCAGCAAGAATCTTACAATTCACAGCAATTCCTACCTCTTTTCCCTTGGTTTATTTCAAGAGCTTATAAATGGAACAACACTTCCAACTGCTTTAGTGTATCAGAAGATAGCCTGCTTCAAGCCTGTGCTTGTTTGTGCTGTATACCTGCATTGATATCATGCAGTGTTAACTACTTCACTTTATGGGGTGGAGGAAATGATTTTTTGTTAAGTCTTGGTGCCACCAGGAAATTATATAAGTAGGTTTGGTACTCCACTGGGGTTTAAATAAGCTTTTAGCTTAACCTCATGAAAACCCCCAAAACAAACCCTTCTACTTCTGTAACCTGGAGGTTAGAATGGTACTGTGGAGTTCCAAGACCTATGCTCCCTCTCCAGCGAGGCAATTAAGCGCACCCTTAAAACTGAGCAGTTGAGTAAACATTTTGCTAGCCTAAGAGCACAGAAGCAGCATCATGAAAGGGGTGACACACTAGGTCAGTACCACTATACTCCTGCAACAGCTTTGGGAACCAGATCGAGGAAGTCACAAGACACTGACAATTTTGTTACAGTATCGCTACTTGCTTCCCTACTCCCTACCTGCTCACATCCTTCTAGACCAAAGACATGTCTACACACCCCTACAGGCAAAGGAAAGTTTGCAAGCTGACTGGAAGCTATGTGCAGTTATTTCACATTCTTCTGCACCTCACGAATAAAGCCCCTGGCTGAAAGGTACAGTGCATTAGCTTGGGCTTCATGACTGATTTAGACAGCTTGTGTGTAGCTGAAAAACACAGGGAAACACTCCAAAGTACTTTCTGTTAACAGAAGCACATATATACATGCAAACTACAGGAGCCTGTGGTTATAAACAGTGCCTTATCTTACTCCATAGTAAATGTAAAAGAGTCATGAGCCTCACAGGAATCCTGCTGACCCCAAGAAAGCTTTTTTAGTTTACAAACTACTGAAATACTTTGTTATAACTAAGAGGTAACAAGGTCAAGCAGAGGATTTCTTTAGCCTTCTATGAACTCTTTTTCTGGAGGTTAATTATTTAAAAATGTGTTTGGCCTACATAATGCTTTTGCACATAAGAAATGATTATGAAACTTTCTTGTGCTACTATGTCAATAGCTTTTTTAATCACTACAGAGACATCACATCAACGTGAAATCTCTTTGTGGACAGCTTTCCTAACTCTGCAAATTAGTGCAGCCTTCTTTAACACCATCTTTTAAAATGACAGCAATAAAAATGCCACACCAATTTATTTTGGTTGAGTCTTGAGAAGAGGAGGTATAAGCTGATGGAAATACCCATAACACACCACTGGCATTCACCCGAGACTACTGTAAGAAATTAGCAATGTCAAGTTCAAGTCTTTGCTCTCCGCATGACATTTGAACAAGACAAGGAATACAGAATCTCCTCCATGGAGATTCTTTCAAAAGAATTGTGGACACTATCTAGCAATAATAGGATGTGACCTCAAGCACCAGCTTGCGTCACTCCTCCACAAGTGGCTGTATAAGAGCTATGTCTGGAAGGACTCCCCACCCCAAAGCCAGCCTGCAGAGTGGGGGTGCAGCTCATGGTAGTTCCTCATGGATAAGTCAGTTCTGTTTTCTCTCAATGGTGCTCCCTTCTCCTCTCTGCTCATAATACATCAAATGGGAAAAGTGAGGAGCAGCAGTGTCCAGACAGACTGGAGCCAGTGCAGGGGAAGCAGCACAGCTCTGGCAAGTGGCAGGCTGGAAGAAGATGAAGAAATAAAGGAAAGAAAAGAGAGGACAGAGAAACATGTGGAAGACACGCGATATATTTAACAGTGTCTTACTATCATGTCCCAGAGGCTCTGTGCCCACACACCTCCAAAATGCGTGTGTGAAGCATAAGTGTGCACATGCAATTGCATACATGCTCCTGCATATGCATTTGGGATAGGGGTTGGAAGGTTGTAAAGGAGATTCAGTAACAGAAATCTCAGCCTTGCTTGTCACGTATTTATAACTTTCTATGCACTGTGGGTCAATCATTTACAAGAATGCCTTTTGCTTCTGGTAAAATCAACCACAGGAAGGGTAAGGAAGGATGCGGTGGTGGCAAAATGCAGAACCCATCATAGCCCTGAAGAGTACAACGACAAAAACTGAAAGTCTGAGCTCCCCAAAATAAATTGTCTCTGTTTGAGGGCTGTAACAGCAAAAAGAGGAACTTTTGGTCTTGGTTCTGCTATTACAAAGGGACCAAAAAGCTGTAACTCAAACAAGTGGTCACAAGCAAGTGTCAGGAAAGTGACTGAAGAGACACAGTGGATGTAGAAAAAAATAAGTCAGACGAACTGTGAAACTGTAAGGAGTACAGTAAAGAAATAGTATGTGTATCAGGTCAGCTAAGCCAAGAGGAAGGCCCAGGCACCAAAAAGCCAGTTTGACACAGCAAAGTGTAAGAGGGTGTTCAGAGGGTGGAGCCACCAAAGGAACCCAGCAACAATGGCCTTACAGAGGAGGGACCATGCTCATATCCTGCCCATCCCAGGGTGAGTGAAAGGGCACACATGGAAAGAGTTTGGTGTCAAGGATCAGCAGTTCTTTGCCAAGAATCATAGCTTTTTATTAGCAGAGAAGAGAGCGAGGCCCCAAATTGCCTGCCCTTCCATTGCTTTGTTTTGATATGGGGCTTGACATGGGTGCAAAGCTACTGTAAACACACACACATACTGTGTTACAGAAATGAAAGAAAAGGAAAACAGTCCTTTTTTTGTACAAAGATGGATATTTTTACAGCATACAGAGCCAATCATGCCATTTAATTCTACAGAACAGGAAGGAGCTCAGTAAATTGCTGTAAAAATATCCATCCTTATGCAACCAAAATGCCTGCTATGGATTAGGCATTAGGAATAGCTGCGGAGTGGTATCATGGACCTCCCCAGCACCCTAATTATGTATCTAGGGACAGAGCTTAATCTACACCTCAGCTAGCTAGTTTATGCTTGGTAGCGACCTCTTCTGTGAAATGACCCCAGCAGTCACTTCATACACAGTTATTAGGCCTATATTCTACTCCCCAAAATTTATTTTCTTTTGCCACAAAACGTGTTATGCCATTTAACACAAACTGTAGATAGAAGAGATAAAATACCAGCATTTTGATTTGGCAGGCATTTCAATTTTCATTACAAGCATTCATACAAGGAGTAAAGAGTCATACAAGGAAAGAGCTACAGATGCTTTCTAAAAATACTATCACCCTCAGTGGGTATTTTATGTACAGTCCTACATACGGCACAAAAGTAGAACATGGTCAACTACACCAAAAGCATAGTAACAAGACTTACTTATTTAAATGTGCTGCAAGCACATGATCATAACTCAGTAGCTGTTTTTGCATTCCTTACTTGAAAGAAACATTGCATAATACTAGTGTAACTATAGACTGCTTTCTTTTCTTTTGTCCATTGAGTATTCAATGCCTAACAACACTTAATAAGCACAATGAATATAGAACACTCCCTATCCCCATCTGTTTATTTCTTCTTAGGAAAAACATTTTTATTAAATTTGGCCCTTATATGAAGCACCAAGTGAAAGACCAAATCATTTATGATATAATCAAGAAATACATGGTCTTTATTTTTTTTAACTAAAAACCCCTTCTCAATACTCTTAATATAATTGAAAGATAAGCTGCTTTTTATACCAACTGCTCTGAAGAATTAATATCCTACTAAATTAAAACCTTCACTGTACATTCTGCCTTTACCAGTAGAGAAGCAAAAGTGATCAGAAAAAACTTGAGGGCCCTACAACATAATTCAAAAGGAGAAAACTTTAAAAAGGATCTGTTTTTCTTACTGGCTAACTAATGTATCTGAAACAATAGGAATCTCCTCAATGCAAGTTCACTTGGTCTAGCAACTGAAGCTACTATTTAAAATACACCAATAATGGTAACGTGATTTATAGGCTCTGACTGATATAAATGAGCTGTTCATGTTAAAAGAAGACAAAGCTAAGTGGACATTAACTGTCTTGCTCTATGTTGTTATTTCACACGAGCAGAGCCTACCAAATCTTGTGCAGTGACTACACATACAGTGAGACTGCTCACCTTCCTGCTCTCAGCAACTTGCCAAATAAAGTCATGTTGTACACAAACATAAGCCAGAAATCACATGAAGGGAAAACTCCCCTTTCTGACAGACAAGTTTTGTGACAGTGTGCTCCCTTGCCCTGCCCTAACCCCCCCTCCCCATCTGACCTTTATTTCCCATAACCCTGCTCAAGTGATAATCACCACAGGCAGTCATAATGGATGCATCTGGCCATGATGGCTGCATTCAGCTCAAAGTGGATTTGGGGAGACAGATAACAACACAATAGACAAGGGCTAATTTCTGCAATGCACCCACCTAACCATAGTGCTGCTCAAGGTCTGACTAAAGCCATGTTTGGAAGAAACTAAGAACTGTAGTCAGTATGCAAATATGACTAAGCCAACTATTTTACTCCATAAATAGTGGACAGCCATGGGCCTGTTGAGCTTTCCTACATGGCACTGGGTTGCACACCAGGATCTCCCCTTGAGTAGGGACACTTCTCAAAGTTACTTCTCAAGATTGAGAGATTCCTTGACACAACAGATTCTTGTTAAGTGATTAATAGCACAGTAAATTTTGAAATCTTAGCTAAATGATATGAAGGATTGATTGTACACATGTAATTCCTTAGACATAAACCATTGACCAAGCCTGGAACTAACTCTCGATCCAATTGTACCTAAACTCCCCTCTGAGTAGTTTCAAATGCAACAGGGTTTGAAACAGGTTTCTGAACTTTGTGACTCAATGGAAGAGTCTCCCTGAGCCTGGCCTCTATGCAGTAAACGACCAAGTGCACCTTGCCATTGAATCTTGTTAAACCACTGTCACATTTACTATCAAACTTTGTTAAATTGCTCCTTTGTATCAAGAAACACATGAATAGTCTCTTATCAGTAAGGTGCATCACTCCGTTCACAACAGTGTGGAGTTCGATCATGTAGCGCTTTTCTGGAAGCAGTCACAAAAAATAAGACATACCTGATGTGCCAAAATATAGATATTATGGCCAACATCTTTTGGGGAGATACCATCATCTCCGTTCTCCTCCTCGTGGTCACATTCAAGGCCTTGGTTATAAGCATTCTTCATCACATCCACCTGTAATACAAAGCCAACCAGGGAGAGATGAAATAAATGTAATTCTCGGGGAAAAAGCACACTGTGTTTGAACACACATGCTTTGTTCAGCTCAAGCCTGGTTGGGTGCCTCGCAGCTCTGTGAGAAGAGTGAGCAGTCTAAGAAACACTTTCTGAATAAAGACAAGCTTGAAGTATTTATGAACTCCAAACTGCGCCATTCCTCATCAGTAAAACTGCAATCATGAGAAAGGTGCAGGAATGCTGAGCCTTTTAAACAGGTATTTTCACAAACACTTTTAAAGACAGATCTACAGATATGGCAGGTAGTGTTGTACAGCATTTAGAGTGTAGTCATGATCTCCCTCTGGCTAGAGCAGGCCAACACATCACTCAGCATTCTCTACACAGCTCAGCGGTCAGAAAAAAAAACAAATAAACCAAAAAGGAAAAGAAGATATAGACCTGGGCAGGGTGCTGGGGAAATTCCAAAACATTCAAAAGCCTTCTACAGGACCAGTGGGAGAAAATCCTCCATTCCCCACGCAGGGTCTGATCCTGCAGTTGTACCTTAGTGATGGCATTATCATGCTGACATGCCACCTTGGCGATGGTGCCCCAAAACAATCAGGCTACTGAGCTTTGCCAAGGGGTATAGCTGATGCCCAAAGATCTCCCCACCACACATTTTTTTCTGTCACCGCTGTTGTATGGTCAATTGGATTGGAAGCAATTTCTTCAGATTTCCAACCTATTCAAAATTCCTGGAGAGCATCATGGTTGTTCCAAAATACAACTGTTTGAAACTCTCTTTGTTCATATAATATATATATAATATACATATTAGATGTCTTCGCACACATTTCTGTTAGAACTGTTTCACTAACTGTACAAACTTAATTTGCCAGCTCCTGACAAAGTGTACTCAAAGACAGTCTACCAGAGTATGATAATTCAGGCAGGAAACAATTAGAGAAAAGTGCTTGGAACGGATAAAAATAATGAAGTCGTAAAGACTGAAATCATGCATGCTTGATCCTTCTAAAGGACTTTTTGTGAATTAGTACTATCCTGATACATTGTGTCACCATATGCTGCCAACACTTTTCAGCTTAGATGCAGATAATTTTAAAAATGTTTTAATGACAATTTTTTTTTTCAGCCAGAAGATTTATGAATATTCAGAAGTTTTCTCACCAGTTCCCTTGGTCTCATGTTGAAAAGGATTCTTTCAGCATTCTCACTGTCGTGCCTGCTTTCCATAATAGCCAGCAAAAGCTTGGAGGCATTGTTCTAGAGATACAAAACCACGTTAATGCAAATTTGAAATCTATTTCATGGATTAATGACTCTTGCATTTGTTTTAATTGAGATTACAAGGACCACTTTTTTAGCAGATAAAATTTTAAACTACTTCCATCTTTTATTTTACTGACATATTTAAGTGGGGTTTTCTCCCGTTTGAATGTCAGCGTACTGTAAGGCTAACAAACCCTGCATGTTACATTGGAAGAAGTATTTTAAATATTGAAAAATATTCTACTTAAATACAGACAGGGGAATTAGGCCATTCTGGGAGAGGAGACTGGGAACTGAGAGAGAATACAGGAGAAAGGAACCTAGGCTTGCCAACACCAGAATGAGATATGGACTAAGAACAACAGATGAGAAGATGAGACTGGGACTGGCTGAAGGAGAACAGGACTCCACATGAATTTTTCAATAACTCCCCTTTCCTTTTGCTCCAGAATCAAACCAGGACCATCCGTTGGAAAGGTCTAATCAGACTCTTGACCTTGCAGCCTACACTGCAGAAGTTTAATGGGCACAGTGAATGCGACCAGGTAGAGGGAAAGGATAGCATTTTGATTAAGACTCCCAACAAGCTGCTGCTCTGAAGAACTGGATGCTTCCTTCTCTATTGCAGTATTCCCTCACAGTGGTGACCAAATCAGTTGTGGTAGCACTGGTATGATCTCAAACTGAAGAGAAGGGAAGGGAACAAGACAGGCTGCCAGGTAGCTTGAGAAGGAAGGGAAGATACTGTGGAGAAAGACATTAGTGTACTCACTCATGGGTGAGGAAGACTTTGAAGCTATTTCCCAGTACAGACAACCCTGGGGATAGAGAGGAGCCTGCTGCGGCTTCTAGAAAGTGAGTAAAGGTAGAAGGTAGGTAGGACTTTTATGTCATTAGCAGCCAGCTTTTGCTACTAACTCAGCAAAAATAGCATGCTATAGAGCAGGCAGGCACAACCTCCAGGTTTTTTTCTCTCTGATTGTTGCACTTGACATTCAGATGCTCGTTTCATAGAATCATAGAATGGTTTAGGTTGGAAGGGACTTTGAAGATCATATAGCTCCAAGGCCCTGCCCGAGTGGCCTTGAACACTGCCAGGGATGGGGCAGCCACAGCTTCTCTGGGCAACCTGTGCCAGTGCCTCACCATCCTCATAGTGAAGAATTTTTTCCTGATGCCTAATCTAAATCCCCCTCTTTCAGCTTAAAGCCATTTCCCCTTGTCCTGTCACTACATGCCCTTGTAAAAAGTCTCTCTCCAGATTTCTTGTAGGCACCCTTTAGGTATTACAAGGTTGCTATAAGGTCTCCCCAGAGCCTTCTCCAGGCTGAACAAGCCTGGATCTCTCAGCCTGTCTCTGTAGAAGAGGTGCTCCAGCCCTCTGATTGTCTTCATGGCCTCCTGTGGACTCACTCAAGCAGGTCCATGTCCCTCCTGTGTTGGAAGCCCAAGAGCTGAAAGTAGTACTGGAGGTGGGGCCTCACAAGAGAAGGATAGAATCACCTCCCTCAACCAGCTGACCTGATGCATCCCAGCACAGCTGGCTTTCTGGGCTACAAGCACACATTGCTGGCTCATGTTGAGCTTCTCATATACCAACACTCCCAATTCTTTTTCCTCATGGCTGCTCTCAATCCATTCTCTGTTTGGGATTGCCCCAATCCAGGTGCAGGACCCTGTACTTGGTATTGTTGAACCTCATGGAGTTCACACTGGCCCACCCCTCCAGCCTGTCAAGGCCCCTCTGGTTGGCACCCCTTCCCTCCAGCATGTCAACCGTATCACACAGCTTGGTGTCACCAGCAAACTTGCTGAGGGTGCATCAATTCTACTGTCCATGTCACCAACAAAGATGTTGAACAGTGACAGTCTCGATGTCGACCCCTGGGGAACATCACTCATCACAGACCTCTACAACTAGATACAGCAGAGCAAAGCACTATAAGAACAGCCAAAAAGACACTCATATTAGACCCTCTCCACCCTTAGATTAACAATATCTTTTCATCCTGACACTATACAGAGTGATATTGAGGTTATATTGTGTGCCAGGGCTTAAATACTAGTCAATATGAAAGGCCGAGGGGTCATCCTCAAAATAACAAGAGGCAGAATAGAACACTGGCCATCTGTGCATTCAGTGAACATTGTCTACCCTGCTCACTGAATGATTCAGGAGCCCAGTGGAAAATATAACCCATGAAGATGTAATTAAATACCACATCACAAACTGTGCAAAACAAGCTAAATTAAGATGACATGGGAAAACATAATTCTACATTGCCTTTGCTTTGGTTGGGGGATATGAGTTCAACACATAATGTTCCCTGAAAACAGTGTCTGAGCTCGTTTGTATGTGTAAGTGTGTGGGCCTATATGATTTGCATTCTGTATTTTCACTGCAAAATTTATGTATTTGCAGCTTCAGAGTTGCCTGTGAACACTGACAGATTGTCAATGTTAAACATTACCTGGTAAACTCAGTGTTACAGAATTTCAATGTGTTGCCACTCAAAAAAAAAGCCAGTAACTTCTGAATTTGGATCTAATTCTTGAAATCGCATCTGGCCCAGCACTGTGTCCAGTTCTGGGCTCCCCAGTACAAAAAAGACATGGTCTTGTTGGAACAAGTCCAGCAAAAAGCCACAAAGATGATTAAGGGAATGGAACATTTTTCGCATAAGGAGTGGCTGAGAGCTGGGACTATTTAGCCTGGAGTAGAGAGGGCTCAGAGGGATCTTGTCAATGTGTGTAAATACCTGATGGGAGGGAATGAAGAAGAAGAAGCCATATTCCTCTCAGCAGTGCCCAGTGAGAGGACAAGAAGCAACAGACACAAATTAAAATGCACATGATACTCTATTTAAATACAAGAAAACACTTATTTTTTACTGTGAGAGTGATTAAATGCTGGAATAGGTTGCCCAGATGGGTTGTGAAGTCTCCAGCTGTGGAGATACTCAACTGAAAAGTCTTGAGAAACCTGCTCTAGCTCACCCTGCTTGAGCAAGGGGATTGGACAAGATGTGCTCAAGTTGTCTTTTCTAACCCAAATGACTCTGCCATCCTATAAGATAGAATCATTTCCACATTTTGAACCTTTGGTATCACTCACCACAATGTTTGCTATTTAAAAAAGAGTAAGGCATATACAGCCTTCTGTGTACAGGGCCAACTGGTCCCTGCAGTGATGTCTCCAAACTCCATTTTTTGTTTACTACACAGAAAAGATGCTCAATGAGTATTTTCCAGCTTCACGATAACTGCAGATCAAAATAGCACTGGACTTGGTGTAGCTAGGTCTTTACAGAGACTGAGATTTCAAACTTTGAGATTTTTCAGGGCTTCAAAAGAACTGCCTGCAAGTTCAAAGTTAAATGTCTTCTTAAGTCTTTTGCTTGAGGGGAGCCTGAATTGTATTGCCAAACAAAAATGCAATTACAGTTATTAAAATCATGTCTAAAGTACTGTTGATTCAATGTTTCATTGTTCATGATATATAGCTTTATTAATTATTTTATTAGACACCCATAACATTGCCAATATGATGCAATGCAGCTACCACAAAGTATTTGCTGGTTTTAGGGAGGAAACAGACCATCTGCAGTGGAAATACTTCATTCAGAAGGCAAGAAAAGGCAATAACCCAAGGTTCCTCCTGGACAAATTCTACCCTACTTGGCAGACAGCATAACTGCAGAGCTGCCCTCTGCATGCAATGGCACAGAGGTTGTAGAAACTTACCTCCAAGCCTATCCAACTCTTCACAGAATACAAAACAAAATTACAAGCCCCTCTGCTCTACTCCTTGCCCTCCCGCCCTACACTTTGTTGTCCCCCACAGAGGACACTGAGAAGGAAAATAAAATACAGTTTATTTTAGCCTTGTTTCCAACTTAATTTGACATTGCAGGTCACCTGATATATTTTTTTCCCACGTCTCCTTCTCAAGTAATTTTTTAAGAGTTCACTACATACAAAGAATGCCTGAGTTGTTACATGCCTGCACAGTGCTGCTATTTATCAATCCGGTGAGATTTTACGCCCGCAATATGGGCATGCTAGCTATGTGTCTGCTTGATAGGACTTCTTTGAAAAAAAAAGCCCAGGGCATACTCCCAAACACAACAGTGGGTCAAAAGGCCTGCGGTAGAGGGCCTGATAAGGATTCAGAAGCTGAGCTGAATTCATTTGCAATGTTTGTTTTTAAAGGCTGCTGAGTATATTATGCTATGGTAAGATTAAGTAAATGTCAGGTTACCTAGAACTCTTGCATAGGTATTTCTTCTGTTCTTACTCAGATTTAGATAAACAAATTTACATTTACTGTACCTTTAACTGAAGCACCAAGTCCATGCAGTATTTGCCAAGAGGGTTTATGTCATTCAAGATAAGTGCAATTATAATATCAATCCCATTAGACTCATGGGTGGCTATACAAGTCTGCAAAATAAGAGAAAGGAGTTGGGGGTGGCAGGGGAGGAGGGGGAGGGATGTACAGGGGGAAAGAGAGAGACAATGAATATGCACAGAAGCAAATTTCCAAAACAAGGACCCAGAACTTAAAAGACCTTGTAACACCAAGGTGGCACAAGTTACAGACAACAGCCCACAGGAGCACTGCCAGATTCAGCTGAACACATACACAGAGACACAAAAGACATGCTTGAATATGGCTGCAATCAAATTTGCACACTTGAGTTTTTAATTTGCATTCAGCAACCAGCATTAATATCACTGTTATAACATGAACTGTTTGTGAAGATTAAGTTTTTCTACATGTATTTGAACATGTCCTGCATAGAAGGATACTTCTGGACATGGTATTCAAAACTGCAAATATGACAACAGCGCCTGCCAAATGCTTTTACAGCTGGAGTCTTGGACCTTCTAAGCCTTGTAAATATGTGACAGTTATACAAAATCCTATGACACTTTTTCTTCTAGCAGGTTTATATGGCAATAAGAAAGGGAAATATTTCCAGAAATATGAAGAAAAAAATAAGAGTGTGGAACATTTTCCTCTGAAATACACCAAATTAGACTTAAAGTTGGTGTAAACAAGCACTACTCAAATCCTGATTAACTTCCCAGCAGGTAGATTTAAGTAATAAAATGTAACTAATCATTCCCTTCCACCACCAGGGCTCCTCCAGTAAATTTGATGGAGAACACAGTAACTTGAAACATTCTTTTTTCTTCTTTTTCGTCTCCAGCCCTGGAATTATTTTTTACAGATGTTTTTCCCATTCACTAGTGAATCAAATACAACAATTTAAAATCTGGTCCACTAACAGATTTTGTTTGCTTTTAAAGTGCAAAGTAAAGGCACTTGATTACCAGCAATGGCAATAACACCACTTTATATCTCATTTGTGCACATTAATGAAGTAGCATTAATACAGTGTTTCTTCAGCTATTTCTAGTTTCAAGAATAGACTGTCTCTGTCATTTCACCCACCACAATTTTCCCACTGCTAATCCATAGCAAAACTTATGCAATTTCATATACTGTGACAACTGTACTGTGGTTCTCTTAAGATCAAATACAGCAGCATGTAACTACATTCTTTACTGTTCTATACTGCCTCAGCAAGGCACTAAAAAGACAGCTACCAAAGGTCCCAGCTATATGACTTAAAAAGACTGCATCAAGCAAGGCACAGAAGATTAGAAGTACGGCCTGTAGTTTCATCCATTTCACTATTAATATCATAATTAAAGATGCTGCTAGGTAGTATAGGAGGATAGTTAAGTCAAACTTTGTAGCAATTATGTGAATTAAGGAAAGTAAATATTAGCAACCTATATAAACACCAGCAAAGGCAAGATGTATGAAAATGAAGAAAATAAGATTGTGTTTGCAATGTACTTCCACAGCTACGACTCAAAATCTGGTCTCAAAGTGAGGTTTAAGCCACAGACCCATTGACGTAAGACATTAAACTCTCGCTTAAAGGACTGGAAACCCTCCACGTACGCAGACATACTACAGGAAGAGTTTGAGTTCTGACTTTAAAGGATTTCTCAGGCCTTATGAAGGCTTGAAACATGTTAAGGCTAGTTATAGCAGTTACAAGTGAATTTATGTTATTAAGAACATTGAAGGGTTTATGATAAGCACACAGATACTGTACATTGAGGTATACTCTTCTGCATCCAGAAGTTATTTGAGCCCTACCTGGTTTTCATGGCATGGACCTTGGCAATATTCAGTCAAGCTTTCCAGTGTCTGGTTCACAAGAGCCACATTCCTCTCATTGATGTATAGCCCCAGTAAGCCCAGCCCACCTGTTGTGCTTCCACAGATACAGTCCAAAAACTGAAGGGTCTCACAAACAAGGTTGTAATTTGTTTTATTGTTCTGATGTCTTAAAAAATTCTGGTGGATGAAGAGAAGGAACACACACACACAAAAAATAAATTAAAAAAAGAGTTAAGTCAAACAGTCTTTTTCATTAAAATACCAAAGGGTAAAATTTATGACTACGTGACCACTGTACCTTAGGTACTGAAGTACACTAAGTACACTACACTGTGGAAAATATATTATGCGTTGGCACAGCAGCTGAAAACTATTATCTGATTAAATCAGTAGAGAAAAAAAGGCTTAGGAAAGTGCACTCTGCAGACATCTGCACTGGCCTTAAATGTCTTATGTATCTCCTTTATACCTGTCCCCATACATCTATTACAACCTTTCCCTTGGAAGGTTGTTACCCCACAGCTGAGCAGGTATGGTGGCACATTACAACTGCTCCTTGGCCATGCCAGTGCAGAACAGTAGCTCAGCTCAAACCACCCCCAATACTGCTTTAAGGGAGACTGCTGGACATGGCACTGAGGTATATTTGCAAAAAATTCATTTTGCAAAGGTTGCTATGGAGACAGTAATTTCTACCAGAGCAGCTGACAGCAGGGAAACATGTAGCATCTTAAAGTCTTCAATCATAATACCTAGCAAAAAAGAGCAGTACCCAAACTTTGCACAGGAACTTCCTGTGGTCCTCAAGCCTATGGTAAGCAATCCAGTATTTGTGCACAGAAACCACACTAACAGTGACATTTAGACACTTCTCAATCCCATGCAGCTATGCTGCAGTCCTGTAGCTATTCTGAGGTCATAAACATGAGCTCAACCAGAGCATACAAGTGGCTCTTGAAAGGGTTATTTTATCCCTTGGACCAAAAGAACAACAACATTTTAGACACCATCATGCTGTGACAGGGATGGGCACAGGTGTGTTTTACTTTCCTTATGAAATTCCAGCTCCTGTAGTATTTCCTTTGGAGCTCAACTCAAAAGCACTTTACCTGGAGCTCTCGATTGTGGTTCTCGCACAGCAGTTGAAGAAACCTCAGTATTGGCTGCATGATTGCAATGGTAGGGCTCATGATTGCTTCTTCTGTGGACTTTTCTTCTGTATTTGCAGCATCCGTTCCTGAGCCCATAAGATCTATTTCTGGGTCCATTTCTCTTCTATACACAGAGTAAGCCTTTGACGTTGCAGATGATGCTTCCGTTAACTGTCCTTTCATACCCTCTCTCAGATGCAAGGTTGAATCCTTTACTGAAAAGAAGATAATTTTCGTTCATTTTTGAAACTCTTTTGATTAAACAATAAGAAAGCAATAATAATGAATGTAAATTTTTCTTTGCTGGGGACTAGCTTTTCGAAGACCTCAAGGCAACTTACAAAGAACATAAAAGCAACATTCATGCAGGGATAGCATGTTCCGAATAAACCACAAACCAGAGTGAAACAGAACATTAAAACAAAAAGCCCTAGTATTTCACTCCCTACTATATACAATTAATGATGAGAACAATGGAAGAACCACTGGTGGGTGGGAAATAAGTGCCTGTGCTTGCTCTTGTGAAACAGCCCCCTTAGCAGCAGCCTTTACTTCTGCTTCTCTAAAAATACGGTTCGATATCTTCTGCTGGTATAAACTGGCATAACTTCCTGATTTCACCAAAGCTAATTCCTTGTAACCAGTTTAGGAGATCCCCAATAATTTACAGAAAAACAGGTAAAAGATGAGAAGTAGCAGGGATTAATAGTAGAGCCTACTGATCAACACAGCACAGTATAGTGGGGCAGCACATGCAATTTGAATATAGTGTACTTCCACCTCTTTTGCATGGGTGTGTCCTTACCTCTCTTTTTGGGAACAGATATGGTTAGGTCACTATCATCATCTTTCTTTTTGCTTCCCAAATCAATAGTATTCACTGTCACTGTCGATCGTATCTCCTGCTGAGCAGCTTTCATGTGGTCATACAGGACTTTAAAGAATTTTTCTGACTTCTTTTGCTCCTTCAGTTGCTGGTAAGTCGAATACTGACAAAAAGAAGTTATTCTTTAGATATCAGTCTTCTAAGGAAGGAGAAATACAAAAATACACTTTTCTTTTTTTTTTTTTTGTGAAATAAATGATGAATAATTGCTTCACTTACAAAGAACAAATGTTGGTCACTGCCTGACCATTCTTTCACAAAGTGATATACATGGCTGGTAACTAAGACTGATGGCAACATTTCTAAATTTGGATAAAATGGGGAATGCTGGCATGTGCAATCTCTAAACTGTCACAATATTACATTTGAAGTTAAATTACTTTGCGACACTCTCTATTTCTTTCTAAAGTTATAATATTTCATCTAAAAAAAATAGTGAAAATTGTTTTTTAAAAACAAGAGGAAGCATGAAACATCTAATGTGTAGTATTATCGCTTGGATTATATAAATTTTGATGCTTCACACAGAATTGGAATTAATATTTAAGGTTATTAAGCCCAGTCCTTTAGCACTATTGTCAAGCAGGCTGAGTACCATTTTCAACAGTTGACAAACTTAAAGTAAAAGCCTTTTACAGCCTCTAACAATTCATTTTAGAAAGCTGCAACAAAAATCTCACTTCTTTAGCATTTTGTGGGTGCTCTCTAAGGGTCACAGATCACATTATCTTTTTTTACAGAATAAAGATACCGGATGGAATTCCTCTCATTTTACTTTTATAGCCCTGCAGTGAGGTACAAGTTGATTAATTAGGCTCTCTTCACAGGTAATGATGAGATACGGCAAAAAGCAGGGACTGATTCATACCATCTTTCCGCTCTTACAATATCTCTGCTGATCATATAATATGAATAAACAATCATCTTATTTGGTTAAAATTAGGTGAGAAGAATATAATTCATGAAAAAAATAGAATCTGCATTTTAAAGCAGCTATCTTCTACTGGCTGGGACATGGTCATCTCAAATGGCCAATTTTTCTCTCTTTGGAGATTTCTATAAATGTCCCTAAATATTTCCAGAAAATAACTTGATTCTATTGCTATTATAAACTTGAAGGTATTATAATTTTTAATTTACAGAGATACAAAATAACTAAAAACAATGTTTATATGGAAATGACCAGATTAAAAGAAGCACTGTGCTAGACAGAAAGGGACAGTTTAAAAATTGGTTTGATATTGCATAATAACAGGGCATATTTACATTTGTATTATAGCCATGCTTATTGCAGGGATAAACTTTTCACAGAATTCACAAAGATCCTTTTGTCTCCAGACTACACACATTTAAAAATCAATATGTGAATAAGTAAATGAAATAAGCACCTGTGTTTGTGTATTTCCACCTTCAAGCAATGCAATACCAAGCAAAATGCCTTCTGAGAAAATTCTGTCATTTCTGGTGTTTACTATAACATCGATGACTAGTTCTGATGCACCCTCTTTATCCAGAAGGCACTGAATATCAAACATTGTTACCCCAGACTTATCTGAGTCTTGTCCTGAAAATCCACCTGCAAGTAAGACAAAAACATACCATTTATGTTTGTTTCACAAATGCATATGAAAATGAATCTATTAGCAATAATCATTTGCTTTATGCACACAGTAGCAATGTAATAAATTAAATTTTGAAATTCTGTTTCAGGCGAAATTCTGTTTCAGGCAAGATTCCCTTTGAAACAAATGCGATTTTTGTGTGAAATTGCAATGTTAGGCTCTAAGAATAAGAAATAAAACCTAGAACCATTGTTCTGTCATGATATTCAGACATAAAGAACTTGGAAATTACACTGATTTGTTCACTGAACCCCTTTTTTAATTCCACTGCGGCATACACTAAACTGTGATCCATGCTCTGAGACCACTCTTAAACCTTCTGCCTCATTTCCTATGACATACATTATTTTGGATTTCCTTAGAAACCATCCTACAGTAACGTCCCACTCTGTAACAGAATCATACCAAAAAATTAAGTTATAGGGACCTACAGAGACCATCTAAAACTTTCTGGTCACAGTAATTAGTGCAGGTTTACTAGTCTTGTCCAGTAAAGCTGTAACAAGGACCAACACATTCTGCAGTCTCTTGTGGAAATCTGGTCCATTGCCTAATCAGTACCTTTGTGAGAAGCTTCTCCTTGTATCTTTTTTTTCACATATTAATAAGGGATCGAGAATTAAAAAAAAAAAAAAAATTATTTTGTTTCCAGAAACAGCCACATCTTTGTTCATATGTTTCGTGCTCTGCTGAATATCTGGATGTAAATTTACTGGCAAATTAAAATAGCGCTATGAAATGGACCTGAATTGAATGATTGATTGGGGGGCATGGGGAAAGTCCCTACTTCAGTACTGCCAAATGCACACCAGCCACCTCAGACAAGTGCATGCAACTTTGGAAAAGTCTGATACTACGTCTCTTCTAACTGCTTACAGAACTGTTTGATTTATTTACCAACTGAATCCCTGGAGCACTTCCAGTATGCCTATTGGAAAAACGATGCTGCTAATTTTGTTCTCTTCAAATCATCTGTGTTGATTTACCTCCCACTTGTGCAGTTTTGCTGTAGCTGGCAGACAGAGGCCCATTCATACCACTTCCATGTTCTCCTTTAAAGTAGCGATATAAGAGTATTTTCCTTAAAGTGTTGCCCTTTAAGAGATGGATAAAACCAGAAGAAATAAAAGTTGCAGCCAATTTCCTTTGTTTGAGAAGCAAACTGTTTAACACAGATACATAATTTATTAGGTCTTTCTGTTATAATTGGTAAGCATTCAAATAGTAAAGTTGTCAAGAAAACAAACATTAACGGTCTTACCTAACAAATCTCATGGGAAGAGTTCTAAAATATTGTTGCATAAACTTTCTTTGAAGTTTATTTTAAAGTTATTGATTATATATAAAATACCTCCACCTTAATAATTCTTACTGGCTAGCTGTAAGAAGTGTATACTGAATATATTGAAACAAGTTCTACAAAAAGCCAATGCTCTACAATATATCTGTGCCCTGCCATGGCAGTACTTTCTTCCTATTTTCTACAGCTGAGTAGTATCACTCCCTTTTCTCTGATCTCAGATAATCCAGCTGATCATCTGAAGGAAGCCACATCACATGAAATACTAAAACAGAGATACGACATTTGATAGAATAGCTTAAAAAGCATTCTATCTCCTTCTTCCTTTACCTACAAAACCTCAACCAGTCAAAATTTGCATGCAGCTCTCTGAAAATCTTCCTTTTCATTTTGCTTATACTCTGCAACACAAGACATTAAGAGTTAGGACCAATTACTTGGCCATTTTATTTTGCCTTCAGTCTCCTGGGAACACCTGCAGTAAACAGCTTTACAGAGGCAGGTGACACAACAACTGTAGGTGTATGTGTAACCTAAGATTTTATGACAAGTACAGCAAAAGAGTACCACAGAGGGGGAAAAATCATTCATTTCAACAGGTTGGCATTAAAATGGGACTACTTTTCCTTACTTTTATTCACCTACTGGCTTTAATGAAAACCGGTTCTTGAAAATATGTGCACCAGAAGCATTCTCAGTACTTACCGACTCACCAGAGCCTGCACATTAGTGCAGTATGCAACTTTGCAAACAAAACATCTCTGCAACCACCACAGAAAGCAAGCAGTAAGGAAGCACGTCCCAGACACACCTCAGGAAGCACTACTTGCACTCCCACTTCTCTGTTAACTTAGCAATATTTCCAAGAGCAACCACATGCCCCAGTGGAGCTTCATTGCTTTATGGACCTCAGAAACAATGGGCTTGTCCACCTCAAACAAATGCCAGAATGCAGTATGTGTAGCCTGACAACACAAAACTGCCATTTTTTCCTAGTTCTCACTTTCTGATGTTTCAATTTAGTAATAGCCTATACAGAGTTCCTTCAAACAGCTAAGAAAAGTACAAGGCCTATTGCAAAATATCAAACCTATAAATACAATGCAAGAAATACAAAAAGCACTACCTACACATCTGCAGCGCCAGAGACTTTATTAGATGGATTTTCCAGGTGAGCTTGAGCTAGAACGCTCTGCACTACAGAGGAAGACACAGATTGCTCCCCAGCCTAGTTTATGATGGGTTTAAACCTGCATGCATGGACAAGGTATGCTAACCACCCTCACAGGAGATTTCAAGATGGCTAAGAACACCAGTTCCTCCTGTTCAATATCCTGTCTAGCTGGGACCAAACTCCAGAGCCATAGAGGAAAGTGAACCTCACTTTCCTCATCACCTGAAGAAGACAAACTCACTATTGAAAAGGTTCCCGCCAGACTTGATAAGCACGAACTGAGAACCAGGATAAAGTCTTTTTTCAAACTCGCTCAGGCATATACATCACAGTCATAAAACTGTATAACACAAATAGAATCATAGCACAGAAACACTTCCTAACATCAGCCTAGGACCTGATGCAGAATGGGCACTGCACTGAGGCAAGATCTTTTAATCGGAAAGGCTGGCATTTGCCAGACCACTTGATTAACCCCTCAGTTTGAGGGAATATCCTCTACCAGCAATCTACGCAGTCTGTTGATGACTAACAGAGTGCCATGGTAAATTATATAAACAGTCACAGTGCAGTCATGAGAAGAAACACCACAAGCCATCTATCTATAGTTAAGAATAACAACCATGGTCACAAGCTTTATTATTGAATCAAAACAGTCTTTATTTTATCAGGAAGAATGTTTAAGACCATGAAATAGCATTTGACCAATAAACTGAATGATTTAGCACTTGAGTCTTACTGCCTGAAAGCAAGCAACTGTTAGCAATTCTCAGATCTTCTTCATGCCTTTTTACCTTCAAAGACAACAACAGGAGCAGCCAAACAAAAGGTTATGGAAAGGGGAATTCTGCTCCACTCATACCCAAACTAAGGCAAGGACTTCACTTTTTGCCCTGAAGGAGCAAGTCTTAATTATTAGGATTCCTCCTCTCTCCCACTTCTTCTCTCAACCTCCCATGAATCCAGACAACACATAGCGTTTTCAGAAGCCAGAGTTAAAAGTTGAGAACATCCATGTCGGAAAAGCAGAAACGTGCTGGAAACTCCGCTTTGCCTGACAGCCATGCCAAAAACATAGCCTCAGACTCAGCCCACATAGTTGCAGGCTCGGGATCTTTATCCCCTCTGTGATGACCTTGGGCAGCCAGATGACTTCCCCAAAATTTGTGAAATCAGCTGCCACTACAAAGAGCAGAAGAGCCCATCTGTACGAACTGGAGCTGAGAAATGTGCAAATGCTCATGCAATGTATCAGAGACACCTGGCAGCTCTAGCATGTAACTGTGTGAGGCACCATGTTACAAAATGCTGGAAAGACCCTGCTTCTAGAAAAAGTGCCGATCCTACTGGCATAGATGTCTGGATATGCTTTTATGGGAATGCCAAAAAATATAGTCAGGAACAGCCCCACCATGCGGACACGACAAACTGCTGCCAGCGTGAGACAGCTATGCCATTGATGTCCCTGTAAACAGTTTCCTAACTTAGTACAGCCACAAAATTAATATTGGCCAAAAGCAAATGATCACAGCAGTAGCATGAATAAGCAGTTCACAGCAACCGACACTTGTGTTACTAAAGCAGAGACCAAAAATAAAAGCAACTAGGCAGCACAGCGCTATCTTCCCTGACCAGGCTCCTACACGTGCAACAAGTCCCGACCTTCCAAGCTGAATCTCTCCCTTGCTGGCTACAATACACTTTTTTTTTTTACCTCTTGTTAGGGTATGGAAGTAGCATGTAAACATCACTCAGCTGACTGCAATCCTTCTATAATGGCTAGAACATTGTATAGCTTTGAAAAAAAACACAATGAAACATAACAGTCTTATTGTTACCCAAGAATACCACTGTATTGTCTCTAACAAAGCTAGGATAAAGACTGGGGACACAAGAAAGGAACAACTGGTTACTGTTGTTGCGGTTTTAAATAGCTGGGGATTGACAGACAAAAGTTTCCAATAGGGAAAAATTATTCCAATAGGAACATGTAGACACAAACAAATTACGTTTTCTCAGTCCGTATTTCATTATACTAGTTGGTCTTTAAATTTGATTTAAATGCCTTAATACAATGGTTTATTCACTTTCCTTCTCCAAGCCTGCAAAAGGCTCATTCCACATAAGGATGGGGTGTTGTGCATGCGGAAGCAGCAGCAGAGAAAGAGGCATGTAAGGCCTATTGTGGATACCTGCACCAACAACAGCTTGCTGTATAACACTGCCAAAAAATTATCTGTCCTGTACTTGAACACTTCTTAAGGAATTTGAATAATATTTCCGATGTTTAGAAGGCTGAATTATATGTTCTAGTGATCTCCTCTGGTTTTCACTCTACATTAAAATAATGTAGTGGAAATGCCCAGATTATCAATGATAACACAGAAAAGGCAGCCATGTCCAATAAATATTTCTGTGATACAGTGGACAATGTGAGTATATTTCAGCATTAATCCAGGAGGACTCAAAATTAGGCATCTTACATCTTCAGATCTGAATAACCTGAAGCCAAGTATGAAAAGGAGCTGCCTTGGATCCTACTAATTCAGGTTTTCAGAAAGTCTGTAACAGGCAGAAAACCCCAGAGAACTGAAGAAATTTAACATGCAACAATGCTCTTGAAAAAGTATACAGGAGTACTTTTCATACTTTTTACTGGTATCAAACCCACTGCAGTCAGTTTGATACCAATTCAGAGGAAAAAAAAAACCAAAGAAACTGGCTGATTTTGAGTTCCATTAACAAAAATAAAAGGAAGCTACTATAAACTGACAGCAGTTATAGTCCTGACATCATGTTGTAATAATTGCTTCGTTATGGGCTTAAGAAAGACAGACCTTCTCAAACTTCTGGAGACCATGTTCTGGGTTTGCTAGTAATGAAAATATCACTCTGGTAAAGTTTGATAAACTGGTGGTGTTACACAATACCATAAGGCAAAATTTTGTATTAAGTAACCACACAAAGATAGTTATCAAATGGCTTAACAGCTAAAGTAAATGACAGAATTCAACGTGCAATTTAAAGCAAGAAAGCATAAATGAGTGTATGGGCTTCTAATGCGTAACCTCATGGAGTATTTATTGTCTGCCTGATTTTTTTTTCCTTTTACATGAAAAAGAATACAGAAATTAATAGCATTCAGAAAGGACACACAAAAAAGGGGGATAAGATCAAGTCACCAATAACAGTTTAGGCCCTATTTATTAAACTAACCAGACGCAAACAATACGAGCTTCACTTTACATGCAGTGTAGCTATAGATGTAATAACAACAAAATGCAGAACACCAGAAAATGGAGGACTCAGTTCATGGAGGCCATGTCTCTGGGGAAGACTAGAAGGTCTTGGGAGAAAAATCAGTGGAACAACAATTCCCCAAATCACACATTCCGGAAAGGGTAACAAGAGCTATTACGTAGGATTCCTGAGCCTATATTACTTCTCCACATGCAGAGGCAAGTTACTATAGGAATACTATATCACAGGTTGGTGTCCACAATCCAAGAATGCTGACAGATTGGATTAGGTTTGGAGAAGCTCCACAAGAATGATTAGAGAATAAAACATGCCTTCTCATCAGAAATTCAAGGTTTTCGATCTACTAAGCTTATCAGTCTAAACATGAACTACATGAACTCTTTCTGACTATCTACGTGAGAAATCTGATAATGGATGACTTCAGTCTACAAGATAAAGGTGTAAGACACACTGGTGAGAATCTGAAGAAAACTCAGCTAGAAAAGAGGCAGAGGCAGAGGCAGCTGGGCTATTCAGTTTGTGGGTTATGAATTTTATTTTTATGTAAGAGTAATGGCATTTAGCTATTGGAACAGCTTAAGAAGAGGTGTGATAGTCTCTATTGCTGGCAGTTACTAAATCACGACTAGGTGGCTTCTCAGACAGAAACTATTTGAAGATCTTGTGGTCTACATTAGGAGAACAAGCTGGGTGACAAAAATACATCATCTCACATAATCTATGAAGACATCATGCCACCTTTTCCTGTGCTAAATACAGACGAGGTTAAAAGCCTGGCTTTCTATGAAGGCTGTTTAAAAACCACCTACATCTACATGTTTCTTCTCATAAATTATAAATTAAATTTCTATCCTTGATCTGAGTGCTTCAGGATGATTTTTTTTGTTGTTGTTGCTTTTCACCCATTTTCAAAATATTTTTATTCCCTTATTTCCCTTGGAGAGAAAACATGGCAGGAGAAGAAGTTTTGTGCAAGTGGTTTCTTTGAAGATTCCACGCATGGAAGTCTTATAACCTTTTAAATTATGATTCACCCTGCTCTTGAAATGTAAGATGGCACAGGCATCTTCTCATTCTAAAGCAATTCTTGATACAAGGAAGAAATTATTTACTGTGTGGGTGCTGAGGCACTGGAACAGGCTGCCCAAGGAAGCTGTGAGTGCTCCATTCCTGGAAGTGATCAAGGCCAGGCTGGGTGCGGCTCCGAGCAACCTGGTCTAACGGAAGGTGTCCCTGCCCATGGCAGGGGGTTGGAACTAGATAATCGTGAGATCCTTCCCAACCCTAACCATTCTATGATTCATCTCCAAAACGGATCAACTGAGGCACACGGCTACCAAGTGCATGGTGTTGCATGAGCACAAGCTTGGAAGAGAGCTCCAGAGTCTTGACTCCCACTATGTCCACAAAGTGGAATATTTCTGTCTTCTTGATGTCAGCAACTTCCAGAGGGCTTGTGAGTTGGGAGAGGTTGGTTGTTCAGGGCATCGTTTTGTTTGGTTGGTTTTATAGAGGGTGAGCACTTCCCTGGTTCTGGTCTTTTTGCAACAAGATGTTTTCATAGCCAACTGATACTTGAATATGATATATTTTCACACTCAAAAAATAAAACTGACACTCAGCAGCAGAGCTGAGAGAATAAACACTGGGGCACTTATTCAGGGAAAAATCACTTTTAAATATGATGCTGGGTCCAGCTGGTGTCCAGCTCCGCTTCCTCTAAAATCAAAGGGACATTTGCCAGCAACTTAAGTAGGAGGAGCAGCAGACACATACTTTGCTGGGCAGAAGTTTTTATAAAACGCTAAAAAGAAAAAACCCAAAATATGCACCAGACTTCATGACACAGTTCTCCTAGGAGAGAAGAACTGGCCACCCACACCTCTCAGCTGTCTCTCATTAGGCAGAGACACCCCACATTTTAAATGTGCCATTGTTCAATCCTACACAAATCTGGTTTTAATCCTACTTGTCTTAATACAAATTGCCTACATCACAAATGCTTACTGATAAACCTGAGGTTCTAAGCAATGCAGAGATTCATTAACACATTCAGATAAAATAAAGAACTAGAAGTATGATTCTTCCCTAAAACCAAACTGCAGTGGTTCTAAAAAGTAATTCATTTTTTAGCAGCCCTTTAACTCTTCTTTCCTCTGCAGTTCCAGGTTCCATAGAAAGCTGGAAGTTTAAGTGTCAAATATTGCAAAACAAATGCTATTGCCAGTCTATTTTGAATATGAATAGTGAAAAGAATACTGGACACACTGCAAGAAAACCAGGTTTTGCCTGGTAACTGTCCAATTCTGCACCCGGAAAAAAAAAACCTCAGGAAAAGTGTCATATTAAAAGAAAGATTTCTTTTTTCCTTTGGCAGTATCTCTAAAAAGTGTCTCCACAATGAATACAGCAGGAGAGGAAAGCTGTTTCGATTAGGGAAAACTTCAGCACTGAGGCATTCAGGCTTACACTGGGAAGAAAGCATTTTAAAAATACAGTTTGATTTTGCATATTATAAAATTGTACTATTAGCCCAGAGAATATTACTAGGTGTCAAGTGTCCTCTTCCTCCCCACCCCTCCAGTATAAGATCTCTACAGACATACATATATATATAGATATACACATTTGTACATACAGAGTAGGTCTTTGTGTGGGAAAATATTATTGTTAATACTGTCACTTGTCTCATTGCTTGTTCGGTTACACAGTTTCCATCTGTATTCATAAATTGTGCACTTACAAAACAGATCATGTTTTGTTGTAATTTTTCCTTTGCAGCTTTCTCTAGTACAAGACACAGCACTGAGACACACAATAACCCAAGTTCTCCACCACTGAAAGAAAACAATGTAAGATTTGATCCCGATTATTCAGAAGCCTTTATGACTGAACCATCAATATCATATTGAAGAAAAAGACCAGATCTGAAAAGAATAATTTTCAAAGACTAAAACTATCTAACTCTTATGCTGCAGGGGGTAAACTTTCAAAGTGATGCACAGAGAGTTATGCACACAAATCCTATTATTTGTTAACAGGATTTCTGTGTGGAACTCCCCATGGTCTGCAAGAAAAATTTACCCCTAAAGTGTCCTACTGTGAATATTTACCAAAACAGACACTTAATTTCCAGATGCATACTTATGAGCTCTACTGTGCTTTGACATTTTAAGAGCAATTTGAAATAGGTAGCTAGGGAAAAATATCAGAAGTGGCCAAATAGTATTTTCATTATATTATTCTATTTCACCATGTTCCTATTATGTTGAACTCCAAAGCCAAGGCATTACAGATGCCTGATTTACTAGATAAGGGATGCACTGCAGACATAACTGCATGTCCTTTTTTAAATTAGGTATGCCAGGATCTTTCTTCACTTGTTGGCTCAGGATTTTCAGAGCAGCTCAGGAGGCACTTTTGTATTTCCATTTTCACCTGCTCATTTTTACCCACCGTGAGCTTCACCGATTTCTCGATTTTATCCTTGCCTACTAGTAAAGATTGATACAAAACTTCAGATAGTCAGAATTTTGTCTAATGCATTCCAGATATTCCTGACACCATTTACCTTTGAAGGAACCTATGCATTTTCTAAACCAGGTTATCGGGATTATTTTGCAATCCAGGTTACCAGGCCTTTGGAAATTTTTCAATGGATTTCACGAGTTCTAGGTTGTATCAATACCAAAGGAGCACTTCACGGTTTGGGGCTTTACTGTGGGAAGTGTGACCTGTGCCACTTTCTCCAATACATACAAATATTCCCAGTTAATTTTAATTACTCAGCTAGAATTGCTCTGTATGTCTATATTATTAAAAAAAAAAAACAAAAACAACAATATAGTGACAGTAAAAGAAACTTAACTCTCAGCATCTGCTACCTTGCAAAACAATTTTGGGGATGTGTCTTGTCTCAAAACAATGCCAAGAACTCATCAAACCAACCATTTTTCCTCTAATGCCACTCATTCCTGCCTAAACACCAGTATATTCGGTGCATGTAACTGCCAGATTCTGTCCTCTCATGATTTACAGATGTGCTTTTAGCAATGACCAGCAACCCTATTTACACTGCCCCAAGACCTAGCCTGACAAAAATGACCAAACACACAGCTGATGCTTCTGAGAAAAGCCCCTTGCATTCTTACATGAAAACGGATACCGAATTATTGCTCATTTATTGGACTTCAGGCACTGAGGAGAAAACCAAGCGTGTGCGCATGTGTGTGTGCCCACCTCCAAGTATACTTGCATTTTTAGATGTCTAAAGACTCTACAAAATCAGCCCTTAAATGGCTTAAAATGAAAGACCCGAATTTACTTTTAATTCTTGAAAGGCCAACATACAACTTTGCATTCTTACAGTCTAACACAGACTGTGGCTACTGCAAAGCAAAACAGCTGGTCAAAACATATTTAAGCAGATCCTTTCTATGTAGCAAAACAGAAATGGATAAAGGAAGCCAACCCTGTGGCAGATCAGGACAGCAGCATAAACTACCAGTGTTACTCACTGGTATATGGAAACAAGAGTCTTTGCATCTACCTTGCTGGAAAATGAGCACACATCAGCTCAAAAGAATAGTCTGGATGGGATCAAGGTACAGCATGGAATGTTCTAAATGCTAACTGCAGTGACAGGCAGGCTCTCCCCTTGCTCTATGCTGCACAGCATGACAAAGAAAACAAAGCATCTTCCTCCATTTCTAAGCAGACGAGAATAATTCCCACCTACTACTGCACTGACTGCACTATATCTATGAAATTAGGAAGAATTTCGAAGTAACAGAAAAGTAGAGCCAAGTTAGACAACACCACAAATCCAACACTTTATTAGCCATTCATTTTGACAGGGATACCTTGAAAATATGTACAATTCCTTGCTTTGTAAAAGAAGCAGTAGTTCAAATAATTTTCAATTAAACTTAATTGGGAATTTTCCATCAATACCAACTTTCCAATTGTATTATCCTTTTCAGGATAGCTGGCACTCTAAGTTCAGCACCTAGAGTGACGTGCTTCTATGAAAATTCCAGTTCACATCAAAAATAAAAATCCAAAGCAAAACCCACACACCCCCTTAACATAATTTCTAATGCTCCTGGTCTTGGAAATGTGAAATCTGTGTGGCCAGAGCCAGAAGACCAGAAAAAAAAACAAGAAAAAAAACCTAAAATACATTGTTGAGGTTTTGATCATTAAGAAAGCAAGCCAAGTTTCATCATTTTTACAAGCCTGACTCATGACTTTGATTGCCAGAGGTGGTAAATACCAAGTAAAGACGTAGCAACCTCCTCTAGCAGATTTGTTGATACTGTGTGCTAAGAGCAGCTCAGATCCTTGCTACCGACTCTCAGCAAGGACATAGCTGCTGACACATGGCTATCAACGCAAACCACCATCTCGTCTTCCTCAAACAGCAAATAAGCACATCCACTGCCGGAAATGGAACCCAAGTAACTAAGAATTAATAGTGATGCAGGATTATGAGGTAAGGCGGCGCTAAAAGGAAGGGACCCCTTGGTTAAGCATGAGAGATGGGTACTCTTACAACTCAAAGTTACTTAAGATCTGAGCTCCACTTCTGCTCCAGCACGTTGAGTTCAGCTGTAGGAAAACTAAGCACTGAATTCCTCTGGAGGATGGAGAAAAGTTGCCTGGCAGATTTATTCCCAGGAATAAGGAACCAGGTCTTGGTTCAGACCGTAGGTTAGACCAACTAATGTCATTAATAAGTGAGCAGGCTAATCACCTATCTAGGGTCATTCAGGGTATATCCTGGCTTTTACCTACTGATTCACAAAACTGCAGTGACTTGGTGTTGGGAGCTGGTCTTTCCTGGCATATCTGAGGTTTTAATAATAGAACATCTCTACCAAATGACAGACATTCTGATTTTTCAATGCATTTTCTGATTTTCAAGGTATCTTTTACTAGGAAAAAGACTCCCTGTTTTCAAAGCAGTTCTCAATCTCTCCTTTTAAATTAGAGGCAAATATCAGTTTTCTACTCTTGAAGTCTAAGATTTCATCAGTTCAAACAAATAAACCTAATAACAACCTCTGAAGAGTGCCACGGAAATTATTCTGACTGTGTAAGTCTGCATCAGAAGTTTCATAAACCGTTTCTATTAGACAATGCTGCCAAATGAAACTGAAACATTGTTAAGAGAGTAACATTTTGTTTTTAATAACTTTCAGAGGTATATTAGCTGTCATGCCAAAGCTCAATAGCTCCTTAGCTGTAGTCTTATTTTAGGAGGAATAGCAATTTCTAAATGCTAAGTTTCACAAAATCAGGGAAAAGTTCTCTTCTAGGTTGAACAGGAAAAAAAATTAAAAAAGAACAAAACAAACTGAAGCCACTCTAGAACTGGTTGGAAAAAAATGACCAAAATTTGCTTGCAATTAAATTAGCTATTCAAAAGTAGAGACAAGGGGGAGACGAAGACACATTTTCATGAGGCTGTCTCAGCTTTTCAAATTCCCACTGCTAAAAGACAGATTCATGTTTATATAAAAAACAATATGCAAGCTGTTCACCCAGAATATTAAATTGCCCCTTTATATTTAATATTTGCTAAAATTGCTGAGTTATTTATGTCACAGATAAGATTGCTGCACATGTGCAGTGGATTTTTCATCTTAATATATTTTAGTATACATTTATTATGAAGCCATTGCCATTATAATGCCTAAATTTCTATTGCTTCCAAGGAGAAATACATTATCATTGGAATATTCCTACATGCACAGCATGTAGCTATGGAAATACAATGTCATATGCTTCTTTAGAGCTGTTAAGTACAGCATAGATTGACGGTGAGCCTGCAAAAAGCGTGCTCTGGAGGTCCTCAAACTGACTTACAATTTTTTCTACTGTGTTTCAAGAGTACTGACATCCCCGCTAATGACATCTCTCTGATAAATGCCATGCAACATCCCAGCATTAGGGCTCAGTGGCATTATGAAAACCCAGATGAACTTTACAGTTCCAATAACTAAAAACTGGACTGCATATGCATGGCAGCCAGTCAATGCTTTGAATGAATACAAAACAAAACCCATCAACAGTCTTACGGGCTACATAATTCACAGCTCAGGCTATTCTGATTATTAGGAAAATCCTCTGTTCTCAATGCAGAGCACTGCTGCTGCATTTAGTTAGCCTATCTCTGTGAAAACCATCTTAAAAGGCTGAGTAGGGTGAGAAAAAGTATAGATGAAGTTAGCGCCCTAAATTAGGTCAATGGCACAGTTTCATCTGAAGTTCTGTGTTTACTACAGGTTGCCACCTCCTAGAAGGCTCAGAGAAGTGCTGGGAGCACACAAAGGTGTGGAAAACATGTGGTATTAAAGACTGAGATTGCTTGCCTTGGAAAAGAGATGAAAAGATGTGACAGCAGTATAAAAAAGTATGGATGGTGAGAAGATGGGAAAGTCAGGAATTTCTGTTTCCTCTCCCACCCAAGGGACCTTCAAACGCATGTAAAGATGATCAGTGAAAAAGTGATAAATACTTGTTAAACCACACATAATTAGATAGCAGAACTCAATACCATGGAAAATCACTGAGACCAAGAATTCAGCAAGACTCAAGAGAGGATTTGAGCATTTCTATGGAAAACAAGCAAAACCAGTTACAATAGCAAATGTTAAAAAAATTACTATGGGAAAAAAGTATCTGTCTTTAGAGGCCACAGATTTGTTATCTTACTGTTAAGGATTATCCCAAGACTTCAGGAAGAATAGGAAACTTCAACTCTGCCTACAGTGGGGACTCTTAGACCTCCTGAAGCATCTGATGATGGCCACACAGAGAGACAGCACTCTTAATCCTCTGCTCTGACCCACTTTGGCAATCTGCATGTGTTTAAGAGAGACATGAAGTGTACCAAGTCTGTTTGTATTGGATCAAAAAACTAGTGCAGTGAAATGTACATTCAAGAGGAAAACTTTTTATGAAATCTCTGATGTGGAGACACCCAGAGCAGAGCGCTACAGTAATCCAAAACATCAGCTGGAACTCTACATTCAACAGGCAAAAAAAGAATTGCCATGACAAGAAAGTACACATCACCAAAATCTTAACATGAAAACAGTCTGCATTTCATTTATTTGTCTTCATCTTTGCTTAACAAAATACTACTAGTTTATATAAAAATGATGGCAGGTAGAATCACTTCAGATTTTGAACAAAAGGCAACTTCTTAGAGAGCAGCTCTAGGCTCCCTTCAGTGAGACATTCTGCTGGTGTTGACCTGGGTGCCCATACTCACTCAGCCAACTCTCCAAACTTGGCTTTCTGCCACCCAGAGATGAATTTTCTGTTCTTGTACTAACAAAGTCAAAAATGCCTCATCCTCTAACACACTAAAGAATGACTTTGCATGGCAGGGACAGCCACAGCATCAGACTTCTTAGTTCTGATGACAGCCTATGAACACCAGATCCCTCATTTAGTCCTAAATAATACTGCCCAGAATGTCACCATTATTTAGTTCCTTTAATTAATTACAACTTTGCAATGACTTTGTTACATAAAATGGTTTCCTATGCACATTAAGCGCCTTTCTGCCTCCCTGTGAGCCCACCTGAAGATTAAATGGCCTTTTGACTGCTAAGGATTCAGTGTCACACAGATGCCTACATAGTTCATATTTTTCTCTACCCTAAAATTCACTGTAAGTAGGAACAAGTATTAGTATTCTAGCTGTGGCACCCAGAGCTGCCAAGACTTGGCCAAAAGATTGACAGATTTATATAGTGCAGAAGGGATGATGTAGAAGACCAGGACAGCATCTGGATTTTGTCTCTCCTGCTTTGCTGTCTTCCATCTTTTTTCTTCCTTCTTGTCCCCTCTGAATTTGCCTTTTTCCTCCCTGTCCCCTGGCTGTACCAATGACACACTATAATACATACAACACTTGATTTGTAGCTTCTCCCCCTCAGTAATCATGCATCGTTTGCTAAAACAGCCCTGGAAGAGACTGAAAAAGGGCAAGTGAGCATTTGGGAAAGAAGCATCTGATTAAAAGTTGAGCCTGTTCTCCTCCTCCACACTCGAATTACTAACCTGAACACTCAGAAGAAACACACCTGATGATTCACTGTAGCAAAAGCATTGGGACTCACAGAACACAACAAGATGAAGCAAAATTATGTCAAAAAATGGACAAGCTTAAGATGAAGAAGGATGGCAGGGGAAAAAAGTTCAAAACACATCATTCCATTTTGCAGAGAATTTTCCTCAGGCTTTGGTGTATACACATAAGTACCTGAGACAACAGCAAAAAAAATTATTATAGATCAGAACAGAAACAATCTTCAATGAATATGTACTCTGCCCATCAACAAGAAGATGAGGAAGGAGGATATTCTTCGGAGTCTAATTCTGGTGCAACTTCAAACACAAAAGAAGTCAAAGGGAGCTGAGTATGCTCAGTACCTGACTGAGGACCTAAATGAAATCATGCTATTGTAAACTTCACATTAGGATGATTCTCTAGTGGTAAAGTAGAAACATTAATTTGAAATTTCCTTGCTGCAAAGCCCTTAATATTTTCAGCACAAGAGTTAGGTTTAATTTGAATAGGTCTGGGCAACAGATATGTTTACAGCGGCAAGGGCTTTTTGTATTGCTTACACTAGCACAATGCAGAGGCCCAAATGACCAATTAAATGGGAAATTTAAAAAAAAGTCAGAGCCAGTGTCTTTTTAAAAATACCTGATGTGTAAGGCAGACTAAATTGAGCCAGCATCTGGGAATGTGCATGCTCTGACCTGTGTGAAAAGGCAGCCTGGGGTACTGTGTACAGGCAAGACAGTTACCATGGATACCTCACTGCTTTAGGTGTAGAAGCTTAACATTACAAACAACTTTGCAGCATTAGACTATTGGCCTCATAAAACCACTGCAAAATAACAATGAATTCTGAAATAACCATTATGATCTGTTTCTTGACAGGCGAATATAAATCTTGTATCATAAAGCAAAAAACAAAAGCAGCATTGAGAAGAAATGGCCAGATCTTGCAGGCCTTAATTTACAGCCTGCTCCTGAAAAATGCTATGGCCCTTGTCTCACACTGATGATAATGGGACCTGCAGCTAGGCAGCTTGTCTCTGAATACTGTCCTCCTCCCTAAAGTTTGGCCTAAATTAGGACTCCAAACTTGAGTCAACACAACACAGACAGAAGGAGATGCAAGCAGAGTTAAAATAAGCTGGTTATTGATTACAAAAACCTTTCTCTTTTAAAATTTCCCTTTAATATCTACCACAAGGTTTACGGTGTCATGCAACATGCGTGACATGCTATTAAAGGACAGCTATTTCACATGAAATGTTACACTGTATTCCCACTTTCTTCAAAGATCAGGTCTTTGCGCGAAGATGCTAAACATGGGCAACAAGCTGTACGCTTACTGAATGCCTTCAATAGTTGAGAGAGGCTACAGATTTCTTAGCTGGACAAGCATGGCTTCACAACTGCAAACGCATCTCTTGACCTAAATACCACTCCATCTGGCAGACAGACATTTTCAATGGAAAAAGAACATCTGCTTCATACCACTGTCTAATAGTGGCAAAGGATATTCACCCCTGTCCACCAAACTGTCTGATCTACTGATCCAACAGTCGACCATTTTTCAGACAGCGAATGCATCTGTCTCCTTCTTTACCTAAAGAAAAGGTTCACAGGAAATTATTTGAGATGCTTTCTCCTGGTTTTAGTATTAAATTACAGACAGAAAAAGTTCAGGTGCAGGTGAGGGCAGTGTTACATTTCAGGAGATGAAAAAATCCATCTCAAGGAGATTTATGACAATATAAACTATTCCACAACTAGGAGCTCACATGCATCAAAAGCAGTGCCCATAGGTGACTCTTACATCACTAATTAAGATGCTTCCACACCAAGATTACAGATGTAGATGTTGCAAAGCTGTAATGGTCAAACCCTTTCATAAGGTACAACCGCTAATCAACTACAACATGCTGGAAGAGCTGCTAGTTACAAACTAAGAAGTATGCAGAGAAGTTGGAGCCGATCTCAGATGTGCCTGTCAGGTGCATTCAGCTCATAAGACTTAGTTGAATACAGATGTGCCTACTTACAGTGTTTCATAATCAAGTAACACGTATCTGTCCAACTTTCTGCAGATCTATCTAACAGAAGAAAGCAGACTTCTTCCATGCTTTGTCAATGTTTTTGGGGAGTGGGTGAGTTTCCATACACTATAGTAAATTTTGTGCTGAAGGCACCCTAAATTTTTGCTAGCGCAGAAACCTCTTTCAGCCTTTGTGGCACACACTGTACAAATGCAAAGGGGCACAAGCAAAAACTAAACCGTCTTCATCCAAATGACAACTACTCGAGATCTGCACTGCAAGGGACCCCTTTTTCTGTACCCGTAATTAAAAGAAGGAATAAGAGAGATCATGTAAATGCCAAAGTAACTGATCACTGCATGCTAAGTAGGCACCAAGGGCCCACATAGCTTGAGAGCAGTGTGGCTGCTTAGGTGCTCCTCTAACTCAGTTACTGGCAGAAAACAATCCCTAGTTTTGATCTAAGCTCTTCACATCAACATTTGGACTACTATTACCTTGGTTTTCCACCAGTGAGGAACAGGTGCAATGACTGAGAAACATCTAAATCAGTAAAGACCAGTTTCTTGGTGAGCAGGAATGGAAAACTTCCTACGTGTTATGACAGATCCTTTAACTGCTGCTCAGTTAACACAAAGGAGGGGAACCCAGGTGCTATCCCACAGTGAACTCTGTGCATGCAACACTAGCAGCAATGATACTATGCCTGCAGTGATCCCAGCATGACTCTAATATCATTAGAAATCTCTTCACTGGCTTTAATGGGATTTGGATCATGTGCAAAGGAAGCCACCTTACCTTTCCCTGATCTGTTGCTCCTATCAGCACAGCAAAACAATCAAATCCCAAGTAAGTACCTATTTCTGCATCTCTGCATTCCATGAAGGACACAACACAACCCACCCCAATCCACACTCAAGCAATCTCAACAGTCATAAATCAATTTGATTCTTCATGTATAAATGTAAAGAATGAGTAACATAAGCAGGAAAAGGAAGCAAAGAATTAGACATGAAGTTTTAACTTGGTATTTTCCCCTCTAACAATGTTCCTGGGTATTTTAAGTAAACAACCATACAAAAGAAGCCTGCAAGTGGCTGGAGCTTTAATTATAAAAATATTAATCTTAGCATCCACATAGAGGAAAATGAAGTACTGAAAATGCACATTAAATCCTCACATGTGTAAGAAGCTATGCCACATGTCCAAAACCATCACTAACGCTATACGAGTTGTGAGATGCATCACCTGATTTTTCTGGATTTTGCCTGTGCTACACTTCAACATCAAAGAGATTATTTTAAAAATATTTCATTATGTGCAATGCTGGCTGAGGTTTGTTGCTGTCCCTGCCCTTCTAATGAAGAGATTAGGTAGATTTACAGCAAGACATAAGCTCCTTGGTGTTTTCCTAGAGAAAGAATCCCACTCCTCCTCATTTAAAAGCTGCTAGCCGTGCTGTAGGTGGTAATTATGTTGAGGGTGAATTGCTGTGGTTTCTTTCTGGCAACACACAGCACTGGCACATGCAATCCCCACACTGTCTGGGAACAGCATTACATCAAACCATACAAGCTAGTGGCTTACACAACCAGCTACAGCCCTTTGAAATCTGTCAGCTCCAGTGACTTGCTATGTGAACTTCTGCTTCTCAGACATCAGCTTCATCACGTTTATCATGCATATATCAGGCTCTCTTAAAAACAAAATTTAGAAGCATTGACCTTTAACCTAAAATCTTATGAAGAAAAAAAAAACAAACAACAAAAAACCCTCCACATATCTAACAGCAAACAACTGCTTGATTCTAACACCAAATCTGAACTCAGTTCATGAGAGCCTGTGGGTGCATCCATGTAGCACGATGGAGAGGAACCTCAGAAAATACAAAACAAGAGAACCAGAAAAGGTAAGCTGCACAATGCTGCTACTGAAATTACTTAATGAGTTTACCTGGAGGTAATCTAGATATCCCTAATGCATGGCAGCACTGCACACTGTAAGCAGCCACATCCCATAGTTTAACCTAAGAGCCATGGATCACATTCTTAATTAAATGCAGTTCTGCTGGGATCCCTGCACTAAAATTAAAAGTCACTGAGAAATCTCAAATCAAACACATCATTCAACTTCACGTCTCCAGCTGTGAGGCAGCCATGTCATGTGAAGACCTATGAATAAGTATTTTCTCCTGAAATCAGTGGGACCAAACATCAAGCAGGGAACCGCTCAGCTCAAAACAGCTGTATCTGCCCCAGCATCATAGCTGTGTGTTAAGTAGGCAATAGCCTAAGCCACAGAATCACTGAATTTTCTAAATGATTTGAAAACAAACATGTTGCACTTTAACAAGAAATGCAGTAACTACGTCCCTGGAGGATTGTTGTTCTGTACCAAAGAATTATTTCCCTTCCCTCTTCTCCCCTCCCCACCTCCCTCCCCTATGAATTAGTAAATGAATTTCTGCCACAAACCCTCAAACCATACTCTTCCCAATCAAAGAGTAAAACGATACCCAAGAGAGCAAGGCAGCACAGAACTAGTGAGATCCTGCAGACAGCTAGACTGGATGGAAAGCTCCTGCCACTGCCACACACAGATGGGCACACATGCTCAGAAAGCCAACGGGGGTAAAACAGGATAATACCAGAAAGAGGATTACATCCAAATGACATTGCTGGAAAATGTTCTCCTGGAACAGGACAGCTGAATCATCTGCAACCAGACCAAAAAGGATGATACACAAAAAAGACAGGACATGTAATTTAGTAACACAGATTTTTTTTTTTTTTTTTTTTCCTGACCCTGCACTACAAGTTTTTGAACAATTCCTTAAGGGCAAGGTCCGTATTATGGGAGAATCCAGCATATGCATTTATGGACAAATACATTACAATCTGCATACATTTTCAGGGGAAATGAAGCCTGCAGTTTTGCTCAGGGTCTGCACTTCAGTGTTTTAGCAAATGGGGGATGTAATGTGGGCCTGTGAACTCAGCCAGAATACAGATCCAAGAAGATGGGATTCTTATAATGTTTTTTGTAAGATGCAGTGCTACAAGGCCTAAATAAAAAGCTTTTCAAAAAGCCATTGCACATAGCATGAGAATAAAGTGCTAGTCCCAGCAGTAGCTGCACAGCCGGTATTCACATTGTACAACAATCGCACAGCTCAAATCGTGACTATGAAAGGACAGCCCAAGCAGCAGGTGGGATGGAGGGATGGCAGGGGAGTCCATACCCGAGCAGCTCTCTCTCCAATCTGTCTGTTTGTCAGTCATGTCACATGGGCTCTTTCCCTGCAAGGAACATCCAGAGGAACAGAGAAGCTAGAAATGCGGGTCCCAGGCAGGGGAAGCAGCTGGCAGGCATCTGTAACTGAATTCCAGGAGGACTTGGTCTATTTTTAAAAGTCTCTGTAGGTTGGCTTTTTTTTTTTTAAACAGGTGAACATTTCCAAAACTTGAAACAGTTTTAAAGTTTCATTACATACATCTCTGAGTTCTTACACTGTGCAAAAATTGTGCCATGGCAGCAAAGCATGAGCAAACCAAACCAGATTCTAAAACTCTGCAACAGGGAGGGAGAAAACAGACCAGTTTTATCTTAAATTATGTATTGTAAAGATAAAGAACTTCTGTTTTGAAGTGCAAACACACAAGCCTCCTCTACTGTATTTATATCCTAACTGTAGGGACACTGGTTTTCTACCAACTTCAAAATAAAACAAATCTCACTGTTACTATTTATGTGCTGTGCTTCTCCTGCATCTACTAACCCACAGCTCTGAGGGCACACTGATACCTAAGGAATAAAGCCTTGCAAAAACTACCAAATTGTGAAGATTTTCATTATGTTCCTTCCGTAAGTGGTATCTGAACAACATGTTTTTGTCTGACCAGCCTAACACCATACCTAGCCACTGGCAGAGCTAAGCAGGACTCCTGACTTGCTCTCATTCATAAGCAATCTGACCTGCTGAAGTTGTATTTAGAGCTTTCTGCATCTTTAGAGCTCCTGTATCTCCTGCAATGCCTGTTAGATAATAACCGGAATCCTAGTATTTTCTCATTACAGCTTAGAAGAAGAATGGTCATTTGTTTTGAGAGGGAGCCTGCTGTTAATATCCAGTTGTCATGACCTTCAATTCTGCTTACCTGTTTGGGCGCTACCTCTGCTTCCGTGAGGCAGGGTCTGGGACCACTTCCTTACCCTTCCTTCCTTGGATGGATTAGTGATGGATGGTAAAAGGATACTAAATACAGCTCAGAATGGCTAATAGAAAGCCAGAAAACAAAAAGACTGCTAAAGCTTCACATAGGAAAAGTTCTCATTTTGCTCACAGCACAGTCCTGTCTGAGCTACATTCATTTATTTTCTAGGCTGCTGCAGCAAGTTATGTTCTCTGATGATAATGAGCAGCCACCGACTGCATCACCAACTCATTATATCCACTCAGTATCCACTCATTAGCAAACACATTTATACATCCTGGATTTAAGACTTGCTGGCTAGCAGAAAAGTAACATATGATATTTGTTGGGATATAATTTGTATTATCTTTGCTCCTATGTGTAAAACTATCCTTATGTAGCTGCAGCATGCCTCCCCCTGTCTTTTGACAGTGCTAGATTACACACAAGCACTGTTACTTTAAAAAAAAAAAACAGAAGATAAAGCCAGGGATCATTTTCCAGTGTTTTGCATGACAGGATTATGTAAGTATACATCATAATGTATATTTAAACATTGGTATGTTACCTGCCTATGTACAGAATGGTGAAAGAACAGAGAAATAGAAAGGAAGAGAAGAACTTCTAAACACCAGGAAAAAAATACCATTTTGTGATGCTTATTAATGGAAGAAAAGTGACTGCAACAATCACTTCCTCTTAGAAATATAATAAATACAGGATAATAGAATGTGTACCATATAAAGTGATACTATTTGTTAAATATTCCCCTAATGCACAACCAGTATACCTGATCTTATCAAACAACACTGGATTTTGTTGCAAGCACAGCTTTATAAACAGCTATTTTCTTACTATAGTGGTGGCAAGGGAAATGTTTAAGAAGGAAATGTTTTGACTGCCAGGCAATCAGACTGCCTGTAAACAGTACACTGTGGCCCTCAGAAAGCAGAGAAGATTTAATACAGCTTAAAATTTCAGAGGGTTCAGTTTCTTCACAGCTCCTGGGCAGCAATATTATTCTCTTCAGGAGCAAGACAATGAACGCTAGCTTCCATCTGAGGAGGAACGATGAAATTTCAAAACATACTTTGGAGAAAAGATGAGGTGAATGTTGCAGGGGGGAGATGGGGGAATCACTTCTCTATCTTTCAGCTCTATCAATTTGTTCCTCAGCTGCTTATTCTGGTTCTGGTGTCACTAACATAAGGCCATGGAGCTGTTGGAGCAAGTCCATTGGGCCACGAGGGCTGGAGTAGCCTCCATGCAAAGACAGACTGAGAAAATTTGGACTGTTCAGCCCGGAAAAGAGAAAGCTGTGTGGAGACCTCAGAGCTGTCTTCCAGTATCTCAAGAGGGACTGCAAGGATCCTGGACTCTTCATTAGGGACTGTAGTGATAAAACAAGGGGTAATGGGTTCAAACTTAAACAGGGGAGGTTTAGGATATGAGGAAGAAGTTCTCCACTATGGGGGTGTTGAGGCACTGGAACAGGCTGCCCAGAGAAGTTGCGGATGCCCCATCCCTGGTGGTGTTCAAGGCCAAGTTGGATAGGGCTTTGAGCAACCTGGTCTAGGGGAAAGTGTCCCTGCCCATGGCAAGGGGGTTGAAACTGGATGATCTCTAAGGTCATTTCCAACCCAAACCATTCTATAATTATTTTATTAATAAAAACTGATGTTTAAATTTTAAGCTGCCCCAGTTGCTCCAAGTTTGGCTTTTGTTTGTTTTTTTTTTTCCTGCACTCACAGAACCTTCTTTTTGCAGAGATCTGGATGAAAGGCAAGAGATTCATGGCAAGAAGATTTGCAGCTCCATACAGACACCCCTGTGTAACGCCACTAGGAACCCTCACGTGTAAAGTAAGCTATAGGAAGCTCTAACAGGCCACCTGCCTGCACAAACCTCAGGGTCTGCAAACCAGCATCCTCTGCCAAAACTGCCAGCCTCGTGACGATTAACCTGTCAATCACCCCGAGACCGCGCTGAGAGGCAACGGCAGACCGAATGACGCCCAACGCCCTGCGCCAAGCAGCAAGAAAACGCTGTTTTGGCAACCGGAGGGCACGGGAGGTGAGGCTGTTGTTTGCGTCCCTCTGTAGCCGCCGCTGTGGTGGTGGTGGTGGTGGTGCGGCTGCTCCAGTTGCGTTACATAACGCCCGGCTCCAGACTCCTCTCTCGGCGGATGCGCGGTGCAAAACGTCCCCGCCGGAGCTACGGGAGCCGTGTATTCCCCCCGTGCGGCACGGCTAATGAGCCCGGTCGCTGCTCGGTGGCCTCCCGTCCGCGGCTTATCGCCGTGCGGGCCCACGGCCGCTCGCAGGCACCTAATTGAATTCCAGAGCCCGGAGCATCGCGGGACACGTGACGCGCCCCCGCCGGCGCGCGCGCTGCCAGACACTGCGGGCGTTACATAACGGCGCGGAGGGGGTTGGGGGGAGAGGGGGACCCCGCGCCCTCGCCTCAGAGGGCTCTCCATGCTTTGGGGGTGTCGTTGGCAAGGAAGGGGGCACAGGAGCGTTCCCCGGCCAGTCGCAACGGTTCGTTCAGCCATTCGCCAGCCACAGGCGAGGGGACGGAGGATATTAAAGGCTAAACCCTGCGGGTTGTATTCGTCCCCTCCCGCCGGCCACCTCCCGGGGAACGCAACCCGCAGCGCAGCTCCGGCAACCACCCACACACACCTCAGGCGACCTCCCGCTTGCCGCAGCATCGGTGCAGAGGTCTGGGACCCGGCTGAAAGCCACGCTCCTGCACCCACGCTGCGGAGCGGGAAGAGGCCAGGTCGCTGCTTTTCCATGTGCTCGCCACCGTGCCCGGTTTTCATCCTGAACAGCAGCGAGGTCTGGGCAACAGCACTCTCTGCTTCATGCATGCTTATGACACCAGGTATCACAACTGGAGGGATTTTCCACAAACAAGGCAGGCACTGTTTAATAATGGATATATGTATTAGCTGCTGGGGATAAAACATGCTCCTCCCCATGTCAAAAGACAAGGGCTAGCTCGAGCTTAGGCAAGCGGGCTCCCGCCGGTGCCACCACCTGCAGGTCTGCATTGCTAAACCTGACAGCCATAGATCACAGCAGAGTGAGTGCTGGGAGGAGCGCAGGGTTAACACACATCCCAGGTTGTACCAGACTTACACCAACATCCAGCTCACTGGCGCGGAACCTGCTATCCACCCCACTTACACTGGGGTCGGTGTCAGTGCCTGTATGCCACAGGCAGTTTTGTAGGGGAGGGTACTGTATAGAAGTCCTTCTGCTTTGCCTTTTTTTTGGATCACCTTCTTGGGTTGCAGGTTTTCAGAGCCACCTTGACACAGGATTCTTCCTTCAGGAGAAGGAGCATTGTAAGTCAAGTTGGCCAACGCAACAGGAAGAGTCTCCAAAGTCTGTACGACTCACGAAGCAACTCTTCTCATGTATGCCAGCTTTTCAGCAACGTTTAAAAAGCATGTTTTTTTCCAATAGAAGCCAGCTTCAGAACAAGAATTTATGTAGATAATCCAAAGCCAAGCTTACTAAATCACCGTTTTGTTAAGACTTCATGCTTTTTTTTTTTTTTTTCCCCAACAAATCGCTCATTCACAAAGCTCAAGAGCACACCGTTTGCTTGATTTAAGGAGGATAAGATGGGTGCCCTGCCAACCATTACATTCTGCACTGTCATACTCAAAGCCCTGCTTCCACTTTCAGAGAGACCTTCTCTGAAGGTGAGTCATTCAGTCCTCTGGAGAGAAGCCCAAAACAGGAGTTAGCTTGTGGTACTTAAAAGTACCTACTGCTGCACTGACAGTGATCCACAGTGATGGTACATTACTGCACAGCAGACTTGGGGTAAGAAGCAATGCTGTATTTGGGTAGTCCCTTAGACAGCAGCTCAATTCCCTTCCCTTGTCCTTCAGCAACCCTTCTCACAGCAAAAGAATCTGGAATGAACCAAGTCCTGGGCCCAAACACGCTGTTCATCAAGTCAAAACCAAGCTTTAGGGCAACATATCTATTGACCAATATCAGGAAAAAAAAATAAGACCGTTTCCCCAGAGTGGCTCTTGCTCAAGTCAGATGGGCACTGTAACTTGTTTTAGCTGCACATGTGCTCTTCTGGCAAGAACGTGTCTGAAAGAGCCCCTTTGTGCACTGCTGCAGCTGCCCAGCGGCTGGTTTGCCACCTCCCATGGCTTTGGAGGCCCCTGCTGGAAGATGGAGATGTACGTGCATGGCGTAGTCCAGCTACTTTTCAGCTGGCAGAGCTGCAGTGGGAAATTAATAGTTCAGAATTGTGCAGAAGGCTTGAGAAAACACTTTTTATTGACTCTGATTTTATTACCTCACGGTTCTCACGTGGGGCAGAGCCCCAGCTGGCTCAATAGTAAAATCACATTTCGAAGGGCTTAGCAGCAAAAAAGACAGATAGTGATCAAAGTACTGAACTTAAGACACAGAAGCCATAAACTGTTGGCTAGTTCACAAGAAAACATCCCAGCAACACTTCCTTTCCTGCTCCCAAATAAAGTCTTCCTTCAGCTAAAAATCAGAACAAAACACAGAGAAAAAGTATGTGCAAAAAATAGGAAAGACAGAGATGGCTAAAAAATCAAGAGTATTGTTTCTTCCAGTTTTAAATTGTTTAGAGTTTAAAATGTAGGTTAAATACATGTTGAATTAAAGCATATATCAGCTAGTTGAGTTCCCATTTGTTTTGGTTTTGAAAGGAAGTAAGAGACCTGTATTTAGATTACCTGGTATGCTAGAATTTGCTACTGAGTTAAAACAACCTTTTTCAGTACTATAGGTATGGGTTTCTATAAATAGCTTCATTTAAGTCAAGTGACTCTGTAACCCACACTCTGGAGAGCAAACCCTTCTAACCAGCCTCACGGAGCATCAGGTAGGGCTCCAGAAGGAGCCAGTTCATCTGCCACTGCCTAATCCTAGCTCAACACACGTCCTCAGCATGCTCAAATGCAGCCAGAACTGCTCTCATTTGACTCCCTTTCCTTTGGCTGAGTGGCATAGCAGGTTATTTGCACACACAGGCAGAAATAGGTAGCACGCTGCCCAGAATTCTGCAATACGAATTAGCCGATTCTGACTAAGCACACCACAGCCCAAAGTAATCTCTTAAACTTGTTGCTGTGGCTGAGTTTTGGGTTTGGCGTTTTTCTTTTCTTTTTTTTTTTTCTTCATGCAAATATTTCCACACACAGCACCAGAACAAAAATCCAAACTCAAATGATAAAATCTGATTTTTTTTCTCATGCATGATGTTATTCACTATAAGAATACTTAAATGTGAAGAAAAATAAGAAGAGGACAGCTTAAACTGTTCAACTTCCATTTTTCAAAAGCCCCCTTCTAGGTCCTTATGGTCGGCTTTATTGTGAGAATTAAAAGACTACATGAACAAAATGCTAGCAACAACCAGGACAAATTTAATAAAGACTGTGACATATAACCAGAACAATCCTCTGTGCCATCCAGGATATATTTACTGACCATCACCCACTTTATTGCTAGTTGTGAATTACCACTCTTATTTCCTCTGCCTTACAAAAGCAACCTAGTTAATATGAGTCTCTGCAAAATCAAAGGAACTCTGGCTGCATAGCTGATGCTCCAGCAACTTTTCTAGCCCCTTTGAAAAATCTACACTGACTAGTAAGAGAGGAAGAACTTCCCAACAGCATGCAGGACTTCCAGTTTCTGTTTAAATGAAGAAATTTTCATTTTTAGAGAGAAATTTGTATATTTAGAAGACTTTGATTTCCTAGAGAGCTAAACTGCACGCAATAGACAGGCTTGGGGGAGGAACCCTAGAACTGAGAACCTCTATCTAGTCTTAGCTGAGAAGACACTTGGTTAAGCAAAACGTGTTGTTCCCCTGGAGTCAGTAAGAAGTCTTCATGCCTTAAGACCTGAGAGTCAAGGTGATCGAAATTTCTTTTGCAGTTGGCCTCCAGCTCTACTGGATGTGGGGCTAATGGGACACAAATGTTACCGTATACAACTAAGGAGTAAAAAAAAAAAAATAAACTTTCTGAAGGAAAGAGAAGGAAGGTAGTTAAAAAAAAATAAAAATGTGTGTGTGAATAAAAAGCTTTCAGGAAAAAGAATATAAGGAGACATTGCTAATGTAACTGCTCAGTACTTGGGGACAAAATGCTTTGGACAGCTCTGCCAAGAGGAATTTTCAGTATGATGAGGTACTCTCCCGAACCCCAAATGACGGTTCTGCATCTGGAGTTACCAACTCTAGTCTAAACCTTCAGAGCACGTTTCCTTGTCTCACAGCTCAGCCAGCTTAGCGCCAGCACTGCCTCTCACTGACATCCATGCCGTGTCAGCACATTATGCTCGTGACTGTGTACAGCAGAAAGCATTTGCACGTGTGTGCTCTGAGCAAGACCCAAGCGATGGTGAAACTGCAGTGGGAAGAAAACGGATTAATCAGGCTTTTCACTGGCAAGGTGCCACTGCTGCCTATGAAAAGCTGTTGCAAGGTAAACAAGGCACAACCTGCACAAAGTGTTCATTGCCATAAACTGAAAGAACACTTTCAGACTCTGCCCAACAAAAAAGCTCTCAGCAAAGAGCCTAGGGGTCAAAGTGACACAAAGACAATTAAGCCCATAATCCTCAGGGCAATCACCAAGTCCAGAACAGGCCCCTCATTAAGCAGCCTGGTCAGTGCGTATCATTTATATATTCTGGTTTTTTCCCTGCGAACTCCAGTGGTCAGGTAACCATAAATGAACATGGCTTTCATTTAAGTAAACAAACACATGCATTATTCAGTAAAACATATTTCAACCTCAGGGATTTGTACAATAAAATTGGAAGAACAGACACTCTAAATACTCAAAGACATCCCAAATAAACTACTTGTAATTAAAAAATCTCATGATTTTCAAGCCAAATCTCGTGATTTGTTTGTGGCCTGACTAAGGGTTTTCAGTGCTTGGGGTTGGCAACTCTGACTAAGCAGGCATATGAAATAAGAGCGAGAGTGACTGCCCGCCAGGCTTCTGTTTTGCTGGGACAGAAGACAAAGCAGCTCTGACAATTCCAGCTGGCAATACCATCCAGGCGCTCCTCCAAGGCCAAACATGCTGGGTAAAATCCTCATCAGACAAAAAAAAAAATCCTATCAGAAGCAGTTACTGTGGTTGCTTAATAGCTGTTTTCCAAAATTCAATATAGCATATACTTTCTTTTTCTTGAAAATGGGGAAAAGAGGAAGATGGACCACATTACGGACTAATCCCTTGCCAGATGTCATTAGTGATGAAGTCCCTTAGAAATTACATCAGTATGAAAAAACAGAAAACAGTGAGTTTCCATTTCTTTCTCATGTCTGGCTAGACAGAGACTTCAAGATCAGCTTTCATCTATGGCCTAGAATCAGCCCTCCTCTGCGTCTTGCTTAGTGTGGCAGGGGTGTTAAGCAAGTAATTACAACCATTAGAAAGAAAAATAGCTCACTCATTCCTGATTCCCATCCCTGTCAAATACCATCTTCTTCATTATGCTTCCCCCCAAAGCTGTTTCAGCACACTGCAGTAGTTTCTCCCTTCTCCTGATGGAGGTAGGTGGCTCCAGCTGGGGCATACATCTCTAGCACAACCCTTGCATCATCCTGGGTAATGCTAAACTGAGAGCCTTACCCTCTCTGCTGATGACCCCAGGTGTCCCTTTACAACTGGTATCTGGCAAGACAGCCTGGTTTCCACCTTCCTGCAATGCTCAGCCATCCCAACCTGCTTGCAGGGTGACAGATGAGGAGCAGAAATACAGAAGGTTGAGCAGAGAGGTCTTACTTCTGGTTATTACTGGTTTTGCTTCCCCTAGTAAGGCAAGAGTATAGTCCGTCCTAATAGCTGAAAGAGATATATCTGTAGTGCTTTGTGTTTGGACTGACTAAACCAAAACAATATAATAAACTGAGGTTTTCTGTAGAAACTCAGTTTCTGAAACACATTTCTGAATCATAAATCTGGGACTAAAGCAGCTTATGTAATGCCACCTATTCACACTGCCCTAACTAACCATAACTAACCATTCCATTATAATGAGTCCATTATCCCCTGCTTTATTGTATTTTCTCTTAAAACAGAGATCAAAGATTTGAATCCAGTGGCATCATGCCGATTTCATTTTTATTACTGGCTCCCTAGGTCTATCATAAATATTCATTTGCCATCCTTAATACAATGCATTGAATTCTGCTCACTGCTATCTCTGGTGCAACTGCAAAGTACAAACAGGGTTGTTGCTCAAACATATTAAATAAAGCAACAGCAAATTTGTGGCAGTCAACAACAAAAAAAGCCAAACAAACCAAACCACCCCAGAAAACAAAAGAACCTTTCTCCCCTCCCAAGGAAATTCAAAACCAAAGGAGACATTTTCTCTCGCCCCCTCCATGACTGCAGACATTTGACTGCTGTGGGAATTCAGCTGTGCAGAAACAGCAGCAGCTGACCCGCTCCCACAGACAGGAGACAATTTTAAAAAGTCTACAGTTGCCACACAGTGGCCTCTGCGATACTGCAGCACTGCTCTGTGCTCACCAGTGAAAATGGTAAATCTTACCCAGCAGAGTAACTCCTCAGGAACGTACACATTCTGTATAGCAATTAAAACTTAAAAGGCAGCAGGAGGTGTGGGGGGAGAAACACCTTCGAGGCTTAGAGTCAGGAAAAAGGTTTAAGCAGTTTTATTCTCCCAAGAAAAACATCAACTATCCCAAAATTCAGGATGCCTGCAATTTGTTTGTCTCCCCATAGTCATCATTCACATGATCCTTTGAACTCCCCCTTGCATCTCAGTGTAAGTCCTCCGAGCATCAGACATAGATGCAGGGTGTGAAAACCCCTGTTGCCCCTATATGAATTGCTCTTGCTCTGTGAACAAGCACAGACACAGATCTCTTGGGATGTCAACTGGACACTTTAAATAAACACCAATCACTAAAATTAGGGTGGCCATGGGAATTATGTTTTTCCTCATGTTAACTCAGAGCATTAATGCATATCAGACACTTTATATTCTAAGCAAGAACATCTACTCTGTTAAAAACAAAGCAATATGGTAAGACACAGAACGCACATTCAAATATTTGTTGTCTAATATGACTCCACCATGGAGGTAATATGCTGCTCATTAAAAAGAGATGGAATAGGAATAAATAATCTAAACTAAGTATTTATATTTATGCATACGAGTATACCCTCACACAAAACTCCACACACCTGGAAATGTGAACTGTATGACAAAACTGCTGACTCATTTTACATATTAACCTACAACGTACCTTTGGTCATTCACTAACTCCTTGCCAATCCAGAATCTGCTAGAACTTTCTACTAAATTCCTAAAAATCTTGACTGCTTTACTTATTATTTAAAACAGAAAGAAAACCTTGTTCGCGATGCCTTCATGATGTAGACTTTGATTCAAATAGCTATAGTGAGCATGGAATTTAACTTCTAGATGAACTGAAGTCTTTAGTGAAATCCATCCCTTCTGTATTCAAACCAGTAACAAAAATAAAATTTAATTGTTGTCGTTTACATAAAGGATCCTGATCAGTTCCATGGATTTTGTACCTGAGTGAAGTAAAATAAATTATATTCAGAGCTCTGAAGGTTTTATTTGTTAAACAGCTTTCTTCCCCTGCACTGTTTTCTATTTGCTTTTGACTAAAAGTAACATCTATAGAGAATGCCAGTTTGCAGGAAGTTAAGATCTCCTTGCTGGTTTGCTGGTCAAGATCCATAGAAAGGAATTAATATGAAAAAAATAAGGGAAAACCAAGAAGCATCTTTATGTCACATACACTCTGTAAAGGGGAAATTCCAGAGCGGAAGTGGGTCATCTGATGTTCAGAGTAAGGAACAAGCTACTACAGTTTGTTATTGTTTTGGCTGATGCTGTCTAAATCAGTATCTACAGGAAAAATATTTTACAGTATCAGATGCTCCTTTAGAAGAAAGATGATATATGTGAAAAAGGCAGATGATACAAATTCCAAAACAATTTATCAGTCAGGATTTAGGGTTTAATATTTCTGAAACAAAATTGGATAACAACATACCATATTCTTAAAATTTGCTAAATATGAGCTGCTGAGAGGCTCCAGTCTTTCAGAAGAAATGTGTTTACAACCATGTGTTTTTTTTCAGCCTTGGCATCCTGCCACTATATTTGTTTGTGACTTGAAGAACAAACAAACAAACAAACACCAAGGTTTTGAAACAAAGGTGACTAAGTACAAGTGAGCAGTGAACACTATTGCTCACTCAGATATTACCTGAGCTAAAAGTACCTTTAAATCTTTAGAGATTATATATTTGGGTCACAATGACAGTTAACAATTATGCATATAAAAGAGAGGGCAAAATCATGAATGTACACAGCCCTGCAAATGACTTAACGCATGTGCTTCACTCCCACCAAAGTAGATTAAAGTGATCCTGCCTTTCATTAGATCAGAACATTACACTTTATAAGAGGTCAGAAGTGCTGTCTCCAACCTGTCCTTGATATATAATTTTCAGTTTAAAGTTCTTGTCCAAGTCAATAGGAGCAATGCACTTTGCCTGAAACTGTTCCTGACACAGGCCACTATAAGCACCTCACAACTTGGCCAAGTAAAGTGGCTTTGAACAGGCTCTGAACACGAGCAGATGACTGCCCAAAGCTGGAACAAATCTCTGGGGCCTGTTACTTACAAAAAATAATTTCCCCTTAAAAAGAAGTCACGTTTTCATATACCAGGTACTTACAGGTATTTGCACTAGCAACAAAACAGATCACTCTATAAATCTACGTGATTGGAAGCCCAGCAGAATACCTGGATAATGTCCCCCACTGCATACAGCAGTACTGTTTAGTCCAGAACAATACACACTACAGGAAGAATAAGATGAGAGATGCTGCTTCAGAATAGTCTAGTTGATAACCACCAGTGTACCTGGTGTCAAAGCACCTGAAACATGCAGCAAGCATACCATAGTGGCACTCAGTACTATGGCTAACAACAGCTAGCTAGTACAACAACAGTATTGCATGCCTTGTACTATCTCTGCTTAATTATTCCAGCTTGAAGCTTAGAGGGGGTAAAAGTGAAACTGCACTATTTTTTTTCTCTGCAGGTTTTTTTTTCTTTAGCTTGTAAAATGTCAGCATATGGGTCTAATGAGAAATTGCCACACTTTAAGGTCTGACCGCATTTAGTGTTTAGTCTTGCATATCTGAAAGCTCTGATGCTCCTGCTGCTGCAATTACTAGCTTGGAGGATTCACAGCAATAGCAAAGCTTGAATCCTCCACCACAATGAACCAGTACAGGCTTCAGTTCTGTAACAGACCACCGCCTTCATGTAAAACATCACACAGATGAAGGGGTTTGTCCCACTTGTGTTTGAACTTTCTGCCATACTTCATCATTTAACTGTCATGACAAAGCCACAACAGCAGCTTCCTGACTGTACCAGAAGTACATACTGGTCACAGCAACCAGCCTGGCACTGTTAGAGGCAACCAAGCATTCTTCTTCCCTGCACTTCCAGCCCCCCCAGTTATGGCTGTTTTCCTAAGGAGAGAGTTTTTAATGCAGGATACTGCAAAAATGTCATTTCCCAGCTAAAATCAATGAGTGATTTAAAAAAAAAAATCAACATAAAGAGCACCAAGCTTGAACATTCTCCTATAGTATTTCTAACCCCTTATTACCTTACAGCCACGCTGTGCTTAGTGAGGAGAATGGCATATTGACAACAGGAAAAAACAGGCTAGTGCATAGGTATTTTTATAAATGAGCACAAGTAAAGCAGATAGCAGAAATAGTGAAAAAATTAATGTAACTCCTAAGAATACCTGCAGCACCACTAATCCAAAATGTGAACAGTAACACAAATTAAGGAATTTTGGATCCTGTTCTTTCTCCCATCTTAAAATAAGCATCGTTTTATGGTATAATACATTTGGCAAGCCCCACATATTTGGAATGACTCTATTTTTTCTCTTATTTTTACCTGCATATGTTGTTTATCTGAATTCTGCCTAATTCAGAGATGCAAATAAGTAAAATCATCTTGAAAAGATGAAGCAATAGAATACAGTTTAAATTGAGAATCTCTTTGATTCAAAGATCAGCGATGGTGGGACACTGTCAGTTTTCCCAGCAACATCTCCTGAGACACACTGAGACCATTTTTCCCAGCAGAAAAAGACCTGCATCTCCCAGCGGTTTCAGCTTGACTGGTAGATATCAATACATTCATGAGCTGGGACTAAAGCTTTTGACAAACTTGCTGGAGTTTTGTCAGTAGCTCAACATAAAAAGACTCAGGTCTTCTGGCACAAAATGACCAAGTGGCCATATCGGGGACTGGGATAAAATATATTTGTATTTATAACAAAGCTGTACTATTTTTTTTCACATGTATATTTGGTGCTGTTGCTGAAAACAAGGAGAGCTTACATTTCGTATCTAAAGTAGAATGAAGATAACATTTAACACTGCAAAACAAAAGGCTACAAAGCTATTTCTGTGACTTTAAATCACAAAGCTAGTACAAACATATAAGAGCAAGACAACATTTTTCATGAGTTTTCCGAAGAAAGGCAAAAAAACCACAACTACTTATTTCTGACAATTAAGCCGCATACAGAGTTTTTGTTCTACTGACATTTAGAAACATAGTTTTCAATTATTTATACTGTAGTTCAACACCTAAAGCAGGAAAAAAAAAAGAGTATGAAGTCTGTGTTCTGCAGCACAAGTAACCCTTACTGAAAGGTTCAATCTATTTATAATAGTGCTTCCCTTAGGATCTACCAGTTGGCAGGGTATACTGCCATATGCTGTAATGCACTGTCATCCATTAGCACTCTGACCAGCCAACATACACACGCTTTATCAGAGATTTTTCCCCCAGAGATGCTGACCTCACTTAGGGACAGTTGGGGATTCTGAAGGATGACCATGTCCAAGGCACTGACATGCCAGCAGCTGAAGTGGGTTAAGAAGTTGCTGTGTGAGTACACTTTGGTAAGGAGTTCAACGACTTCAATTCACTGAGGAAGGGGGGTTCAATTTAAGCTTCTGAACCCTACCTGAAGCAGCTGAGAGGACTCATCCTTTTTGGACCATCAGCTCTGTTGTAGAGACAGTCACTTTCAGCAAGGCAGCAAGCTAATGCTATGGTTTTAAACTGCTCCAGTCATTTGCAAAGTGGACATGCATCTGTGGTCTCTATGTCTCAGGTGCTTTTGGAAGTATTACTAAGATTCCACTGATACATGTAAGTATGACTAGAGGCAGCATTCACACAGCAATTAAACTGAAATCAAGCACTATGGTGAAGAATAAAACGGAATTGCCTAAACAAAAAATTCTAGACCAAGATCCTTCTGGTTTTGTAAAATACAACAGTGACTGTCTGCACAGAGGCAGTGTTGCCTTCCTCCATGCACTGATTTACCCACATGTTATAACACTGTTCTGGAAGAGCCTTTTGTAAGAGACCGGCTGTTTCGTTCCAGTTAGTTACCTAATCAATACAAATAAAACTAGGACTTAACGCAGAACTCCTGGGAGATCGTAATAATCACCCACAATTACTTATGAAAGCCAATCAATGATCAAGAGGCTTTATGTGTCATTTATATACCTTAAATCAAGCTTCTGAAATTAAACTTTGATTGCTAACACCATTAGAGGGTGCAGCACTAAGCAAAACAACACACAAGCAAGCACTGCCACTGACTGCAAGGGCAACAGAGGATGGACCTAGGAGAACACAAGCAGCCCTGGAACATCCACCCAGCAAGGGGAAGCACAACAATAGAGCTGAGACAATGGATACAGGAACAGACATAGAAACAGTGAAATAAGCACCTACAGCTATCTTTTCCTCCTGTTCCTTCAGTGAAACAGGCTACCTTCCAGCAGTCAAATGAAAGACAAGTAGAAGGCAAGGTTCTCAGACCTGGATCTCAAATGTGGGAGGTAAAGGAAAGAGAAAGAGAGAGGAAGAAATACTATTTCGTGATTTCTTCCTTGTTTCTCACTGTGGGAAGATCTGCAGAAACTGGAGGTTTATGATTTGTGTCAAATTTATCACATTATGATGAGTGATTAGCAAACACAGGCTTCCTGTTAAAATGTCATGTGTTCCTCTGTAGCTTTATTCTGGTATTACCATTATGTATTTACTACTTCATTTTTTTTAGTATCTGCATAACATAGTCAAATAACTTTGCAGGTAGTGTGAACACAGTTCAAAAAAAGTGGGAAACTCGCACAAGAGGCTATTCATCGTGATATTTTTACTATTCTGAAGCCTATACCATGAACAATGACTCATAAGAGCAGCATGCTAGAGAAGCACTTGCAAACCATACAAGCTTGTTTACTCACTGATTCATTAAGTTCCTCAGTGCAAAATCTGTGGGACTCAAGGGAAAGCACAAGGAAGAAATTCTGTTTCCCCTGTGTTCTCTCCTGAGAACCAGAGGATGGGCTAGCTGGACAAAGAGCCCTTACATGCCAATGGGGCACACTCCCTCTGGTGGCTTTGCTCCATCTTGCTTTCCCAGCATCCTCAACAGGGTACAAAGAGCAATTAAAACAGACAAATTTCTTGTTTGCTTGTTTTAAGTCATACATTAAAAAATTGCCTTTTTTTTTTTTTTTAACCTGCAGTCCTGAGATGACATTAACTTTCTGGTGGTGAATTCTATGTAATTCTTTTGGAGGGGTTTGGCAAATTTCATCATAGCATGAAGTTACAAAAGCAAATTAGTTTTTCCATGTGATACAGTGGCATTATGGACCCAGGAAGCTATTTGAATAAATATGAATAATAAATAAGAGTAATAATATCTGCTTCACCTGTGAAATACATGTTATGACTGTAAAAGAAAGAAGCTCGTCTGCCACATTTTTCTTCAAGCAGGAGGTGAAGATGAGGTTGGTTTTCACTGCTTGCACTGGGTGTTTTTGCGTAGAGCAGAGCTGATGTGGGCACTGAGAAATTAGATTATAGCTCTATGATTCATACTTAAGAGTGAATAATACTGACAGAATTTGGGGAATACTCAGAAATATGGATAAGAGGAAACCACACAGAAGGCACAGAGATCAGGCTCGAAAAGAAGGGACAGCTGACACTTAATTCTCAATCTAGTTACTGATATCCAAAGGCACAGGCAAAAGGAAAGAGGTATTTAAAAAACTTGGTTTTGCAAGAGAAAACTAGGCAATGAGGAGAGAAAGGATTGCAAGAAATAATTAGACATTTAGAGAGTACAGAGTATGTCACTTCTCCCCAGAATTGGCAGCTCTGCTTAAACATGACATATTCCCCATCACACATTTACGAGCATTAAAAGGCATACAGAGTACAAAAGTCTGGCACCACAGGCAGCAGGGAAAAACCATACATTTGCAATTAAAAGTCCCTATATTTCCAATTGATTTTATGATAGGTAAAGTCAGATGTGACATAAGAAGACTAGTCTCCAGAAATACAGGATATCCGATATATCAAAGTTATATATAGTAATACTCACTGCTGCTAATTAATTTCATCTTACTTGCCTTAACTCTTGTCAAGTCCCTGATACAACTATGTAAGGCACTTTCTTTTGTTCCAATCTTACTTTCTACCTTACCACATTGTTCCTAAGACACCACGCTATCTTTAAAACGTGTACAAAATTGAAATCATGTCAGATGTTGTTACTGTCCTAGACCCAACATTTTAATAACATGCTATTAGTTCTATATTTAATATTAAAATGGTAGCAGTACCTCTTCCGCAAAGTTAGTTTTCTTGTCAAGCATTTCTCGTAATGTCTGAAGAATTTTAATGCAGAGCTTTTCTTCTTTCTCCATTAGCTTCTTTGTGTGATTGATCAACCTTAAAGTAAAATATTAAACCTTAAAGAGCATTGCATATTGTTGCTAAGCTGTACTACAATTTCTTTATGCAAAAGTTACCTGTCACTATATTTTTTTCATCAAGGAAAGGAAATAAAAGTAGACAAAAGAAATTGTAATTAAAAAGGAAACAGGACTTTCAAGGTGGTGTGAGTTTTCTGTATCAATGTGCCTATGTTACTGCCCATGCAGAAGGTAGAATTCTACATCCATTTTTTTATGTGTGCTTCCAAATTAAAGTCTAAATGTGCTAGTTCATCGTTTCTTTAAGGGTAACTTACTTTAACCTTTAAAAGTAACCAATATTCACCGTGCATCTTGCAGACTTTAAAAGCTACAACCTTTATACCTTCCACTGCTATCATCATTATAATGTATTTATTATATAATTAGCAAATGGCATCTAGCCAAAAGGAGCCCCCAAAACCTTACGTGGAAGCGTTCAGAAATGCAGACATTCAGATGAAACAACAAATTGTTTACATTTGCACAACAACTTTACAAGACTGTTTCAAGCCAGAAAACAATGTACATTTCTGACTCCAACTACAACTGTGATGGAAATTTGGGTTTTAGTCAGCTTAAGCCAACACAGGTCGAAGGAGGTGATCCTGCCCCTCTGCTCTCGTGAGACCTCACTTGCAGTATTGTGTACAGTTCTGGTATACAACATAAGAAGGACATGGAACTGTGGGAACACGTCCAGAGGAGGACCATGAGTATGGTCAGGGGGCTGGAGCACCTCCCGTATGAAGATAGGCTGAGAAAGTTGGGGCTGTTCAGCATGGAGAAAAGAAGGCTGCGTGGAGACCTCATAGCAGTATCTGCAGGGGGCCTATAGGGATGCTAAGGAGGGACTCTTCATTAGGGACTGTGGTGTTAGGACAAGGGGTAATGGGTTAAAATTTAAACAGGGGAAGCTTAGATTACATATAAGAAAGAAGTTCTTTACTGTGAGGGTGGTGAGGCACTGGAATGGGTTGCCGAAGGAACCCATTTGTGAATACTCCATCCCTGACGGTGCTCAAGGCCAGGATAGACAGAGCCTCGGGTGACATGGTTTAGTGTGAGGTGTCCCTGCCTGTGGCAGGGGGGTTGGAACTTGATGATCTTAAGGTCCTTTCCAACCCTAACTATTCTATGACGCTATGATTCTAATACCAGAAGCAGCCCTTCTATCTCTGTACAGAGCAGGTCCTTGCAGTGGTGGTGAAACACTTATGAAAACAGAAGAGGGGAAAAAATCTGGAGGCCCTGGACAGCTTTTTTTTCCTTCAGTACCACTGCTGGCTTATGGTGGATAGGACAGGACAGATAAAATTATGGCTTAGGATCAGCACGCAGCAAAGGCACTGTGGTCACTGATCTACACTGAAAGATGGCATCATTAATGGCCCTAAATCATAGTCCCCCAAAACAGGGTCAGGAGGGCTGACGCTGCATCATCTACAGCAGTGCTCCATAACACAAGAGAACTGATTATATTTAGATCACTGCTAAATTAGAATCATAGAATCATTTAGGTTAGAGAAGACCTTTCAGATCATTGAGTCTAACCACAAACCTAAGGCTGCCAAGTCCAACACTAAACCATGTCCCTAAGTGCCACATCTACATGTATTTTAAATACCCACAGCAATTACTATGCTAACGCCATCCTGGGCTCAGTGGAGACACCATGTAGGACTGTCATTTCTACCAGTTTTATAAGCTATGAGTCCAAAACAATGCAGCTCTGGGACCTGCAGTACTAACTATTTTTAAAGAAATTATCTCAATGTCGGGATTTCTGCATAGCTCTGCAAAGCATTCCTTTGCCATGGAAGTTAATTAAGTAGAACAGAAAACTGTTTATTGCATTACATGGGCCATGTCCAACAGTCCTAGACTTGATTTGATGCTGACTTTGAACAAGAGTTTGGACAGAGGGTGTAGGATGGATTAAGCTCAAAATTCAGCTTAATTTTTCCAAACTTATAAAGTGTATTGTTATAACACTATCTCTGCAGAATACACAAAAAACCCAGAGAATCAGGAGAGCTGCCAAATGCATTCGTTTCCCCTGCATTACCTCTGTTTAAATTATAGTTTCTCAAGGGTGGGGAGGGCATCTCACTTGAGGACTAATAAAAAAATTGCAAGACTCTATTCCAATCCACAGACTGCAAATAACACAATCTAATAATTCAAGACTAGCTAGGGGTGCCAGTTAAATTTATTTTTAAAAGAGCTGTTGGCAGTTTAAAATAAAAATCTTCTTTTTTCTGTGAAAAACAAACCAAAACAAAACAGCCAAACAAAAGAAAAACACAAACAAACACACACCAAAACCCAACAAAACCCCCTAGCCCTGAGCAGCTCAGCTCATTATGAATTACTGAAAATTCTACCATGAAAAGTCTAACTTTCTGCTGTAGAGTTGGAGAAAATAGCAAAAGCAGCCCAGAAAGAAAACAGAAGTAGGTTGAGCCTGCCACAATTTTAACAAGCTACCAACATCCCATTTCTAGGCAGACAAGGTAAGCAATCTTCACCTCCACTCCTCTCCAGACTTCTAAACTGCCAAGAAACAAAAACATTCAGCAAAAGACCTCAGCTTAAGCTTTCAGTATGAGCATAGATATCTACATGCTTGAGTCACTGTTGAAAGTTACAGGTAAGTGCTGTTGAAGATTTTAACTCCCTGCCACCTTTTCCAAAGGAGCAAAAAGAGGCCTCTCCTGACACCACTTACTTGGACATGAAAGCAGCACATCTTATTCTGGCATCACTCCCCTCGGGAAAAAGAAGTTCTGGGCTGTGCAGCACATCAACCAGCACCGAGAATTCAGCTTGCATCATGGGAGTGAACTGCTGCTCCAAGGAGGACACTACATCCTAGGGAAGAAAGAAGAATGACGTTTATAACATTCGTAACTACAAGAAAACTAGAATATCACGGCTGTGGAGCTGCATAATACTGTGTGATGGGCTATTTGACCCGCTTCTCATAGTTAGCTGCAAGAGCTCTGTTAACCCAGGTGGCAATAAAGCAACCTCAAGCCCTTCTTCACACCACTCTTCAAGCAGGGCAAGGGGAAGAAGGTGCCCATTACTATCTACCTTGCTGCTCTCTTTCAAATTTCTCCTCTGCTCACAAAACACTTGGTAATAGCCAGGTTTCCAACAGTGCACTGGAAAAACACTGCTTCTCATACATGATGTTATCACCTGAGGTATAGCTTCCTTGACATTTAGGGCTCTTTCATTTGTCTGGGTTTTCAAACTATCTTCCTAGTTCATAAAATCCTGATGTTGTTTAACCACTACATGCACAAGGCAATCTTCATCTTACAGGCAGTCCCCAGTGACACAAACCTGACATAATAGTTCCTAAAACCTCCAGTACCTCCTCTGCAACCAAAACAGGACATGTGACCATGAAAAGGCAGAGACTCTTCTCTGCAGATCACTTTAAAGAAAAGAACATACTTCCTACACCTCTCTACTGACTTCTGTAGGAGCTGAACCCAGAGCATATTGGCTTCACTTTGAACAGACACTAGTGAAGAGGTGAGCCTTCTGCTTTCCCCACCTAGAAATGGTCACTAAAAATGCAATGAGCCTGTCTCTGGTGTTTCACATACCTGGCATGTATTAGATAAATGCACTGCCACAACTACTGCCCAGGCAATTGGCTATTTTTGTACCTGTAGTTTTTCTATGATATTCCTGTAATCCCAGGCAGGCCCACCAAGAGCTTCCTTAAAACGAGGTCCACTGCGGGCTGACATTCTCCACCCCATGGCTGCCCTCTGCACCATGTTAGAGTGACTCTTCATGAACAAGGTGTTGACCTGGCTGTCCAGATCCACTGGAATTGCAATCCCACGGTTCTTTGCTTTAGTAAGAGAAAAAAAAATAAAAAAATTACAGTGGCAAAACCTTTAAAATAGTATAAAGATCATGGCTTGCAAAATACTGATACTCTTGAAGTTAAGGGGCAGGAGGATCTCGCTTCAACAGGTTTTAAAATAAGGATCAAAACCATAAGCCGGTAGAAATCAGCCATAATCTAGTTAAAGAAAGCAAGCTGAATCACTCTAAATGAGGTGAGGATCATTTCCAGTACACATTTTCATAGGTACAGACATTTATTTTTAAAAACAGAAATTCTTTTTTACTAGCTTTAAAATTAAATCAGATTCAGAGACTGTAATGTGTAACAAAAAGAGTACGCATTATTATTTCAACAGCCAGTTTTCCTCTATTCAGAAGTAAATTCAGAGATTATTCTTTCTAGTGGACTTATGCACATTTAGCCAACTTATCCCAAGTGCTCTTTGTTCTTTTCTGTGTATTTCTCTTGAGAAGACCTTGAGAAACCAAGTGCATACAAATTAAATTTGAAAAAGATTGTCTCCTCTCTCCCTTCGCTTTCCTGTACAGCCAGCGTTGTTCAACCCTGGTGTTCCTGGATGCCACTGCAATGCAATCGATAGTTCATAAACTTGTGGTAGTTTAACTGGTAGACAAATTTAACCAATACTTAAAAAAATGTGCTTTTTTTTTAAGTGGCAGAAAGTGACAATAGAGAATATCAAAGAAAAAAAGAGCCCTGAGGGAAGACTTGCATAAATTCTTACAGGGCATCCACTATTAAATTACTATTGAACCCTGAATTGTTGTTTGAAAAGGAAGCTTGAAAAACAATGTTGGGAGGTATCTGCCCTCTCCTTCATTAAAATCTTTGTGTTAGCTGCATCTCTCCGTTCCACTAGAGATCAGAGTGACTTTTTTCTGTGGCTCAGCATGAGTCATCTGAAATTCAACAAATAAACACGAGTTCAATGCAGCAGTATCTCTGTGTGAAAGATGAGGCTATATTCCAGTGATTAAGCTTTGTGTTGTACATAATTTCACTTAATTTCCATGGCACAGGTTATGTTTAAGAAAAACTTAGAAGCAGAGTAGAGATGAGGCTTTTGTTCATTTCTAATAATGACTAATAATAACTTTTTTTTTCAGTTTTTACTATTGAAACAAAGTGAATTTTTAAAAAAGCCTTATTACATGTTACGTACCCATATTACAGTTCTGCACATTTTTCTGAGGCATTTCCCCACCATTCTGCACACCTTCCACAGTAAAGGAATGCACCAAAAATATTTCAACCCTCCCTCCCAGTTCTTAAAAAAATATGCAACTGTAAGTCCTGAACTTGTGAAGTCAACAGATGCCCTTCTTTCCTAAACAGCCTATGCATCAAACCCCACAGGAGTACATGCAAGCAGAGGCAGGCATACACCTCTGATGAATGAAAGCTCATGTGCTGCCAAGCACAGGGAGTCACAGATCCCAGGCAGAAACTCTCTCTTCCCCAAAATACTATATTGTAATGGTACCGTTTATTATAAACCCAAATTTGGCTGGGACACCTCAATCCCCAATGTCACAGACTACAGAAGGTGTGCTCTGTCACACAAGTCCTCATCCCTGTAATAGCTGCTGCAGGTGCAGGACACGTCTCTCTCTTCCACCTTCAAGGGCATATCCTGATGCAGGACCAGGGCCTTTTCTTGCAGAGTAGGCTGTTCAACCAGGATGGAAGAGAGATCTCTTATTCTATTTCTGGTAGGCACTTTCCCTTAAAGAGTTTGCTATAGGGAAGTTAAAAAGTTGTTAGGTCAAGATGGGAAGACACATTTCCCCACAGCCGCATAAGAATCACCAGGATATATACAGCAGTTTCCACACTGCAGTTTACTTTTCCACTCTCTATTTGTTTTGAAGGCAAAGTTCCTGATTATCATAAGGAAAATACCATGTATGGCTGGCCATTATTTCTAATGATTGTTTTCCTGTATAATTTGACTGGGTTATTTTTCAAAACACATTTGCCCTGTTGCTGCTTACTTTAATACAGAAGTCCATTAAAGTTCTGCCACTGTGGGTAGGCTGCTGCAGCCTATAAATCCAATTTATTGTGTCCTAGTGTCAATCACTGGAATGTTATTGGACAATTCTCACTTCTCAACTAAGTGGTATATATGCAGAGCCCTGATATATCCAAGGATAAATTTAGCAATGGGGAGCATGCTGTTCAGAGGAAAACCCAGACTTCTGCAGCCCTATAGATGCCATTTGAAGTTAACAACTTCCATCAGCATCTGAGGAGCAGTCAAGGACTATGACTGTTCAAAGAGCTGCAGCTAATTAAAACTATCACAAAGACAGACAGAAAGAGAGGAAAAAAAAAAACAAAACTCCTTTGTTTTGAACAGTTCTTATATGTATAATTCCATTTGTAATTAAGATTTGTATTGGTTGTCAAAGGGCACGTTGAAGTCTAAGCTATAAACAAAGCCTTTGTCTTCTTATTTCTTTGCAGCTTGTAGAAAGTTTATCTTTCATTTGTTTCACATTTCATTATTTAAAACAACATGAAACATATTTTTACATTTTGGAAAGCTGATGAACAAATGTGAACATAAATATTTATTTTTAATATAGGTGTTCTTGGTTGCTTTCAACTTCAAAATGTGTCAATCTCCCTTAAAGTATGAACATAAAATATTGAAAAGTATGTTTATTTTTGTTCCACTTAGAAATACTTTTGGACAACACACAAACTTGCAAAGTAGTGTTAGAGCTGGCAGACAAAGGAGCCAGGAGGAGGTAAAATTCTGTCTTTCATCTGACTAGCGAACTTTGGGAAAAGCATGCTACATGGCTGTATGTAAACTGGTACCATAGGTATCAGGCAGGAAAGTGCATTGGCAGCTTTCCTCTCTTTTACTGTTTAAACTATGAAAATGTACTCTGAGATCAGAACTCAGAAGAAATCCGCAATATTAATGTTGAGAATCAAGTAGCTAAAAATGAAAGCACTCTCTATGAGCAAGCTAGACTCCACTGAAGTCCCCAGAGCACAGTCCAACTGCTAACAGAAGGGCTGAAATAGGCCGAGATGTATGTTGTTGAATTACCTGTATGTATCTCTAAGGTGCCTTCCAACCCAAACCGTTCTGTGATACTAAATTGATTCCAAGACTTGGGTTGGCAGTATTGTGGCAGTTATTCAGCAAGCATTCTTGAAATGGGTCCATTTGCTTCCAATTTCTATGCTTCTGTGAGAAGAACTACTGCTGATGCACTGGATACACACACAACCATCCAGCACAGAGTAGAATATTACTGTGACCTAGCTGAATTTGCGGCACTGTGTTGCTTACCATTTCCATGGGTATCATTTGCTTTCTTCCCTTGGCTCAACTGGGGCTACTGCTGATGGCATCATTGTGAGCAGCAGATTGAGAGATTATCGTGCAAAGGATTTCCCAGAAAATCACACTTCCTCTGACACTAGTAATACTAATAGTCCTACTGCTAAGGCTTTCCAGGAAGTAGCTACCACCTGTAATTTTTCTTCAAAGTTCATTATTCAGAGAAATCTACCTTCCCATAAGGAAGCTCACCATTCTCCTTGATATTCCCACCTAGTGCTGCCTAATTTAAAATTTCTCTTCAATACCTTTTGTAGTATATACAACATACAACAGTATTTAACAGCTTCACAGCTATTTAGTACACTTTGCACTATCCTAATACAGCCCTGGTGCAGGTTTTCTGGGGGACATGCAAGCGTTTCACCCCTTAAAGCACCTCAAAGAGGCATGTGACAGGCAGTGTGGGTCATGAAAAAGCCACAGCTTTACCTGACTGTGAAGCTTTTACTCTCTTTGTTGTTTACACCCCTCTGGTAGTTGCAGACAGCTATATCATCTTCTCCCACACTTCCCAGTTGTCACTTAATGGAGCGATGCATATTTAGTTCAATTAATTTTGTTCCATAAATCAGTCCCTCCAGCTCCTTAATCATTTACTGACTGCTTAACAAATGCATTTGGATGGAGAGACACTAATGCTAGCAACAGCAAGACTTTTTAAGGGAAATAAAAGCTTTGTGTAGACAGACAAAGCCTGCCAATCTTGTACCCTTCACTTGGATGTTTTTTCCCCCAACAGAAAATCTATGCTAAAATATTTATCAGTCTGTAAAAAGATCATCATTGAATTTTTCTTGCAATTAGGGAAACACAAACAGTTAAAATAGAATAAAATATGTGCTTCATCTGAAACGTATTCTTGCTGTCAAAAAAGTAACAACAGGATAATTATTTTATTTGAACTAAAAATTGAAAATGAAGGTCTAGCTTTTTATAAAATGGAAAAAAAAGATTTTAAAACTCAAATGGGAAGTGAAATAAAGCATTTTCAGGACTGAAAAACTGTTGTGGAAAAGTTCATCTATATAGATATTAAAATATGCACAATAATGCCAAAGAAGCAGTAAAATGTAACCTAGATTTTATGTTTAATGTTTCCTGTTTGTAATTTGTCAGGGAAAATAAAAGGGCTTTAGAGTACATAAAAGCGTGGTCAGGAAGCACCACAGGAGAGTTTTTTGGATTCTGTACAAAGGGGTATTGGTGAGCTGAAAGTGGGGCATAAATACTCAGCTAGAAAGGACTTCACTACTCCTTCAGACCATCTGCTGTCTGCCACAGACAACCCAAGTTCTATAACTGTATCATGTCCCATTTAAAGTGAAGCTAGCTTTCCTGCCGTCTCTCCTCGCTTCACTTGTTCTTGGCCTGTTGACCAATGACATCCTTCCAAAGTAAAACCTTGGTTTGGAATCTAAATTTATTTAGATTATTTGCAACCTAGCATAATTTACGTCAAGTTGTTCTTGGATCTCTGGCCCTTAGTTTAAAAGTCACTTCTTTGTGACTATTTATCTTTCTAAGAACTTTTAAAGAGCAACAACACAGGGATTTGTTTTGTTAGGTGAAACGTGGGGTTCCCGTGGGCTCTTCTTGTAACATCGTTTTTTCCTCAACCATCACAGTAGTACTTCCTCTGTACCTGTTCCAGTGTTGAATGTATGAAATAGCAGTCTTACAGGAATTGCCTCCAATTCTGTAGGACAGAAACAACTGCTTCTCCCACACAGTATCCTAGAGTATAATCTGATAATGACTAATGTAATTTGGATTCCTAACAGATCTCTTTAAAGGGTCTGCCAAAATGCAGGTTCATATCTGTCACTGTTGGCTTATATGGGAAATTCCAATTATTTCATTTTTGGTGGCAACAGCACAGCCGTACACATACTACATCCTTGGGATGCACACAGAGTACCAGAGGGAAGATGCAATTTGCAAAAACATAAGGGTGAAAGCTAATGAATACTACAGAAACAAGAGTATAACACAATGAGATTCGCCCTTGTGACAGAAAACTGATGCTCGGGGGCGGAGATACAAGAATTACCACTTAATTAAGAAGCAAATATAGTTATTTGCATGGTCCTGAAGGACTGGTAAGTCCTGGGAGAAAGACCATGCTCCAATACAACTGAAGATAATGATCCAGATCTTTAGTTGTGAGGACAGGTGATATTCCCCAGTTTTACCATATGTAAAGCCAATGCATGGTTGATGGTTTAAAATGCAAACTTTGAGACTGGCCTCCCCCCTTCTCAATCTTGCAAAGACTATAAAATGTGGGAATTGAAAAACCTTTGATAATGAATTAATTTGAAATAAATTGAACTGTTAAGACATCTGAGTTCCTCTGCTTTCACAAAGATTGGGGAGCTTTTAAACATTTTTCATTTGTAGCTATTTTACCACTGAGATGGAAGCTGTTTGGATCATTCATTTTTTGGACCATCTTTTCAAGCAAAAGCTCCGTCCTATGTAATAATAGATAAAAAGCAAAAGTGACATATGCATAATGTGTTCATTTTCGTTACTGTGATAATCTGCTTCATAAATCCATATGAACAAGACACATTAATGTACATATTATTTTGTAAGTGTTTCTATTCATGCCAATTAGTCAAACATTTACTGGGCAAAATAAACCTGATGCACATTGGTATCTGTGTGTTCCAAATCTCTTGGAGCCACAGAGGAGTCTGCTGAAGAGAAACAAGCCTCTATGCTTCTTGCTGAACTGGAGGCAGGCAACTGCCTGGAGACAAAGCAGTGAAGCTTGAAAAGCTTATACAGTTTTTCCCTAGTAGTCAAGTGGAGTTGAAGTACCAGGGTTATAAGAAATTACCTTCTGTAACATATCCTTTTGTTGACCTGGAAGATAATGCACATTCTTACATTGCTCAAAAGAAGACAGATGTAATGATCTTAAGCTCTAGAGGCAACACTTACATCCACCTGCCAGCAACAAACTAGTAAGCACTAAGCAGAATGTATGTTGCTTAAACTTGCCCTGAAATGGGTCTCTTAAAACAATATTATTATAGGAAACTTTGATATCTGGGGAAATCTGTGTATGATTTTTGCTCTTCCTGAGATTCATTTCTAAATCCAGGGCTACAAAAAAGAAGTCGTATTTGTTCCTTTAACTCTATACTATATTTATTTTCCATTAAAAGTCTTTGGTTTCTGCTGTAAATCTGCCCGATACTGTATCTCTTTGATACAGGCAAAATCTTTCTAGAGGATTTTTTTAAACCCTGCTGTGAAACATGAAGGCCCTAACATTAAAGCTGTCAGACTCCCAAGTGAAAACAAAATAAAACCAAAAAAGGCAGAAGGGTGCTTACAGATGATTAGCCAAAATCTAAACCTAGTCCACACAAACAGCCAGCAAAAGGAGCAAAAAAAGGCTGCCCCGTTTGTGCTACGGAAGAAACCTCTGTCTTCTCAAAGAGAAACACCCCAAAGAGAAAGGCACTGGGCAAGCTCTGTAATCACAAAAGGGCCTTGGTTTTAAAAGCCTCTGGTACCCCCAGGCTGGGGCAGGTTTTCCAAAGCTTTCAGCAGAGCAGAGCAGGCCTACTTAATTAGCCCAGGTAAGTCATGCTTGGCACTATGCCTGAAAATACTGAGAGTCACCGGTGGTTAACGTTTCCACTAGCCAGCCGCACTTCCACACAGGGGTGTGTGTTAAAAACTCTGCTTCCACGTCTTCTCCAGCTGACTTGCTCTTTGGGGAAATTCCCCTCATCTGTTCCCTTATACTCCCTTTCTGCGCTGTCAAAACAAAGCACTAAGTAAAGCTGCAAGGCAATTTGATAACACAATACAATTTCACCATGCGCAATATTGGTATCAGTGGTGAATCCTTAAACAGTTATTATGATATGGACAAGGAAGTCTGCCACGCGCATGCTAATCTGTGCTTTTGGAAGGCAGATCTGAGGCCGCCAGCCCGTGGCATCCCCAGATGATGTCACGCCTTCCTGCCCTGCTGCCACAGCAGACAGGTCCCAAACAAGGACCCGAGGTGATGCCCTTCACTGGCAGCTCAGCTCCACTCTGCCATGTTGTAAATCTGCCCAAGTCTGGCTGGGGTCTCATGGGTAGGAAGCCACAGTAGCAAGAAGGTTGGACCCATAGGACAGCACAAAAGCATACTTACAAAAACAAAAATCCCACCAGCTGTAAACCAACTCCCTAAAACAGAAAAAGGAATGAAAGAAAAGACTAAAGAGGATGTAGAAATTATATTCACCAAATAGGGAAAAAAGTCACATACCTGAAGAAAATTCCAGACCTCCGCCATGCCTTGCATTCAGGTTTTCCCCTCAGCTCTCTCGGGAGCAAGGGACACACAGAAGACTCCTAACCAAAGACCACCAGCCCTTTCACATGCTGGTGCACCTGGCTGAGAAGCTGGATCTGCCAGCCCTTTAGGGTGACCCATGCTTTCCCCCTGAGGCTGCACTGGGGACAATTTCAGCTTGGCTGTCTCAGCAGTATGCTCAAGAGTCTCCAAATGCCCTCATTTCAGTGAGATAACACAGCAACCTCTCTGAGCTAGAATTTGATTTTAGGGGTAGCTCTGTAGAAATGGAAGACTCCAAACTGTCTAAAAGAAACAGGGACTGCCCAGTCTCCAATATACTCTCACTTGCCCTACTTCTTCCCCCTTTCCCCAGACTCTCAAAGAAAATAATTTATTGATGACTCCTCCTAGAACTGTCAGGGAAGAGCAGGAATGCAAATGTTAAACATACAAACAAGGATTTGTAGAGGTAGAGGGTTTTTTTGAGACTGTAGTAGCTGTAGGGTAAAGGAAACGCCGTCAGCTTCCGAAGTTTTCTTGCTAGGTGGATCCATAGTTAAATAATTTGCTCAACAAATGAAACAATTAAAGGTTTCTAAGTTTTTAGGTAAGCACTTATTTTCATTCACTCAAGAAGTTAATGAGATATTTTGGCTAAATTATTAAATGATACTCCTGTAAAGCTATTACAAAATCTAAATTGAAAGTTGACTCTTACAACGCCACAGATACTGCAGATAAAGGACCCTCTCATATTGTTTTAGCATTATTTATTAAAACTTTATTAAAATTGCATCAACAATAGAATTTAGGCAGTTTCTATATAACTCTGCCTCTACTCAGTTTTCATTCACACTGAGCAGAACCTTCTTCTGCAAGTAATCAGAATCACTTACTTTTAGGAACTATATTGAAGAATACTTTTTTTCTGTCATGGCAGAAGACTTTAAAATTGCATTCACAGAAATTTCATTTAAGAATGAACTTTTGTCAGTCTTAGCTGTGGACTGGTGAAGAATCTTTTTTATTTTAGGATAAGAAGTTTTAAATTTTTTGCTCTACCATGGTATTTGAGTTTATTTGGAAGCATGTAAGTTATAAGCTGCTCTGAGGACCACATCTGGTCCTGGTGCCAGTGCAAGGCAATAGTCCCCTGACAAGGCTGACTGTATCAGCAGTAAATGCATGGACTGATGGTGAGGAGTAAGCTGTGGAGTGGCACAGTTGTGGTTTCCATCCCCAACTTCCTGACAGGACGAAACCTAAACAAGCCCAGGGCTGAGACTGACAATAATGAATGCATCTCCCAGGAACAGAGGGGAAAAATGATGGGTGCTCTCCAATGCACGATTGCTATGCATCACTGCTTACAACAGCTTGTGCAAATGTAGCCCAGCATGACTAGAAATGCCCAGGTTTTCTCATAGCTTCTGTTCTGGTCTAATATTGTAACTTGCTAGAGGTAAAGTTCAACCATCACTCACTTTTCAAACTCGTCTCTCTGACCTACGGGTTTCAGTTAACAATCCTATTGGACAGGTTTGAATGTATTATAAAAGGAGAAAGAATTAAGCCTCACAAAGTAGGATTTCTGAAATCAACATTGTCACAATTTCAGTCAAATTAAAACTTGTCCAACCTCAAGTGAGTCTGATCTTAAAACACAGAGAACAATAATGAAAGTAAAACCTGGCACCTACCCACTTCAGCCAAAGTCTTGATACATGACTCCACTGAGGCTTTCTGCGTTGGGTTTGGCCAGGTACAATTGTAAATTCTAAAAGCCGACTGCAGCAGCTGAATAAAAACAGGCTGGTGTGTCTGAAAACAAAAACATAAACACGGAATTTTACCCTTTAGAACTCCTCACAAATGCCCTTGGGTTTGACACAACCTAAACCACAGGCAAGGGGGTTTTAGCTTGTAGACTCAAGTTACAATTCCATTAAATTATCTTTGCTCTTTAGGACTGGAGGGAAGAGAAATCAATGCTGAACCTCTAAAAAGGCAAATCATGCAGTTTTTCCTGAGATTGCCACTGATACCAAGCAACCACAGTACAACGCAGAAGGACGGAGGAGTCTTCCCAGTTCTCAGGTATGTGTCCCTTTTGTCAGAGGACATGACATTTTTGTCATACAAAGATAGACCATTATACTGCAAGGATACCCCCCTCCAATGAATTCACAAGAGCCAGGAGTGACTATATTGAGCTGTCTACTGGTTCAGAACTGCAAGTTATATTAAGAGTAAGCATTTAAAGAGCATTTAAAGCTGCTAAAGAAATTAAAGAAGGATGCAAGCATACAGCATTCCTATCTGGATAGCAGATCATATCTCCTTAACAGTCTAAATTAAGATCTTTATCTGTGTCTCTTTTCCTTACCTGGAGGCTGGTGCTGTTATCTGAAAATGGCGAATTGAAGAAGCCACTCACAATGTTCATTACAGGCTCAGTGACATATTTCTCTAGAGATATGTCTGCATGTTTACGATCTGTGGTTGTGTTACAAACCTACAGGGAAGAAGGAGGAAACAATAAGATTTAGTTCTTTCAAATAAGCAAGCTTTCTTATTTTGTAATTTTTACAACACATGTAATATTTCTTCTTAATATGAAGCAAAATGATTTTTATACAAAAAAAGCCTATCAGAGATAACTATCTTAGAGTTCAAGCTGTATTTGTGACAGCTTATCTTTCTTCTTGGAGGTCCACATTGTCTTTTGAATACCCTTCTCTTCTGAACTAGCTCTTTCTGGTTGGCTGTCTATTCTTTCCCACACCATGAAAAAATGATGCCCCTAAATCAGCACACTGCATGCCACTTACACATTTAGACAGATCTGTGAAGAAAATGGGTTTTCCTCCCATTGTGGGCTGGTTGGAAGAGGCCTTAGAGACAGATGAGACATAAAACCCTTAAGTTAGAAAGATTTCACATAATGTTTAACTTCTCTACAAATTAATCACCACAAATGGGTGGCAGAGGTGAAGATCATTTGCAGGAAAAACGTTTATAAAAGAGGGAAATAAAGGAAATGGCATAGTCTACACTAACAGCCTTTAGAATTGTAAACTGTAGGACAGGCAGCATTACTTATGAAAGCCACATGGGGAAAATACAAAAAAAAAACCTAAAAACAATGAAAGAAGAAAATGGATGGTACTGGGACAACTCTGGAGCACAAAACGATGATTAAATGGTGGAAAGATATGGAAAGATTTGTACAAAAGATTCCTGAAGACACCCTTTGGTACAACACTAAAAGTTGCTGCTACATAAAGATGTCGTGCTTAAAGACAGGGAAAACATACTGGGGTGGATAGCATCCTTCAGTGTTTCTTTTATTCTTTTTAACATTCATGGACATCTATAGAGAATCATGTTTACTTTGCAGTCAGGTTAAACAGCACTAAAAAGAGTCTACAGTGAGCTAAACATGGTGAAGAAAGGCAAGACTGAAAAAATAAGAAGTACTATGGTCATACTACCTCCTCAACAGCCTTTAAATAAGCAAACCTATTCATGTTTAACAAGAAATTAAAAGTAAAGCTGTTCTCTCACCTATGCAAGCCACAGACTACTGTAATGTTCTAGAGAATCTACTCAAAAGCAGAATTTATTTTGTATATAGACTTCTGGGGTAGCCATCTCATTACATTTAACACACAATCACAAGTCTGAGTGGTTCATACTTAGCATTATGTCAATTTATGGATGGGGATCTGAAGTCCAGAGAACCTGAGTGAATTGCTTAAGGTCACAGAGAAAAGTTAGTGACAGAAGCAGAAAGATAATCCACAGCACCTGAATCTCACACATGCTCTCTAATTACACACTGCTACTGTCACACTTGGACACTACTAGACAGCAATTTTACCAGACATGTTTTAAGGAAGGTTACTGACATGACATCCAAAAGCACCCATGTTCAGGAGAAGATACAGGAACACAAAAGCATTTTGAGTAGAACTCACAAGCATTGTCAGATGGTAGGCAGAGGAATAACCAAAGATAACTTGAGACCTAGAGAAATGAAGCATCTTGAAGAGCTTTGCTTGTCTGCTTTTCTAAAATGTGTCAGATAAACAAGTCATGCCCCCACGTAGTGCATTTTTTATCACCCAGGAAAGGAAAGATTTTGGTCAGAGAAGCAACAGTGGCTAGACTGAAATAGCAGACTCTTCAGCCCTTCAGTTTTGTGAAGTGTGACACCAGCACATCCAGTGCTCATGGAGGTAAAAGATTCAGTTCATAAGACTTGGAAAAAAAGTAAATTAAAAAAAAAAAACATAGAACTAAAAAGCTCTTTAAGTTCTGCTTTTAATTAATCTACATGCCAGTTCTGGCTGGAATCAGTAGCTCTGAGGCTCAGCACTTGTGATCCCATTGGGAAGACAGGGAGCTGTGTAGTGCTAGCATGGTGAATTCAGAAATCGCCAAAACTAAATTCCAGAACACTTTTAAGCTTTCCTCTTTGCTTGCCTAAAAAGCAGAGCCATATGTGGGGATGCCACTCTGCTCCAACATCGGTCTGAAAAATTCCCAGCGCAGATGGAATTCGGAAATCCTTTCATTTGTTCTTATCCCTCTGCCCTTTGGGGACTCAAAGATGCTTCCCTGTGGAAGAAAAACCCTGAAATGCATGAAATGGAGATGAGGATTGAGAAAGCAATGTTAAAAAAACCCTTAAGAGGCTTTGGGACTGAAACTCACATGAATAATACTTCAAAAATTCTGCAGAGGAAGCCAGGATGACTTTACAGCTGTCAGATCCTGGCTCTTGCTTTAATCCTGCTCAGACTACAGCTGCTGATTTACAGACCAGGCCACACACAGGAAAGGGAAGCCTTTCCTTCTGCAGCACCCACTTTGCTTAGTGCAACGCTTTAAGACACACACGGGAGAAAGTAGGTTGGCAGAAACTGCAGAAAGAGGGTGTCTTTGAAAGCGCGTCTGCTTTTGGCAAACTGAATTTATACATGAATCCGCCTCATGCCTGCTTTGCAATGTATCACATTGTTGAAAAATCATGACAGCTGGGGACTAAATGTTTCCTTCCTCAATCCAGAAAGAGATTTTAAAAAATTGTTACTCTTTTTTTTATTAATTTTTCTTATTAAGACAGGAAGGTATCCAACCTGAGGATAACACTCTCGTCTTTCACCTTAGTGCTCTCTAATAACAATCTCAAAGCTCACAAACTCACCCACTGACAGGCATTTGTAGCAGCTGAAAGGAAAGCATTTCCCCTTCCCCCATGCAAAAGCATCCCTTTTAGCTCAGTGGAACACAGAGGATCAAAGGGCTCTTTTTCTAAATGCTTTGAAAGCTATTGTAACACCTTTCAGGAGGCTGACAGCATTCTAGCTGTCCTGATAGCTACATAAGGCTGATGTATTCATAACACCCAGGCTCTGCCTGGGCCCCAGAAAAACCAAACCTGAACAAATACACCAAATAACCTGGAAGATATGGCTACCCACAGGGACCTGGCTGAAAAGCATGACAGGCCAGAGCACTTCTGACATCCTCTTTTAGTTCTTTCAGCCATTAACCAAGAAATTAGAAGAACTAATTAGGCATCTTCCCTCAGGGCTTTGTAGGAAAGCAAAATAAACCTTCATTTTGCCATTCAGTGCCAACAGCACATGCACACAAAACACAGCAAATAGACTCGCTCTTCACCTCTGAAGACCTGGGGTCAAATGTCTCTTATGACAAGGGTATATGAAGACAAGCTTAGTGGTCACTAGCATCAGGACAACTCTACATCATTTAGGCACAGGCAGTTTGTCTTCAGGCACATGAAAGAAACTGTGAACAGAGCTCTCCTTCTACATGTCTGCTTCTAGCCTAAGGGCAAATAAAATTGGTCACGTTCAAGGGCTTAGGGAGAGTAGTCTGGAGAGTCAGGGCCAGGACACATCAGGAAAGGGAAACCCAGAAAAGGGAAATAAACAGGAGAAAATACTTCTTAGGGTAAAATCAGCAAGATTAAAATGGAGAATCCCCCTCCAAAGAGATCTCTGATCTTAGTTTACCAATGGCGTTGGTTTGTCCAGGTCCTTCACTGTAGAACACAATCACAGAGACAAGACAAACAGCAGGAAAACAGGGTTTGTAGAGGTCTCATTATTGCTGAAAATGGCTGCCACCAAAAAAATGAGAGCACAGACATTCTTGTCTTACATCAACCATTTATAAGATTTCTGTTTCATAGAGAATGGACAGGTCGCAGTGCCTATCATACAGCATAAGTTTTTCCACTGATTCCTTTTTTGCCCATAATGCATGGTATTTTCTCCCAATAGGTTTCAAAGAAATTGTTTTGTGGCATGCTATTACTTTGGGCTAAATGTCCTCTGCAGGACTCAGTTGCTATTATTTTACCTTTTAAAATTTATTTCAAGAAAATGAAGAACACAAGGAGTGAGAACTTAAGGATTATAAAATGTGAGGGACCGTGGACTGGGAAAAGATAGACATACACTATGACAACATGCTCTGTAACATCTCCGAAATACCAACCAGCATCAAGGATCAGATACAGTCTACCAGCCACGAAAATCCTGTGGTTCTACTTCTTGATCAGAAAGAGCAACTCCATTAGCTGGCACTAATATTAGGCTCTTACAAGAAGCATTAACCTCCTATAAAAGGATATGTAATGTAAGCTGCAATCATTATGTCACACTAGCTTCCTTTCATGGCTCTACTATCGTATTTTATCCTTCTGGAAGGCATAAGATTTCCCTTGCTTTCTGCCTCCAAAATACCAGGGAATGGAAGTGTAACTCAGCTTCTGATTGAAACTTCATTCAAGAAATACTGACACCATGAAGCTCACTAGGGTCCACAGGAGCTGAATGCCTACAGTACCAACTGTGCTGTGTCACCTTGCAGCCTATAGTTTATACACAAACTGGCACTCTGAAAGACCACAGCTCTACACCTGCCTTACTCATCAGCAGTGAGAATGTATTGATAGTATAATAGGAGACAAAACCAGGCCAAAGTTAAAGAAGGAACATTAGCTGAAGAACTTCTTGATCCCCAATCCTCTGTAAAGCAAGAAGATTACAGATATGGTGTTTTTACTTTCAGTCACCACCATAATGACTAGTAACATATGCTCCCAGAAGACATACACAGACTCCCAACCCTGTACATACAAGCCATTTTATTTTTCTGGAAGAGAAAAGAGCATGTGTTCCAAGATGCCCTTTAAGAAAGAGAAAACTGATAGCAATTTGTGGATTAAATGATGATAAATAACATTGAAATGACCATTTGTTAAAAGAAACGCCACCAAACAAAGAAACCACACAAAAATAGAACACCCATACCTATTGTACTGCTGACTGTAACAAAAATAGTTCATAAAAGAAGTTCACACAAAAAAGTTACTGCCAGTTCAGTTGACACCCATGACTATACCATAATATTTTTTAACACCTCATGAAGCTTACCCTTGCCATATCAACAAGGAAGTTCTCAAATAATTTCCAAATATGGTTACTGGCATATATTTCTTTCATTTCCACTTCAGTGTCCACATAACAGTGGTTAACAAAATTAACATATGCAATTTTCACCTGCAGGAAGAGCAAAAACACAGACAATATGAAACAGAACAGTAAAAACCACTGACATGATGTTTCCTATCTGCAAGACTGAGCAATAAAGGTAATCCTTCAAGTACTAACACTAATACCAGTAACAATGTGTACGTTCAGTTTGAAAGATACAAGGAGAAGCACAGCAGCAAATACATTAGTGTACCTACTGAGAGAACACATGAAGAAAAATAGGTGGTTTTGCAAACATTCTTACTCAACAACAACCTTCCCCCCCCCCAAGAAACCCAGAATAAATCTGACATTTAAATGATATTAAAGACTGCAAGGGCCTGGCTCCAAAGCCAGGAACTGTCAAAATGCAGGACACCCCTGCATTTGCTGGTTGATTGCTGTGGGTTGATGCCTTGTGACAGGCTTGCCAAATATATATAAAAAATGTCTTTAGCATTTTAGCATTAGAGCTCCAATCCCTATATTCCCACAATCCTAACACAGTGCTTGTATTCAGGATGGGTGTAACTCGGATCTAAATGGGAAAGAAAGGCTATGCAGTGCTGGGACTGCAGCAATAGCAGCACAAGGCTTAGGAGAGAAATGCAGCCTCACTCCTCTCCTGCATTAGAAATCTGCATGTGCACATCATGAAAATAAATATCCAGTGCCTGAAATGTATGAATTAAATATAAACATACACAGATAGACTGAAAATTTCATGTCACGGTCAAAGGAAAGGACACAGTTGCATGGGTTTAATGCAATCAGGAGAAAACCCTTGTCAGGCTTTTAGGTTTAATTTGAGCTTTTATTAATTAGCATCTGCTGAAAGTAATGCTAGAAGGAACTTCTGAGCAAAGCAAACATTTTTCTTTTCAAGAAAAGAATCAGTTGATGACAATGGGACTTTTTCATGGAGTCTTTACTCCTGCAGGCCTCAGTTCTGTTGACATGAGCCACATTTTTCCACCAGATAGCTGCAGAAATCTGTCTGACTGATACACAGGGCCTGAGCAAGCCTCCTGCAAAGCCTGTGAAAAGATTTCTGTTGATTACGTCCGGTTTGGTGCAAACACCCCACTTCTGATGAGCATCAGATATCACATTCCCACTGAGGATGACCTGTAGCAGCTGCAGAATTTGGCCTCAATATACAGTGAATTAAAACATTTGCTGGACTGCAAATGAGCTTAATAAAATGAGAAATCACCTAAAACTCCTGCTGACTTCAGCATGGCCAGAGTGTTACCCATCATTTCCAACAAATTCAGGCAGTGGCAAAACGGTGGCTTGATAAACCACTTGGCTGAGTCTTCCTAACTAGAAGTTACCAGGGCAATAGATTCGGACAGTGCTGGACAAACCCAGGACAACAAAACAAGGTGTCTGCCCCAAAAAGCTGACAATCAATGCCTGAGGGACAAGGAGCTTTCTGTTTCAGAAAATACTGGCTATCCTTCCTCATTTATTCACCTTAACAAACACCACCTGTTCGTAGCCTGTCTCCTGTGCAAATCTTCAACCTGTCAGTATATTAGAAACAACAAAATATTTTCTGAGTTTATAGAAATGATAAGTTTGCTTCCTCATTCAATGAATCTTACCTCAGGTATGCAGTCATCATGGGTCACTACTCTCACTATATCATCCAGTGGCAGGAGTGAATTGCACTTGATCTCTGTGTATACATTTTTTCCTTCCGTACAAGCAGCTAGCAATTCCACTAGAGTGATGTGATATGCTAAGGGTCCACTCTCATCTGCTCGATCTCGCTCTGAACACATCATTTGGAGTAGGACTGGAAATGATGCTCTGTCATTGTAGAATATCAACACATCTTCACCGCCGTTTATCAGCTGAGAAAGATAATCCCAAACTTTTAAGAACCCTGTATTTGCAGGCATTTTGGACTCAGTGATCTTGAAGGCCTTTTCCAACCTTAATCATTCTATGATTTTCTTGATTTCTTATTTTGTTGTACTTTTACGCATGCAAAAGTCTGTCTAGCTAAAACAAAAATAATCCAGTGTTACTCTGGTGTGATTTACCAAATGCACGTCAAAACAATATCCAAAGCAAACTTCTCTTATCTACGTAACTGCAAATCTGGAATAACTCACCAAGGAATAAGCTAATGCAAGGCAAATTTGAATTTTAATTTCTATGTAGCTCTGTGTTTACCTAAGACAGTATGCCATCCTTATTATTCCTACTATCTCAATGTTTGTTTGAAGGCAATTAATTACTCTCACCTCCTATTGTGAGGCCAGGATGCGTTATTATCCCTGCTTTATAGATAGGGACTTGAGGTGCAGAGAGATTAAATGTTCTGTGCTACCTCACACAAAAAGCCTGTGGCTCACGCAGAATTTAACCAGCCTTTTCTGTGCCCTTGCTCAGCATGGGAAACAAAGGACGATTCTCCCCAACCTATGCAAATTTCACAGATGGGTCGTGACATTGTCAGTGTCATGCCACCACTTCCATTTAACAGAAAACTGGTGTATGTGATAAATATTTGATTTTGCTACAAGTGCCTTGCTGATCTCAGGAGGATCCAGAGTGGAAGTGGATGCTGGCAGCCCATCAGCAGATCTCACAGAGAAGCTGTGCGCTAACCCTGTTCTGAACCGCCCATACACTGAATATACCTACTGCCAGTGCTGCTCTGTGAGCTGGAGTGGAGCTGGGACGGGAAAGTAGTTCTGTCTTCTCTCCATCACTTCCCTTTTAAGCATAATGCACACTCAATGTGGGTGAAAATAAAATCCCATAAACCCTTCCTGGTAAAGAATACACCTTGGCAGCACAAACAGCCATACGTATTTTGTGAGTAAGGCACTTGACATATCCAAGTCTGTGTGTGACATGAAATCCTAGGCTACTGAATTCAAGGGCAGAAATAAAGGCTAGTCAAAATGGGAAAGCAGCAAGAGCTGTTGATGCTCTGCGATGTATCACTCTAGAATATATAGATAATAGAAAACTCTGCTGCCACATTGATCGATTTCAAAAGTAAATTCTGCTTTCCCTTTTGTAATAATGTTTGCACTGATAGGCAGCATTCCTCCAGGAACCTCAAAGCATGCTTGTAATGAGAAAAAGTGCCCTACGGAACCTTTCAGGTTTGTAAACATCATTACTAGCAGACATGGGGACCAAGGATATGAGAACAAGTGAATAAGCCAGATTGGAAATGTTCAATGTATTTTATGAAACTACTCTTTGGCAATGGTGTTCCTTCATCTGCATGCACTTTCTAAAACATGTAAATATGATCAGTTTATCCCTTACCCTCAGTAAACAGGAATAACCTATAATATACTTCCTGTAGGTAAAAACAAAACACAGGAGGAGTTGAGACAATTTTATACTCATACTCTGTCTTGTCTTGTGGTAAATTGTTTACATGTCCCATCTGGAGGCATAAAAGAAGTTACACCTCTTGTTTAAGGTCACAAAGTACATCTCAGTTGTCTACTGAGAAACTGTCCTGATTCCATGCCAAGTTCCAACCATTTGGCTACACTGTCCCCTTTATGTTGGATTGCTGTTTAAGTGCCATTCAAATTTCCCTGTTAGCACCCTTTTCTAACAAATCTTAATTACCTGTAACCTCATACATATTTTTAAAGCAGATCACCATCTTACCTTCTTTCATCATAACAAGGGTGCTCCCTGCCCCCAGCAAATTCCTGCAGACCTCGTGATGTAAATGCCACATCCAAGTTCATTTCAATTTTCATCATGCAGACAGCTTAGAAATGTATTATGACAATTTATCTCTGTGCTATTATAGGTTAGTAACAAAATGTATTGAAATTGAGAAAAATCTAAAAATTTTGATTGATGAGAAAGTAAAAACCTACAAGAAGCTGTGGTGGAAGGTAAAAATCTAAAAGCACAAAGGCATAAGAACTGTTTGAATTATGTAAATCAAAGACTTGTAATTGATATTGAATGTTCAAACACTTCAGTCAAATTGAAAAGGTTGAGGTAGATTCCATTAAAGGTTACCCATGTAGGCTGAAGCTTTATTTTCTTAATTAGAAGTTTTTCCTCTTTGTTGCTGTGGAACAAAATTCCAGCAGAGTTTGGTTTTGTTCCTGCCACAACCAGAGTTTCTCTCTGTTTCCTTTGTGAAGAAATACGAAAAAAAAACAAGAAACCCAACAAAAGGTAAAGAAAAATGTTCCCTGGACTCTGATCCTACCTGGACTTTTCACCATATTCAATTTTACCCACTTTTTAATCTCCTTGAGCTGCTACCAGAATTACAGTTAAACGCACAAGTGTCTGCAAGTTGAAGACTTCATTTATCATGCACACTATGTATCAAACCCAAATTGCAAAGAAATCAATCAGGTATTTTCCCAGCAACTTCACTGGCATAAAGATTTGTCCACAAACCACTCTGTAGAACTTATTGGGTGAGATTCTGAATCTAGCTAAGCTTTAACTAGCTAGAATAGCTCTACTGACCCTCACAGAAATACTCTGCAACAAAAGAAACAAAACAGAAACTAGTACCTAAAATTTTTACATGATTATGTGCTAAAAAGATGGTCTGTAACACTATTTAGACGAATCCGTAGAGCTAGGAGCCTCTTGTATGGCAAAACCATGCCACAATATGGCAAGTCTGGTGCATAAATGGTATCCTAAATTACAGTACAGGAAAATGAAGGTTTATGTAACTCTGAGATTTCCATGCTACATCATCTACAAATAGACATCTCTGTATCACCATGCTAACACTCATGTTTTCTTTCTAGTAGTTATACAGATGGCCTTACAAAATTAGATTAAGCTCCAAAAAATGTCTGCTAAAATATTCATTATTTGTGATACCGCTTAAAATTCTAAAGCGATGATGCCATTATATCCCATTGGTATCAAGAGCAGAAAAAGCAGCCTCAAAATACTAGTGTGTTAAAAAGACATCCACTAGTCATTAACATATGAACCCTTCACTTACCTCTGTCATTACCATGTCCTGGCATTTTTTCACATATTTGCCATCTGCTTTCACAATGGTCTGCAGGAAACGCAAGTACTCCACATGACGGCCGTGGGTCTCAATGCAGTGTACAAAGTGCTGCACCACTCTTTCACTAATTTCATTACACAGAAGGTAATTATTCATGAAGATGTGCCTCATGGTTTCAGCTTCCAGGAGCTGAACAGATTAAAATCAAAACAGCCTTATAAGAAGAGCAGATTTGTTTGGAGATTGAAAGATTCAGAGGATTCTAGACTAGAGAAAGGCACATTGGTAAAGACAAAATGCAGAAGTCCAATATGCATCAGCCCAGGAATTAAGCAGTGACCTTGGGGCCTAGCTTTCATTTATGATGGGATTTCACCACACTTTTTTGTGAGTATAAAATGGTCCTAAAGTGGACCTTTTTGTGCCCTAACAGAATTTGTGCCCATTTGGAACGTGAAGACATGCATATACACACATGACGCTGCTTGAGCACTCTATAGGGACTTAAGTATGCAAGACAACTGAGACCACATTCATCCCACTCATCATCAAACTTCTCATTGAGGTAACCCAGAAAGATGATCAGCTACCTCTAGCTCCCTCTATGGTCCACAGAGGTGGGCATTTCCAGCAGGTAAATCATTGCACATGCAGTCTGATCACTCTGAAAGAACATCTCTTTCCACATCAAATACAGAGGGAACCTAAGGCTGTGTTTCTATCGATGGGTAGCACAGTACAAGAGAAACAGATCTGTAGCAAGAAAGGATGCTGCTGGGGACTCAGCATCCAGACTTTATGTATTCTTAGAGATTTTGCTTCAATGCTGTTCTAGTTTGGTCCCTTGGACTAAAGCTTATGAGGGTCAGGTTTGCTCCCAGGGTACACCTTTCTGTATAGCGTCCTCTGAAAGGAATCCCCACCAAGTTTGCTCCACAATGTGAACAAAAGCACAATAACTGGGATGATCAGAAGATCAACTTCAAAAGAACAGAAATGCAAGTGCAACCAGGCTCTATACTTGGCACTCAAGTTAAGCATCAGTGTTATACAGGACGGAGTCTGGGTATTAATCCCCACTGTGGTCAGCTCAGTGCCTTTCACTAACTTCACGAAAAAAAAAAAAGCATAAATAAAAAGTAACAGAACAAATGCTTCCTAATGTAGGCAGACCCAAAGTCTACAACCTTAATAAACTCTTTCTAATAAAAGCATGTTTTGCTCAGTAGATCTACCATTGAGCGAGGTGTCATTCTATATGACTATATCTGTAAACACACACATACATATATACACAAAGAGATCAAGACAAAGAGATTTACAATAAAGACAATGATTTCATAAAAGATCAAATTTTAAACTAGTTGCCTCAAATGGAAGCATCATCATCAAAACCCTATGGGTCTGATTCAGCTCTCACGCAAGCTTCATGACAGTATCATCACAGCATCTTCTACCTTGACTGTGAGTCAGGGTGAATAAGATCAGAGTCAAACCACATGATGTGATGATGTGACACTTATTCATAGATACCTCCAGTAAACTCCACAGATGATATGGTTTACACTTTTAAAATGACAACATTAAAAACAATGACATAAAGAGCAACAGTAACAGAGAAGAAACAAGGACAGAGGAGTGAAGGCAGAGAGGGCATAATCTAATGGAATTACTTATTTAGCACTGTAATTTTTCAATAAGTCCGAATTAATTTACTTCTAGTTATAATATTCTCCTTAAAATAAAAAACTTACCCCTGGAGTTAAGAACAAGTTGAGATTTTTGTGGAGGAGAACTTGATTCTGAGGATTTCCTCGACAGAAATTCTGAAGAAAAGTGTGGGCTAGATTCATAATTTCATTCATCTTTTCATCGCTCTGCAGAGAGAAAAGACAAACGAAATCAGACGGGCATACCTAACCATACTTGTTAAAACGACGCTAGGTGAATTCAGACAGGAACAAACCAATTTTCCTGAGCCTTTATAGGACAGGATTTCCCTCTTTGGCAAAAGAAACTGGTGTAGTTTTCTTCAGAGGCCATTAGTGACTGTACCTTACTCTAAATTGACTTGACCATAGGGAGCCACGGGTACGAGCAACAACTCTAAGTAAGATCTCCTCATGCATGGTTATCATTTCCTAGCTTAAAAAATTGCTAAGTGACTTGAATTAAATAAATAAAAAAAAAAAAAACACCTCTCTAGCCTGCACTGATTTTAAGCTTTTGAAAGTTTAGCTTTTATATAGCTACATATCGAAACAGATAGATGTATGTGTGCTTGTGTGTGTACACCTACATGAATATGTATGTTTATACACACTCCTACACAAATATGTATCTAGTTTCATCGCATTTTATCTTCCTCTCATGTAGTATTCTAACTATGATTTAATGAACCACCTATATGGACAAACACTATTTTACTGAATGCAGCTGAACCCAGTGTCTGTATCATAACATTAGTATGTAACACTCAGGAAAATGTAGCCCGGAAGAGCTTTATCTCCTCTCAATGGTTTTGACAAGATCTAGAAAGATGTGGTCTTTTAAAGGCTATCTTTTAAAGGTCCTTCATTTGTATGTCCAATGCCAATAAATGAGTGCAAAATCACATTATCTTCCGAAAAGCTTACAAGGACCACTAGGTTAGAAGCCTCCACCACAATAAAAATATAATTATTTCAGACTTGATCCTTGAAAGCTTTTTGCCCATTTTGTGCACCTATGATAGCACTCACATCAGCACCCAACCGTGGAATTCAGGTACCCTGCCAGAAGTTCCATTAAATCAGTACTTCTTACTGTGCAGTGACTTGCAGATCTAAGGTTTGCCTGATTCAGGATTGGGAGGATAGCTCAGTGGCATCCAGGTACATGAGGCAGTAAACATTAAATTCTTAACAAAACCCGTTCTATGCAGACAGCCATATTTAAACCTAGGCCCAAACCCATTATTCTTAAGGCAGAAAATGGCATCGTTATCTCATGTTTGTACCGTAGTTGCCTGAATTCAGTTAAAAAAATATTCACATTGATTCTTGGGCCACTTGAGGCCTTGCCCTTTATCGAGTTCATGTTCTTTAGCACTAGAATTATGAGAATAACCTTTTCATAGGGTATCTGCAGAAGGTCCAAGACTACCAAGTGGGCACCCATATTTTTCAGCAATCGCTGCTGTTGATTCCGAGATTTTTTATTCTGAACACAAAGTTTGCTGAGTCGAATCAAAATCTATAAATAAACAAACAAACAAATAAGCGTGGAAGGAAACAAAGAAGCAGTCATATCGCAAAACTAAACAAAAATCCATTCTTTTAAAATAGTTAATCTAGTTATCAAGCAAGCATGTGAAGTTTCTTAGCAGATATACCAACCTCTTTAACAATATTGTAGTTATTGCTTTTGTTGCTGTCTATCTGGGGTTTTTTGGTCCCATCCTGTATTGGACTCAAAATATTTGATTCCTATAACAAAGAACACACAACAAGTGAAGATGCCTTGCAATTTCCTCTACATGAACTAATTATATGTAATAACAGCAAGTGAAGAAGTGTTACAGCACTTCATAGGGAGCAGACATCACATAATAAAAATATTCATTCATTCTTTATCCACTGGCCCATGAGGTCACAATCAAGTCCTTCCTTTGTTTCAAATTCCCAACATAATTTGAGGCAATTACTCTATGTGTACATGCTTCTGATCCCCCTAAAAAAGAATACATTCCTAAATCATGGAATAGATATCCAAGGAATTTCAATACTATGAGAATAGGGACAATAAGTATATTTCAATAGCACCACTCCTTCAAAAAATCTCAACTACAGCTAGAAAGATTACAAAGTCTCTGTATGTGAACATTAGAAAGTCTGGAGAAAGAGCTTAAGATGACCTCTGTAATTAAGATGAATAGGTGGAGTTCTCAGCAGTACAGGAACAAGTAGCACATGGAAAGTGGAGATGTTCCTCCCATGAAGAGGACGCTTCTGTCCTCATCCCTGGATGATGCAGGAAAGGATTTAAAAGCAAATGAGAACCTTATGTTGTTAAACTGCAACATCCAGTCATGATGCTGTATGCTCTGGGCCTTGGCTCTTAGAAAGTCCCAGCTGGGTATGATAAATAAGAGAAATCAAGTCAGCAAGTAACTGCCAACACCCACGCACCTTTCCATGCATATCTCAGTCAAAACATGGAAGAGCATCCACACAACTACTGTCACTTAGAATACTGGCAGTGTTTTGTTTTGTTTTGTTTTCTGCTGCCAGCTATGGGAAGCCTTTCTTAACTGGAAATACAAAGAACTGAAAGATTGGACTTTGGATGCTGAAATTAAGCTTGTAGAAAAACTGCAGCAGACCTTGTGATTGCCTCACAGTATAACCACAAGGATATAAACCAGTGTAATAGCATGAAAAAAAGAAGAAACAGGTGCACTTCTGAGTTTCATCGTGTCCTCAAACTTCCTACTGTTTTAGAGAAGAAAATTATGCTAAACCACACACGTGCACGCCAGTCTGAATGTTTATACATCTTGAAACCTCTCTCTGAACTTTCTTAGCTGATGGTGAAGATGAAGGGTTCTATAAATCCCAGCTGGTCTTAATTTCCAATGGGGCAAGAACAGCTGCACCACTTGGCCATGGAAGCTGTTTATAACACTGTCAGCACTGCTGTTCAGCATGGTCATGTTGATCTCTGCAACAACAGTGGATTTTATTTGTTTAGGTTTGTTAGTATGCATACTGCCTTCTCTTTCGCTGTTTGAATCAATACTTTGGAAGGAGTTTCAGGCTCTTTGCTATAATTAACCACCTTCCTCTGTTCTGGGACTGTGGATTAACCAAGATTAATTTACCTGTTACTTTTACCAGCATTCTTCCTCAATCAGTGTAGTTTTATAATCCATGTGAACTATATGTCTTTTCTGGAAGCACTGACCAGCATTAAACTGCTGAATCTATCCTTTCTCTTAACAAAATAAAAGCCTGTTTATTGAACCCATAAGAGCATGCCAGCGACGTAGTTATCAAGAGATGATCACACCACTGGGATACCAGAGACACTCAATTGCACATCTTGCCTTGTTAAGCCCCATGACAGACATTCTCTCTGACACTTTTCCATAGGGGACAGTAAGTCATAGACATCACAGCAAGAAAGGTTCTCTTCTGAGCACCCCACCTTTAGGAAATAGTATTTTCTGAAGACTATTTCCTTTATTCGTAAAATGCCCGGAATATCACTGTGCGCATAGTCATAGGAACCTTTCTTTCTAGCCCCCAAAATGGAGCCTCAGATTCCAGCACTGAGTCCAAGCGGTGCCCAGCCGCTGAAATAGTCTCACTCATCCCAGCAGGAGAGCTGTGGACAGCACTGGACAGTGTCACGCTAGCACAGTTTTGCCCTCTGCAGCCTGTGTTTACTTACCAGGGGAAAGAGGGGCACTCTCAGAAATTCCAGTTCACAATCTCAACTTATAGGTGACGTTTAAGGCGCTTGTTCAAACAGTCCCAGAACCAAAGCAAACTGCCACAGACCAGAAAAGAGGAGAGCAAGGGAACACCAGGCGCTTGAGGGTGCAGAAAGTTTATACAACTTTAAAGGTTGCTGAACTTTCTCAGTGGATGGTGAAGATGAGAAGCTCCATAAATGCCACAGCACTATATTTCAGCTCCACCTGAGAGTTCTTTCACAAAGACTGTCTGTTTCTCCTCCTCATATCTGTGCTTCTGGTGCTACAGGCCAACAAGAGCCACACTTTCCATGGGCTGTGGTATCTATACAGACTCATAACATCTTTACACTAGAGATAACCAAGTAAACAGGCTTTATCTGCTTTTTCCTTCTCAAGCCAAGCTCAGTTGTGTGACATCAATTTCAGCATTTCTTCCTAATCCTCTATGGTATCTAACATGTCTGACCTAACTCCAAGCACTGCTTCCTGTAATTCTGATCTCCAGTTCTTATGAAGAAGATCCTGCATGGATGGATGTAGGCTTCATTGTTCTTCCTGTGGAAAACTCCAGATACTTAATTTTTCTACAAATACCATTTCTGGAGTCAAATGATTGCAAAAAAAAGCAGAAGTCTCTAGCCCCCTCCCCAGGTTATTGTAGAAAAGTGAAAACAATGACCTCAGAAGACTCAGAAGCCAAAGGGCAAAAAAAAATGTATTTTATTTCTTTTTAAATTCTTAAGCCAATCTTGCAAAGTGCTTCAGCAAGGACAGAAACTTGGGCTTCACGTAAGACTGTTCTGGGATGTAATTTAAAGCCCTTGTGCACCCTTCAGTGTTGTTTGTAAAAAATTAAGCACAGGCAAATGAAGCATATTCACTAAAGACCTAAAGGTTCATCCAGCTCAGTGCTGAATACCCAGCATCCATTCCAAGAAAGCATGGGATCTCACAGGGATGTTCATCTGCTTGAAGCTAGCCACCTGCTTCACATATTGTAGATTATGACCGGCACCTCACCTCTTGTGTCTGACTTCAGATCTCAGAGAGAGTATTCATTATCTCAAGTAGTTTTGCCAGGTACAAATATTTCCTGACTATAAAAAAAATTTAACAGAGGAAATAATAATGGAACAGGTTCTAAGCTATTGTAACCTGGCACAGATCTCATGGAATTACAACCAGATGATCTAACCAGTTGTGCAGATTACATGTTACTGGTCTAATACAACAGTCTCTCAGATCTGCCAGAGATAATATCACACATCTACTGAAGTACTGCTAATCCATACAGACCCACAGATGCCTCGTGGGAAAAAAAAAACAACAAACCACCACTAAAAATCTCCCATGCTGATACATCTGATGCTTCTGCACAACTCCTCTTCCTGGAGTTTCTTTGCCATCAGGGCTTTCCATAGAAATAAAAAGGATTTTATTACACTTTTATAATTTATTATAGGTACATAACCCTGTATATATCCTGCTGCAATCCTATATCCTGTTTCCCCATTACCTTTCCCATTCATTAAATAAAGGAACATTTTCTTTCTTGCTACAGATATGCTTGAGAAAAGAAAACAGGAAATCCCACGTTTAAGCTCATAAAGTCCAGATTCCTCCCCAGTTCTGACACCATTAAATTCAGCTAAGTTATATCACAGGAAGAGTAGGACCTGCAATATCCCTAGAAACTGGGATTCTCCCTTGAAATGTTGGCTTTTCCCTCATATGAAGCCACCTAAGATCTGCTTTCCCATCTGAAAAAACAAGTGTATGTCATAGAAATATGCAGACATCCTGTCTCTTCTCAATGGCTCCTACTTTCCCTGAATGCATTGGCATTCAATTCAATTGGCATACAATGCTGTATGAACTCCACTTGACTCCCTGCTAAGCTTCCTCTAGCAGCTTCCGTGCCCATTTTCTTGCTACCAGTGAAGACTCTACAATGGAATAGAATAAGGAAAGCAGTGTCTCAGAAATGGCTGTTGATCATCTCTCCAAACTTCCTCTGACAGAAATGGAAAAGTGGAAATAAGTACTGGTGCGTAAAGCCTGCTCTGTCTACTGTTATGTCACAAACCTGAACCATGGTAACTCTTGCAACACTTTGCACTGTAAGATTCATACTGGAGTTATGTAATTACATGAGGGCCTCAGATTTCACAGAAAAACAAAAATAAAAAAATAAAAAAAAATCAATTACAATTTTTCAAAATCAGGTATTTGTGGCTCCAGATTCAAGTTCTAAAGCTTCCCAACTTCTGGTGTGACAAGGGTCAAAAAAACCCAGAATATTAATGTGCCTACAAAATCTCAGCATTCTTAGGTGAGTCTTAGGTTTGGTGGAGAGTGGAATTACTTGTGTAATATTTGAAAATATGGGTTTGATTTTACTCCCCTTCCCTACTTGCAGGAACAGATACTGTCTGCTACTTCTACAAGAAATCTGGACAGGGGCTTTTTACATGGGCATGTAGTGATAGGACAAGGGGGAATGGCTTTAAGCTGAAAGAGGGGAGATTTATATTAGATATTGGGAAAAAAATCTTTACTGTGAGGGTGGTAAGCTCTGGCATAGGCTACCCAGAGAAGCTGTGGCTGCCTCATCCCTGGCAGTGTTCAAGGCCAGGCTGAATGAGGCTTTGAGCAACCTGGTCTAGTGGAAGGTGTCCCTGCCCATGGCAGGAGGGTTGGAACTGGATAAGCCTTAAAGTCCCTTCCAACCCAAACCATTCTGTGGTTCTATGATTCTTTCTTCCAGCAAGTCAGCACAACTCCCACCAACAAGTGATCCCTAGATTACTTCCTTGGCCAGAGTGATGCCATGCACTATGGCTTGTTTGCTAGTCAAGAAGGAACGTAGCATAGCTCTGTGACATAAGAATGCAGTTACTGGAAGCAGTGGGAGAGAATATTGAACAAATTGATAAAAGAGGTTTTATCTCCTATTTTATCTATTACTAAAGGTCAGCCAGAATCCTGCACAATCTCACTTTGCTACTTTGATTAACCAGACCACAAATTTGCAGTTGTTCATTAAGCTACCTATCAATACTGAAACAATTCTAACAACAAAGTCTTTAGTCCCACCTCTATTGGCTCTTCTCCCCCTTTGGTTTGATTGTCGCCCACCTCTCCACTCTCATAATTGCTGTTCTTTTCAACCCACAATTCTGATTTTTCTACAGTCAGACGTAGCTGATCAAGATCAGCCTTGATTTGCTTGTAGTTATCAACATCTTGATTAGACACCAGCAGCTGAACCTGGAAATACAGAAAATCGTAAAGCTATTATAGCACTAGCACCAGCACTCATGCCTGAGTAATTTGCTTGATAGTTTCCATTCTAAGACACTCTTTCCAGGTGCTTTATGTAACCTTCCTTATGAAATTGAAACATAGCACAGGCAGCATTTTTAGCCCTCAATCATCAAGAACATTTAACAGAGGCAGAGACTAGAGTTGCCCAAAACAAGTTAGTTTATAAAATTCACAAAATTCTTTCACCTTCCTTAATACACTGCAAAACATTTTCAGCACAAACACAGATTTACAAGCTCTTGAGTTCTATGCAGGGTTAGCGCTGATGCACTGATTATGATCCTCATGGCATTAAAACAATACAGTTACATGGTATTAAAGCAATACAATTAGAAATAGCTTATACCTCCAGCACAGCACTTCATAAGTGGAAAAAAAAAAAAAAGGATGGTATAACAAGGAATCATGACATCCAAAGAAGGGTCAGAATGGCAACTTTAATGATCACCTACATCACCAGAATCAAATAGTGAAAAACAACAGATTTTAACACTGTTAGGCCAGCTTAAAAAACTTTAAATATAGCTCAGAAACTGACTTTCAGGTTCATGTAATTTTACACCTGAGTGGTTGCCTTTTACTAAGATTATTATAATTTATTTTTTTTTTTTACTCTTTTTTTTCACTGTTATTTGTAGTTCTTGATTTAACATGATCTACGTATTTCCTTACTTGGTAATGCTCTTTGCTCTACTGAGATTATTAATGAAGATAATATTCCCCAAAACCACCAACAATCTTTACTCCAAATCAATAAGCATTATTAAGAAATCACACTTACATAAAAGATTAAGGTCACATTGCAGAAAAAAAACAATGACAGGCACATTCTATTTTTGAAAAACATCACTACATGCAGGCTAATATTCACTATTTCATAACACAAAGTTTTCATCATCTTCTCTCTTAGCTTGGTAAAACCTTGTGATTTTACAGAATTTATGAATGCTGCTCATCCACAGACATTCATATTCCATGTTCTCTACAGTCTTTTTTTGTTATTTGCCAATTAGACTTTTCTATCCTTTACAAAAACATGTTAAGCTACTCAGTCCTTGCTGACCTCAGAATAACAGCTATTTATGCAATGAACCAGCACGGCCTAACTTTAACAATATGGTGGGAAGCCTTTCTACTACATTGCAAAACATTAAACAAATGCTTTCCAGGTCTTTATCGTTCATCTGTTTTTAAACAAGAGAAACCTCCACATGTTACATAAGGATGAGAGAACATGCTATCAAACTCCTGAAATAAGTATTAGATGGTATTATCAACATGCGTTACAGAGGCTTACATAAAGAGAGATGTTCCTGACATCCAGCCCCATGACATCAGATCTCCCTATCCTAATCCACTGACACATGGAGCCTGCACATGCACTGTTATCAAGCAGAAAGAATAAAAGCTGCAAACAGGTTTGGCTCTATTACTCTCTTCCTGTTATTTGGGCCTATCTTTACCATGCAGTGGAGCACAATGCAAAGACACCTGAATTAGAACTAGAAGCACCACATGAATAACAAGAGAGCCTTAAACCAGCCTAAGCAGCCCTGAAGACAGAAAAGGCTTATTGCTGACAACAGTGCACTGCCTGCAGAACACGAGCTACTAACTCTTGTCTCTGAGGGATCACTACTAAAGCATGTCTCACTGCGAGATGCATGCGTGTCCCACCTGTCACCAGGGACCTATGTTTTCAGTAATGGATGCAATGCCAGAAATATCTATTTCTGGGTGCACAGCCATAATACACATTAGCACATATGGTCAAATCTAATGAAAACAAAACAAACAAGCAAACAAACCTCTCTTGAATTTGGGCCTCTAAGGAAATAATTAACAGCGATTTAGGGAAGTAAAGCAGCCTTTGGAAAGACTTTCCCTGCAGTCAATTTTCCTGGAATAACACTATGCCCATCCATACCTGTTTAAATGCTTGCAGAACTTCTGCTCTCTGGCTGAAGTGCTTAAATAGCAGGTGCAGAGCACCTGAGAGCAAAGGAGGGTAGTCATGCATGATGAGGTGAATGAGGACCCGTAAAAAAGTTCTGCCTCCTTCATCATCAAGCTGAACTGCATTCTTCTCCTTTCTGAAACAGAAGGGGGGGGGGGGAGGGGGGAGGACCAAATAATGTAAAACAAATAAGAAAAAAAAAATAGAAGTTTTTGACACCATCTTAATTTGAAAGAGCTCTTAAAACCAAAATCAAATATGCTGCAAGAAGGCAACTATAAACATTAATTTAACATATTTTATAAGGACTTCAATCCTACAGCTATATGCTGTTGCAGCAATCTTGTAGTGGAACGGACACTGCAAAATGAAAATAAGTATGTATGAAATGTGTCAAATATTGCAAATAAAACCCATATTGCAAAAACCTTTGCTTAAGTCTTGAATAAATTGTCCCAAGCTCATCCCCCATCCAAATTAATTGAAGTAAACAACATTTCATCAGAGATTAATTTGGCCCTTTCCTTTTTACTCCTTCACTTTTCATCTATTAAAATTTCATTTAAGAAAAAAATAAGCTCAAAAATAGTAAGAATTGCCAAAAGCATCATATTTCTGGAATCATATTCATAATCTGGAACGGCAGAAAGCAGATTTACACTTAACATATCAAAGCAGAAATAATGTTTCCAAGAAACCATTCAGTCTCTCTGTTAAAGATGCAGATGCCAAGAGCTGTGTGTTGTTTTACATTATGGGAGTTCAGGGAGAGGACTGGAGGCATTGCTTGTGCTGGTAAAGATTGAGAATGCATAAGGGACTGAGAGAGGAAAGATCAGAGTGCCCATAGTGCAGATCCTTCTCCCTAGCTCCAAGAAAAACTTTGAAGTCTATGGCCTTGTCTAAATGGAATTCATTTTTACTGGTATAATTATAATTATACCCATAAAATTAAACCAACATAGTGATAATGATAATAACTCTCCAGCGTGGATATTTTCTATGTTTTTTTATGTTCACAGTGTAGTTGAAATAATTTCCAAAACTCTGCAAGCATAACTTGTGATCTGCAGGCCTCTGGTGGTCCAGAAGATCATGGCAAGTGGTCCACAGTTGACTTGAGGAGTCATATGAAAGAGACTATTGCTGACATCAATTTCTAAACAAGTTCAAACACAAGGTGCAATGACAACTGGTCATGTGGTCTATGAGAAATATTGAAGGTCAACAGTTACCTCCTGATCCAAGAAATTTGGGGCTACAACCATAAAGTACATGAGAAAAAGGTTTTTCTTTAAAAGCATCCATGTAAGACATTAGAAGATAAATACCTAGTGTGTTTTAGCCCAATATGTACAATGTCCCCTGTCCGCCTCTGGAAACATGACAAAAACCTACTAACTCTCTTACAACTAAGACGGTGGTCATTTCCAACCCTGTGGCCACCCATACCAACTGGGCTATTGTTTGAAATCCAGATCTTCTCTGGCACTTTTCTGTCTATGTATAGGTTATGTAATAAGCAGCAGCCAAAGGAAGAGAAAGAGGTATGAAAATATGCACGGAATAAACAGAGATTGACCATGAGAAATATCAACATGAACAAACAGAGAATGTACCTGCCAGCAAACATGGTCTCAGCCTGAGCTGCAATTTCATCTATATCTGGAACAATTGCTGAAAAAATAATTAAGAAGAAAGAAGACAGTGACATTGTTTAATCTGCACAGCAAAATGGAACTATGGAACTCTTTAAAGTAGATATTGTCAAGTTAAGGTATAACTACACATTCCTCAACTGGGTAAAATTCATTATCTGCAAGAGTAGTAGAAAAGAAACAGGACATGAGCTAATTGGGGTTAAATTGCGTATTACCATTATTATTACTAAGGAAGAGCCAAATTGTAGTGATGAACCAGAGCCCCATGGTGCTAGGTCATCTTCAGGGACCCACAAATGATACAGAATCAGAAATACTTAATTTTATTATTTTTTATGAGAGTCATAAAAACAGCAGTCAGCCTTTTAAACACTTCTGTGTGCATGGAAATGCTCTGGGAAAACCACTCAATTCCCATACTGCATTTACCTTACTTAAATCAGTCCTCATCCAACCCCAACCATTTTTTCATGACCTACCCTCCACTTCTTTATCATTTTGCACTGTTTTGGGAAGAGTACAAACAACAAAATCTGTTGTCATCACGGAAAAAAAGAATCACATTTTTGTTAGAGGAGGACAGAAAAAAAAAAATCTTTCTTTTACGGGATTACTTAAAATTTTAACTTTGCCATAAACTTTTCAACTTGAAGCAGCATGCATCTTTCTGCTCTAGATGAGTTCATTGTTTGTAGTAGGCTTCACAGAATTATTTCACATTGCAATACAACAGCAACATTTACCTGAGGCAATCCCTGGTGTGTCAGTCGGGGATGTTGTAGAACAATCAACATTTTCATTGTTCTCCCCAAACTCTCTCTTATAGATAGATAGCATGTAGGATATTCTGTAGTCCAGTCTAACACTGAGAATAAACTACAAGAAAAAAAACATTTTAAACATGACTTTTCTGCTGCCATTTGGTAATATGGGTTAGGATGCTTCTGTTCAGGGACACTTGATTATTTAAACCTACAGGGATACTTGATTATTTAAAGTTAATTATTTTAAGTAAACATGACCATTACAAAATAAAAGAAGAATTCGTTACATTCATCACTTTTCAGTGATTTCCTTCTTTGCTCTGACCATCCTGAGACGTATTGAATTCCACCCCTATTGACTACTGAATACTAAAAAGCAGCCTCGATTTTTGGAGGGGCTCCAGCACACTTCCTTGCCCTCATTGTCTGCAAGCCACATCAGTACATTCAAACCCATACTGAAACAGCTGTTTCATATTTCAGCTGGACTTCTAATGCCCCATGAAGATAAGAAGAGGAGTGGGACTGAGACTAAAGACAACAGGCTCGAGGCTCACCCTCTCAAATGCTAGGCAGCCAAGGGCAGCAGTGCTGTGGTAACTCCAGGCTCTCATGAAGTACAAGCAAGGTGGGGTCTTTCATTACACTGGTAATTGTGAGCTGAGGATGTGGGCAGCAAATACCATTTCCTTCATAAGCTTCCAATAGTGTTGCTGGCACACAGCAAAAATAAAAAGTTTGGTTTGGGGAGCTAGCACTGTAATGGCAACAGGGTTTCCCCTCACCCAACACTGCTTTCTTGCGATTATTGGTGCCTTTTCTTCTTCAGCTGTGAAATCAGAAACTCATACAGGAAAAATCCTAATTCAAAGCTGGAAGTGTTGCTTTTATCTTGAAATAGGAAAATAACTAGGCTGGAAACATTAGTAGCAATTTAATGACTGACACATACACATCTGACACTTCAACAACTGACTGCCTATTGACTGAGTTTCGTTGTTTCCCACACTTACGCTCCATGCCCACAGTAAATGCGAGCATACAGTGAAACAGGTTTAAGGTAGTTTAACTTATTTTGCAGTCAGTGGGGATGAAAGCACATATGTTAAGTTACCAAGACTCAGGTGACAGGTGATGACATAGGAAATGGTGGCAACCTGTTTCTTTGATCTCTGACTAGAGTCAGACAAGCTTCCCAGACACAGAACACTGCAACAGGACTTGACTGGAACTATACCATCTAAATGCAATTAAAATACCAGTTCAAGAAATAATATCTTTGCTTTAAAATTTTGGTTCCATGATGAAGTTACCCCAAAGTTGTACAAGCAAGATTTTTAAAAATAAAAATTTCCTAAGTCAACAAAGTCTATCAGGCCATCTGTTTAATTCTGGCTGGCAGCAGGATGAAAACTCCTAAACAAAAAACGCCTCTACTTAAAGATGTAAGAGGATATATTGAGAATTAAATTATTATAAACAGAATTATTTCTTAGAACAGAATAGCTTTAATCACTATTGTACTAGCTATGCATCATAATTCAACAAATCTAAAATATTCTTACTCGTCTTTTAGGGTAATAGCACAGTAATGAAAGGTACTGTTATTTAAATTAATCTTCCTTCATTGCATTGTAAATCTACCTGAATTAGTTTGTATTTCTTGTGAACTAAATTCATATATATGCACATTTACTGTGATTCACCAACATATGACACTTTGCAGTAATCTGCAATAATTTGGCTATATGACTAAACCATAACTAAGAAGCCACAGATTAAGGAATAAATTAGGTATTAAATGCTCTCCAATCCCAGGTGCTCTTGCACTGGACATGCAGTGAAAAGGAAAGCATGATCCAAAATGTGATTCTCTTGCCTGTGAACAGTCAGGGAATGCACAGGACAAGGTTGGTGTCCTAGAATCATCCAGTAGGCATCAACCAGTAAAGCAAGACAGTATGGACAGAAACTCAATCAAGGAAAGAAAAAATGGAAATAAGACACAATACACATTAACAGTATTATTTAGGTGATACGACTTCATAACACACTGTCCTTCAGCATAAGCTTTAAAGCAAAGGAACTCTGGAACCAAAGTACGCACTACTAAGGATACTCTAACAATTGATAGTCTTTCAGATGATGAATAATTAAGGTAATTTAAATAATTTCTAAACAGCCAGAACAAATTGAATCCTTCAAAAGCGACAATGGTACCAACAGATCCACAGAATTTATAGAAAACACTGAAACATTCCTTTAGGGCAAAAGTATTGCAGAAACTGGGACTTGATACATAGAAATATGTGTTCCACTCCACCTGGTGATAGCACAAAGTGAAAATTGTATCTCAGGAGGCATGCTAGTGTTACACAGCTTGTCAGTTCAGCTGGGAAAACTAGCAGCCCACAGACTATTCCCAATCTAGTGGTGCAAATCTGAAACCCACTTCAAAAGTGCATGGCTTTGCATGCCTTCAGTGGGTGTAGGTCCAATTCTGCCCTTCAATACACTGTTATAACAGAAGAGTCAAATACTAAGGTCAGGCAAGCTACCCCAGTGTAAAATGTGTGTTAATGAGACAGGAAACAAGGACACTGTCTTCAAAAAACATTAGTGAGGCAGAATAAAGGAGAAGTTCTGCCTCTTCACAATTAATAGTGACAGAGTTTCTGCAGCATCTAGCTCCTTCAAAAGTGAAGTAGTTGTGACAGAGTGAGGACCACAACTGTACAATTGTTCACAGAGAAGAGCATTCTTCTTCATATCAACGTGTTACGTTTAAAATGAACAGCCCAGTGAATAGTAAGAACGGAGGTAATAGAATTTACCACTGTGTGAATAAGAACTGTGAAATGGCTGCTATGTAATATTCCGCCAATCATTATTACCTGCAAAATCTCAATGATTTTCAATTTGGTGTCCATTACAATCACATCTTCACTGTCTGAGGTGTTGGCTTGCTTGCTTGGGTGAATGCTTGGTTGTGCATCAGGGGCACTAATGGGAAATATAGATCCTCTGCTCAGCACCATCTGGGTCATCATCTCTCCTACACCATGGATGGTCCTCATAACATTGTTTCCTATGCATTAAATAAAAACATGTATATATTTGCCATGAGTAAAGTTTGCTTGCAAAGCTATGTATCACACATACACCCATGTGGTCAAACACCTTTACAATCCTAACAGGCTTATTGAAAAACAAGCCCCTCCATTAATGATCAAAACTCAGGAGAAGAATTCATTCTAATTACCCAGTGGTTCAGGGACAAATTTTTACATGGATTTTCCAGATCATTTCTTAGAGGTCAACAGACTGAAAACACCAAAATATTTCCACAGGTCTGTAAACATGTTCAAGGAATCATGAAAAGTAGAGTGTTAAGAAATCTTAGTAGTTCACCTAATCCATTCTTTTGTCTGAAGGCACGTTATCTGCATCTAAGATGACTTCTGAAAGAAGTTTAACCTGTTTTTAAAAATATTTAACTATTTTATATTCCACATTAAACAGCTTCCTGAGGCAATTCCAGGACTTGATCATATTTATTGTTAAAAAACTTTTAGTGGTATTTATTTCATCTATTGCTGCAATATATGACCTTGCTTTGTGGACAGGCAGGAGTTCATTTTCCATGCGTACTCCCACTGCTGTCTTTGGCATGACAATTGGAAATATTATATGTGGTTGACAGTAAGGTTGCTCTTGGCACTGGAGAAGCTGGAAGGAGACTATCAAGTATCTTCACAATAAGAATAAAGATTTGAGGCTGTGCAAGTCTGATCAATCTCTGTATGACAGGCCACAAACTAAAGTCAACGCCACTAGCCAACCAAAAGGTCTCTTCAAAAGGTCTCAGGAGAATGCCAGGCCCTAAAAGGCTGCCCTGAAGCTCAAACTAGTAGCTATAATCACAGTGCCCTGCATATATTATACCTGAGGGAAAAAATGTTTTACACTCATGTGGCAAGAACCTTTATGCCGTCTAGTTGCCGTGATACCTGTGACTGGTGCCAGTTCAGCAAAACCTACCAAGACATACCAGCTGTTCCCCTAGATTATACTGGTCTTTCTGTATAGTGAATTTTGATATGAAAAGCGTCTCAGTGAATCAATTACTATCTTCTTCCAAAGGTTGGAAAAAGAAAGAGTGAGAGTATCATGCTACCTACCTACATGAATTCATTTTCTTTCTTGCAAAGTACACATCTGAATGAAGGGAAAAAAGGATGACACCTTTTCTTCTCAGAAAGAGTGCCAAGACCTAGACTACACCAAAGGCAAACAAAAGAATGGAGGAAATGCAGCTTTGCTGAGGTAAGCTGGAGTAGTTCTTGTATGTCTTTTAGTACACTTTAATCACCATAGAGCTGACAAGTTTTACTCACATTGAAGAGACCCTCTTCCCAGATAATTTTCTGTAAAAAGCCAAACCAATATTTTATTATGTTAGCAGTATCCTCCTCTTATGCCCTTCTTTTTTCAATCCATAGAACTCAAGTACTGCATGCTGGGAAAGAGGATGCCTTCAGCCCCAACTTTAAAGGGAAAACACACAAAGAATTGGCTTTTTCAAAGTAAATAAGGCAGATTAGTGTCACATTTGAGGTCCCATTTGGCATCTGGTCTGGTGTGCAATCACTCTGAATTGGTCGTTTGAAAATAGTACTTCAAGTCCCTACAAAGGAGGGGAAAAAAACATATTTCTGTCTTTGCATGATGTCAAGAAAAGAAGCAGCTAGATGTCAAACTAGGGGCTAGATCCTCACATTAGGCAGGCAGAGAGAGTTCTAACTGCTTACACCAGCATAAAACAAATAAAATCATTTCAAATACCCTCCGTGCTGCAAAGTGAAAATGGTGCATTTTCCTTTCAAATGAAATAAAACTATTGGGGAAAAACATAGTATGGATCTACCTCTCTCTTCCTCTCCTTGCCCCCTTTCTCCTGGTGTGCTAAGCATTTATTTGCATTGACCGTCATTCAGTACACCTGTGTAAAACTGGATTACTAAGTGGAAGACCTTCAAGCCTTAAAGCAGTTTCAGTTAAAATAACTTTTTGCATTTTCTTTGTCTCCAAGCCATGAAATAAATGCCCTCATTCATATCATCCCTTCTCTGACGCTGACTGATAAGCCCATGATGAGACCTACAGGTTGTGCAGCTGCTTCATGGCCTGTAATACCCCTGCTCTGCATCTCAATTGAGAAGTCATCATCCTCTCTCCCACAACATCCCTTTCACTCAGTTGTACAGAAGTGAATATAAATAGCAACACTGCTATTTGGAAAGCTCAAGAATTTTTAACAACTTAACAATTTGATTTTTAACAACTTCTGCCAATGGGGTTACCAGCTGATACTGAAAACACTTAAGTCTAAGAGAAATCCAGAAGATAATCTTCTCAAAAAATGGATAAAACTGCAGTTTGTCACAGATGAGACAGAAGAATTCCACTTTATCTTGAAAAGTTTCTGCCCACCCTTCAGGACTGAAGTCCACTAGGTGTACAGTTAACAAAAGAAGGTAGTGTCTTTTGGACAAGGAGTCAGACATCATCTTGAGTGGACCCCATGCTCTTGGAGAAAGAAAGCCGGGATTTTGCCTAGAGCATACATCTTCCTTATTTCTCAGCTATCACTAGGGTACTGCACAAGCACTGAAGCGAATGGGATTCAGTTCCCTCTGTGACTGAGGAATTAGTCACCCCCTCTACATTTCAGGATCACCTTCATAAACAAGACTACTTTATCCATCTCTAAAAAGGCCAGTGAGAGGCCTGATATAACAAAGACACTCAGCTAATGTGATGATGGAGCCTATAAAAGCATCTAGGAAATAAAAAGAATTTGGATGACTGCTCTTCTTTCCCCTTATCCATGCAATACCAGTGGTAAAAGATGGTACAAATCAGTGAGCAGTAGTTATGAAGCTACTTCCCACCAGCATCAGTAATAAGGATAATCCCTCTCTTCACAACATTCCTTTACTACTGACCTTCATGCAACTGATCTAAACAGCTATAGGCAGGAAAGCAAAGGAGGATTAAGGTGGTACTTATTATCACTGCCATTTCAAATTGTATTTCGTTATTGCATAGGAAAGGATTTTAGTGAGAGAAAAGGGTACTTGATGCAGTTTAGTATTTACAGCTGAAATGGGTAGTGACTCAATGCTGCATTATTTCAGTCAGTAACAAGGTGTCACGGATAAACCTGTATTGGAAAACTTTTAAACTAATTGCCTCATGTTACTATTATTTTCAATTAACTCAGAGCAGATTTTGGAAGAATGTTCCCAGAGTGAAATACAGCAACTGGAGCAATTCAGCTTTCTTTTCAGGAATAATATTTTAACAGCTGTATCTTGAAGGGTGCTGATGAAATTCAGCCATCTCTTAGGAGTAGACAGCAGGCACCCAGCACATTCGTGCATGGTAATGAAGCAGCTGACTTCATCCCAACACTGGGTGGAACTGCTCTGTTCTGCAAAAGAAGCCATGAGGATCATTCATGTACATAAAGAGTGGGCAGCAGCTTCTCTTCCAGAAGAGCCCCCAGTAATCAGCCCTTCTTGTGCTCAGTGTTACCTGTCCAGTGTTGGAAGTCTAGACCATGTTAAGCATGGATTTAAATCTGTCACTCACAAACATGAGGGGCCAGCAGCAGTCTTGCTAGTGAGTTCTTTCTCCTTTCTATGCTTTTGTGTTCTCTCAGCTTTAATACAGTTATCTCAGCAGGGAAGGGTATGAGCCTCTGAGGTAAGGCATGCAGAAAGGTTACTGCGGCTTAAAAAGTGACTGACTGCATGTCAGCTAAGCCTGCAACAATGCAAGACAAAATACACTGGCTCAATAAAAGAGACTTAAGTTCTTAGTACATATACACAGAATGACTAAAACAATGGAGCTCTGATCTTAGTTACAGCTCCAAAGTCCTTCCTGAATATCAATGCCCAAGGAAAAATTAACTTACTGCCTCAGCTAGTTAACTGAACTAAATGAGGAGAGATAGCAAACAGGTGTGAACCCTGATTACTTTTCCATGGACTTTGCTACAGATACCCGATGAGAAGCCCGAGCTGTGCTTTCATATGGTACTGCCACCCTCAATGTGCTGACCACAAGCATTTGTTGTCTTCTTTAAGATCAAGGTATTAACATTTATATATGGCTGAGAAATGTCGCAGGGAGAGAACGGCCATTGCACTGTTGTAAGGTGCCAGTGTGTACATCCAACCACTTCTCTCACTAGCAAACCACTGCAAAGTTGCTCAGAGCTATGACTGACCAACAAAGGACAAGAACACAAGGCACTCTCCATGAATCGTCTTCCATTCTTCCAGCTTTCCTTTCCTCACCCTAATTCTTCCCCCTGCCTCCTCCCTCTGCCAAGTCAACTCAGATGTCAAGAACCTTCCGTAAGCAGTGAACCCGTCAGGAATGCCTCCTGTTGAATGTGTGGTCTCACAAGGATAGCCAATGGAAGAGTGAAATCACTGAACACACAAGCAGTAATTTAAAGGAGCTGCAGACTGACAGGCACTGAAAGAAGAGGAAAGAGAAGAATGCCTGTCATGTTTTGGAAAGACAACTGTGCATCCTCTTTTCATTACTTGTTATTACAGTGATCACAACTTTCTACTGAATATCAGTTTCTGTCACAAAACTGTAGCACATAATCTCATACAGTTTGGCACAATTCACAATGCAGCGGCCTCTCTGAGAAGAAAGACTTTTCTGAGGAGTCAATTATGGGAAAAAAATAAAACCACCCAAGTAATCAGAACAGTGGGTAATTTGACACTTCATTTTCTATATAAACATATTTTCTTGATAAGTCATTTACTGGTTGCAGGAATCCTAAAAGCAGAATATAAAAGTAAACAACAATCTGCTATGTTATACAGTATGGATGGTAAGTGACAAAATACCATATTCAGAAAGAAAAACAACTGTCAAAGGCAGCTGGCAATTCGTGCCTTTTCTTCAAAATGCTCCTAGCCAATTGCTGTGCAGCATCCATGGTTTGCTTCCCAGTACAACAGCATTTCAGGTATTTCACAATTAGTGCAGAGAACCATACAGTACCTTTATATTATTTGCCAGATGCATCAAGCCTTACAGCTCTGTTTGTGAAAAAGGTGTTAATATTTACAGGTTTTCTACAGAATTTGCTCATAAAAACAGCAGAACCTACCAGAAACAGACCAAGAATCACACTTTATATCTTCATGAAACCATTTTTCATTACTCAATAACTAGCTGACCTCAGGTAAGACTCACAGAAAACCTAATGCATGACTTAAGGGCAGAAGGTGAGGTCACTTCCATATTGTATACAGCCCTCAGAAGTAATGAGGCAAAACAAACAAAAACCCCAATAATAGGCAATGCACATGACACAGTTAAAACTCATCCCTTGAGTGAATCTGGCCACCTCAGCCTCCACTGACCTACAGTACATCCACAAGTCCTCCCTTTTTGCATACAAAATCATCACAGCACAGCCACGGTGAAACTCCACCAAACTTCACCTTCTTCCGACATTCTGAAGATTCTGTTGATGTTGCCTATCCCCAACACCACACAGCAGTGTCAAAAACACAACTTTCATACCATGGATGTTAGACAAAGAGAAAAATACATACATCAGCACGCTGGCCTTGAAGGTATGGGAATCAAGCCCTGTAGACAAGTTACATCTGTGAAATGGGTATCGATTCCTAGAAGAGGAATAGTCTCTGGAATCACATTAGTGCACAGGTCTCATGATGAGGGAAAGAATAAGGAAGGAAAAGAAATGGTCCATGCCAGAGAATTAAACTCTCAGACTGACCTCCCCCTTGGCCTAACAATATTCTCCACTGAACAGCAGCTGCTTCACTGCAGACATCTGTGATGAACACAGCTAATTTTCCTAAGGGTTAAATCTTTTTTCTCTTGTAACCCTCTTTTTATTTTCATTCTCTTGTAAACTGCTGGCATGAATTATTGCTCCAGTCTGCCAGGCAGCCACTGCCTCATTAGCTCTGCTAATCAAACTATGCCTCAAGAAGATACTTCAAATTGTTAACTAGGCAAAAGAGCAGCTAACAGACATGGATGCAAGTCTGAGAAACAATACTAATTTCTAATAGTCCTGGATGAAATCTGGTCCTCCTTGGTCACAAAGACCCACAGGCACAACAGAAATGGCAGGTCCAAGCTTGTTGTCAACCATGTTCTAGTAGTGATCTCACTGCTGCTTAAGCACTATGCATCTCTACCGGCAGCCAAGAGGGCTGGAAGAAAACAGTACCTTATCTTCTTGCTCAGTTAAAGCTGAAGGACTAAACAGGCTACCAGGATGTATCAAAGGGACAGAAGACTGGACAAGAGTCCAAAAACATGCTGATATACAAGCACTCCTTGCAGAGGGATGGTAGCCCACCAGTGCTGGTGTCTTCAGGAGAGAGCAAGAGCTCCCCATTTTGACCCCTATGAGGGTCAGATCCTTTGGGGTATATCACAACAAAGCAGCAAAGCTTGCAGTATGACACAGGTCACTTTTCCTGCTACATTTCAAGGAAATGTTCCACAATCTCAGGACACCTACAGACAGTCAGTCTACAAGAGGAACATGCTCTCAAGCTGAAGATCTAGACATAATGGGAAGGACCTGGGATATTTGGCTACCTGTTTCAACAGGTGAAAGACGGCATCTGTTGGGCCAGTTATGAGAACACATTTTATGTGAGAAGCACATAAAAATCAGAGAATCAGAGGCAGGAGCAATTGGAGCTTATTACAGGTAAGTTTTTAAAACCTGTTTTGCAGAAAGACTGAGCATAGCCTTCCTTTGTGGAAGTGAACTGAAAGATTCTGATCAGTCAGTGGACACTGGCTCAGGAAAATTGTAGCCATTAACATAGAGCTCCTGAGGAAAAGACATGCTCCACAGATAATGCATGCTTGTACCACCAAGGGCTCTTTCACATTGATGCCCAGCACTGTAAATTGCATCCCAAGACATATGCAGCTTCACTTCAAGGATGTATTTCCTTGCATGTCATTATTCTCATTCCCAAACAATATTAACTAAATAGCACTGGACTGCATGGCAAAAGTGTAGCTTGTCTGCTAATACTGCCATGTCATTTCATCTTTCAGACCTGACATATGCTGTAGCTGCATGGCTTGACTGAAATAAGTTATTTGAAATATCAAATCACACCTAGAGAAAGATGTGCATTTTAATTCACAGAGAATAAATAACCGGTATTGGACAAGACAGATTGGCTCCTGAATGATACAGCAGGGTGCACTTAGTAGGAAAGCAATGACGTTACCTTTTAATTAAAATTGCAAGAGATTATAATGTTCTTGAAAGGTGCCAGAATGACAGCACTACTAGATGAAGTTCTCACTTTCTGCTTAAGAAAAAAATGCCTCATTAGGATACAGGTAGTATATGTAAACCCCAGATTTTACAGAATCTAAAAGGGAAAAAAGAAACAGAAAAAAGGTTCAAATAACCTCAAAAAATTATTCAAAGTTAAGACACTGATTGAAAAAAAAAGTTGGATGCAACATTTTCAAGTCAATTCATTTTTAGGATGCAATCTAGGTAAGAAGCCTTTCTGAAAATATAGATCTTTTCTTTTTCCAGGATTCTATCTCACAAATGTTTCCAGCCAACTTTCCCCAATCTGTCTTCATCAAGTAAGGTCACACCTGAAAACTACATGCACACTAATTTAATTCCAATTACAGTAACTGACAGTGGCATTAAAATCAAGCTTTTGAAAGGGAGTAAGGCATAACATTTACAGTAACGTAAGGATCTTTTCAGTATCTTTGCAGAACCAAGCTAGAGAAACTCACAACATCAAGGACTACCTCAGCCACCAAGGGGGCTCAAAATTTAAGCAAAGGATGGAAAAGGACATCTTGAGGTAAAAGGTTAATTAAGTCTTCATGCAACTTCCACTAAGCCTGAAAATACATCCCATTTTGCAGATTTGCTTCAACACTTGTCATATATACTTCTTGACTTAGCAAGTAGCTTTACTGAAATAAGTGGGTCTATTTAAAAAATAAATATTTAACAGACAAGGTTGCTGGCTGTAAATTTGGCTGTTTTGCTTTTGAGGTGCACAACTCCAGGCAGGCTTTCCAAAGCCAAGACCCACCTGATTCTTACACCCATCATTAATATATTTGTACCCACTCCCAAAATCCTGACTACAGTTTTCACAGTGTGGAGCAGTGGCCAAAACCAGTAGAGAGCCAAGCTCACCAGTTCTCTACAACTTCACATTATAAGAATCAGGTGGTGGGAGTTTTTGTTGCTACAGACCTGGAACAGATCAATGTCAACAATGGAAAGGCAGTATACCCTATCTTTCCCCACATCTATTTAGCACTGAGTTTCCCATAGAAATCAATACTTTAGAACAGAACTAAAATGTGAGACCTAAAATAAACAGATCCTACCCAAAATTCTGAACTTCTATAGGGCTGCCACCTTGGATCTACTACAGCTGCAGAATAGGAATTACATGACTTTTCCATTTGGAGAGACCCATCAGGTCATTTGTCCTACAACCTGAAAATCAATTGCATTTCTGCAGAGGTGTAATTACTGAGAAAATATTGCTGTTAAATATCCATTTAATATAAATTTATGTAAATTTACAAGACAGTGATAAAAATTACAACATACAGAGCCCAAGCTGGTATTCAGTAGCACTTTCCTACATTAGAGTTACAGCACATTTGTTTATATCATTAAACCATCAGTCCCCAGCACCATGGCTGGCTTTCAATGTTTGTCAAAAATGGGACTTAGACCCATTTACACCTCAAAGACTGAAATACGTGTTTTTACTGAATTAAAGCTAATGCTTAGACAGTTGTGATCACTGATTCATTAAATGCACCGATGCATTAAAAAGATTTAAAAAAAAAAAAAAATCCAACTTTTATAATCCCCAGAACTAATAATTTACTTTCACATGTTATTAGTATATAATCAAAATCACAATAGATACAATCTTGCCTTTTTCTGTGTGGTGGGTTTTTTTTGTTGGTTTGGTTTTATTTTTTATAACATCAACGTAATGAGCTTTGCAACCAGGAGAAGGTAACTTCCTGTAAGAAACAAGCTCTGTAAATCTGCATATCCCTAGATCAATCATGTGTTTGAGGGGCATGTACCTGCAATACTCTGCTTTCAATGGTATGATATGAATGTTGCAAGTATTGGGCCTGCCAGAGAGGATGCTGTCTAGCGAGACCCTTGCTGCAGTCTGGAAAGATATGGGAGAACAGAATCCGACCTCCTCTAAAGGCAGGAAGAAATCATCCTCACTCCTAATTGACTGGAGGGAGGGTTCCCACCATCCTGAATGAGGGCAGGGAACAATCCATCTGTCTGTATTTTATGTAAGTTATGAATAAGAAAACTCTGAAAAAAATCAACAGACCACCCTGATTTTAGAAAATGCCAATACATTTTCAAAAACCACAAAAAAACAGGCCAAGTTATTTTCTGTTGTAAGCTTTTGTACTTTACTTGTACTTAATAGCCTAAGAGACCAGTATTGAAAGTTAAAAGGAACAATAAAAATCCAAGTCAGGTAACTGATAGAACAACTTACACGTTCCCAACAGCTCCACTTTATAACAAAGAGGTTATCTGTGTAAAAGGAAAAGGGAGACCTTTGATGTTCAATCTTATAAGTACTATAAAAGTGAAAACAATGCATGCCTACAGTTTCGCCTGGTGAACAATGCTTACTATCACAGTTGGGGGGGATCTAGATAAAATTCCTGAGACCAATTTCTCTGTTGGCCTGTTCATTCCCTAGGGGTCTTGGACAAGGTGGATCCAGACTCCTTGGTAACATCAGTACTTCTAGGGTCAAACTTATTTGAGTAGATGTGACTGCACAAGATGCAAAAATACCCCTGCTCTTTCCCCTTCCCCCAGAAAAAAAGTACCAGAACATCATTAGGACACATGAGCATCCAATATACAGGCCTGTTTCAGCAACCCTAATACAATAAGGTCTCCCTGTCACAGACTCAAGCCCAGTCTCAAGTCAGGACTCACTTATCCTTAGCATCATCTACAGTCCAACACATGCAGAGGCACAGAAATTCCAGCCCACCACCACTCAGACAGAAAACATAAGCACTGTGGGCTCAAGCACGAGTTCATTAAGTCTGAAAAGACTGGACACAGAAAGAGCCATGTACACTACAGCACAAGCCAGAAAATCCCTTGAGCTCAGCTCTGTCTAGCTCAGTGTGGACACATCACACCTCAGCTACAGCTAGGCGATACCTAGCAAAGCAGAGAGCACACAAGCAGATCAAACACTCTGTGTGTTCAAACCTTCTCAGTACCCTGCAGCAAAGTCAAAATCAGGATGCGTGTGCAAGACAACCACGGGGCTGGTTTGAAAGGACTGCTACCCAGTAAAAGTTACTTTGTTTTCTTTTGTTTTTAAGTTAATTTATGCCTGCCAAACTCCTGCCCCTACAGTCTGATTCAGCCCTCACCAGCAGGCTTACACGCAAAACAAAGAAGTTACAAAGAGTTGACATTTCAGCCACAGCAGTTGTCTCCAGAACGTCAGCAACTACAGTACCTGGTGCTTTCTTCCCGAGTTCCCTTTCTAATCTTAATCTGCAACTAAAGTGAATGCTCATTGTGTTTTGTGGGTTTTTTTTTTAATGAAAAGTACTCCTCTGTTTTGAGTAATACATTCTTCAGACGTGAAATATGTTCTTCAGGCATGAAGTTCTATGAGCTGAGTGCTCAAAATTAGTGACTAGGAGTTAAAAAAACTGCCTAGACTGCTTTTAAATTATGCATCCTTGCAACATACGCATCTTCAAAGCCTAATGCTGCCCATGGGTATGTAAATATGCACCTCCAGAGAAAGAAGGAGGAATGGTAAGTTGCTTGGGCATAGCAGTTAAATATTAAGATCATTCCAGTCTCAGCTGGAAAGTGAATGCACAAATTTATGTGTTTCATGATTTGGCAATAAGAAAAGAAGAGGGAGGCTGAAGACAAGATATGACCATTCAAAGATGGGCATCCTTTTCTTTTATCATAGACTGTAGAAAGCCTCTCCAGCAAGGGTTACAGCTATTCCTGAAATTTCAATGCCTATTTTTAAGATGAGACAGCACAGCCAATATGTCTATCTCTGATCTCCTTTAAGATGGCAGACACAACTGACAACAATATGAGCTAGCAAAAAGACCTCTCTAAAGGCTTTATAGACATACAGTTGGCAGGAAAGGGAGGGTAAGAGAGGTGGGGAAAAACAACAACAACAACAGATTCCAAAAGAACATCAGTGGATTGTAACACCCTGCCCTGAACTGATTCCAGTGTTCAAAAGATAAACATCCCTGGAGATAACTACAGCCGAGAAAGAAGTTTAAAGAATCTGTACGAAGACTGAAGCTAATCAAAGATACACAAAAATCCCACGTTTTTTTCCGTGCCTTGTCTACTGGAAGAACGTGACACAAAACAAGAGATGCGTAACAAAAGTTTCCAGCAAGGCTCCAGGCAATGGTTTAGTGTTACTAACAAGGCTACCGAGTTCCCATTTGCACGGTGGTGCCATTTTGTGCATTCCTTCACACTCGTTTATTTCAGAGTAAATTCATGAACATGGAATTGCTCTGGAATTTTGTACAACTGAGAGTAGATCTGTTTGCACTTAATGGGTGGTTCTTCCCTCTCCTATATAGCCTGAAAGGAAACCCTTCAACAGAAATAAAAGGGAATTAAAGATGAAATATAATTTTGTGGGTAATGAATGTGAGTAAAAACATTAAACAAGTGGTCTAATCAGGATTAAAGACTTGAGCAGAGAGAGAACTAAATAGAAGAACCGTATCTGCATGTTCCATGTTGCCAATACGCCAAGATTGTATCTGGAGCCAAACTGTGTCCAGAGCTATTTAAGAAGAGAGTCTGCAATGCAGTATTTCAGGGACAAAAAAGCAAAACATAATTCCGAGTGTCTGAACGTTCAGTCTTTGTCTAGCACTGTAGAGGGACTGCAGCCGGCTGTAGCATGCCTTAGTGTGCACAGCATTGCAGGAAAGACTTAAGGGGCTTTTGGTAAAGTGCACTGGCAGCAATGGAGGAAAGATCAAAAGAACCAAGCATAAGACTTCTCGGAGATGACAGTGACTATCTACACTTCTCCAGAGTGTATGAACCTCAAAGAAGGAAAGTTATGAAGGATGGTACACTCACATAGGGCATCTGTAGAAGCAACTGAGCAGAATGATGATAAGGAAAATTCAAGGCTGGGAAAAGGCGTCGCAGTGAAAATACAAAATAATTGTTGTTTCAAACAAGACAGCTCATCCTTTTTGTTGCTGTGGGCCAGCTGGCAGTGCAATGACACTTACAGCAGCCACATATTAAAACAGAATTTGCCATCTGTCTCCTGAACCTTCAGCCCACATGACTGTCACACCTCCCATCCACACACACAGGAAAACTAAACTGCTAAGTTTCAGCACTTTCCTGGCATGCTCACTCTTCAACCCAGTTTTAAGCCATGGTAGAAAAGGCAGTGGGACATACAGTATTGTCCTAGAATTGTCAGACAGCCACTCTGGTCTGGATTTAAAAAAGAATATCCTAAACTGACAAACACATCCAGAGGATGGCCTCATCCGGACTCCTATCTGGTGCTTCTGCACTTGTTGGACCAGAAACATCTTATTCTCCTTTTAAATGAAAGGCTAAGATGAATAATAAACACTTGTGCCGTATATGAGCCATCTTAATCGGTGTGGCCATACAAATGCTATCTGCATTTGGTTGGGATGTTCAGTGCAATGGATGGCTTAGATCCAGATTTGAAAGTTCAGTTACAAACAAGAAAAGGAGAAGCAGCACCAACACAGCAGCCATAAGTCATGAAGGCTGCAGCTTTGTTCAAAAAGTTCCCTTTGTAGCTGACCATCCTAATGTACCCTGCAGCAACATTCCTGTTGGTGGGTCATTGTGTGAATAAAGAACATTGGAAGATCAATGAGATGTTCCATGAATTATGTCCAACCTAAATAATGAATTCCACACTGGAGTCTTTGCTGCTTCTCTTACCTCCATCCTGAAACTTGCTTAATCTTTCAAAGTATGATGATATAGGAACTTGAACAATATCTAGGATGGCAAGGAGCGTCCGGGTCAGTCTCAGAAGCTCACTAAAGCTATAAAAGCCAAAGTATATGAGGTTTCGAGCCAGATGTACCACCTGTAAGAAAAACAAATGAAAAATGAAGGTGATATCAGAAACCTTTGGGGTATTTGGCTGTGCAATACAGTTGTATTTCACACAGCAGCTTTCAAAGAGATTCAGATCTAGAGTGCAATCAAAATTAGTGCATTAGTGATTTAAACGGGCCTTGGACTAAGACTAGTGACATTAAATGTTTTTCAGAGTTAGACAGAACAACTGGCCAGTCAAATGAAACCAGAAAGCAAAACCAACATGAGAATTAGGAAGGTTTGAAAGGATACAATTGTATCTGGGATAATATATAAGATCAAGAGGAAAGACTCCAGGAAACGGTTTAAAAAGGAAGCAGCTGTGGAGAAGATGGAAGTCAGAACAGTAAGATGATAGCTGTAAGTTTGAACAGAGGTGATTTCAGATGACCTGAGGCAGGCGTGCCAAAGCTTGGGAGGCAGGTTGCAGGAAAAACTATAAAAGCTGCAAGCATTTCCCCTTTATTCAATGTTGCTTGAATCTAGAATAATTAGGCCTATCTAAAGTTTCTGTCAGGAATTTCAAACAATATTTAAAAACAGTAATAGGCCATTCAGAGTATTTCCTTCAGTGTCATACCATACACAGAGAATAGGACTTATATTGAGGAATTCCTTCACGCTTCACTAATGTTGAGAGAAAGGATATACTGCCGTTCACCCACACACATATCCTTCCTTTTGCCAGAGAAATGCAGCCATCTCAGGAGAAGGAAGGAAAAATACAGCTGTTTGGCAGCAGACAGTAATGTTATTTTCTGCAACAATGGTCATCACCAAGAACACTGGAATTAGGAACTGGTGCTTCTTTAGGACATTTTACACAAACATTATTCTGCGACTAGCTTTATTTTGGAAGAATCAATGTCATCTGAAAGGAGGAAGAATACCATAAGTAGGATGCAGAAGTAGTACCTCAAATGTAAGTTTATTTTTCTCTTTGTCTCCAAAAGGAAAGGGCTGATTTACAACTTCTTTCAAGTACTCTTCTACAAATTCCATAGTTAGTGCAAACTTCCTCTTCATTTCATTCCTTGAAGAGTCTGTGAAAGAATCATATCTACAACACAAGGCACAGAAGGAAGGAAATTAAACACCTATAATATCAAGATCTGCTGTTATAAAGAAAAAAATAAACCCATCACAATGCTATGAAATTACTGTCAGTTCTCTAGTTCTCTGTAAGTAGACGGGATAGAGGTCAGTTGGTTCTTCATAGACACATAAAGATGCACAAGTCTTCCCTCCAGCAGTACCAGGAAGGGTTGCAGTGAACAGGAATAACAGAGACAGGAAAATATCACAGTTCTGGCAGATAGCACTCTTAAATCTTGCTGTGGCAATTCAATAAGTCACTAAGTCTCAGCTGTCCTCCCTACCCATCATACAGAATTTGCTATTTCCACAAGACTGCAGATCAGGAAAGCAGCGTGGGACAGTCAGCTTCCTCCTTTGCACCACCAACTAGGACTGATTTTTCATATATGTCAAAACAGTCCTTCATCTCATTAACAGAAGCAATTCTGTCTGCTGCAGCACTGCATTTCTTCCTGTTTGTCTCTTCAGCCAGAAACTGGCTGTCTGGGTGTCTAGCCCAGTGGTGCTGCTCCACCAAATCAATTAAGCCAGAGAAGGTTTCCACTAAGTCGTGGGAAACCTTCTCCCATACTTTAACACATGCTTAAGTACTTTGCTGGATGGAGGCCAAAGCCTCTGTGAACTGTTTCTGGGGCAATAATGATACCTAACTCTAAATTCTGGCTTTCCAACTGTGGCTTTCAGTTGAGCTTGAAGTATAAAACCAAGTTCTAGCCTAACAAGCCTGTAATGTTAGGTACAACTAGATTACTTCAAGTTCTGTTGGTCTGAGGAATGGCCATACCATTTTTCCCTAGCTTCTTCCCCATAAGAACACAGTGCAAAATGAAATTGAAATATTGCCATGTAAAGCTACCCATGGAAGTTTCTAACAGTAACAATAATTAATAGCTCTGTGCTCTGCAAATGAATACCTTTTCACATACGTACGCATCAACATTAGATATCTACAACCATTTTTTTCTGAGACTAAACCCTACAAAATGCTTTTGTACTTCAGCTTGAAACACTTTCAACTCACTCGTGAATCGTGATCTTCGTAGGAATTTCAGTCCACAATCTGGCATATCTGACAGGCACCACAGATTCCTGAGGATCCCTGTCCACATGCATGTGTAGCATTAGCCGACAAAATGAAGCCCGGAGGTCATAAGGGAGGCTTTCATCAGACATACATCGTAGGATCAAGTCAACCGACAGCTGTGCAGAAATCTGGTTGATGGCGAGATATTGGCGGTCCAGACACATTCTTGCAAAGAGGTTCAGTTGGTACCTTAATAAAAGGTAATAACATATGGTATTCAAAGAAATCAGTTGAAAATGGAGCAACGTACAACAGATTCTCACTTTAAAAGCCTGGTGTCAGCCTTTCTGATATAAGTCCTAAAAAAGTAACAAGAGTGACTTCGCTAAGCAAGGGATCGACTTGCCATTAAAAATGATAATGTTAGGCTCCAGCCCCCACGAAGACTGGGCTCCTTGAAACTGAAAGGAAGCATTGTTCAACGGAAGGCTGAAGCATCTGGACTATTTGTTTTCAACCTGCTCCATGATCCCATTTCCCCCCTAATTCACAGGACACACCTTCCTCAGAGCATGCCTTGCTTCCAGGACAACAATACAGCCCAATAAATAAAAGAGAAGAAGTGAAATGGTAGAGACACAAAGAGCTGTCGTGAGCAAAGAAAACTCAAGATTTGTCTGGAATAGACAGCAGAGATTGTGATTCCTAAAGGAAAATCTTGAAACAAACTTTTAATCCTGCTTTCTGGCATGACTCAACTTCCTTTTTTGATACTGGGAAATTAAGTGGATAGGAACAGCATCAAGTTTACATTTTCTTCCATTTGAATAAGAAGGTTTTCACCTGTAGTAGGTAAGAACTTCTAAATCGGCTTTTGTGCCTTCCTTCGCCTCCTGAGCCAGATGCCTGATGGCTTTGCCATGAGGCTCCTTGTTACTGTCAATCCAATAAAGCCATACTTCCTCTTCATCAATGTCATCTGAGATGACTGGGCATTCCAAGGGGTTGTCCATTTGTGTTGAAACCAGCCTGCAAACACAAACCATTCACAATGGAGCCACTAGCAAACTGCTACAAATTCATAACAACAGAGCAAGCAACAAAAAGGTATCTTCTGATTATGGATGCTCACTTGGTCTGAATGAGAATGTCAGCATTCCCTGGGCTCAGCATAAACTTGCAGATGAGTTCCTGAGTTACTGGTATTGCTGTGGTGTTAGATACACACAGGTCTGACAGATAATCCAAGAATCTGCATTCAAAAATCCACAGATACAACAGAAGACAAAACTTAAAATATGACACAGAAACATTGCAGAGGAAATCTCTAATATCCATCATTAATATGCTCATGGGAGCATATATCGCAAAATTCATCAACACACGATCTTTGCTGATTCATACTTTTGTAACTCACAACAGATAAAGATGAATAATAGCTTTAAGAGCCAGCCTGAATTGTTCTGAATGATCACTCAGGGAGAGAAAAGAAAAACATCCCAAGTTTGACAATTGTCAGCAAATCAAAAGCCAAAGACTTGTGCCAGAACTTAAGAGCAGCCTGAGGCTGTCTTAAATTTGGCTGGCAAGAGACCTCTACTGAAGGCTCTCTTCCTTGTAGAGAATAAGAAGCAAAAGTACACATTCTCACCCATCTTCCCCATCAGGTAGCATTTACCTCCCTAATGCAAGTAGCAAGGAGATGTAACTTGTCCTGGAGATAGCCATGTGCCTTCACATGAACTCCATTGCACTGGAGGAGTTCATACCTCCTCAGTTTAATTATACCTTTTAAACTCCCTGAAGTGACACAGCCAACAATGAGTGAAGATCTGTCAGAACCTGAAGACAGGACCTCTGTATTCAAGGAGGTCACTCCAAGTAAAGCAGAAATAACAAATCTTTTCATGGAAATCAGTCTCCCACAAATTTGTCTCTCAAATTTAGGTCTTCTGATATTTAACAAGGTTCAGGCTGAGGCTTTCCTCGCAGTTGGGACATTCATTAGGTATCTGCTTCTGTCCCACTTTCATGCATTCCTCTGTGTCTATTAACAGTAGTCCATATTGCAGCCTTTGCCTCACTGGAATATAAAAAAGGCCTGTTCCCTCTATGTAGCTTCTTTTCATGACATTTGTAGGCACTGAGTATCTCTGAGCCTGCCACTCCTCTAGCAAAGGAAGGTAAAACTGGGCAAGGGGTTCAAGAGCTGGTGGGGGAGCAGGTACAAGCAGGCACACAGAGATCATATACTACACTTCCTTAGAAATCCACATAAAAAAAATTACTACCGTCAGCTATTCAAAGATCCAATAGTTTGAACCTCAGTAAGTGATCATCCTACCAGAGGGAATCAGAAAATCATTTCTGCATTAGCACAGACTATACTCCCTTCTGAAGTCTGGGAACTGCAAGGGATGAGCACCAAAAGCATTTTTAAGGTACACTCAGGAACAATTTTATCCATCACTGAAATGAAGCTTTGTGACAACAGGTAATTAACAGTGCACAGCAACATTGCATCACAAACATGACATTAAGTAAATGGCACATAATTACATAGAATTCTGGGAAGTTACCTAGTTGGAGTTAAAATGCAGGAAGGTTTTAAATTTTTGAGCTCATGCATTGTAGAGCATACTGCCACAATTCTTATTCACACAAGCAAGTGCTGCAAAATCTACAAGACTCTCCATGAAAATAACCATTGTAAGATCAAGCCTTTACTGTTCAGATTGCACCTGTTTGGCAAGATGCATTTTTCAAGCATTTACTGCTCTTGGACTTCAGCCTTAAAGGAGTGAATACACAGCAGTGGCACAATGTAGTTATGTAACAAATACTGTGACATTCTCTACCACAAGAAGAAAGTGACAGAGATTGTCAGTAAACACTAGGTTCCGTCAGCACTGAGAAGGAGCTGATTCTCATATAGTTTCCTCTTAGTACTGAGCAAATCCAACAGAGCTTAGCATGGGAGAGGCAAAACGGCTGCAGACATCTAGAAAATATTTGAAGCAGTGAAGCACCAGGACCTTGACCAATATCCGTAATCGCTAACAGAAAAATGGTATTCACAATTATAGGGGACATTATTTGGCCTTCAGTACATTAATTTCTTAGGTTTGTTTACTTCAGTAATTTTACAACTGAAAATCTAATAAGAAAATACATACATTTCCTTTATATTCTGACCTAAAGCTAATAAAAAAATTTCAAAATGAGTGAAAGTTAAGGCCAGAATTTTTCATTGGGAACAAGATCTGGTCTAGGACACATGTTCACTGGGATCTTTACTGACCTAGGCCCCTTTCAGGTCTGACCTGGAATTGCAACCTGCAGGAAAACTGGCATTAATAAAAGGTTAGAAACAATCACATCCATGTAATTGCACTAAGACTATTACCAGGAGAACCAACACAAGTGGCAGTTTCTTAGAGGAGCTGCAGAGTTATAAGAAAGTTAAATTTCCATTTGTTTCTCTTTATTCCAATCTGAACTAACCGCAAATTTTCAAAAATGCCCTGTAAAGTATAAACCCTCTTTTCAGCGAGCTCTAGTTCTGAAATGCAGATATGGTCAAATCCCAAGAACTGCATTTAGCTCTGATATTTTCTAGCACGACATGCATATACATGTAGGTTTTTTGTCTGCCAGGTCAAAACAAATTAAGCTGGGAAAAAGACAACAAAACAATGAATAGTAGGCAGATTCACAGCTACTGCAAACAGAAAAGCCTATCAATACAGAACAAGAATGTTAAGTGGACCACTTCAAACCTTGGCTCTCGATTTCTCCTGAGTAAATTAACAAACGTCTCTATTTCTTTAGCCGTGATGTGTTTCTCTAGCAGCTTTCTGTTGTTGTGCAACAAAGCTGTGATGGTGTCTTCTGCCAGAATATCATAGCCAATCTGGGACTGCATGACGCAGAAGTTCTTAGCAATATATTCCTGAAAAAATGAAAATTCCCATGATGACCTGGTAAGCAGCAATGTTTTTCTTTTAGAACCCGAAGCATCCAGCTCAATTAGCAACAATAACCCTCAAAACTTTCCTCTCTGAACTGGCATGAACAGAAGAACATATGAACACCAAAAATATGTTCCCCGGAAACAGATTCAGTGATGACTAAGTCTCTTATTCTTTCATAAGCCAAAGAAATGAATCCATAAAAACATATACAAAATTCAAGCAAATGGCAAGCAATGTTTTAAAATGAAAAAACATACGGTTTTATAACATTTAAGAAACTTTCTTTGCTGAATCTTCCTTTCCCTCCAAAGACAGAAATATTTCTGTAAAGCATTAGAAAGAAAACAAAGAAGACGTACAGAGCAGTTCCATCTTTCATCTCTAGTCCCCTTAGCCCTATAAAGTTAGTGGAGTTTTTCTCTGCTGCAGTGTGCAAAGCACTAGACATCATGTTCTGAAATAGCTCTTGCTCACAAGGAGTCTCCAGAATTGGGAAATCAGACTACCTGATAGAAAAACCTCTGGTCTGATTCACTGCCATCCCTCTACAAATATTTAAGCAACAGAAACAGACAGTTTTACAGACTTCCCACTTTATAATCCAGAGTCCAAGAGCATAATTTTAATAACAGAAAGCTCATAAATGAAACAGTGGACCCCAGTCTTGGTCTGAGCTTGTGAAAGTACAAGGTGAACCTATGATATTTATTGCTGATCATTCAATTCATATGCAAATGCCTACAAAACAAAAACACCGTTCCTCAACATGAGGCAGTATGTTACAGCGATTTCCTAATACTAACCTGCACAAAATCCAGTCCTTTCACCATTACCACTTGTAAGTGCAGAGAGTGATGTCAAACCCATGATATATAATTGTAGCAATCAGGAGGAAAATTAATTATCTTTAGTACCACTGACCTGGTTCTTCCTATAGTCCTGTTGGGAATGTCTGAGAACTCTGTAACATAATCTTAACATGTACTTGTACGGGGCATATCTCTGGTCACCTAGGTCTTCAAGTCTCAGCATTGATCCTTCACCTTTGTCCTTAAAAGGAGCTTTGAGGATGCCGAATATCTGTTCGAAATCAAAATCACTAAGAATGAAAATCAAACCCAGATTTTTGCTTAACTTACAGCTGTCAATGAAAATGTGCTCTGACAGGACCAGCACAAGGGCATGATTGACCAAAGTCAGAAGTGAATCACTGCAGTTACCTACTGTGACTGAATAGAGGAGCAGGCACAATCTCAGAAATTACAGCTTCCTGTGTTTAACTTTACATTTCCTGTCATCTTGACTGATATTGCTTCCTCTTCACAATTTTAAACATTATTAAGTGCCTTAACTTTAGGCAAATTAAGGATGAAAAGGGAGGACAACACTGGCTGCTGTCCATTCTCATCCTTTTCTCCTTTTTTTTTTTTTTATTATTTAATTTCAGTAGGCTACTTAAAGAGAATATTAATTTTCATTTACATGCAAGTTGACCCTCATACAAAAAAGGTCAGCAATCCGTAAGGGCATTAGAATTTTTCCCATATGATGAACTCTTGCAGGATTGGGACCACGGTGCAAGCTTCTTGCAAACTTTGTAAAGAATTTGCTATCAAAGCCCTAAACGTTACTGGAATCACAGGAAACTGCCATCAAACATTTTGTGTCCCCCTGTGCTTCTATCTGATCCACAGACCAAGAGGTGAGCCTTGACTAAGTAATGTCACATCTATCCAATCCAACCAGACACAAATCCAACAAAACATAAGCAAGGTTACCTAAAAAGAACATTTTCTCAGATCACTCTGTCCTACAATCTGTTTTTTAAAGCAAGTTATTAATACAGTAAGACATACCTGAGCCAGTATATTTTGCTCCCTCATTAATTTTTGTCGTTCTCTGTTTGGCTTGCTAATGACCACATCCAAAACCTCCTGCCCGTTGTTAGGCACGTCAGCAACAAAGAAAATGAGATCTTCCAGTAACTTGGTTACAAACCTAGAATGAATAGACAAATCATTATTACAGACAATCATTCAACACTTTCTGGGATTCATTAAGAAAGAAAGTCACTGTTTAGTGCAAGCTTTATCTAGCACAATGGAACTTCAATCACTGCAAAGTTAAGTTTGGCATGTACTTAAGGATTCCAGACCTTTGCTCAGCAGAAGCTTAAATCCATCACAGAGATGTTTACCAAGGCACTGAATAACCACCAGAGGGGAAAAAGGGAGAAAAATACAGGATGCTGGATTGATGAAGAGTATTCAGAAAACCAAAATCTATACAATCTGGCCTCAAGGCCCAGGAACAGTAGAAAGACAGAGTTTCATAGCCTACCAAGGATTTTTATGCTTTATCACAGAAATGGGTCCATGAAAAAAAGAGGATGGACTTCCTAGAGGAATAAAAACACTCTGTCACTAGACTATTTTCCTACTGACCTAAGAAACTCTTGAAAAATTACTATATTTGTTTCACTCTTTGCTACACAAAAGAAGACTTGGCAGAAGTGCTAAAAAGGACAGAGGCAGTAGTAATTCCTTCCATCCTACCTTCAGAGAAACCAAAAAGAATAAAAATGCAAATGAAAAAAAGAAAGTGGACCTTGCCTCCTTGTTACTAACGTACCTTGCCAGGCATGCACAGAAAGAAGTACAGATGACCACAGATTTCAATGAAACTCCATTAGAAGAGCTAGCAATATTTTACAAACAAAACCCAGCATGTCTCCTACCCTGGGGAAGCATCATCTGAATTTGGACAGCATGTAGTCTATAATTACTAAACCTGTAGGCATGCTATGAAAGCAGCTGGAAGATGCCCAGTAGATTTTCAAAGTCATCTCTGGGAGCCAAACACAAAGCTTCCATTACCCACAAGAGGGCTGGGTTATTCAGCTAAACCCTCTGAGTGAGCTTTAGCTTTAAAAATCTCAGCCCACTGGTGGAGAACAGCAAGGTTCCCCCCTATAGAGGAAGTAGTAAAGGTAGATGCAGGATGGAGCAACCAGGAATAAACTATTGGGACCCCTACTTTCCTAAGCAAGAGGGTGGTAAGACTGATAAAAGAGTTGCTTGGTTTTTCCCAAAGGAAATGACAGGAAAAAACAAATAATGGCACTATTCTGAAACCCCTGTGAAATGTTTTATGAATGTATTAAACCAAACTCCCAACATCAAGACTTGATAACACTGGGTTGCAGTAACACAGCAGTGCAACGTCAATAGACAAGTGTCACACCTTGATTATGTCATATCCCTCTCTGGTTCAACTCAATCGTGACATGGCCCATCAGCTTTTCAAGGCTGAGTACCAACACCCAAGCCATTATAGATTTGCCTGTTACTATAAATCCTCAGCCTGATATTAAACCATCTGGTCTAAGTGCTACTGACAACTGACAGCAAAAATTCAGTTTTATCACCAAAACCGAACATTTTCAGCAAAACGCTGTGTATGATGAACGGTGGAAAAGAAGTTACAAATTAACACTGCCAGAGATGCTGTCTAACATTCTGTTTAACAACAGACAGCTGAAAACAAGTAGGGAACTAAATCACCAGCAGTGGGATATATTTGGCTACAATGTGCAGCAAAATCCCTTAATTCAGGGGCAGGTGTGAAGAACAGACATTTTAATAGCACTACAGCTGAAACACTGATGAATACAAAGGTAAACACCAAAATGATGTAAAATAGGAAAAGAGAACAGGGAAAAAAAAAGTAAGAAAAGAAAGGGACTAACTGGGGCAGCTTCTCGATCACTCTGAGACTTTTCTCTACTTTTCTTGCAGCATGAATGTGCAGTACAGTGAAGTCCTCACAAATGAAGAGTCCTGCCCTGCTGCCCACCATATATTTGGCTTTCTTGAACATGAGAATCAAATGCAGTGGACCCCTATATTACAGCTCAGAAGTGTGTTATCAAAGGAAGCTAAGACAAACACCTCTGCATTTGCCCAGGGAGCTGGGGCCATTTTATGTGGCCGGTGAACTGGGGAAGTGCTGTTTACCTTCATTTTACGGATGATATACACTGACCAGCCTGAGGTGCAGCAAGGATGCTCTGACAGAGATGGAACCTAACCCCAGACCAGCACTCATAGCACTGAAATGTCCTCTCCCGATTTCACAGATACTACCAAATTATCCATTACTGTGATGTCATGAGTAACAAAATACCAATTTAGGAGGGAAAAAAATAAAACTCACTAACCTCCTTTCATTCTGGGTTATTGTTCCATTCTCCAGCTTTTTAACAGTTGATGCTAGAACCTTGTTTGCATCATTGGCAAAGTCCAAGTCTCTGACCTCAGACAGAGGAACCGATACAATGGCAAAAGCTTCCTTGTCCTCTTTTGTTTGGCATGTCCCAATCTGGAATAGTGTTTGTTTTAATGTGAGCAAACAATTCTCTTACCTTTATCCTAATTATTATGCATATTTTATATGTTAGAAGTGAGATCACCAGAAGAGAACTTCAGGAATGAGTTTTGGATTTCAACCCCAAGACATATGTGCTTACCTTTAACATCACAGGCCTCTCTTCATCAGTATCTATTGGAATGCTGGTACTAGTGACCCAAGTGTTAGTGCACAAATGCCTCAGTCGGACATAGGAGTTCCTAAAGAAGAACAAAGCAAACAACAAGTGGGCAAGGTGGAATGCAATACATCACACAACCATGACATGAGAGTTGAGGGCACGAGTCACACCAGTCACTCGTAATAAAAGGATAAGGGAGATACGAAAGATACTGCAGCACCCCTTTCCCTTGTTTCCTCCTTTCTTACCCAGAACAGAGCTGCAACAAGAACAAAACAGCATCTTACAATTATGCAGAATGCTGGTTTTAAGTATTTATATAAGCCTAGGAGTAAAATATTCTTTAAAGAAAAAAATTGAAAATAAAGGTGTTATAAAATCCCATCTGAATAGAAATGCATTTCATGAATAAAACCAATTCTTCTTATTTTTTTTCTGCAGAGTAATGAGCCCCTTCAAGCTGTCACAGCACAAAAGTAAAACTGACCATGGTTTCACAGCTTCACCATTACGATCTGCAAACCCATGTTCAAGGGAGCAAGCATTTACAGTACCAGTTCTCAACAGAAAATCAAGTGAACAAGGAGCAGACATGAGATTCTTCTGAATTCTTTCCATATGATAATCTATGGTATTATCAAAAAGCAGAGCTGAGAAATCAATTACAATTGAATTCTACTCTTTAAATATATTCACAGTGGTCTTCATTCACGCTCTCCCTTTCATGCTGATGGGCTTTGAGTATTCAAGTAAGCAAATTATCTGGCAAAATTTAGCATAGCAAATACACTTCAAAGCTGCATACATCAGTATTTGTGGGTACCCCGCTTTAAAATCCACCCTCGTAACAACTAGCCCCAAGTGTCTGCATGCCCATTCAGTGACAACCTACGCAGAGTGACTTATCTAGCCAATCTCAGCAACACACCACGGTTGAAATTTCAAGTATTGACAATTAAAACCCAGAAGCCACTTGCTGAATTCATTTGAATAGCAAATGTGTTCAGTGGCATCATGATCTGTCAGGGAAAGAGATGCCCAGTTTACCATACACGTTATTTTGCTAGGAACAATTCAGTTAGATCTATTAGCAGTACAGTTTTTCAAGCAGTGCACAGGGCTCAATTCTGTCCTCGTATGTGCAATATTATGTCCCTAATTTTTCTCTTCACAGACTCTTTTTAGGTGTCACTTGATTTATCCTTATAATTCTTTTACTCAGCAGTACCAAGTTTTATACATCCCTTGCACATCCATGAACACGGCTCAGATTTTAACTGAAGGATAATACTTGGTTGTGTTTGATTTTTTCTGCTTTACTCACCTGCATAATACTAGAAAGGAACCCTGTCAATGCAGCACTATTTGCCTTCTACACACCCCACCCCCCCCTTTTTTTTTTACCTTGGAACCAGGCAATCAGCTCTCTGAAGAGTGGTGGCATCCAGTTCAAAGAGAGATGCGATGTCATTTCCATGTGGCACAGAGACCAAAGTATACATAATCTTCTCCCCTGCTTGGCGTTTCTTCTTTGAAGCAGGAAGGTCGCCGTCTCTCTGCTGATTAGGCACAAGGGTTATATTTGCTTGCATGAGGGCCCATTATAAATTCACCATTTACCTTGCAGACAAGCAATATATCTGAATTGTACTTCTTTTTTTTTTTTTTCTCTTTTTGCATTCTAGTAAGAATGTACCATGGCTGGCTTCGGAGTGTGTAACACAAAGGATGCACTTTGCCCCAGGCACATTGGGTCTCAGACAGTCATTATAACAACAGCAGGTCACAAGCTACAGAGAGACTGCAGTACAGTATACATTACTACTTGACACTTTCAACTTCAAAAAACCTGTTCACTCCCAACAGATGTAACTACACAGTGCTCATTTGGAAAGGGCCAAAGTTAAAAGAAGAGAATAATGAAAATTTGATTTTTTAAAGGAGGGAGGGGATTAAAAAAGTAAGCAATTTGCCAAAATCCACTGTTGTTTTTTTAAGTTTGCTCATTTTTATCTCTTACATGGCCAGAATCACAGCAGCACACTTTCCAAACAGCAAAAGACAGAGTATCTACTCCACTAAGATCAGCTTGCTATTGCAATGGGGCACAACACAAAGTAGCAGCTAGGAAAATCTTCACAGGCTGATAATGCATCGGAAGCTGGACCAAACATAGGTTTGAGTTTGCCCACTGCAACTGGAGAAGCTTGTTCCCTTCGACGGAGCCTAACTTTCAAGTGACAGATTTACAAAGTTGTGTTGTGTTGCCACAACAATGGTGTATTGTCATGCAAATCTAAGGCGATGATGATCTTCCTCCCATTGTCTGCTGAAAGTCCATGGGAATTTTGTGACCCAGCACCACGAAGCAGCCATCTTCATCTTCAGTTACATACATACCTTTGTCTTTACAGGCTCCAAATGCTACCATTTGTCTTTACAGACTCCAAATGCTACCATCCCTAAGCAGCTATCTTTGCTTGAAGGAGTAATTCAGAGTCTCTACTCATAATCACACAGCAACCAACAGAATTACTGGCATAAGTAAAAGCTGCTCCTCTGGGGTGTTGAGTTACACATACTATAAAAGACTAATAACCAATTAAGAGACTGGCAGCCCAGGGCCCTTCATGTACACAAAACATCACGGAGGGAGAGGAAAAGAGGAATGACAAAAGCCAAAGAGAAAAATTAAACACTGGAAACCTGAAATACTATTATAAAGATTTATAATGCACCACTAGGGAGGAGATGTACAAAGCAACATAAAGAGGCTAGGCTGTACTCAGTTTGCATTAGTACCTTGATTAAAACCAAACCTCAAGGGATAATCAAGGGCAGAGCTTTGATTATTCATATTGCCAATTGAGATTAAGCAACCAAATCAAGGATGAGTGAAACTACATAAAAAATAGCTAGTTATCATCTAATTTCAAGGCACTTTTTTAGTCCTTCCATAACATCCATTTTTTCATTAGCAAGCCTAAAAAATGCCAGCTTTCCATTCCATTAGTTCTATCAAGGATAGAAGCAGTAGGAAAAAAAAAAACAGGAAGAAATAATCTCAGAAGTTTTTCTTATGCTTATCTAGTCTAGAGAACTGTCACTAGTTTTTGAGAGGAAGGCTTGCTGAGACAAAGGGCAACCATCTCCTGTGTTTCACACAAGAGTAAACTCATCTGTCAGTCCCCACATCCTACCACATCCCACAACTAGACAAAATCACACAAAAAGCTAAACTTGTATGCGAGGATTGAGAAAATAGCAATTTTTTTATCATTTCTTTACATATTTTGTTTTACATATTCAGGAAGAGACACGAATTGGGCAGGCAAACTATAAGAGAATCCTCTTAACAGCTTAATAGGCATGAGTCACAGCCTAACATCAAATGAAAATCTATTTCCTAAATTTAAATTGGAAAAGCAGTTTAAAATTCAACAGGTCCGTAAAGGAGTGAATAGCACAGGAGAGTTTCTTACAGCACTCAGACTTGCTGATATTCCCCATAACTTACATTCAAATCTAGTTAGGGTTTCCCAGGAACTACCCACTCTACTATAATTTCCAAACTGTAAAGACTGGTATACAAAAAGGCAGGATACTTCACCATTTTATGCATTTTTCCCCTGGGGCTTTGGGAAAAATACAGACCAAAATATAAAACCATTAATATAAAACCATATTCTGCTCTGTCATACTCACTCCTGACATAATGTCTGACCACCCTCAACAAGTCATTATGCACATGTTTCTATGAGAGGAAGTAAAGTCAAAGTCAGGTCTCCAGTGCTTTAGTAGCTCATGCTAGCCATTAGCTTTGTGGAGAAGTTCATCCTGCAGTTTCACCCACTCACTAGTCTACCAACTACTGCATCCATGCAGTTGAGCAACATGGTTCGTTCCCCAGGCCTAAATCCTGCCAACCAGGCTTAGCTGTCAAACCAGACCTGGCATAGGAGCATGACCTGGGTTTCAGTCTAAAAAGAAAGATCACTTCAACAGAGGACAAGACAGTGTCTGCAACACTGCTAACCGCAACACAAAGCTTAGCTGTGCAAAATCAGACCTTCACAAAAGCAGTACAGTACTTCCAGCACGAACCTCAGAACTCTCCTCATAATGTATTTTTAGGATCTCAGACATACCTCACAAACCAACCTGGATTACTGGTGTTAAGCACTAGTCTTGGAAAAAAACATGCAACAGGAAGTCACCATCAACTTGACAGCTTTGAAGACAACTTACATACACGGAGCACATGAGAGAAAGCAATACTGTCATTAGTTAGATATGAACATACATGGAATTATACTTATGTCTGAATTATGTCTGAGTGCATATGCTTCTGTGTGTGAGAGAGAAGGAGAATGCACACACACTTGCACATAAAAAGTTTCTTGTGATTAATTTAGTAAGCAGTCATAAGAAACTGCACTTAACCTAGCCATTATTGAATCAGCAGATGAGTTTATAATGAGGATGTGGAAAGAAGTGAAAGTATTAGAATATTTCAAGTTAATTAGACAATATGATCAGCTCAGGAGAAGCACTGTATTCCTAATAGATGAGAACAGATGACATTTGCCCAGGGAAGAAAATGGCCTATGAGCTGATGCAGCCAGCAAAACCAGATTAAATGAAGAGAAGGGAGATAAAGAACTGTAAAGGGACTCAAATGTAGAGAAAATAAAAATCAACTTAAAGCAGTATGAAAAGGAAGCAAATTAACAGTTTCAAGGATATTGGCAATGTGGTCAGTGACGGCCAAAGAAAGCACTCCCAAGGCTTCTTCAAAAAGGGAAAGAAAACCAAGTGAATTACATGCTATGAGTAGAGAAGAAGTGCAAGAATTGTGGGTAAAACAACATTAGGAAATAGTAAATTCGGTGAGAAAAAAAAAAAATGGTTTTGATGTCCCAAACTACTGGCAAACAGACTGTTGCAAGTCAAATCAGATAAATATCCAAAGTGAGGAAGGTGGAATCACCTCTGGCATGCACTGCTTAAATCACTCACAAGGATGAAGGAAATGAACATTCAAATCCCCTTCTGCCTGGCAGGAGCTGGACCTACACCTTCCAAATGACCTGGTCCAAATACCAGGTGATACAGAGAGTGGAATCAGCCCACTCTGCCTAGAAGCCTAAGTGTCCACCAAACAAGAAGGCTGTTGGCCCCCCAGTGACCAACCTCATTCTGCAGCAGTAAAGCAAAGCACACTACCCACATGTAGAATGGGACTTCACCAAGAGAGGGAACTGACCAGCAGTCAGGGCACTCTTCCAGGTGGTACTCATCTGGGAAAGCAAAGGCTGAGAGTTCAAAGGAGGAGTCCTAGTTAGTGACAATAACCAACCACTTTGGTGAGGAGTGAAAATCCTGATCCAAGCTCACAATAAAGCCTGTAACTTTGGGCTACCACCGCTGATTTGCAGTGCACCGTCCTGATTTTAAAAGCTTCAAAAACCCAACACACACATAATACAGTGTTTGCAATTTGAAGGACAAATGTAACCGGAGACAAATCCCATATTGGAATCGGAGACAAAATGATCAGGTACAATCAGACTTGTCTCTCATGAGACTTGCAGCCCAGCAGATAACCCTTCTTCACAGCTCTTTTGCTAGTAATTGTGACCTATCCCAAATCCCCCTTATTCAACAAAACTGGGTATCACACCTAAATTCTGGGAGATTTACATGGAGTTGTGCTTGGGAGGGGCCTTCATTTCAACTGTAAAAAGCAATATAAAAACATGACAGGCCTGAAATACCTTTTCTTTTAGAAACCAAATCTACAATTCCAATTGCTGAAGACACCTCTTGTGGCATAGAGATAGACAAGGATAATGCCCTGCTCCTGAATGAATACATTAAGCTGCACTACAGATTTCAGCAGAAATTAAATTTAATAGCAGCCAGAGTTCTGAAAACGCCTGTTAAATCCAGTACAATGTGGTATTTCAATATCTTAACCCAGTTTGGGAAGCTCTTACAAAACCAGCATTTTCACAGAGCAGTAACGCGAGCAGAACTCCATAGGTTAGACTGATTTTAAAAAATTCTATATGACAAGAAAATCAAGGAAATTAATGGCCAGCCTTTGCTCCTGCATGTTAGGAAGCCCTGGCAGACAGCACAGCAGTTAGCCTCCTATAACACCTTCAGTGTTGACTCATTTGTGAGTCATCGCATTTTTAGCAGAGACATCACGTTGCAATTCTGTTGTTAGGAGCCAGAGACATTCTGTAAGAAACAATGTATGCGTTTTCAGAGCTGATTCAGACCTGTGTGCAGCAGCAGAATAATAATAATGTGCCGGCATCTGTGTCTCCCCTTCTCCCCCGGCCTCTCAAGTGGCCTGACTGCTGGCTTTATATAAGCAGAGACACTGCCATTTTAAACCTGATTATTTTTCTTTGTGCCCCCCCCCCCCTTTTTAACTTTTATCAGATTGTTTATTGCCAGGTTAATTCCTAACCAAGCCTTTAAAAAAAAACAATAAATTCCCCAAGCCCATTCTACTTGTTTAAACTGCATCACCTGAGTTCCACATTATAAAATTTTAACTAAACAAACTTAGTTGCTGGAAGGTAAAATAAATTTCAAAAACTGATTTTACAATGTTTATCAGGGGAAAAAAAAAATAATCACCTGGATTGGAAGCAAGAAAAAGAACTCTGAATTGCAGAGTTGGTTGGAATTCACAAATACAGATAAACAGAAGTCAAAGGAGATACATCAAATTGCATCTAGAAGATGTCCAACTTCTTTACAAGAAAAGTAAATGTATACCAGTCTCAACCCTAAGAAAAATATCAACAATAAAAGCTAGTTGGGAGCTAGCTAGGATTAGTGCACTCTCATGAAAATGCAGAAAAATGTTAAGGTACCTATCCAAAGACAGCCTTTAATACAAAGGCACTAACAAATGCCAGGTTCCCAGCTGTTCTTGACATTTCCCCAATGTTTATAGCATTCTTCTGATTAGAAATAATAGACTACTTTGCAGCATAAAATACACCAATCTCAAATTTAATGGGAGCTGTAACGCAGAGAACTGTGTTTTGATGTATGACACACTACAATCTCCTAGACTTCAAGAGATGAAGAAGCCTTCTTTTGATAACGCCTTTAAATCACAGAAAGGTCTCCCCATTAAAAAAAAAAAAAAAAATCTTCTAGAGTTTATATGTGAGAAAAATATGTATAAAGAATATTAATCAACTTATTGTAAGGCCAAATTTTACCAGAAATGAAAGCAATGTTTCACAAGACAATTTGGCTGGATTCTTAAGAAGACAGCCCAGAAATGAGCAGTAAATTGCAGTCCAAACAATGCTTTAATGCTTGGGAACAAAAGTTCTAATGACTTCCAGTAATATTTATGTTCTCTGGGGCCAAAAGCCTTTCAGACTTTTGTGTCATTTAAGGCAAGGCAGAAAAGATGCACCTAGGCAGAACCTAGGTGTCTATGCCCACTACTACACCACAGAAAATCCTCCACTGCTGCTTCCTAACGCTCAGTTGCCTAAGCAACTGTGATGAGGACTTGTAAACCAGGCAGCGAACATGCAAAGGAGCCCTATCACACATTTAAGAGTTAAGGGTTGGCATGAAACACACAGATGGCTCTGCCACCTTTAAAACCCAGGGGATATATAAGGAGCTCATACCATTTTATCCAAAAGACTAGCAGAGAAAAGCAAAGCACAGGCTGCAGGCTCAGTTTCTCCCTTCAGTTGCAAGGATTCAAGTAGGCATCTCCCATTGTCCTGCTACTCAGGCTTCAAATTTTGCTGTGGTAGGTCTACTTCCACCTCCCCTCTAGAGCAGATTTACTTTGCAGACAGTATTTCAAAAGTAATTGCTTCAAATGTGAAAAAGAAGACGCCTTTGCAGTTAATCAGGTGGTCACCTATCAGAAGAAACACTAGATGAAAACCATGGAGCAAAGACAGCCTGTGTGCTCCAGGTTAAGTGCATATTGGATACAAGACTGACATAGCTGGCCCTTAAAGCACTCCAAAGATTATAAGATTCATGTACCTTTGAGGAATAATTCAAACTACTGCATCATTCTAACTTAAAAGAAATTCCTGCACAGGGGCATGAAGCTTTTCTGCTCAGTTGCTCAAGGCCAGAATGAAAGCTTAAAATAGCCATTGCTGACTAATGCTAATTTCCAAAAAGATTATAAAGGGGTGAAGAATCCAAAGGGATTTCTGCAATGCTCAAAGTGCCTGCAGGCTTAGATTGACACGGAGGTGTTACCAAACGTTGTTAGGAGTTCTTTCACAAAACATTTTTCAGAAGAAAATGCTTAGTGAGTAAGCTAAAATTTTCAGGGACATCAGTTTTGATCATCAACAAATTTTGATTTAATTCCCATTGGAAGTATTTGCCTAATCTGATTTATCTCATCTGGGTTTTTAGTTGAAACAAATACCCAGGTGGATTAAGCCAAACTGTTAGAGAAGTCACCTTTAACATTTGTGTTCAGGTTACTTTTCTGCTTTTTTTCATTATCCAGTCCAGGTAATATTTAACTATTTAGATGAACTGGAATTGCTACAAGTAGAAACCCTATACTACATCTAAACACTACAGTGTGGAACAATAAGATTGGATCCTTGGTGACAAGGGCCTAACATCTACCCCATACATGTATTTATAGGTCTTACTTCAGACTACCTGTAATCTGATTTTCTGGACTGAGCACCCATGAAACATTAGAACCCCATAGATATATTTCAGAGTGTGTGATTCTTTTCATGTTCATCCAAGAGAATACAAGTTTAGATGCTTTGAGATTGCTCTGCAAATTGTAGTGTCTTAAGTAGGGAATAACCTAGAGATTTGATTCAGAAGTACCATCATGATGTGAGTGACAACGTTACTTCAGATCCATGCCTACAAGACAAGCTCTAATGTTCACAGAGCAGGAGCATGAACCCAAGCACTTCCAGGCAAGCACCCTATTCACTAAGGTATTCTAGAATTTCTCCTGATTTGTATTCAAAAGCTCCAAAGGCTTCAAGTGTCATTCCAATACAGAAGAGAAACAACTGGTGGAACTTCGTACTTTCATGAGAAAGAATTCTCATTTCTCTAGACAGCTTAGCTGTTATTGCTATATTGCCATTAATACCAAGTACCCGGGAAGATGGAAAACCGATGTTGCCAACTCCTACAAAAGTCTCCATTTTTATTAAAATTGTAGTCCTGAAGGCATGTAATTATGTAAGAATCTTTGGTTTCATTTCATGAAAAATAAAAAATTCTTCCCCATGCAGAGGAAGACTTGAAAATGTGTCCTCTTAAAGAACAACAGCCAGAAGGCAAACAGAAAGAAATTAAACTGAATTTTTTCAAAGCAGGTCTCAGCGTTTTCAAGGCGACCTCATGAATTTGATGGAGGAATTATTCTTTTTTGGGCTACTTGTTGTCTCAGTAACAATAAAGTTTCCCCAGGGTTTTAACTCCACTTCCTTCACACCTTATAAACTACAACACGTCTGACCTTGCCTTGTTAGCTAGAATTAGCTAGAATACTCTTGATGCCGTACAAGGCAAAGGCTGCTGCTCTCTAGCAAAGTGCATAAGGCCTTTGTCCAACCCATCCACACTGAAGCAAGGACAACTTGGATCCTTGTGAAGAGGTCATCCTTGAGTTGCCTGAAGGGTGGCAGGGCTCAGACTAAGCCTGTGCCTGAACATCTGTTCACCTGTAATTCAATTCAGGCAATACTGAATAATTTGGGTGGCACGGTTTAGTGTGAGGTGTCCCTGCCCATGGCAGGGGGGGTGGACCTAGATGATATTAGGGTCCTTTCCAACCCTAATTATTCTATGATTCTATTCTATGATTCTAATAAAAAAAGTCCCAGCATATTCCTAGATTTAGAGCCATACTTGGCTGACAAACATGACCCAGAGGGGCTTATCTCCACAAGTAGAACCTCTGAATTGGTACTGGCACATAAGTAACCAAACTTGCTAGTCCCTTGTTTTCCTTGCTAAAAAGGGTGGTGGGTTTTGCCATGAATACATCTGATTTGAGAAGAACTAATGTATTTCATATCTGCAGTCACCAAGCAGATCAGCTTCCAATGAATGCCAATTTGATGCAGAATTTGAGTAACTTTCCCATCATTTGCCTTACACAAGGGTAAACATTCTGTAATGCCACTTCTGAGTTGCACACTAGCTTACACAGGACCTGGAAAACAATCTCAGCAGCTGTAACACGTAAGCAAAAAGAAAGCTGTGAAGGATTTTCATATGTTTGGCTTCATTGGGTTAAAGACACAGTATTTCCCAGATCATACATAACACATAAATTCCACTTACCAAAGCTTTTCCTTCATTTTTACCTTCTGGATAGTGTGGGTTAAGCTGGAAAAGAAAAGAAATCAAATACTGTCTTGATAGCTTTTGGACATTTCAGAACTGTGGGATAGGATTTGGTTCAGTTCTGTATTATGTATCTACCCTATAGAAGGACAGCGGAATATTTAGAACGAGTATGAGAACAAGAATGTAAGAATTATACTCTTATTATCATTTGTGTGACGTGGTTTAGTGCAAGGTGTCCCTGTCCATGGCAGGGGCATTGGAACTAGATGATCTTAAGGTCCTTTCCAACCTGAACTATTCTATGATTCTAATTATGAAGTCCATTTCTGACTGACTTAACTGGCTCTGTCCTCACTTTAAAAAAGTGCATCTTGCAATCAAGCTTGTTAATTCAAGAGAAGAATCTCAAATAACCAAAACCAAAAAGAAGGATGAAGAAAGCACAGATAGTTACTAATCTAAACACAGCAAGTTACAGTCACCCACACATACACAAGCAACCACTTCCAGCATTGACCTTAAGCAGACAGATTGAGATAATGCTAACATGTTCCGTGTCTACTGAGATTTTACAGGAAGACAGTGAACTTGGAATAAACACAGCTTTAAGCAGGAATGGTAGTGCCACTGTAGACAAGTGTTTAATTGCCTTGTGAGTCTGTTTAATCATTATTAATGGGGATAATATTTTTCATGTCATACCAGGATTATCAAGCATTAATTAATAACTAAAGTAGAATGAGAAACTTTGATAAAAGACACTATATAATAATAAGTGTAAAGTATTACTATTTAACAGTAGTTAATATGATTTTACTTATGACAAGGGAAATACGTAGACTAGAAGATGAGGGATTATGTAGGCAGATACATACTCAAATAAACAAACACACATACACCCACACACTGGCTGCATATGAAACCTTTCAAGGTTTGACTTACATAATGAAACAAGTTTGCCTCAATATTTACCATATTCCCTGACACAGGATATGCCGTCAAAGCACTGGAAATGCTGAGGTGAAATTATTAGTTATATAATGTAATTTAGTTCTTAAGCAATGACAGCATGTGTACATTTTATAATAAGTACAGTCATTTTCTTGGCTTGAATTTGGCCAGTGTGGGAGAGCCAGAAGTGAATTGCAAGCTGAATAAACCCCAGTAAAACTTCTCAATATCACATCACCATACATCTAACATTACACAGACAACTACTGTGGAGAGTTTTTATTAAGTTTATAAGGTTTTTATTAATACTGTATCATTTCTATCCCTTTACCCAAAAAAAGCCAGTTCCTCCCTGCTTCATGAGCCTGACAAAAGGAGGAAAACTTCTAGCTATTCCTAAAATAGCTGAAAATACCTTCCCCTCTGTGCCATGACTTGATGTGCTAATATGCAAATGACCAAAGGTTTATTCTCCTGTCTTCATTTCAGTATTTGCTTTAGCCACTGTGTTACCATCATAAATCTAATTCAGAGAGCCTGCTTGCATCCCTGCATTTGTACCTATTCCAAATCTTGCGTTTTGCTCCTCCATGACATTCTCACACAGCCTCCTAGCTCCAAGTGCCAGCAACATGAATGGGAGACAAACACTGAACAACAACTAGAAACTGTACATACATATATGGTAACTGTTTTCATATAGTTTTGGTTTCTCACACTTCTTTCACCATCATACTTGTTACACCTTAAAATAATTCTACTTGCCCATTCTAAACAGCCAAGCTGAGGTCTCTACCTTTGGTCATCCATCAAGAGCCAGCAAAAATTATCAGGCAGTGCTCCTTAGTCACAGCCACACATAGTGGCCTTTCAGCACAGGCATAGAGAAGATACAGAAAGCTAAATTCTACGCTACCTTCAGATTCTGCTGGTTGTAAACACATGAGGAAAAAGTCTGGTTATCTCAGGTTTGTCACTAGACTAAGCATAGAGAACCATGCACTGAGGACAAGATCTTCAAACGGACTAAAGGTATAGTGCTTCACTGAAGGGCCTGAGTGAATACAGTTGCCCACCTAGTATGAACTGAGCCCTGACTTCTGCTATTCTTCAGCTGTTTGCTTTCAATATAATGATGCTTAAAAAAAAAAGTAATATAGCAACAACAGGAGAAACTAGGAAAACCTCTCTCCCACACCACTTCTTGCCTACTTTAAAAATGACTGAACAGATTGCCCTCAAATTTCCAAAATAGTTCACTTGTGGACTGAGGCTGAGTGAGACAGAAGGCTCAAATGAAAAATGAAGTACATCCTTATGATATTTTTTTCTTGCCCTACTGTAGCAGAAATAATAAAACTGAAAAAGATGCTGTTTAAATAAAGTTCTGAGATGCTGACATTAAACCAGAAACACGATGGACTGCACTTTTAGGGCTGATGTTCATGGCCCCATTTTCAGTTGTGCTGAGCAGCTGTCACTTTCATTTCAGCTAAGGCTGTTGGTACTGAGCACCTCTGAAAAATCAGACTATTAGCTATTATCCCATACTAAATTCTCCAGGTAGAGAAGCATAAATCACATAGTGTTGTATGTCATATTACCCCTAGTTCCAAGTCCTTTTCAACATCCAAGTACAGCAGAATGAGCTAAGAACACAGTGACCGTCTTAACACTCAGAAACCCGTTGCTTTTTCCAATTTATGTAAGATTACCTCCATGTTGTTCAATAAACCTCCAAAGCAAAAAAAAAAAAAAGCTTGAAAAAAAATTTTTTTTTTTCCTTGTTGCTAATGAAATCAAGTAAAATTCTTTGCAGGTGTTTCAAAAGAAAGAATTCTGCACTAAAGTGGGACCCACTAAAGCTCAACAGCCTTCAAGCTTTTTTGTGTCATTGGCTGTGTTGAAGTTGCAATGAATATGCTATTACTTAAGTGTAGCTTAAATACAGTACTGAATATTTCTGTAGAACGCCACTGGAAGGTGCATGCAGTTAATACATAGTAAGAACATGATGCATTGTGAACTGCAGAGCTCAAGCAAGTGTGCTTATACAAATCATTATTGTAATAGCTTCATTATCTTATCTTTTTAGAGTATGTCTCTAACAGCTTCTTTTCCAATGCAGAATAAACCAGAAATCCTAATCCTCTGCTTCTTGTTTTTTTTTCAACAAACTTAGATACAGACATTTTTACTTTTCTAGGGGTGGGAAAGAAAAAGGTATGACAAAATGATGGTTCAGCTTCCTCATGGCTGAAAACTAAGCAATATCAAGACACTAAAATAATTTCATGTTATGGCAAGCTCATGAGACTTACCATAATATTTCAACACTCGCCCATTATGTAAGGCCATACAACCTAATCACCTGAGTAAATGGGAAATGGTGTATGGCCATAAGGAAGGTGCAGTCTACATCAAGTAACACAGACCTCATTAGTAGACAACAACTAGGGAGGGACAAAGAAGAACTCGCACCAGTGAAGTACTGAGCCAGCCACCTGATAGCAGTTGTGCTCATCCTTTATCACCTGGTGGGACAGCTGATAGGTGGGAATTTTGCAGTTGGGCAAGGCTAAGGTAATCAGCTCTCACAGCTCCAATGACAATGATTTATGACACCACAGACACTTCACCTTTTTCAGTTGCTTATACATATGAACCCAGACCCAACTCTACACAACCTCAGCATAAAATCTCCTAAACTCCAGAAAACAGGGTTACCACATCAAATTTTCTTTCACATCATAGCACCATGGAGGAATACATTATGGTTTTACACACACAGGCTAACAGTGCACACTGATTTAAGCTGCTGCACAAGCTTTTGCTTATGCTAAGGCCCCATGAACAGATAAAGTACCACTGTACCAGCAAATGCAATTTCCATAATACAGTTCACAGGAAGTATCTTGAACCTCAACTTGTCTTGGAATCTGAATATGACATCTCTATTGATTAAAGCTAGTCAAAGTTATGAAGGTTTTAAGACTTCACAGTGCACAGTCTCCTGAAGTTCTACTGTTCAGCAGGACAACTTCTCATTATCACATTATTCATAGAATCATAGAAATGTTAGGGTTGGAAAGGACCTTAAGATCATCTAGTTCCAACCCGTTGGAAAAGACCTTAAGGTCATCTGGTTCCAAACCCCCTGCTATAGGCAGGGACACCTTGCACTAAAACCATGTCACCCAAGACTCCACCCATCCTGACCTTGAACATTGCCAGGGATGGAGCATTCATAACTTCCTCGGGCAACCCATTCCAGTGCCTCACCACCCCTACAGTAAAGAACTTCTTCCTTATATCCAATCTAAACTTCCCCTGTTTAAGTTTGAACCCATTACCCCTTGTTCTAGCACTGCAGTCCCTAATGAAGAGTCCCTCCGCAGCATTACTGTAGGCCTCCTTCAGATACCAGAAGGCTGCTATGAGGTCTCCACACAACCTTCTCTTCTCCCCCAACTTTCTCAGCCTGTCTTCATATGGGAGATGCTCCTGGCTTTAATTTGATTTTTGCATCTTCGCATAGTAAGATATGCTTTAAGGTCCAACAGCTGCAGACGAACAGTTTGGAATTACTAAACATGAGCCGGCAGTGTGCACTCACAGCCCAGAAAGCCAACTATGCCCTGGGATGCATCAAAAGGAGCATGACCCACAGGTCGAGGGAGATGATTCTCCCCTCCTACTCCACTCTTGTGGAACCCCACCTGGAGTAGTGCATCCAGCCTGGGTTCTCCAGCATAAGAAGGACATGGACCTGCTTTAGTGGGTCCAGAGGAGGGCCACGAAGATGACGAGAGGGCTGGAGCACCTCTCCTACAAGAAATCTGGAGAAGGACTTTTTACATGAGCATGTAGAGAGAGGACAACAGGGACTGGCTTTAAACTGAAAGAGGGGAGATTAGATTAGGTGGAATATGATGCTCAGAAAAGATGTGGATGCCCCCTCCCTGGCAGTGTTCAAAGCCAGGCTGGACGGGGCTTCAAGCAATGTGGTCTAGTAAAAGATGTCCCTGCCCATGGCAGGGGGGTGGAACTAAGTGGTGTTTAAGGTCCCTTCCAACCCAAACCATTCTATGTCTCTATGAATTTCACATTTATACCACACTGCTTTCTTGAGGAATGCAAGAAGAGAACCAAAACAAGTTATTTCTGGACACTCAATTAAGAAGGAGAAAGAGGGGTCTGGGGAAAGAAACACCCATGCTGTTTTTAATCAAATTTTGTTAACTAGGTAAAAAATATTTAAACCATCTCGTCAGAGAAAGAATTAGACTGCCAAATTTCAGCTAAATGAGCATTTTAACAACTTGGTTAAAATCTGCATTTAAGAAGGAAACCCTGACAGACAAGGAATAAAAGGATCTAATTCAACACACGTAAACAGTTCCCACTTCATTTGAAAACCAGCCTGTTAACGCAAAGCCTGTTACCCAAATCTCAACAAGGGCAAGTATTTTGGGGGAAAAAAGCCAGCACAAATGAAAAAAGAAAATTCACTTCTCAAATCTTTCATCTTCATTTGACTTGCTATGTTCTTTGTTAATGTCATACTGATTAGCTTTCAATAAATCCAAAGGACTTCGGCACAATTTCAAAGACTTCAGTGGTATTCAAAGGACTTTTGCCATCTTATTAACTTGTCGGAGAAGGACTTGCTATGACTTTACCTCGATAAACCCCATTAAACTCTGCCACAGCACTGGCACAAAGTTCCTGATAATCATCATCTGCAGAAAGCTTGAAAATCTTTAAAGGCCTTTTATTTCAGGACTGTGTTTTGCTGCTTTGCTTACAAGCTGTGTCATAGCAGGTCAGATGAGCTTCCAGGGAGCACTGGGAGAGCTGAATCTTTTTGTCTGCTTCAGCCTCACCATGTAGCACAAGCACTGCGACGTGGACAGGGACAGACATCCCTGCATGGGGGAACTATCAGCTAATCAAAAACAGGAATGAGAATCAGCTCCAACATCTTCCTGTTCCATTCACCCTTTTCATAAGAAGAAAGGACAGATCATTTTGATGGCATATATATATTATAGGTCATTTTGATGGCTCCTATATAAGCAACAGCAGGCCAGTGCTTTGGTATGCCTGAATCACTACTGATTTAAAGGCCACATAGCACCAGCATAAGCTGGAGCTGCTGCAACATGTAGCTCTATGTTAGTTCAGCCAGGAGAGGGTGGTGACTGGCAAATCCCTTTGCTTCTACTGTGATCCAAGGCAGAGAACCTCATTACCCACTGACACCTATTCCTCAGTCTCACACAGCCATATCTCATTCTGCAGAAGAAGTCAAAAGAAAAATATCTTAAGGCATCCTTTAGCCTAACCTGAATGCTGGGCCATAACCTCGGTATGTGCTATATGAAAAAACATCCTCATCTCTAAGGGTTATATTCTAGACATCAGTACCTCAGTGGTCCTCCCAGAAATAACGAGGGATGAATGTTTTAGACATTACTGAAATTTCTACCATTGAAACAAACAAACAAAACACCACACACACACAAAATCCCCAATAACAATAAAAAACAAATGAGGGAAGCCTTCTAAACCTCCATCAAGCATCAACAATTAAGAGGCATAAATATAATTGGATAAAAGCTTCTCAAGTTATCTTGTATAACAAACTAAAAAAAATGCACTAAAGAACAGATCACATGCCTACATTTGCTGTTTTGGAACACACCAAACGCAATAACAGCAGATGATGTATTGTTAATAACAGAAGCAGTCCTTATAATGACTAAATGACAATATATGTTGCATTAATGGCTTCACACTTCCCTCCCTCCTAAAGCTTGTATGCATACAAACACCTCTCAAACACAGCCAAGTTCAGACAGGACTGAAAAAGCCTAGCTGAACAGAGTCTCACAGATCACTATTGCAAAATCAGTTGGCTGGGGAAAAAAATCCTTCCTCCAAGATTTCTGAAGGCATCTGCACACCAACACGTGCAAATGTTGCTCCCAACTTTCACCAAAGTCAAGACAAATTTAGCTTCATTCTCAAGATTCTAAAAAATCTAGCTCAGAGCTTTGCTAAATGAACAGCTTCTAACCCTGTCGCTTCAAGAAGCTACCTCCGAGTCTCCAAAACAGGTCAGACAGGCTCTGTAAATCAGTAATCCATCCTTCTCCTCTAGTCTCTGGATCTCTTTCACTTCATGCATAGCTGTAAATTACTCTTCACTGCTTATAGAGCTTTAAACCAAAACCACACTCTTCCTATGAGACAGTGAAAAATAGAAATAAGGCTTACAGTGCCAAGTTCATCCTGCCACCTTGGCAAGCCCTTTTTCTTACAAGAACCTTTAATCACTGAGTGAAACAGACAGAAACTAATCAGATTGCTGTATTAACATTTAATGAAGAGACTGGGGGGAGGAAAAAAAAGACTCAAATGGAAGATTCGGAAGCAATATCCAGGTAAGGAGGTCCCGCAGTACCAACAAATTGAATATGAGCAGATGTGTGAAGGCCTTGGTGGATGCTGCCATCTCCTGGTACCTTCTTCGGTTTACAAACTGGTACCCTTGAGGAAAAGGTACCTGCACATCTCAGTTAAACAAGGCCATTTTTATCCAGTTATTTGCCATACTGTTTCTAATGGCAGAAGGAACCACAGAGCATTTATCATTATGCTCTCCTCCTCTGCATGAGCTGTATGATCAGTGGATGAACAATTTTTTCTGCAAAGGCTTGCTTCCACGTCACCCCAAAAAAATAACACTGGCAAACAGTGGTCTCTTTTTGCTTCCTGAACATAAAAACATATCTGTTGGTAGTTCCAATTTCTGAAAACTGGATATCAAAAGGCTTAAATTACAGTCTTTAAATACTGAATCTCAGTTGCCTTAATAAAACATCCTATTCAGCACTCCATTGTCCATGGCAGTTTAAGAAGGTGAAAGAAAAGCAGGTCCATAAAACTACAAAAAAGTTTCTCCAGGGTCCCAAGAGGTTAAACCTGGTTTATAGCCTCAAGCCTAAGAACTTATTTCCTTCTTACATTTATTTTTAATCCTAGCTAATGCTGAAGATACTATTACTCGCACAAATAGGTAATCTTTCTTAAAATCTCAAGAAATTCTTCATTTTCTATCCTTGCAGCCAGAAGTTCCTCTTCTTTACTCTGTCCTATTCAGAAGGCAGGAGACGATTATGTTCTGTCAATATTAACTTAAACATGCACTCAACCATCTTCACTATGACCCACATCATGTGATTATTAGAACAGGATTAAATTTATTATAAAGAGTATAGCTCTGTCCACCCAGATGAAGACATGTTACGATGATATATATCATATGGCAGGACATTTTTAATACTGAGGCATAACAGAAATCCATTTAAAAGAATGTAAACCAAAATTAACAGCAGTTCTCAATTTAAAGTGAATGATGTACATAAGCTTCTCCAAAAAGAAGAGTTTTGATAGAAAAGTACAGTGAGGTAAAATCAGAAGAAATTATTAAAGAAAGACTAGAGAAATATGAGTAATGTTTATTGACCATTGATTTAAGAGTTCTCAGCAAGTGGTTTACACCATTACGAGGTGAAATTCAGCTGACAGTCCAACAAGGTAAGGCCCTTTGATGCTGATTTCAGCAGTTCCTGTTAACTCATGCCAACCACTTGTGCCCCGGTGCTTTGTCTAGTTTAAAGTGACCTTGTTTAAAGCACTATTCCCTCTTCCCTGCACCCTGGTGTCCATACCAACACCACCTCAGACACAGCACTTTGTTTCACAGGACCACAACCAAATATTTGTGGAAACACATTTCTCCAAGTCTACATTGCCACTGAAGTACTTTTATCACTGAATTACAGCCTTGGTGGGTTGGATCAGTTCTTCCTGATCAGTTTAGAATATTCATATAATCATCATTTCACCTCATGCGCATGCAATCCTGTGCTGCTCAGGCCAACTGGTTTCAATTATTCAGTCTTACCACCAAACAGGAAACACTTTCTCCAGCATATCCCTCCTGCACCTTAAAGAATTGTGCAAGAGCATACATGTATCTGATATGTCAGACTGTGTCCTCAGGATGTGCATAGCAGCACGGAAATGACAATGCAGCAATGCAATTAGCAGATGCCTTCCACTGGGTCTCCTTTAGAGGTAGGTCTTTCAGGGTGGCTCACTTTCAGCCCATAGTCTAGTAGTAGGGTCTAGGTTGCTTTATGGTATTAGTTAGGTCTTAAAGAACTTCAAAGCATATTATTGAAAACTAGCCTAAGTAATGCCATGTGGAAACAGGATTAAAGGAAACAGTACTACTTGAGACTGTGTCAGAATTCAGAGGTATCAGAGCACCCGTAGACTTTGAAAGGTAACAAAAGCCGGATGACTGATTGTGATTCTAATGAATGTGAAATCTAGGATTTACACATCCTGACTTCGTTTTCCAAATTTATAAGAATTCGATTTGCAAATACTCACCTATATGTTTTGCTTACTGAACTACTGTATTGTCTCACTGCCTGCTTTTTTTTGTTTCTTTGTTGTTTGGGTTGTTTTTTTTTACTTTACTGTAGTGCTGAAACACCTTTAAGTTCATTAGTTTTAAATTCCTGAATTCTCTGGGGCAAGTGTCTTGAATTTTCTGACCTTAAGCTGCAATGGCATCCCTTCACAATATGGCTTAATAGTGACCCACTGAGTCACAAATAAGGCTGACTAACTACATTTGGCACAGGAAGCCTCAGAGGAAAAGAGAAGGCACAGCACTTGTACAAGCCTAACTGGGAGGAGCAAAAGGAGATGCCCAATTGAAGGACACTTCTGCTCATTGTCTGAGACCTGACCTACACCTGATTCCACTGCAGACGTCTCCATGGTACACATCAAGTTGATGTGTACACCGAAAGTGTACACAGAAAGATGAAGTAAGGAAAATATGTCTGTAAACATCAATCAATCCTGATTTACAATAGCTCAAATTGTGACAGAAATTGTATTTAGCCAACAACAGAATGCTTAAAAGATTTGTGAATTTTGTTTACATGTTTGCACTTAGTATTCCACCCTAGATATCTCTATCATGGAAGCTTAAACAAAATCAGGTCATGGTAATGTGTGACGCTGCTGATAATCCACACCATGAGTAATCTTCCTGTGCTGCAAGAGCACATATAACTGTTCAGTAAGTTTTGCCCAACTGACTTAAAGTTACCTCACACACATCAGATGTCTGCCTGCCTGTTTATAAATCTTTGACATGTATGTCTGGCTGGTGTGTTGTGCCAGATATCAACTGTGTAAAATACAGTTCACAGGGTTTTATGACAGTGGTACCTTTAATATCACCACCAGCAGGTATTTTACACTTCATAGATACAGTAGCTAATTCTCCTCTTTACAGCCACCTCTGTTTCACCCAAATGCTCTTCCACCTCTCACTCTACTGTGCCAACTGTACTCTCCATATTGCAAGAGGGTTTTCCTTCCCAGAGGCAGAAAGGACCTAAGCTCAGGTTCAACATTTAGTGTAGTGTGACACCACTTCATCTGAAGATTTTTATCCTGAAAATCCCTGAGCAGATGAGCTATCGTAGGAGAAGGAAGCCCATCAGTCAGAGTGTTTGATGCCTTTCCTGGCTCTCCATTAGCCTAGATAGTCCGAATAAAATCTTGCTACTATGATTTCTCACTGTAAGCAGAGAGGAAAATGGAAATGTCTCCTATGTGGGAGTGGTTGACTCTTGACACCAATATACAAGTTTGTCCTTTCTCAAGTTTCTACAGAGCACAGAGATGCCTTGGACCACATGCTGGCTGGCAGAGATCAATGCACTGAAATCAGTATCACAGGAACTTTTTTTTCCAAGAAATCTAGAGCCTGTAGGAAAAAAAGGAACGGCAACTATCAAGTTAGAGCAGTTTAGAGTTATCTGTTCTAGTGCTTGCACACAGATAACTTTAATCAAGCTCAACGATTATCTTACATTCAGTTCCACTTTAAAAGCTTTGTATATGACTGCCTGAGTCAGCAAAGAAGAATATTTGACTGATCACAGCAGTACTCCAAAAGATAAATTCATCCAAAGATTTTGATATAAATATGGCGGATATTTAACAGTGGCGTTAGCCCTGGCTGCCATGACAACAGCAAATACAAGATTTAACGACACAGTTGAATTTAAGCTTAGATGCTGTCTTGAACTCACCTGCTTGTGTCCTGTAGCTCAGAAAATTTTCCTTGCAACCCTTGGATATACAGCAACAGAGCATGACACAGCAATGTACATCCAGTTCTCCCCATTTTGACCAGTGTGAGATCTTTTTGAGATCTACATTGTGAACCTATCTATAGTGGCAGTTCTGAATTAGGAGGACATGTACAGTACTTGGTTAGGCAGTACACAACCAGTTGTTTAATTGACATCCTTACCTCTGCAGCTAAGTAGTTTCCAGTAGCCAAATGCTTAAATCTAAACAAACTATTCCACTGTCCTGCCCCTCCCCGGCAAGGGTCATGATGGACAACCTAAAAGAAGAAGTGCAGATTTTAATTACACCCCTCAAGATCATACTTAGATCACTGTCAGTTCTTACAGCTCATTTCAAATAAAAATATGTAAACCATACAATTACAGTCTACCACAGAAATGAATTCTGTGCTCACACTAACCCCACCATTGATAACAGCTACTTACATCTATTTTTTGCCAGGTGCCAGGAAATACTACTCCTATTACTTTCCATGTTTACATTAATCTACTCCTTACAAGCATGATGAGCCAAATTTTGCTTTAAAGTGACATAGTGTGAGTCTGGAGCACAAGAAAGTAAGTGTAGATGCTCTACACTTACATAGACACTACTTAAAAGCAAAACCCAAACCGTCTTACATTGTTTCACCACTTACAGCAGCTCTATTTTTGACAACACTATGAGCTTCTGATAAATCTTCATTCAAGGGATAGAATATCCCCATATAACTTGAAATATTCTGGTTATTTCTTTTTCCCCTTGACTGAGCTGCAGGTCACTTGCTATCTTCAAACCTCACAGTCTGTCTCTCTTATGGGATGATCTCAAAGAACTACAAGTGCAATATACTCTATTCCTTGACCAGAGTGAGGAGTTCTGTTTTAAATGCACAAAGTTTGTTCAGCACCTAAGAAGTTTTGAGTATAGGAGTTACACTATTGTAATAGCAAGGGTTTGAGACATACTAGTTTCCAACATTCCTCAGTCACACAAAAATACATTTGCCAGTCACCCCCATTCACCAACAACACCTTTATTCAGCCTAACTTTAAACAGATGTTGATGTGCAGTGCTGCAGAAGAATGGACCCGATCACATTTGTGAGATTCCTTAGTCATGAATTTCAATTTTCTACATTGCACATGAAGTCAAATATAAACACTCAGAACCCAGGATACATGAAAGTCATTTGATTGGCTTTGATAAAATCACACCATTTATGTCAAGTCTGAATTTGACTCTTTGTCATTTTAGTGCAGGTAAATATAGCAAGAAAACATCCTCTCTCCACACATGCACAACAATAAAGCATCTCTCCAGTGATCATCCTACATAAACTGCTTCATAAAATAATAATAGTTACGGGGAGGCGTATGATGATATCAAGAGGCTATGAATGATTCATATTGTGGTAAAGTATTTTTACTGAACCTTGGCCTTCAGGTCCTGAAATATTTATAAAGAAAAAAAATACCTCTATTTCCCACAGTGCTTTAGAACTTGTTGCAGAAGTGGCTGACTGACGTAATGTAGTACGAAGGAAAATGTGTTGTTTCTTCTCATATTCATCACAGGTCAGAAACTTCTCCTGCTCTGCATGAAATAGCCTAACAACATCTCCCTAAAGTAATACAAAAAGGAAGCGTTAGTAACTGGTAGGCAAAACTGCTAGACTCATTCTCTATAACTGTACCAGCTCCAGTGATACCAATGTAGCTCATGTGAAGATAACATTTATTAGTTTCCTATTGCTGGAGCAGGTACCAAGTGCAGGGCATACAATCTTGGCACTGAGTATGGAAATCAAATGAGATCATTCAGTTCTGTAAGGAGACCCATGCACTTTTGTGAAAACAGAACTTGTTTCAGAGCACTGCAATGAATAGTGGGCAACAGTTAACATAAAAATGATTTTTAGTTCCAGCTAACTTTAGAAATCAAAAATAAAAATAAAAATTAGGGAAAATGATCAGATTTTTCTAACATCATACCTCAACTCTTCTACTCTGCAACCAAAACTAATGCCCCCACTATTTCTTCTGCTTGCATTTTTGCTTCCTGCTGCCTCTCTCCAATGCTTTAAATATTACCCCCAAATGAGCCTATACATATATATATACACCATTTTCCTTTCCAAATTCTTCCTCAAAAACTGATGATACCTTGATACTTACTGAAAAATAACCAGTTGATAGTGCCAACTGAGGAGCAGTGAAATTCATTTCTTTAAAATGAAAAAGTAAATCTCATGGAGTGATCTGGAGGCAGGAAACTGTGCAGTCCCTCAACATTTAAAGCTACATTGTCTTATTACAGCTATTGTAAGTTTGCACTCCCTTCTGTAAGCATCTTATACCTGCTTTTATCATCTTGGCATAAACTCAAGAGTCACAGCTATTCTGAACAGAGCCCTCATCATTCTGGGCTTGAACTTCATCTTTTCTCATGGATCCTGAGTAGTCTCTGGCAGGGGAAAGGGGCTGGACACTAGCACAATCCAAACAATTTCACTTAGTAAGTCAATAACACAGAGGAAAAATATTCTAATTGTTGAAGGACAGTAGTGAGGGATCCTCAACAGCTCCATAAAGTCCTCATTTCTTCTTTCATTCACCAGCTATTATTTACTCTACAGCCACATATGGCATATTTCAAATTCAAAAAACAATTTTAAAAGATCATACTTACTCCTTTCAGTACATCATCCCGGTAACTACTGAATTTCATGAACAAAGTTACTTTCCAGCTTGTGTTACAGTTGACAGCATTTACCTTTGGGGAAAAAAAAAAAAAAAAGAAAAAGAAAAATCAAACCAACCAACAAAATACAAAAGCAAATCAACACAATTACAGTCTTAACAGGTGTTCTTTTCTTTTTGAGGCATTCTATTCTTCTATAAGATCACACACATGTAGGGTGGCAGGGGACATGGCTTAGCTATGTATTTGTACAGTTCCTAACATGGGTCCTGAAGCTCTTAAGTGTTAGTGATGCTGATGATGGAGAAGATTCAGAGGGCAAAATGCTATTGTCTATTGACATACTACTAAAGACAACCTACAGAGCTGTTGGACATCAGTGAGACTTTCAGATACTCAAAACAAAACTCACAAAGCTTTCAGAGCCAGAAAGAACTGCACCAAGATTAAGCATATTTCATGCTGGTTTTTGAGGCCAAGCTGGAACAAACGTTTAATACTGGCATCTAGCCCATGGTGGGCTCCCGGTAGGTTTTGGTTATCAGTACAGAACAACATATACTACATCTCAGATCAGCAATTCCCCTCAAAAGAGCAATTCCTCACCTCTTTGCAGCCAGGGTTATCTAGAAGCTCAATGTTGCTGGCATGTAGAGGCTGCCCTGCATTGACTGGCATGAGAACAACTTTATCTCCCACAACAACCTGGAAGTCAGAAACAAAATGCAATTTGGACATATGTAATTACCCAATAAAATGAAGTAATGCTACATTCTTAGAAAATGACTCAAACACATGCTCTAGGAATTGCACTCAGTGAATTCACTTGCAGACAATTCACACACCAGCTCTGTTCACCCATGCCTCAGCGATTGCTTGGGTTCAAGATTTCACACTAATGAATCCTCACATTCTCAGTAAGCATGCCACCCAGTTCAGCAGAAATTTGAGATCATGAAATAGATGTGAACCTATGAATTCCAAGAGCAATTCAGTTTATCTATAGAGTTACATGAACTATTCTTCATCCCATATATACTGCCAGCCAAAAGGCTGAAAAAGCTTAGAAAATAATCTGTAGTCAGACAGCAAGACTCTCTTCCCTCCCTCACTGTCAGCCAACCTTCTCCCATCAAGGCGTCTTTCATTTCACAAAGGCCTTAAAAATTTGCCTGTGACAAGACTTCTCAGCCCAGTGACTCCCCAGTTCTGTGGAAAATCTTCTGTCAAATGTCACAACAGGCTTGGAAGTTGTGCAGTTTAGACCGTATGACTGCAATCTGTAATGGAACATAATTCACTGGAAATTCGGAGAGGCAAACATACTCCCATCCCCTCTGCTGTTACTCCCAAAATGCTGTTTGGAGCTCAGCACAGGCAGGACATCAGCTGAGAGACCTTCTCTCTGTGAGAGGAATTGCTAGCTGACTCCCTGTAAGCAAACCCCCACACCCTTGCAATTCTTTACCTATACAGACAAGGAAAAAACAATATACAAATGTGTCTTTGACCTAATGAGACATACGTATAGAGAATTCAATTCACACCTGGAAGGGAGAAAAAAATAATAGTTTAATAAAAAAAAAGGAAATAAATCAATCCACATGGATTGGTTGGCATTGGGTCCTGATTTGCTTATGATTGTTCACATCAATTTTAAGTGCAGACACATACGAAGACAAATGGCTACATGTGATTTTTGCTCTATGAAATGCTGTGCAAGCCATGCTTTCTTTTGGAACACAAATAAACAAAAAGGCTTTTTGCACTGATCAGCACATTTCATATGAACAAGCAGAGCCCAGTTCAACTTCATGTAGCTTCAACACAGGTGAATTCAGCCCCCACTGCAGAGGTGAAAAGAAGGTTGCCTGTTCTTTACCAACACAGCTAAAAAACAGCAACATAAGACAGTGTCATCATGCTCAGACTACACATAGAAATCCTATTTGATTCAAGAAATAAAAGTTCCCTAGTGGAACCAAAATAATGACAAGATGTCTTTAAGGTACATTACTTATGCAATACATTTCTGCATGCCATGCTTCACACAGACATTACTTACAGCCCATTTTAAGAAGTTATGACCAGACAATTCATTAATCAAAAAACCATCAGGCTTGCATCCTGCAAAGTGGAATCAGGACTTCAAAATTATTGCAAGTACATCAGGATTATAACAATTTAATTAACAAGAGAGCACAGCATTGAGCATCTTATTTAGAAAAAAAAAAGAGAGCAGGAGGAAGGCATCTTTGAACACAAGCTTGTAACTACCATGGAAGTAACCAGAGGAAAGGAGATATACGCAGCTACTCTGCTGTAAGCACACATCTGGGGAAGAACTGTTATGTGGGGTCATGGTTTCTGTCTCGGTCTTCTTTCTACCCTGCTCCAAGTCAGCTTGAGTAACCTGCCCTCAATGCTGATCAGCCCTGCCAGCTGTCACAGAAGCAATGAGATATCCTCTATTCTTTTCCTTTCTTTTTCTTCTTGCTTCAAACCTCTACAGGTGGTTGGGAAGGAAGGGACAAAGGCAATTTCACAGTGCTTGTTCCCAAATACCCTCCAACAATGATGCAGAAAACAAAATCAAAGTGAAGAGGGAACCTTGTTCTCTTACACGTGGCTGTCTTGGGTAAGTTGTAAGTCTGCTCTTTTGAGTTCCTCTTGTCCCCTATCCAGTTGATTTCTGGCTCCAAATAATGTTCCAGCATGCCCAAAACACCAAAAGCAGAGCACTTGCATGCCCACATGCCCATGTAGAATTGTACTATATGGAGGTTATAGAAGATAGGGCAATGTATTCCCAAGGTTTCCCTCTGCAAAATTAAAACTCACACCATCTCATTCTCCTCTTCCTTAGGTACCCTGGGGCACAGCTGGCCACAGTATGCTGTAGACCACCAGTGGGTAACAGTTTGACAGGTCTCTGAGACTTCTTCCTTACATAGACGAATTCGTTAAAGCTTCATCAGACACACAGCTTTTGAGGATTTCATTCCTGACTCCTTTGACAAAACTGTTACCTTTTCTGGTCTAAGTAAGAAAAGAATAATTAAATTCATAGGGAAACCAATGAGAATTTAACTTTTGAATTCAAGATAAACCTACAAGGTCCTTCAGTCTTGGATGCAGCAGAGTTCTACCTGCACAAGGTAATTTCTAAATTCATGCAACCCTACTTGTCCATGCCTTGTTGGAGAGGGTACACTGAAAAGTGAAAAGAGCCAGAGAAAAAGAGAAAATGCTGACTGCATTTTTTCTTGTGGGTGGAGGACCAGAACTGGCATCACTTAGAGCGACTCTGTCATTCATATATACCCCATAAGCTCACCTTGACCCACCACAATCAAAAAGTAGGAGCAAATATTCTAGTAGAGGTGTAATATATCACAAAGACAGGCAGTTACAAAAGATTCTATTAGCTGTGAAGATGCAGTAGCAGTGATTTCAGTTTGAACTAACTATCCAAGTAGATTACTGGTCACACCAAAGCCTAAAAATACCAAAAAATATAAGTTCTTCAAAAGCTAACTTAGTGAGTGGGTAAAGTAGCCTCACAGCTTACGTGGTTTTAGGTGCTTTGTAGATGAGTCCTCCCAAACTAGCTTTTTAATGGGCACATGTCTGGCAGTAACTGAGAGGGAAGGAGTGGGTACAAGGCTGGAGCCTCTCTCCGCCTGTGAGGCGCATATCCCTATCCCCCTTACAGCAGCTGCTTAGTTTCTGTAACTGTTGAATGAGTGGAAATGTGCCAGAGCAGTTACAAGCAAGCTACCAAAGGACTAATGTTTAGCACTGAAGGTTTGCAAAGAAAATTATCAGATCTGTTTAGGCCTGGTAGAAAGGAGGTAAAATGTGGGTCTCAAGACTTTCCTCTATAAAATATAATGGCAAGCTTCCAGCTCTGAAAGGCAATACCTTGTGACAGAAAACAAGCAGCAGGCAGGTTCCAAAGGAGGCTATTAAGTTAGGAGTAAACCTAGTAATTTCCCATATAGCCCTTGTAGCTCAGAGCCTGTCAAATACAGCCCCTCAGGGAATAAACCAGAAGAGAGGTCTGCAGAGTGGAACGTTACAGCAATCACTGCAATGAACTGCAAGATTTTCAGACTAGCCAAACCACTTCCAAACTCTTATGTGCCCACAACAGTGTAAAACTGAACCAAAAATTCTATAGTACTGAGGATGTCTTATATGCTTAAGATCATTCTGCTGCTCTCAGCTTTAAAGGCTCAGGATGGCTTTGAAGATCACAATCTGGGAACCCAGGTCTTCACTCTGGAAAGCATGACATGCACTTATTTCCCCGGCATAAGAAAATAAGAAGATTATGAACTGATGTTATTCTGAGAAATTAAGCGAAAACCTTAAAGCAGTAAGTCACCTTTTTTCTTTTTTCTTTCCCTTTCCAAAGAGGGAAAAGAATACCAGATTAATGTTTGATCCACAACACACACTTCCCCCAGCTGAAAAGCCGTGCAGAGGTGCCCAAGAGAGCTACTCATGTTTGTTGCTTTTCTTTGCAACGGGCTTGGGAAAAAGGGGAGCTTTTCATATACCCTTCTGACCACTGAGTAGAGCTGGGAAAGACTATGACTTTAGGGACTTCTGACCAGGAGCTCTGAGTGCAGTTCTTCCCCTCCTCACAACAGATTGCCAAAAGGAGCTGCAAGCAGCCACACTCATCCTGGACAGTATCCCAAGAGCTGAATAACCACAAAGTTAATGAAGAAAATACACAACAGACATTCCTGTCTGCAATCCTGAGAGGACTACTTCACCAAATACTTCACAGGGGAGAGTGGCCAAACGTTTCCCGCTAGGTCTACAATATAAAACCACACAAGTTCATCATGTGGCCTTCCCAGAGCCAAATCTGAATTTTCCACAGCAGGCATTTAATCAAGCTATAGCCAGCTGAAAGAAGAACCGAGTTTTGATCTCATGGTGCAACCCACAGATCTGCAAAGAACTCTTCTATACAGTCTTCCTCTTACCAATACATAACTCTCCTACTGAAACCTACCCAGAAAAGACCCACCAGACTATCCAACCTAGCAATCATAGTTGACGCTGTCATGCTGAGGGGGGCAAGAGATTTGAAGAAACCAAAGATTTGAAGATGTATTCCTGGAAACATTCTCTGCTGACATCCTAAAAAAAAGATGTTGCCCAGAATATGAAAAAAAAAAAAAAAAAATTTTTTTAAATAATTTACTGTAGTGTAAAATATGACTTATTATCAGCTCTGTAATCTACACTCAATAGGTGGACTTAGCAAAGATGCCCCAACACAGGTCAGCGAGGCTCAGATGAATGTGTCAACATTTCAGGTTCCAGACCACGTAACTAGGTAACACGTTCTAGTTACACTTAAAAGCTAATTGTCCCAAGCACCATTCAAAGTATTTCTTTCCTGAACTTAATCCATTATGATTTATGCCAGTAGCAAAGAAATCATGTGTCTTCTGGAAACTTTCTGCCTTCTCCCTCTTACACATTCAGTATTTCCACTTACATTGTCACCTTCACTCCTCAGTTTCCAGAAGGGCTGGATATAAAACCAGGATCCCTCGTTCCCTGCAGCATCCAGAGACACCCGCATAGCATTCTTCTCTAGCAGAGCCGGCAATCTCTTATTGACTGTGAGGTACTTGTTACTTTTGATGTGCAGTAGCTGTGAACAAATGATAACTAAAAGAATTAGTGCAAGTGTTGTTTATTCTCCCTTCAAAGGGAGGGTTTTGATGGCTGTTGCTTATTCTCCCTTTAGCTAAAAGAGGAGGCGCAGGTTTCCATACTGTAATGATTTTTTCATAACATACATGGAGGCAAATGAAACTTGAAGTGTACTGTGGCTTAGAAAAACAGATGCTATATCTCAGTTTTGAGAGAAACATGCCAGTGATCAATTTTACAGCATATAGTGTGCAGGTAGGGCAAGGGTCCATCAATAGTGTTACCTTCAGGAATTTCACCCATTACAGGAAAGTTATACCGCACTTAAGAACATAACTTCTGTCTCATTTATATGTCATGTAGTACAAATGACTTCAGTGATTTAAAAGGAGCTGCACAGCACCTCTATAATATGATTTTGAAATAAATCTTGAAGATACATATTTACATTCAGATTCTAAACCACAGCAGCAAAAATTACACATAAAATTTATATTATGACATATTATTTAAACATGAATATGCAGCACTTCTGGTAGGCTTTAAAACAGAGAGAAGAACACAACAGCGTAAACTTCACCAACTTATGTTTACCTGACCCTTGACAATCCAGATTACAGTGGTTAGATTTATTTCCACTGGAACCCTGAAATGAAACAACTGTTTCCTTCGGAGCTCTGAGAAGGCAGATGGATTTCAACGGGTTTACCTGTATGACATTGCTGTATTTTACAATTTCACCCAACAGCTTTCTGTTCTCGCTTTCGTTCTGCTTTTGTTCCAGTTCTGCCGCATGCTGCAAGAGAATGATTATTTCTTTAAGCTCTTACAAAATCAAGACCTGTATTCAGCTACTGGAAGAGACAGTGATAAAAGGAAACGGCATCACATTTAAAACACTTCCTTCAATCTGCAAGCGTTACTGCACTGAAAATATTGGCACCTGAATCCTGCTGCAGCATAATTTTCTGAACTATAATCACTCAGACCCTGTGTAATGATTCTGGGTTTTTATTACCCAGAATAAAAACTCAGTTACAATTTATGGCTCACACCCGAGATGCATGCTATCTAACAAATTTTCAAGCATGAAAAGTAATTCCAGGTGCTTTATTGCATCCTGAAAGGAGAAAAAGAAGGGACTGTGTTCAGCTCCTCCCTGTCACCATTTTTTTTTTTACTTGGGTTTTTAACTGCATACAAATACACTGACTTTTTATGTAGCAAAATTAGTAGGTCAGACATTGCAAAATCAAGGCTACATGCAATATTCTGCATCAAACACAGTAACAGCACAAACTCAGCTCCTAGCTGTAATTACTGTGTAGCTAGCTCTAGACACACACCATGTGCCTTCCTTGCTGTTTTTAACTGGCATCCTCTCAACTGCACATAAAGCTATCTACCAGGTTTATGATGACCTGCGTTCGCTTAATCTTATGCACTCAATTATAACATCAGGCCAGCTCTTTTTCAGAGACAGAAGAATTTCTCCATCCATACTGTACTTGATGCAAAATACAATCTGCTCAATGGTTGAGATAAGGATCACCTAGACTGAAATAAAAGACAACCGCAATTCAGAGGAATTTCAAGACTAAAGTGTTGAAATCCCTCCATCCACTTCTCTGCCTAACTCCTGGAAAGCACTTCTACAACAAAAGCATGATTTAAACTAGGACCCACTCCTGATTTTAACAACTCCATTTCTGCTTCATGAAACTTCTGAAAAAAAGTGTTTTGCTTACAGCAAAGATCCACAGAATTTGTGGGCACAGCCCTCAGTCCAGAGTAAGACAAAAAAAAAACAGGGCAGGGGCAATAAAAGCCAGTCAGGAGGTAGGAGAGCTAATGAGAATATGAAGTTGCTATGGTCGCATAATAATACCCATCACAGTGGTTCCCAAGGCACTTGTTACTGTTTTCTCATTCTATTGTAATTCTACAGCCTGCAGATTGAGATAAGGCTACAAATACAGATGCCTCTTACTTGAAGTTTCTTCAGCAGTGCTGCTTCTGTGTGGTTTCCTTGTTTGGCTTGTTTAGCTTTCCAGTACTGCTTCTGGGCTGAATATCGGTTCATAGGACACACCTTGAAAAGGCAGTCTGTGAAAGATTGAAAAAAATATTAATAAGTAATGTTGAAAGACACTTCCTTCATTTGTAAGTATGCTGTGATTGGTTTTCTTTTCCCAGAAATGACAGATAGCAGTGTTTAAACACAGACTGAAAACAGCTTGATGGCAACAAAATCATAACCAGGGTGCCAGAACATCTGAGTTGAAACTAAAGCCTTCATGCCTGCTCCACGCAACCAATGCAAGAGTCCCAGGCTATGAACCTGCCACATGCAAAACTGCCTGCTGCTTTTTTAATGCTCTTTGCTACAGCACAACATTACAGATGTACTATTTGAAGACATGCGAAACCTTGAAAAAACAGTCCTGCTTTCTGTACACCATACATCTGGTTGCCCTGCTCCTCCTGGCACTGCTGAAACAGTGGCTCGCACAGGCACTCTGTTGCAAGCCACCAAGGAGGTCAACGCAGTGCTCAGGTCCGCACACACCTTCACTAAGACTGATTGATTAAAATGAACGGTAAAAGCAACGGAGTGACACGAACTGAACACCGCTGCCACCCAACAACAGGTAAGGAGGCAGGGAGGGGAAGCCACCCAAGAGGAACTGCCCAAACAGGGTGGCTGCACAAATGAGGACAGAGGAGGTACACCCTGAGGAGACTGCAGCCAATGGGGTAGACACGGAGTAACAAATGAGGATCAGCAAAACAAACCAAGTTGCAATGCAGTGACCTCCATCCCTTCTCCACTGCATCCCCACGGTGACCACATGCAGCAAGAGTACTGGGTACTGGGAAAGGGGAGAGATGAGTCTGGAGGGAAGCCAAGGGGTGCTTTCCTAAGTGCTTGTTCAATTGTTCATTTTTATTTCCCAATACCAGAATCAATAATTGAAAGTTAATGTTAATTGGCAATAAACTAGATTTTGTGAAATTCCCTGACTGAAGACTTTCTGGGAGTTTTCAGTCCAGTGACAGTCCTATAGACTAGAAATAGAAGTTCATGATTCACCCAAATCCTACTTTTAGAGTGATAAACGATAACTAGTCCCGCATGGCCCCAGTCACCAACTGCTCTAAAAGCTAGGCTTGAAACACATTTACTTAGCAAATGTTGGCAATTGTCCTTTCACACCCTGCATGTATCAACTGGCAAGAGGAAGGGACAGGAAACTATTAATTAGCAATCAGAGTTTTGCTGTGAGACTAGGAAGAACATACAGGACTGTATGTGTGTTAGTGTGAAACTCCTCCCCAACATGGGTTACCATTATAAATGTCAAAGGAATGTCTGTCCCAAACTATTAGCCCTTTCTATTTAACTGTCACAGATGGCCAAGCACTCTCTGAGGACTAATCCATCCCCAGAGGATGGACCTTGAAAAATTTCCTCCCTGCTCCATCTCAGAGTCTCAGGAAGGCAGAGATGGCAGGGAAATTATTCCCTCCCAGCCACCCAAAATGCAGCACAAGCTACAGCCAGGTAGTAGAGGCAATGGATCCTGCTTAAGAGAGGTTTTGCTCCAGGGCTGACTAAGAATAAAAAAAGTCCCTCTTCTGATCCCACAAGCACATCTTGCAGGCACTGACACCCCAGTTTGTCCAGAATTAGCAACGTTGCTTCTCTGATGGTCACCAGAGGACTTTCCCACAAAAAACAGACTGCAACAGCACTGGAAAGCCACGTGGCACAGAGTATGGCACAGACACTGCTCCTCACGAAAATACAGAAAACAAGAAGTGAATAAAAGTGCCAGCTCTATGTGAGCAACATGAAGTGCTTTTTACCACTGCACTCAACAGTTAATGGAATACACAGCACACAGCACAGAATAATTTGAAAATGGCCCTCTCTACTCTCAGCTCTCTTGCTGCTTTCTCTGAAGAGAGTCACTTTCCAACAGCACTGTACAGTCACCCTTACCTCTGTTATCAACCATGCTGCAATATGAAATAGCAATATCAATACTAAGTACACATTCCAGTTAATGTACTGGATCAGTGTGTAGGTGACCTTGCTCAGTCTACCAGCCTCGCATGTCCTTTTTTAATACTGTGCAATCTCATCAGTCACCCATTACTGTCACAAAACCAGCAGGGGAAGCTATAGGGAACCATCATGGTCTGTGTTTTTAACCACTGAGTCAGGTCAGCAGCAGTTTCTATTTTACAGTGCTGTCCCACTCACAGCCCAGTTCTCAGAGCAAGTTTAACATCTGCTGTTGCTAACTACCTAGGACTGGTTCCAGTTCTCCAATCCACTACAGCACATGTGGGAAATACCTTCTATCATGCACCTAACTACTCCACCCTTACAAGTGAAAATTCAAGTGTCAAATTCATGATCTGTCTGTAGAAAATGGTGATACCAAGATAGATACTATTCTCATTTTCAACACTATCAATCTAATGGAGTTACTCTTTCACACAGGGATGAAGAGGTGGAGATTTAGCTCCTGCGAGATACATTCTCCATATACCCTCCAATATACCCATCTCTTCATAGTCTGCAAGGAGTTACTGAAATCAATCTACAGTAGGAATTCCTCTTATAAAACAACAGGAGAGGGAGCGAAAATCTAGTTTGAAGACTGGCCTTGCCTCTCCTAAGTAAAAATGAACTCCCATTACTTAAAATAAAACGAGACACACTCTCAATTATAATCAGGCCCACCCAAGCACAGCTATCTGATGTTAGTGCTGCCATAACCACTAGGCTAAGACCATGCCACACATTCCTCCCACCACCTGGGCCCACAGAGCTAGCTGTCTGCAACAGTACTGGCTCTCAATCCACAAACTAAGCTTCAGTGCTCTTAGTTCTGCAGATGTGCCATTTGCTCTGTCATATATTGGCCATTATTACACCAAGCTTCTCATTTCACTGTCTCTTCATAGCAATTGATCTTCCTCTACTATTTGTAGCAGCAAAGCTTGTTCACACAAAACCACTGCCAGTGGCAGAACTTTCCTTGGCACTGACCCGAAGTCCTCACCAATTTGTTCCCTAACCACAATCCTCAGTCACTGTTCCCAAGAGAAAGCACTACAAATCTTTATCAAAGCAAACCCAGCCACCTTGCAAAGGTGATTACTTTCATTTCAAAGTGGAACAATTACAATGAGAACTGTATCATACGACCTAGAGTACGTTACTCCCAGGTAACTTTTACAATATCCTGAGCACTGAGGAGGAAAAAAAAAAAAGGAAAAATAGAAAACACAACTACAAAACTCCGTGGACTGTTAGATCTTACTGTACATTGTAGGAGATTTTAAGTGTTGGGATTTCAGCTTGTAAGACAAGAAGTCCACTATTATTTTCTGCAGCAACCTATAATTAATGTAACTTCTCAAAAGGCTTCACGAAATACTTATTCTTCTGAAGTAACAATACCTTTTTTTTATAGGACCAGTCTTCATTTCTCAGTTACTCCCCACACATCCTGTTATTTGAGTAAACACACCATTTCCCATCCTCATGGCAGTCTTGAAGCACAGTGCTACCAACCTGTAGAGAAATGCAAGCTGTGCACGGTGATGTGCAGTCACTATCGGGTCTGCTTCCCAAAGATGAATGAATTTTCCCTAATGATAGCTCTCAAATTAAAAGAAATGTACAGCAGGTGGTAGATAACCTCAGCCACCACAATTCCATCTGCACAATACAGGTCTCCTGACTTCCAGTCTAGTGCTTTGGAAGTTGAACTATCGAGAGCTTTGTTAAAAGCTGTATTATTTCAATTGTATTTTCTTCAATTTATCTTTAAAAAATAATAATCATATTGTTTGTTTACTTTTTACAATAGGATACTATATAAATTCAAACTTTGTGTTCCTGAACATCAGGAGGGGAAAGAAAGAAGAGCTTGCCCTATAGAAGCTATAGTTTAAATAAACAGGAAAAAAATAGAGAATTAAGTAGAAGATTATAAAGCTGCTTTCAAGCACACATTGGATCAAAAGCCCAGCCCTCCTGAAGGTCTATCTAGGGACCCACTCATGAGACAGACCATCTCTTCTACCTTCTCAGACAGTCCTGGTTCCCAACTCACTACTTTACAGAGTTTTACATAAATGCTTCTCTTCCTGAGGACACTAAGTAGGCACAATCAAAGGTAAACAAACAGCTTTAAAGCAAATGGCTTAAAAATAACTGCCAGTTTCACTTACTGAACTTTCATGTGTTCAGACTTCTGCAGTTTCAGCAGTTTTCTCATACCCACAAAATCTTCCAGGCAAAATTTCAATTACTTGTGCACAAAGTGAAGATGGAGAAAAAGCGAAACACTGCCCACCCCAGCCCACACACACAGTTCTAAAAACAACAGAAACACTTCACATTTTCTTTACAAAATGGAAGAAGAAGGGGAAGCTCTTCCTGGTCAACTCCAGGCTTAACCTCCTACACTATACACCTTGGCTTGTTAGAAAGTAAGAAAATATGACAAATTGTTAGTGTTGAGACGTGCACAAATTACTCACTGGGAGGGGACGGGGACAACACATTAATCAGAACAATCAAAAGATGGAAAGCAGCAGCTCTGGGAAAGCAGGAGAAGATCCAGAGAGGATGCACCCAGCACTGAACTGACCATCTGCCTGAGGTTGACAATGTGCACAAAATACTGCTCTTCAAAAGGCAATAGCAGGTGGAACAACCACACACAGCACATCCTCTGAGCAAAAGGCAACTACACTCAGGAAGTCTGAACAGGAAAATAACTCGTATTACGCCTTTTAATCTTCTTTGACGTTGGATAAAGAAGAAGACTTAGAACAATATTTTTCAGATGTTTTCTCCCATTCCCTGCCTCCCCCCCCTCCATGTGTTAGAAATCCAGTTCATGCTCATCACAGATATCTATGATTTGCAGAACTAGAGAAATTATCACATCTTTATTTAAACCAGAGGGCTGACAAATGCGTAAGTAGAAGTGTTAATAGTGGCCACTATTAAATCAGTGTGCACAAAATCTATGTGTTTTCAAACAAAAATCAGAAAGGTAAAAAAGAGGTGAAGTGAGAATGGAAAGGAAGGAATGTAAGAGAGCAAGCAGTGGGGCAATGAAGAATCTTGAGGCAGACAACAGAAAAAACAATCAGGAGTCTCAGAAGAAAGTGAAAGCAATTATGGAACTGGGAGAAACAAGAAGAAAACACAAAGACAACCCAAAACAAGGAATGAGAAGGCAAGAAAAATGGTAGATGGCAGATAAAAGAGAAGGAGGAAGAAAGAAGAGTGCACAGGAACGTAATGGAAGGGAGAGACAAGGAAAGAACAATGTCAGAAAAAGCTCAGGACAGTAAAAATTGAGAGAAAAGCAAGAGAAAGATATACAAGAACTCATCACTTTCATTGCAAATGCTTCAAGAAAAAGTGACATATAATGTAGGGGAGTTTAAGAACTTAGGTCATTTTACACTTAAAATAGAACAGAGACTTATGCTCCTTTTTCAGAGTTGCTAAATTTGACTAACAAGCAGGTCTTATCTGTGCTATTTTACACCTTGGAAGCTGAAAGCATTTCCCTGCTGGAGATAACAGCATCAAGCTGAAATGTGTTTAAGGTCAGAGTCCAAGGAAACTTGCAGCTCTGCTGTTCACAATGTGACTTTTCTACAGAGGTACAAGACTTTTGGCACACACTGCTCTTCCTAATCTCTGTGAACCTGGCCCTGCAGCAGGGTAAGCATTCCCATCTTGACACCAAGTGCTTCAGCTCTCACTAGCTTCAGGCAGAATTAGGACAAGAAGCACCTGTGGCTTGATCAGTTCTTAAATTCAACTGAAAAACAGCATATGTTTTTCTTTTTTTTCCCTTAACAGACTTCAGGAAACACATGTGGGACCAAATCCTGCCCTCCTTTGCACTGACGCAGATATGGAGATGCACACTGATGAACACAGAGCTGCACCAGGTTCTTTCCGTTGTGACTGAAGGTGAAATCTGGACCACAGCTTCTTTGTAGAGACACAAAATGAAAAGCAACCACAGCTCTCCTTAGCTTTACAATACTTTGTTTTGGAGGAAGTTCTGAAAAACCTAGAATAGCTACCACCCACTCACACAACACAAACACGTAACAAAAACGAAACTGCTATTTTGAGACACCTCTTTAGTCAGGCTTTCAATTCAGGCCAACAGCTCAGTACCTTGATCTCTGAGTGAACCCTGTAGAAGAGAAACAAGTAAAGGCCTGAAGACAGGCTGAGAGAGTTGGGCGTGTTCAGCCAGGAGAAGAGAAGGCTCTGGGGAGATCTTACAGCAGCCTTACAGTACCTAAAGGGCCTACAAGGATGCTGGAGAGAGACTTTTTACAAAGGCATGTAGTGATAAGACAAGGGGGAATGGCTTCAAACTGAAAGAGGAGAGATTTAGATTATATGTTAGATAGAAATTCTTTACTATGAGAGTGGTGAGACACTGGCATAGGTTTCCCAGAGAAGCTGTGGCTGCCCCATCCCTGACAGTGTTCAAGGCCAGGTTGGATGGAGCTTGGAGCAACCTGGTCTAGTGGAAGGTGTCCCTGCCCACAGCAGGGGAGCTGGCATTAGATGATCTTTAAGTCCCTTCTAACCCAAACTATTCTATTATTCTATGAAACACAATTTTTATTTTTATTTTCCCTGTTGGGGAAAGGGTTGATAAAATATTACCAAAAAAAGAGCAAATACAGTCCTCTGATGCTAATTTTCCGAGTCAGTCCTTGGAATCTAAACATCTTGTTAGAAACTTGCCTTTCTCATACTTCTTTGACTCTCGGGTCAAGCTCTAACCTCAAATCAACTCCAGTTCAGCTATCAGTGATAAAAACATTATAAACCATACAGACAGCAGTTCCTACTACTAAAGAGGCCCTACTCTTCCTGCTGCTACATGTTATTTTTAGTTGCTTATGTCTAATCATGCAACTAATCATTCATTCCTAAGCCTTCTTTTTATGTCAAGAACTTACTTAAAGCAGTTTTTGCTTGGTTTATTAACTTTGCCATTTTAATTGAATGCTATTTCCCAGAAGATTGGGGTGGGGGGAGAGGAAATAAGGGTTTTGTTTACATTTCTCAGTTATAACAACAACATTTAGCAACTTTTTTGGCTCAGTGCCTTTGAGCAGGGCTAAGAAATTTAACAAAACATGGCGGAGATGTGCTGGTTGCTCTCATAATACAGACACCTCTGTGGTACCAGGCACTAAATCCTGATTAGATCCAGGATTAGAATAGGAAGTTTTTTTGCTGTGTTCTCAACAAAGCTCCTACTATTTCCACACTTAGAATTTGACATGTAAGATGAAAGAGAAAACAAAACAAACAATGACTTTATCTCTGCTACAGCCCATCTCCTGAAAGCCACTTGATTGCACATGCCTGAAGCAGCATGAAAATGCTAATAGATGTGGCCCCTAACGATATAGCCATTATGCTATAGCATGGCAGGTTGCCTCATTTGGGGTGATAAAGCTCACTGATTTAGCTTCTCCTACCCCTGTTGCAGGTCATCCAGATTTGCATTCTACAACAATGCTAGCAATAGCTAAGCACTTCAAAATTAAGTCAGACATGGGGGCACCCTAAAACAGAAAGAAGAAGGACAGGAAGTGAGGAGCCAAAGGGAGCTAAGAGGCAGCAGTGAGGAGGAGGAGGAGGAAACTGGTTAATAACAAGTTTTGGGGCAGGGAGGGAAAGGGAGAAGAGGGGATCCCTGAAAAGTGGAGGATCTGAGTTAGGGGAAAGGACAAGTTAGATGCTGTGGAGAAGAAGGAGCAGAGGCAACTAAAAATAAAGGGATGTGTTATGCAAGCAACAGAGAGAGGTTTCAATAGCGAATAGAGCCAAAACTGTCTACAACTAATACAAAACATTCCCCTGCAGAAGCCGGGATGTAGCTCAGAAGTACAGTCCTTGCATTCCCCCAGCAGCAGCAAACAGCTGTACATTTTGTCAGTGCTTCCTCCCTTTCTGACATCTGATCTACGTTACACATGTTCTACAGCCACCATTGATGGCATGCCATTAGAGCTGAGAGGTTCAATAACTTTTCACCCTGGATCAGTGTGCCCAGACCTTCTTGATGCTGTTGAAATTACTTAAAAAAAAAATCAAGAGACAGTAAAGTCAACTTTTTTGTTCTTTGCCTTTTGAAGTTAGGAAAAAAGCATCATGTACAGTTCAGTATAACTGTACTGAAGTTATAAAGTCAAGGCCTCAAATATTAAACAACTTAAAATGTAAGACTGTCTTTTTCACCTCTGTTCAACTCCTTGATCATAGGCATTTGGTTGCATTCTGCAATTATACCATCACACGCAAGTCTTTTCCAGTGACCCCTGTCTCACATAGAAACCCCGATATCTTCTATTTTGAGAACACATCAGGCTAGTGAAGTGGCTGAAATACTGCCCAAAAAATCCCAATCTGAAGTTTTGTGCAAGCTGGAAGCTGTGAATTAAACATGCATTTGCAGGCAGAGAGAGGATGAAATCACAGTTAGGAAGCCTGAAAGACATGCTGGAGAACTATATTCTATCCTCATCCCTGCTATCAAGTTATTTCATCATGCAAGTGACTGAAATTTATTACTATAAGTTTCAGAGTACACATCCTCACTTTCTCAATTTCCAAGCTCTGCAGATGTGCTGAGTACTCACAGCTGGAACTGGAACCAACTGCTGATGTTTTCTGGATTTGCAAGGGGAAAAAAAATCTTGAATACTCTGACAGAGCAGAACTGAAGCCTCTCAATGGCTTAAACACAACCTTTTTGCAATAATAGCATATACACACTACAGCATAATAAACACTGGAAATAAAATAACAAGGATAAGCGTGTCAGTGCAACCCCTTGAGACAGATAAAAGCAGCCATGAAACTCATTTTCCTTGCTCTAAACCAAGTGAACCATAACTGTCTTTATCTCATAACATGTGTGAATCCACATTTAAGCCACAAAAGGTCTGGAGCAGGCTAGTAAGGCTCTGCCTTGGCACAACTAGAGCCAACAGCTTAAATCAAGCACAGGCCAAACTGAGAGTCTACTTTTATTTTGTTCCCTGCATATAAACACACCAAATTTCTGATACCACAGGTGTATTTTTCAGTATTTAAGAAGTAGAAACTGTGTGTTGTCAGTGCATTGTTATTTTTTCCAACAAGCAAAACAGCAGAATTATCAAAATCTACAAAGTCATGTCCAAGAAAGTTGAGAAAAAACAGACATGGTTTTAAGTAAAAGTAAAACAAAAAGCTGTAAAAATATTTGAGGGTAGTCTTAAAATGTTGTCTTATCTTTAAAAAAAATAAACAAACCAGCAGCTCAAGTACTTTTGACCCTCACAAGCTTGTTTTCCATTTACAGTAAGAGCAGGTCTGGAGCAAGGAGTTGGTCGCACCACAAGGGATCAGCATTTGATGTACAGAACACAGCAACCAACTCTTGGACTACAAGAAGATTAGTCCCTTTCCCCATATTTTCCACCTACCCCTCCTGCTTTTGCTGATTTGGTATTTAATTCTCAAAATATTCACATTCCAGCCTGAAACTTCAACAATGTGTTCACAAACCATGAAGGCATTTGGGAAGTTACATTCTGATAAGGCAAAGTGCTGAAGGAGTTACAACATGCACGAACCAGTCACCGAAGAATTACCCATAGGTACTGACCTCTGAACTTCTTTGGAGGATTAGCAAGGTCACCTGCCTCTGGCTGAACCACACACCGGTCATCCACTAACCTAGAAAAACAAAAGTTATCACACTTATTAAACATGTGTTTGACATCAGAGTGTGTATATATATATATATATATATGTGTGTGCGTGTGTGTGTGTGTGCATATATATATGCAGAGACATACCTGTCACAGCATAAATATTGCACATTTCTCCAATTTAATTCAAAAAAATACTTAAAAACTTTTATTCAGTTACTAAGCATAACAAAAAAAAAAATACATTTTCCTTCGAGAGAGGATTTCCTCTACTGAACTAAAATATGGCCTACGCTTCCATTTAAACCCAGTTAAAGTCCCTTTTGCTAGATCATGTGCATTAACATTTCATGTAAAATTTTTGTTTTCTTTCATTAGAAATAGTTTGGTTTTCTACACCTCTCAGATTCTCACAGCCTTTACCCTAGGGCACAACCCAAAATCTATCAAAATCAACAGAGAGACTTTAAGACACTTAAATAAGCCCTGGAGAAAGACCTCAAAGAAAAATGTTGGGAAGGCACACTTGTATCTGGTACGAGAAAGGACATCTAAAGCACTGTGGGTTAGTTTGGCCCTACACTTGCAAGCTGTCCTGTGCTCACAGATTCCTGCATACCCACTGAGGACTTCTAGGGGGATGATGAGCAAGCAAAATTTATGTGGGTACATGTGGACCTGCTTACACATCTTGATATGCAGGGGGGTTTCTCCAGTGACCTGCTGTTTCATAGCACTGTTTTAACTAGAATTTGAATCCGGGATCCAATAAAGCACCTTGGGTTTTAGTCTTTAAACATTCTGCTGCTCTTCACCATTTCCAACCTTTTTCTTCTGGGGATGCATGTGGAATTAAGTTTCAGCTCCAATCAAAACTCAAGGGACCACATTTTCTTTTGCTAAAATGAATAATAATTTATTTGATCTATATCACAAAATCTAACTGACAAATCAAATCTATTTCTCACAATATTTTAGAAGTTAAATAAGCAATAAAATTCAAGAACATAAATTGTTAATCTTATCACAGAACTCCCTAAACATAAATTTAGCTTCCTTTCAGGAAGCATCTTGTAAATAATCTGCCTGTTTCAAACAATTATTCAGGAAAATCAAGTTTAAGGACACACTACTGCCCTGCTACTTCACAACAACAGCCTTAGCAGCATTTTCTGTGGGAAATTGCCAGGAAAAGCACAATCTGAGTTCAGCCAAATTACATAATACATACATTCAGTTTTCACACAAGCTGGTAAAGTCTCTGCATCCAGCCATGAGTGCAGCAAGACCAATCCCCCAGCATGCCCATGAATTCTCTACCTCTAGCAAGCTGCCTGTTGACAAGCTGCCCACTTGCAGCTCCCAGAAACAGAAGTGAAAATGGTAGAATTTTACAAGTCAAGAGCTCGGTTCTCATAACATACTTGGATGCAAATGTGAGGTGTCAGCAAGAAGGGAGAATTGAAGTAATGGTTCCAGGATCAGGCAGGGGATCTGCTATTGCCTTACGGAGTTGTGTTTTTCACAGTCTAGGTTTGGCCAGGCTTAACAAGAACAAAGCAAGGTTTGGAAAGCAGGACTTAGGAAGAGTCAGTGCTGCAAGATCTGTCTATGATCTAGAAAGTTAAAGATTCTTATAAACAGCACCTAAAACCTGGAACCACAGAAGAAACAGGGCTGCAAAAGACTACCTTAAACAGAAGCTTTGCCAAAGGATTTTAATGCCAAGAAGTACACCCCCCCCCCCAACAAAATCTCTAAACAGCTTTCTGAATAAACCTGTAAGGTCTGACCTTTAAGCACTGTCAGGATGGAAGACAGTATATTGGAATCTGAATGAAATTGACAAGGAACAACTTGTGTTCCTTGGTGACAACTTGTGCACTCTAGTGACAGTTAGAACTGTGGATGAAATGCAAAACTTCCATCATGGCACCACATCACCATAACAAAAGCCATAAAGAAAACAAAGTGTTGGTGCTGAGAAAAACCAGCAAGAACCTGCACACTGAGCCAGTTAGCTACAGTGTTCAAACATGTTAAACTTCAAACATGTTAAACTTGTAAGGCTCAGAAAATAGATATTGAATGATTAATATCTATCACTTTCATTTAAGCATTCTCTAAAGGTACAAGGATAAAGACCTTGAGTTCTGCACTTCTTAGGAGCCAAAGGCATCAGACAAGACAAAGGAGAAAGGAACTGCTGCTACTCCCATCCTAGAGATGTGACAGCACAGAAATGACAACACAAGAAAGATGAATTGACATGTGGCAGGACAACGGCAGGACAAAGGTAAGGCAGGCAAGATGCATCATCTCCTGAGACCTTGCTCCATGCCTTCACTTCTGACATCTTTGTTCCTTACAACGCATCTTACAACACAGGACAAAAACATGAATGAAGTATTGCTTTGTCTACAAAGCAGTCTTCCAACAACTTAATCCCCAAAATTTCCACACAATTACATTCTTCCTGTATTCCAACCGTATGTCCTTCAAAATGTTCAGTAGCTACTTGTTTATGGTGGATGTGTTTGTTAGGGTACTATAGTGAGAGCAGAGTTGCACATTGCACATGATGCAAGACTTCAGCCTGCTCTGTAGACCGGAACAAAAGAGGCTCTTCAAACACAGACCACTTCCTCCGATACACATTTCAAAATATTCAAATCCCACTTTTCATACCAAGCCAAAAGGCAGCTGTTGGTTTGTTGCTGAAGCCTGCTGGGTGGCTGTGTTAAGCAAGCAGTAATTCATGACCTTTGTAGTATGCAAACAATCCATCTGAGATGTCCGAAACGGAGCAACAGGCTTGACTGCAAAAGGTCCTGGGCACCTGCAACTTCTGTCAGAAAATGGCACAGCATGTTTTAAGATCACTCACTTGCTGGTTTGCATAGGATGCCAAAGTACACCAGACAAGACTCTGATAAAGGCAGAATTGACTGTATTATACCATCATATTTGCAAGCTATTTAAATACCAATCGAAATTATTATGCCAATATTCCCCTTCTTCATTTCCAGGTTGTTCAGCTTGGAGAAAAGAAGACTCCAGAAAGACCTTATTGCAGCCTTTCTGTTCTTGGAAGGGGCCTATAAGAAAGACAAGGAGAGACTTTTTAGCAGGGCCTGTTGCAATAGGACAAGGGGTGATGGTTTTAAACTGAAAGAGATGAGATTCAGGCTGGCCATGAGGAAGAAATTCCTTACAGTGAGGGTGGTAAAACACTGGCACAGGTTACCCAGGTGAATGTGCCATCCCTGGAGACATTCAAGGCCAGGCCGGATGTGGTTCTGGGCAACCTGATCTAGTTGAAGATGTCCCTGCTCACTGCAGGGCGGTTGGACTAGATGAGCTTGGAAGGTCCCTTCCAACCCAAACTGTTCTGTGATTCTACCCAAGCTACTCTATCACCAAAGAAGCTTTGGCAAACTTCAGAGGGTTCAACTCTTCAGCTGGACTGCAGACAATACTGCTACTGCTTTGTGCCTCAGTTCCTGGCAGATAAAACATGACCGCATTTCAGTTTTTCATATGTTGATGACATATAAATGGAAGGAGCTCCCTGCACATGTATGATATGATTTTTATTTGTGCAAGTTCTTCCCTGAACGCAATAAGTATCTGGTTTATGAATAATGCCTCCAAGTAACTGTTGCATTGCTGCAGTAATTAAGTGGTACAGTAGTTCACCGGTGCCTAAGATAAATCATCAGAAAAGTCAAAATAATAATTACAGCCCAGACTTTACTCATAACCCTTTGTATTCAGTAACTGCAGAATTGTGGTCTGAAAGTAAAAACATTAATGGGATTGCTTGTCTTTGATGCCCAGTCTTTTTCCCACTGTAGCCAGGGAAAGCTTTTCCACTTGCTGCAGGGGAAGCAAGGGCTGCTCCTCACCATACCACCAATCTCACAGACTAGCAGGTATTTAAGCCATTAAGACATCATGCTAGAGTGTACAAAACCATATTAAATGAGAACTGAAACTATCTAAAGCAGTGTCTGTGAGTTAAGGTGTGCTTCTCAGCAGAGGCAGGTGGGGAAAGCAAAGGCAGCTTTCAACTCACTGTTAGTGTTAGCCAGGGTAGTGCACCATATCATGTAAAGTGGTCAAAGCACAGATATGTTCATTTTTTTCCCTCCTTTGGTGGAGTTCAATCTGTCCTTTCTCACCATATGCAAAGCCAAATGTGTATAAGCATTCAATGTCTTGCAGCAGTGAATTCCATGTAGAAGGTAGCACCTGTGTAAACATATTTACAAGCCATTTCAAATATAGTGCCTCTCGTTGTTTCAGCATCAAAAGGACAGGACCAACTTCTTCCAATATTATTCATCATTTGTTTTCAGAGCTTGCCTAATATAAACAACTTCAAACTACCCATAGAGTTTCTAACATCGCTCCACTCCCTGGGCACTGGGCAGAAGCAGGGAAATAACAACTTGAAGTAATTCCCACTAAATCTTTCTACCGGGTACAGCAGCAGTCTTTGTAGGGACTTTCACTGAAAGAACAGACAGAGTGAGACTCTGAAGAACCAGGGGGGACTCACTAGCTATTTGGGGAAACAGGAGGAAGGCTGTACCAATGGCAGGAGCAAGACTAAGTGGCAGCAGTGTAACTGATAAGGAGGTTATGTTGGCAAAAGAGACTAATGGTATCTGTGTTTTCAGTTATGAATCATGTATGCTGGATGAGTCTTCATGTCCTACAAGCTCCACTGATTACTTACACCAAAGGTTTCTAGGAACTTGCAGATGTAGCATGAGGGTCAAGGAATAGTGGTACAGCTACAAACCTAGAAAAAATCTTCACAATGATGAGTTATTTTAAATTTTAAATTTACACTGAGTTACACTCTGGAAGAACAAAAACCAATGAAAAACAGAAAGGAATGATGATGGATTTAATGGATTTTAGGGCTCTTTCATACTGTAAGATGCTTTTTAGATTGTCCAAGAAAGGAGCTACATAATGTCCATTTTTCCTCTCTTTGTGCCTTCAATTTGAAAAAGTCTTCCTGAAATGTACTTTTCCTATCGACAGACTTCCACTTTTCATAACCAATGTTATTAAGCAAAACAGTACCTAAAAAAACACATATGCACACAGACTCTCATACATATACCTATACATACATGCATGTGCGCCTAACTTGTCAAAAAGTGCAAGACCCAGCTACTGATGCCTGTTATAATACATGAGGATGAACAGAATTCAGCTTGATACTCTTTATACATATATAGAGTATTTTACTCCTCAAAAAGCTGAATAAATTAAGCTAGAGGCAACGTCTTCAATCTAAGACACTCAGCTGCTCAGATTTTACTCTTAGTGGTAATATTATTTCACTGTTCTGAGCAGCATAAGGCCTGACAGCAGCAGGAAGAGGGGGCAATATTGACAACAGTAAGATGAGTTTGACATTTTAATTGTCATTAGAGGCAAGCAATACGTCTTTGTTCCACATCAGTTCACAAATCATGCTGAGGCTACATCCCAACGACACAAAACCTCAACACCCCTTTGTGAACAAAAGAGCAGCCCTCAAAACCTCTCCTTCTTCCTCAGTCATCTCTTCACATACACAACCTCCTTATCAAAAACACTCTTCCAGAGCACCTTCTTCTCCTAACTGCAGCTACAAAGCCTCTCCCATGCTCCACACAGTAACCATTTGGGAAAAGAACTTCTAGTCACATCACTAAGAAGCCAACCAATAATGAACAATAGGTTATTAAAATTTTGCTGCCCTGGAAATCAAGCATCAAATACCCAAGTGCCAAAACAATCAGGTCCACCCAGTTCTTCTCCAAGTCCACCCACTTTTCATCTCATTGAGCCTCTTATCAGGCATCTGCGTCAGCCCACTTCTTGCTTGCTTCAAGCAGTCTCTTGCCAAAAATCTACAGTCATCATACCTCACCCTTCCCAAAATGTGAGTTCATATTCCTTTGTGACTACCAGTTTTGATTCAAATGATTTACAGCTTTATGATTTAGCTCCACTCTACAAAATTCGCCCCTCTTCCTGTCTCCTTCCTTTCCGCAGAAAAATTTTTCATCCTCTTTTCACGTGTGATTTTTCAGGGTCTCCCACATTAACCCCAACTTGCACAGAAAATAAAAAGGATCTTCCTTGCACTTACAGCAGGGCTATTAAGCCTCTGTACCATTTAGGAAGATTTCTTGTTAAAAATCCCTTTTGATAAATGGGAGGATCACAATTCATAATATTTAAACAAGAACTGCACTACATGCCAATGAGGTGCAGCAGCACAGACAGAGACACGAAGTCTGACTCCTGCCTGCTTCTAGCTTCAGCAGCTTTATTCTTTCCTCTCTAAATAAATTTTAATTGCAATAAACGTAAAGCTTAACACAGGTTGAAAGAAGCTATTAAATCACAGAACAGTTGAAGTTGGAAGGGACCACAGGAGGTGATCTAGTCCAATCTCCCTGCTCAAGCAGGTTCACCTAGAGCACATTACTCAGGATTGTACTCCTGCCGTGGAAAAATGAAATTCTATGCATCTAAAAATATTCCTGACTTCTCAAAGTGTCTAAAACAGCAGACAAATTTCACCATGAACCATCTCAGCTACACAGATCAGGAACACTCAGCCATTCTCGCCCTGCTGAAAAACGCTCGCACAGGTCACTTTGAATTGCATTATCGAATGCCATGGAGACAGAAGGGCAGAAAGCAAGGCACAAGGCGCATACTGAGAAACGAAACAACAGCATGCTAGTAGGCAGCTCCACAGTTGCACTAACAATTGCACTAATAATCAGCCTTAAAGGTTTTTTTCTTTATCTGATCGTACATTCATATATTCTCGTAACTGCACCTGCAGGCTTGCATGCTGGAGGGGAAGAAACAAATCAAAACCAGAAAGCTGAAGTTTTTCCGATTCAATTAATTAATCCAGCGATAAATTCTGAATGCCACTTTGTTATTCTTTTGTACTGTATTATATCCAGTCATGCTTTTAGCTTGTAAAGGCTTCAGGAACCTGTTCAGTCGGATTTGTTAATCCTTTTTATGGTTACATTTAAAACATTGCACAAAATGACATAAACTGTAAGGAGAGTTAAAATAAATGATTAAATAAAGTGTTATTTGGTGATTACAGTGCAGGGGGCGGGGAACAATTCTTCAGTTTTAGTCTCAGTTTTGTAATTTTCTTGGCTTGCATAATAGTTAAGTCATTTATGCCCAGGGAAAATGGTATTGAGCTTATCTTGAGCATACTAATTTTTGCCAAGTAAATAAACATTCACACAGTATTTCAATATCCTCACAACAATACAACACACATTAAATCACTTTGCAGTGCTGCCAAGCACACCTATTTTCTGCTGTCAAAAGGTGACTTGGGAAGTGTCAATGGGAGGAGGTGTGCCAGCCCACCCCACCCAGCTCATTCCCCAGTCACACAAAGTCCGTCTAGGCTTCTCCAAAATGCTGGGGGTGTGCTCCCAGGCTTGTTCTGGCTTCAGTCTGTCTCAGTACCTTTGAAAAACAAATTACATTCCCATAAAACTGAGGAAATGTCTGATTCCTTCCCTTCTTTTTTTTTTTTTAATATAAAAAGTGAAACTCTACCATACAAGGATGTTGTGGTAGCCTAAAGGCATTCAATAGAAGAAAGTCTTGCATGGGAAAACATATTGTTTTGGATGAAATTTGTATTAAGACATTATTCTACAGCTAAGAGATGGAAAGGATATAAAGTGATTAGCAGGAAAGCTTTCTGAAAGCAGTAGTGGCTTGCAGAACACAGACCCACTAACAGTATGCATCACCTGGGAGACTGGACAATTTTTCTGTTATTGACATTTTCTTTTTTGGGTGAAATCTTGGCTTTCTTTGAACTTACTGGCAAATTCTCCACTGATCTCTCTGAGGCCAAGATTTCACTCCAGTGACCCTACCTTCCCAAAAGTGCCCTGGGGGGCGAAGTGCTGTTTATTAAATAACAAGCAGTGTCAGCACCAAGTGCACTGCTATATCGGAGACCCTTCAAAAGGAAGGAGCCCACGACCAGCAAGCTCACCACTGCCAAGACAAGCTCACCTGGATACAGGATAGCAAATGGCATTCTGGTGGCCTGAGTTCAGCTATGTAAGCCTAAAATGTCTAGCTTTAATCCACCATCTGGGATCTTTTTTCAGTCAAGACTGAGAGACAGGCACCTCCAGAGGGCAAAAACAACCTACTCTAGGGCAGATGTGTAAAGTAAGAGCATGAAACATCCTCCTGACACAGCCTTTCTCTCTCCCTTGTCTACTGGCTACTTGTAAGAGGACTATGCTTTGGCAAAACTTGTTAAGTGTAACTCCAAACCATCTTCAGACAGAGGTACTAACGTTCTGCAAGGCTTTCCTCCTAGGTCAACCTGAACATCTGGCATTTTTTCTTGTGCCTGGCTTGAGATGCCAACAAGAAACCCGGGTGGATCTGGTTGAGATATTCCTCCTGCCTCATCTACCTTCCTTCTGTGCACCCCTCAGTGAAACAAGACTGATAACACTGCACTCTTGGAGGAGCACACTCCCTACCAGGTTTCCAACAGGCAGAGAAAATGTCCCTACACATAGGCTACAAGGAATACGTATCTCTTGAAGTCTGCAAAATCTTTTGTTTAAAAGAGCCAGCGTGACCAACAGTATATATTTGAGGGTGAAAATGTTTAGGCTGATGCAGTTTATCTCAAAATATTCCAGCCACTGAGGTATGGTGGAACAAAAGAGAAAAACCTCCTTTTAGTTTCAATTAAGCCTGCTCAGCTATTGCTCAGAAGGAAAGTTGTGAAGGACCACTTCAGTTAATTGTACACAAAATGAAGATGGTAAAGAAAGCTGTATTAATTACTCCAATTTCGTTAAAACTGGAAATTAGATCATTTTAAGGCAAGACTTTAAAAAGTGGGACACTGCAGAAATAAACATAGGTATTAAAATATTCCCTCTTCAAGCATATTATCATACATTAAAATCCAAAAATGCCATCATCTGCTCATTCGCTCAGCAGTCTATTCGAAATGTTAGCACACATACAGTATTCAACAGAGGCTTTATATTCATGCTCTTCAGGGCAAAGGCCACATATAGCAAACATCCATGATAATCTCCAAATATTCCTTCTGTTTATTTTAGGAGCATCTGAGGCATCCTTCATCAAAGTGTTTAAGTACAATCTAATTTCCACAGCTCTTCTATTTAATCCTTACTCCAACTAGCTACATATTGAATGCAAACACTACAACAAGTTTAGGATTTGGCCCAATACAAATACGACGCTTACTTAGAAGTAAATCAGAAAATCAAGATTAAACACATAACTTTAACTCCGCTTGCTTACACCTTAAATACGCATAACAGGTCTGCCACTCAGCTCTCCCAATGTGTAAACGTATGGATGCTCTCCCAATGTGTAAACATATGGATGCTCTCCCAATGTGTAAACGTATGGATGCTCTCCCAATGTGCAAACATATGGATGAAGTAGAATTACTAGGTATATTGACATAACATACATTAGCAACACTGACACTGTGACCACTGTTAAACAAAAATGGAATTTTCGGGCTTATGCAAGTCTGCATCTTCACATGAATTTTAGGCATGTAGTTCACTAATCAGTCCCTATCAGACTGAGTAGCTTAAATTCCTATGGTACATAGTGACTTCAGAGAAGAGGACCTATTAATAGCATCACTGGTCTCAAAATCAAGTAGACACACAGAACTCACCGCAAGGTTACCTATTCAGCCAGAGACAGTAAAGCAAAGCCAGCAGTATAGAGAAAATAGTCACATTCAAAAGAAATCCTGCATCCAGCTTCCACCATGAGAATTTGTGCTTTTTGCTCAGCTGTGTGCATATAGCTCCACGGCACATATTTGTGAACATCCTCTTGAAAGGACTGTTTTGAAGAACTGTGCACTAATGAAAGGAATCGGAAAGTCTGAATTTGCCACTGTTAACACCATTTAATGAAAACAGAGAGAAAGGTTTACGCAGAAAAATACTGTTGAGAAATGCCAATATCTGTCCAGTGATCCAAAAGTGACTTCATCACTGAAAATGGTAATGAAAGCATTCACACCTACACGCCAAAACAGCAACACATTGTATAAAAGAAGCATAAGCAAAAGGCGAGAATTGGGAAACTTACTTTTGGCTGAAACAGCATAATGTAATAATATTGTTGTTTAAGCAAACCAGCTTCCAATGCTACTGTAGGGTCTCTAACGAATTTCTGGGACAATAAGATACATATAGAAGAACACATACATACTCAAATACATATATACATATTACTGATCCTGCAAACACAACTTGGAATCTAGATCCTGGAAATCAAACCAAGTTCTTTCTCTATTTTGTAACATAAATAGTAAGAATCCGGCAGACCAATCCATGTCACACTGTGTAAAAATGCGCGTGGAAAACATTTCTTAATCAAAATGCTGATATTTTACACATTTTTCAGTGTTTGTTTCACACAGCAATGGCAAATCTTCTGTGCCTAACATTTTGCTAAAAAAGTTCCCCCTTTTTAGATAATAGATACCCAAATACTCTATGTTACAAACTCATTTATATGTCAGGATGTTGAATGAAGAAAGGACTCTCCTTATTTCAGAGGCCTTCAAATGGTGACAAGTCCTGAGCTAGTGTGAACAAGTGTAATTCTACTCAAGTTAGTCAAACAGCCCTTTTCTACAATAACTCAGCATTGACCTAGTTCCCTTTATGTTCTTTCCTTAGCCTGCCTTCCCTTAGCTACTCAGAGGCTCTCTTCAAGGACAACCAGCAATACTGTGCCACCGTAACCATGCATCACAACTTGAACGCACACCAGCCACAGCCCCCTTCCACGTGACATACTGTATCCAACATGTACTGGTACCCAACATGTAATTCAGCTCCCAAAATCCTGCTGCTGGTTTCAGCATTTACTCCTGCCTGCAGGGACAATGACTTGGTTTGCAGAAAGTCACTGAACTAGATCTGCTCACCCTTTGATATGTGTCCAGCTTTCACTGATGGTAATGAGAACTATGCACAGCTATTAAAGGATAAGAGATAACTTCACATCAACACGTGTTCCAATTCTTCCAACAACAGATTTTATTATGTTCATTTTGCAATGACAGATGTTTACAATTCTTTGCAGCTGGGCCAGGTTATTTTGCCTATTGTCTTCACTTTTCTGTTACTTCTGCAGCAAGTTAAAAAACACCTTCCAAAAAAAAAAAAAAAATTGGCTGAAAAATTGCAGTGACTCTTTTTACATGTTTTTAAACTGAGCGGAGCCAGTTTCCTACTGGGAGAGATCATTTTGGGAGCTGTTCCAGATTCTCTCAGAGCTGCTTTCCCAGTTGCTGGAAGCAGCTCTTGGAGCCTTTTGCCACACCTACACCCAACCTGTACATGCTCGCTTAAGAGAGTTACATGTACCAGCACTAAGCAGCAACCTGAAGAGGAAATGCTTGGAGAAAAAGTTGGGAAGCAGGAAAGAAAAAGAAGGAGCAGCCATAAGCAAAACAGTAGCTTCTGTGCAGGTATATGGGTATGAAGGTGGAAAAAAAGAGCCAGTGCATTGCTCTGCTACTGGAGTGACTCTTTCCTAGCTAGCATTTTAAAAACTGAAAAATTAAGTAATAAGCAGGTTCAAACCTCAAAACCACTTCAGACTTCTCTTCAATTGACCACTGTGCAGGCTGGCATCATCTCTGGTCTTAACACTGTGACACTAGACTCACAACCACAAATTCAACATGCCCAAGAACACTCCCAAAAGCTGAGACCAAGCAGCACAGAAAACCTACATTTACCTCAGCAGACCTCAGGATCCAAGCCATGGCGGCGGCACGCTTCAGGAGAAGCTTCCAGGAACCCTCCATCTCTGCCCCTGCATAGGACCTGGGGACAGCATGAGTGCCAAAATCACACCAGGAAACTGAGCTTTGCTGGTAACCAACCATTGCAGCCAAGCACCTCAGAGCACACGTGAGCACGTGTTTATTAGTAGAGACATGGCAGAAAATTTGAACATGGTCTCATCCTTGACCTAGCACTTGCACCTGCACTCTCAGCACTGACATTATGCTGAGCTGGGACAGGATGGGATTTATGTCACTACATAAACATCAGGGCAACAACTCTGCTGATCACCGAAGAGGGCTGACTCCCAGGCTGTGCTGTCAATGGTCCAAATGTTGTATCACCTACTAAGGTGTGTCTTAACAACAAGCTCTGTTACAAAGAAGTAAGTTTGGCCTTCTTCCGTAAGGCTCTCCAGTTCTGCAGCATTCTTTTCAGCTGAAAGAAGAGCTTCCAGGTCTCCTAGTACAGTTTACCCTGACACCATAACAGAGGAAAAACGCCTGCAAAAAATTCCTTTCTCTTTGGAGAGCTGGAGTCCTTTTATCATTTACGTACGCTTACTGGGAATTAACTGGCAGAGAAACAAAGACATCTTCTAGAAAAGCCTGCACTTCAGTGATATATACAGGTAAATAGAAGAATGGCATCCACTTCATTTTTCCTTTTAAGTGCATTAACGCCTGTACACACACATATTAATGCTCACATTACAATCCCATTAAACCCACGAGTTTTAAAGATGTGGACTACGTTTTAGTTAGGAAAAAGGAGCATGGTTCATCCCTCTGAATCAGTGACTGCAAAGCACTGTTATTCTCAAACATGATCCAGGGATACACAGCACACCTTCTTCTTCCCATGCCAAAGTATACGTCAAAGTATATGTCACAAAGAAAGACAAACCAGCTTGAAGGTTACAACTCACGTTGCAAAAGTTTTTAAAGTCAAAGCAATCAACTCTAGAAGAAGTGCAACAGTATCATACGTTTTGTTCTAAATCTTGCAATTTTTGGTATCTTTACTATTGGCCTACTTCCTGATGCTATAAGATTATATATTAAAGAAACCTCTACTTTCACAGAACAGGAAAACAACACATGTTGCTTGCTGTCACCACCACCCAGAGAAACATGAAAAATGGCTGTCAGCTCTGAAAGCTCAGAAACCAGAGGACCAAGGGAATGAATCCATGCACAACCACTTTTTTAACACTCACGATTTTTCAAACCCCTCTCTTTTGTTGGTAGGGATCTGACTCATAATTTTCAGAAACAAACAGGAAGCACTGCAGACATCTCCAAGTATTTCCTCTCCCCACCCTCCCTTTTGCCCACCCCTCTTGTCTTTTACTTAACTTCTGGACACTTTATTATTTCTTTTGCTACGTCCACAGTGAAATGTCACTGCTCTATACTGGCTCCAGTGTGCTAAGGTACACAGGCCTTCTTTTGCTGAGATCAAAGGGAAAGGTGCCCTTCCTCCCATTGACTGGACAAAGTGAGGCTTTCACCAGCTGGGAATGCAAAGCTCCTCCACCACAGCCTACAGCATCACATTGGCAGCCCTTCCCAGTAGCAAGCAAGGGCTCTTCGCTCTCCAGTCACTCTGCCCTAGGGAGCCTGAGCCCCAGGGCTGGCAGGGGCAGAAGCCAGCTGGCCAGGCACTGGACGTGACCCTCCCCACAGCAGAGTCCTGCCGAGTGGGACTTGGAGCAGAGAAACAGGATGAAGAAGTGTTAGAAGGTAATGTGCCGGGAAAGCTTTTTTACCTTACTCTGTTTATTACAGCGCTTCCTTTCATTGTGTGCTTGGGGAAAAAAAGAAAAATCATTTCCCCTTCCCCATTCACCATCAGGGCCTGTCACAATGCTGGGCAAGCAGCTGCTTAGCACTGGCTAGCAAGAGGCACTGCGGAGGGAGGACCTCAGGGCCAGCTCCTCTGCACCCTGAGCAGAGCCCTGACTGCAACTTGTAAGGAACTACTGGGAGTTTTTATGACCATGACTGCCCAAAACATGCCCACCAACAGGTGGGTGAGGAAGGGGCAAAATCCAACATGTGGGAAAGGCCGGCAGTGAGACAGCACACTGACAGCCCGTGTCTCAGGGAGATGTAGCACAAGGGGGCATGAGTCCTGCACCTGCTGGAGTGAGCTGGGGAAAACAACATGAGTGGCAACAGGAGAAAACAAAGGACTTGGTTTGAAGAAGACCATGCAGCTACCACAAGGAACTGGAGCTAGGTGAGCATGTGGTGGGTGATGGAGTAGTCATCATTACTTACTCCTGCACGACCAGCACTCAGCCAGTGTGGTGAGAACCATGGAGGCACACAATGGGAAGCTACCTGTTTCCCTTTTTGGATCTGTTGGTGCTCTCAGGCTACTCTTTTTTATTTTCTTGATGGAAAAATAAAAAAAAATAAGTGGGCTACATTCTAGCAGCCCTTCCCAGAAAGAAAATGTTCCACTTTTCAGGGTACTATGTGTGTTCTATTTCTTTATGTTAGTGTATAGTCTTAAATGCAATTACAGGCAAGCCTGAGATCCAGAGGTTTGTACCCATGCCGCTGTGGCTCCCATAGTGACTTTGACTGTAGCAGCAAGGCTGCCCTGCTACTGGGCAGTTTCCCTGGAAGGGGAATGTGAACACAAAAAAAAAAAGGAGATACCAAAATTCCCAGCTAGTTTCAAGTTAAATAAACTAATTGCTGCACACAACCCCATTTTAAAAGTCCTGCTAAAGTCAGCCTAATATTGTGCAATAACATTCATCACAGTAAAACTATTCTAACCTTCTCCTTATCACTCCACAATCCTCTCGGACGCCTTATCACAAGAAGTCAACCCAATGCCTGGCACATTCAGTGCCGTAGCTACGATTCCCTGTTCATTTGTGTATAGTAAATAATACTACTCAGCTATAAGCTGATCTGAAAAGATAGCATAGCACCGCACCCGAAAATCAGCTCAATTTTTATCACCTTTCCAGATTTGATTACATAATCAAAAAGCCAATCAACTAGCTCTCTGATGCAGCCTTGCGTAGGCTTACACAGTTTCTTCTCCAAGTCAAACAGCACCACATTGTCTGGGGTAATCTCATCCGCTCACATAAACAATTAGTCTGCTATATTTTGATTATCACTTCCGTTTAAGAGGACATTGAGAGATGCTTCAGCCTGAGTGGCAGAAGGTCTGGCCTCCTGCTAAAACAGACATGCTCTTCTCAAGCTTCTTTTCTAACTGCAAAACATAGCTGCCAGCCTTGCCCCAAGTACCTCGCTGAAGCAGAGCTCTGTTCTCATTTGACACACGGAAACAAACCAGCATGCATTTAGGTGATGCCTGACACTTTTTTGAGTTATAAGACTCATAGATCACATATTCGATAAAAGAACTAAGTTGACCCAAATGCAGGAAAGAGCAAAAGTAAATACTGAGCTATTTCATTCAAGTCATGTTACAGCCTTTCAGAGCTTGACTGTCTCTAAGCAACAGTGAACTCCATTAGCACAAATCATCTACTAAATTGTTTAAGTATATGAACTCCTATTGCATAGAGAGTGCTGAGCAGCACTCATGTAAACTGTTTGATTTGAACAGTGACATGCAGCCATGGATAAAAAATAGCTCACAGAGTAAATGTATATCCACGGCCTCAGTGGTTTGAAAAACTATTCACCAATCAAAAGGTAGGATAATCCCTGATACTGCAATCTACTCATATAAATTCTTCCATCAGTGTAGTGCCCTAAATGAGACATCAGAAGTTAACTGCTCTCCTGTGAACCATTAAGATAAAAACAGATATTGGTTAAACCTAAATGGATGATCTTTCTTAGAAAAATGGAAAGCAGAGAGGAGGATTTATTCTACTGCGTTTGTATATGTTCCTTGCTACTCTGGCAGCTTAAAAGGAGTACAAATTGTTCCCATGCCTCACAATGTGCACTTCATCTAGCTGGTCTGCAGCTCTGTGTTAGCAATTATGTGAATTGGAAGTGAGCTTGAGCCTTTGTTGTTTATTTTTTTTCCCTGCTCTTCAATCTGAAGAGGTTTTAGAACATTTTTGTTTATTTTTACCTTTGAAGTTCAATTTTTTTTCTAGGAAATGAGCACTGAAAATAACTGTTTGTTTGTATGTAAAGCTCTGTGTTTATACAAAAGAAAAGTTTGTCTCCAACTTGTCATCCTGAAATTAGAAAAACGTATCACAGCACTTATGTTCAACAAAGTTGTGCAGAAGTTCCCGCCAACTAAATTTGTGCAGATCTTGTCATAGCTGCAGAGGAGACTTTTAACTGGCATTTGGATCAGAGTCTCTGCTGACTTACTCTGGCAACACAGTGCCCAGAAAACACCTGACTGGCCAGCACTCAGTTCACCACCTGCAAGGGATGGCACAAATATCCCACTTCCCCTCCTCTCAATGCACATTAGCAAAAGTGGCAGAAGCAAAATAAGACTTCCCAGCACCACTTAGCAATGCTCTCTGGCCAAGGGCCGTTTGAAAGCAGTTACTTCCACATTAGTGCTAAGTGAACCAGAAATCCAGACACACAAAAATTCATCCGGCCTCTCAGGTTTCAGTTTAAGGTGGGAACAGTACCTTCAGAACACAAAAAGCCATTAGCTAGCTAAGGCAGTGTTGAAGTCCTGACCACTGCCTTTCCTCGGAGAGTTCAGCCTGTACAGAAATTATCTCAAGTCATTTACATCTATACCACTATAAAGAGCCTGACAGCTTCTTCCAGGCAACCTTCAGTCCCTTCACATACACTGTTTAACCTGGAAGGTTCTACCTTCAGTCTAGGGACTGGATAGTGGTAGTCATCTGCCCATCTCCCAAGATAAATCTCTAATCTGGGAAAAAAACAGAGCATCTCCTCCTTCCTGCAAACAAAGAGGAAACCAAAGCTCATTGGTATCCCAAGGCTCAGAATTGCTTGATTTGTCAAACTACCCTAGAAGAAGAAATTGTGCATAATAAGGTTGAATCTTTAGTGATAACAGATAACCATTTGTTATCTACTGTTTGGGTTGTGCGGACCCCTTACTGCTCAAATTTTCCCTTCAACATCCTCCCACCAGCCACACAAACTGCAAGTGCTGTGGCAGAAGCAGCATCAGTAGTGCAAAGGTGTATGCAACTGCCACACAGACTGCTCTTTCAGGACACCAGAGCTCAGTAATGGGGACAAAACTGGCTTCCTGCTGCTCCACAACTCACACAGTAGATTAAATGCTGAGGAACTGCAGTGAACCAGCTCCGGCTGCATAGCCCAGAGACCAGCACCAAACACCACACAGAAAGAGCTACCAACATATTTCATTGGATGCATAGGAAAACCATCTTCCTTCTTCTTCTTCTAAAATAAATAGCCTACCTCATGTCACTGAGAAGGATTCAGTCCCGATTAGATAGAGAAGGACCAAGAATTCATATAAGGTATTTAAGGCCCAGCTTACATAACAGATCCATAGCTCTTCTGACTGCAAAAGTCAGGGAGAAAAAACTGCACCTGTTTTTAGAAATAATGAGTGCCTTCATCAGTCCTTAGAAAACAAGCACTCAGATCTGATTCCTAAAACTACCATCACATAGAAACATCCTGTTCTTGAGCAAAAGCAGACAGAACATAGAAATTCCAAAACTCCTTCAACAGGTAACATCATCTACCTACCTAGATACCCACAGCCAAGGTGCAAAGACCACTCTGAGGGTATTTGAAGGTACTTGAACACATTTCATCACTCAGGCAAGTCTGGGAATACAGTATCTTTGGCATCCTCACAGAACTCAAATGACTGGAAAGAAGTACTGACAAGGTATTTTCAGTTCTTTCAGGCTAACAGGATAAATACCTCTAGTTCTTCTACAATGTCTGCTAAACCAAGAAAATAGATGAAAAGCAGCTACTGACAAAATGCTTTCTTTCAGCTGAGCTTGCTGGAAATGCTGCGCTTCATTCTTTGATCTGGACATAAACTTTAATCAGTTCCATGCAGATCTTTAATCCACTCACTTGTCACTACAAGCTAGACTATTATAAGGCATGTGCATCAACAACATACAAAAAGGAGGTACGAAGTGCAACTGAGACTGAATCTCCTTGATTCGTTTATGTCCCACTCACACCCAGTCAATTCATGAACTCCTTTAGGCTCTCCTCTAAAAATATGTCCCAGAAATGTTCATGTTACCAAACAGGCTTGAACAAGCTTTTCCAGTCTAGCATTTGATCTTCTGCACAGTCCACATCACCCCAAAATATCTTTAAAATAAGAGATTTGCTTTATATTGAAACAAAATAGCTTCTGGAGTATAATTCATGCTCTCATCCACTCCTCTTTTAAGTTCCTCAAGGGCAATAGGATATAGTGCCCTAATTTCCTTGAGTTTATTAAATTAGGCAGTTGAAGGTATGAGTCCTTAATGACGCTACCACACCACGATAGTGGGCACACTGAGCTACTGCGTCTTTTACAGAAGCCCACAGTCTTGAAGACTTAGCAAGATAGTTTGAATTTAAAATTCTCCTTTGACCCACAGATGGCTCACTCTTGACTCTAAACCCACAAAAATCACTCAGCAAAGTCTCTTCTACTTCCAGAGTCCTTTGTTGCCTGACTTTACAAGTGTCAGGCGATTCTGTGAAGTCAGTAATTATCACGTCAATGGACAATCACAACTATAAATTCTCCGGCACAAAAAAACCCTGAGCTCTTCAACAACACACTCCATCGATGCCCCAACAAGATACTGTTGCACAGGCGATTTCTCTCTCTCCTATCTTGCAAACATCACATTTCCTGCACCCTCTTCCACATCCTGCTTATACTTCACCAAATGGTACTTTTTTCAGATCAGCTAAGATTCTTGCAGCCCCCCCAAATTCAGTATTTGCAAAGCCACAGTACAATTTCTGAACTAATATAACCTCCCACATACTATCTTGTTTCTACACTCCCAGCTTGCCTGATGCAACCAGAAAACCTTGATCTTGCCATTCTCAGGGGATGCTACACTTTAAGATGATTGCAAGAGCCCATTATCTCTCCAGATGCTCTCCTGGGAAAGCCTTTGGCTGCTCTGAAGTCCATTCCAGGAAAAATATATTCTTCGAGTGGATGATTCAGGAGGTTTGCATCTTATTCAGGAGGTTTTGCATGTTATGAGAAGGAAAGAAAAAGTGATCTCTTTTTCAACAGTCATTCCTTGAAATAATTATTTGATCTTCTACCTAAAGCTGCACCTGGAACTAACCTCCAAAGAGACTTCATCTGGGTGAGGCATCAAGGTCACCCTGCTGCTCCCAGATCTGTGAACACTTGTAAAAGCATACCCGTAGTAATTCCTACAACCAAATGGCAAGTTATTCCCAAGGTGCCTCAGCATAGTCCTGACTCTGTACTTCTTCCTTACGTAAATTACACTGAAAATGTCAGGAATTGTAAGCACCAACAGGAGCTCTCCCCAGGTAGTTCAAAAAAAATGTTGTCATACTTCATCACCTTCTAAATTTCCCTTTATTTTTTTATATCTATCTTTCCTCATCTGGATAACTGATCTGCAAGATAAGTGATCTTCAAGTTCATTTCTAAAGTCAAGTCTCTGCTGAAGCTCAAACACAAAGCAATCCGAAGCTTTCCTCATCTGTATTTTGTGGAGAAACAGATCAGGATCAGAGCAAATATATTTTCACCATCCCACTGACTCACTTTGCTGTTTGAGAGTGGGTATATTGTCTGCTCATTTCCCAAACTTGTCCAGAGAGTTCTAATTGCTGCCCATACAAGGTTTCACTTTCATCTGCAAATGATCATTCAAAGAGTTCACTTAGGAAACCTCTTTGCTTTCACTCCTGATGCACCCAAGGTTTTTTTTTGTTGTTTTTTTTTAAGATGTCATTTTTATTATTTCTTCAATTCCATTTGCAGGGCTTCTAGTTCTTGTATTAGAAGTCATAGCAATTCTTTCTGGTCTCTTTTGAGGGTGCAGGTTTTATTCTGTGATTGCTTCTTGCACTATGGCTCCACGGGAGCACCTATCACAAATTTCCATTTTGGAAGTTGGATCCACCTAATGATACCAGGTTAACCTTATTCACAAGTAATAGGACAGTTCTGGAGACTTAAGGGCTGTTTCCACTATAAAAAAAAAGTTTAAGATGGTATAAGGCATTATCTTGATCATTTATTCAGAAAGAATTTATAAATCCTTGTTTTCCTCGACACAGGAGAAATCAAATAGCAGGAGTTTATTTAACTACAGTTTTCAGAGAGAACAGTGCTCAGTAGCACACTCATTTTTATTGTCCTTGGGTCAATATAACAGGTTTTGTTTGGCTACGACTGAGGTTTTTGTCCTACATTCTCTGTTATTCTGGTCACTTAGGCCTGCATAGCTCACCCAGTCGATGCTGAATTTCTTTCTGTGAAGCTTCTCGGGTAACAGTGTTCAGCTTTTGCTCAGACTTTAACAAGTATATGTGCTTTGGGTGGTGACTTCTGTAACTTCAGCTATCTGGTTGAAGAAAGAGGAAGGATTATATCTCACACCTCCATTACAAATGAAGAACAAATTAATTACAAATCAGTAATTATACTTGCCAGTGTCAATGAGGTTCCACCCTATGTATGAGCATGACAGTAATGCCAGCATGCATAAAACTCCTCAGCACTTTGTTTTTGTAATGATAAACTTAATTCTGCATCTTTAAATACACACTTAAGAAAACACACAGTTGACACACGAAAACTTAAAAAAACTAACTAGTTTTGTCACATCTGGCTTACTCCCAGGCTCACCATGAGATAAACCAATTTATGCAACTTAGCACTGAACATCTTACCAGATCAACATTTATAAAACCTGGCCCAGAACTTGGAATCTTTGGTTATGTTTCACAACATGCCTATGACCCTGTGCAAATTGCTCCTCTGCTTGAGTCCCATCCCTTATTACAATATTTCTTTTCAAACATACATAGATCTATGCTTGAAAATTCAAACCAGTGTTGTCCCAGTTCCAGCTCTACTAAAGTAAAATGATTCTATTGAAAGCAACCTATCAGAGTAGAGAGTTTAATCTGCCACAGAAAGAAAGTGGACCAGATGAAACAGTCCCATGGACCAGATGAAACAGCCCCATGGACCAGGAGCTTGACTCCACCAGCCTAATACACAGTTTTGTTTCAAATAAGGTGTCATAACAGAACTTTACATGTAGTGGTTTTACTATAGCCTAGATATTACATGGGGGGGGGAGGGGGGATATGGTAATTACTCCTTACATTCAGTGGCAGAAAAACCTGTCCAACTGCAAAAGTTAATACAGACAAGACTTATTGCCTGCCAGGTCCTGACCTTGTTTGTTTTTGCATGAGAAGCCATTTCTCACAGAAACTGAGCACACCTCTAACCCAAATGTTGCAGCTGCCCAGGGTCCATAGCAGTGCTCTCTCTGAAGAGCTGGATACCTGCCTCTGAATGGCTTCATGATCAAATCCTAATCTTTTTTTTAGTACGCCTGCAAATTTAAGCAGGTAAGCAGAAATCTTAACTTGGATCCTCTTCAACAGGTTCTTTAAAAAATTGCCTCCTGACATATTTGCAGCTTAAGTCTACAAATTTGCAGATGTAGAATATACACCTCAGACCACCACTGGAAATAATGTCATAAAAATTTGTTATATCTTTCCCTTGGAAAAAGTAACTAAGAAAATGGCAAACTGTCACCTACAGCCTGACATAAATAAGTTATTACCTCCTCACCAACCCCAAAAAGGAAGAAATCCAGTAAATTTTCTATATGTTATTTTGTACTTTTATCATTTAAAGACATGACTTTTTTTTCTGTATTCTACTATCGTTTACAAATAACATACTATTATGATGGCACCAATATGCAAGAGTATCTACAAAGATACCTGACAATCTGATTTTAAACTTGGACTTCCTGTATTCACAGAAATACTCAGATTTACTGTTCTTACAGCAACACGGAAATCCAAACTATTAATTACAACAGTTTGGCAGTGAAGCTTGACTTACTAAGGTTCTGTCTTCAACCTGCGAAGTGTTACAGACATTGCCCTGCCTGATGTAAAGCCTCATTTTAGAACAATGAAATTCCACAAGCCTCTCAACACTCACTTTTCAGCTCCCTCTGAAGAGTCAAGCCCACTGGGCCCTGCTTTTCAAATCTGGAAGAGGAATGAAGCCTACGGACTGGCACCCTCATGCATGGCAGACAGCAAGGAGAAGACGGTGCATTCAGCTGAAATTGAGTCTACCTTAGCAAAAGGCAGTGACCTAGTTAGAAATTGTCCAAGATATCAAAGTAATACCACTAACACGCAGTTAACCTTTTTCTCTTGGTGCGGTTTGCTGGGGTTTTATTAAGTGAAGGATTTATTTTTTTTTAACCTTTCTAAGTAGCCTTAAAACTTTTATTCTTTGATCAGAAGAATGGAACTTGCATTTGAACATTTTTCACCACTCATAACTGCACAAGGACCTGCTCTTAGTGTTTCAAACCCGATACCCAGTCTTTCCCAATGTATTACTTCTGTTTCCTCTATTTAATGTTTCTGAACAATAAAAATACATTGGCCAGATTGAAAAGGTGACAGTGAATACTTTAGCAAAGCCCACTAATGTTTCAGTTACCTGGAACAACTGGGGAGCTCATCAGAAATCTGAGCCCAGTTAACTTTAAAATAAGATCAACAAAGTCAGGCAAAAAAAAAAAAAAGCACTGTTTCCAGTCTTCAGCACTGAGCTACCATTCGTTAGCCACCCCACCTGCAAAGCATGTATTCTGATTTTAAGTTAGTGGAAGAAAATTACTGCTCAACTCAAGGTACTTCTTACACACATTTCATTTGCAACAATTCTTGGTTTTCGGCTTTTCTCCATATCCATGAAGGAGAAACTGAGGATATGCACAATTCATGGAATTCTAGGAGTTGGGACTGTACAAATAACGTTGGGTATTGCCAGATTCAGAACAAAACTATACTGGTCACACCTAAATCAGCTGCCCTCTAAAGCTGCCTAGTTAAGTTTTCCACATCACAGTGCTCACGATTACACAACTACACAAAATTCCACAGGCATCAGGGTGTAGATGCACACTGGCGGCAGTCAAAATTCCCCGCGCTGAAATGAAACACATCCTGCAGGTGTGGCTGGGGAGACCTCAGTGGCTTGTGCCTGCTGCTCCTCCAGCTTTCATCCCAAGCACCCTCAGGAGGCAGGCAGGCAGCTCGGGTGGCTTGGAGTGTGGTGCTTGACCCACCCTTCTCTGCACACAGGAATACCAGCGCAAGTTTTCACTCAAAAGAGGAAAAACCTTAAGAATGGGGTTGCTCTCTTTTAACTGTGGGCAGCAGGTACAAAAATCCGGGGCTTGCCATGAGTTTAAGTAGTTGTTCTCCCAGTCCTCTGACTGCTTTCAACTGCCCTGCAACATCAATTAACTTGTGTGTGTCAAGTGCAGGGGAGGGGGGAAAGCCTTTTGAAATACAAACAAATCTCTCAAAGAAAATCAAGATAAGAAGTCCAAGCACTGGGTCATAACAAGTTTCTGTAGTTTGAAATTCATATGAAAAGCCTTGTTTCAGGGTTTGTTTGTTGATTTTTTTAAATGACGTTGATGTTTATCTGCCAGAGGTCAAACAACAAAAACTTGATTACTGTTTTAATATTAATTCCTTGTACAGAGAAGAGCTGTAGTAAGCTTAGCCTACAGTGTCAGATGGTAAAAACCACACTTGATATGCTCTTCTAGCTGCCTTCTACCAAGTAATTTCAACTCCATGCCATGTGGCAGAAACAACCTAAAGGGGCATTTAAAATGAACTCTACAAAATGTATTATATCAGAAGATTCCCAAAGTACCACAATACATTACATATAATCTTAGTTGTTACAAAGCATTGGGCACCGCGTGCGCTTAGTAAGTCAGCCATACATAGCAAACAACTTTGGGACCAACACCAGTAAGAACTCCTGTGCTTTTACACAAAGAATTGCATAAGATACCATAGGTAATCTTAAAACTGCTATTTCTTTCCGAGGAACTTTGTAACTCAGGCACTCTCTTGGAGAAAGCAGTATTATTATGCATTTTGCTTAACAACACTGGAAACCCTGGGGAAAAATGTACCAAATACTCAACTGTTTGAGAGCTCAGCGCAGACTTCCACCACCCGAAACACCAAAGTAAACAGGTGCAGTGACAAGCTGATTTCTTCCATGTCAAGCAATTTGAAAAGAAATCGGGCAGTTTGCCAGTACCTCTTCTAGCTATTTTTTGTCAGAGGGAACTGCACATCTCTCAGCAACTGCCCATCATCTTCTGTTCCTCTTCAGCCCTGCTTCCCTTCTAACACGTGCCACCTTTTAAATCACACAAACCAGTTACTGCCCCACCACACACACTAACCTCTTTCCGCACACCCTTGATCTGCTGATTTCACTACCACCTCACCCTACATTCACCAACATACTTCTGTGCACCCATCTCCCCCTTCTCCTCTTCATCATCCCGGGGCCAGCAACCTGAGGACTCAGAGGCCAAGAGAGACTGTTTTCCCTGTTCTCTGCAGCCTATAGCAACTCATGGTCACTCATCAGCCACTGGAAGTAATAGCAAGGAAAATCCTACTCAGGTGAAGCCCACAGAGGGTTGGGGCAGCTTTTGCACAGGCAGCATCTCAAGTTACCAAACTCTGAAACATTCTTGCTAGTGCACAAGGATCCCCTAAACTAGAGGCACAGAAGGCCAGCTACTGAGCAACAGGAAGAGGGCAAAAAGCACTCATGGACATGGTTGGCAAAACCTGCCTGAAATTTATAATGACAATTCACTTAACTTGACAAGCCAAAAGGTAAACCTGAGCAGAAGATCCAGAGCTGCAGGAGCTCTGGAAGGGGAAACTTATACCCAGGTAGAGCTCACAGTAAAAGAGCCCCATGCAGCCCAGCCTGGTCAATGACTTAGGGTCCTCTTTATTTTTAAGCAATAAATAAGAACTGTTTCAAAAGACCATGCTTTGGACAATGCTTTGTTTCTATTCAACAGCAACCAATAAAATGCAAACAAATGAGTGTGAGAGGTAGACACAGACAGTTGGAAAAACAGCACTAAAACAACAAGACTACTCCTGACAGTCTTTTGGCTACTACAGCCAAAATAGTCTCTCAAACCTCAAGCGATTTCCTTAACTCTGTTTCCAGTTTTGCAATCAAAACCATTACCTTGCTAGAATGTAATTTCTTGGTTTAAGTTTGTTTCATGCTTGAAGTGAACTGAGGTAGTAATTACTTTTACTTCTCCAGAGATAAGGAACCTAAAGCAGTTGAACAGCTGAAGCTTTCCTGTGCCCAATGGGAAATGAAGCTGTAAATTCTGGGAACTGGGACTCAGCTCCCACACAGCTGTAGGTGAGGTTGGGAGCTCTTGGTGCCCAGTGCCAGCAGAGAGGAGAAACCACTCAAAAAGCAGTCCAAAAGGTCAGGGTTTTGCATCATTGTACAGCTGAAACCAGAACCTATGTCAGGAAGTGTCCACATCTACATAGCAGTGGAATTACTGATTCAAATAATTAGATGGAATCAGATTTACAAATAACAAATGAAGGTTTAAAATAATGTCATAAGGGGGTTTATGTCCTTAATATAACTAAAATATGCATCTTTTAAGTAAGTGACAAAACAAGACAGACAAAGAAAATGGCAAAATCCTGAACTACCGTTCACGTTACTTTCTCCAGTCTTTCCATAAATACCCCTAATCAAGTATATCAAAGTCACATGAACTTCACCAATCTCCCTTTGGTACAAGAAGTAACAGACCTTTCAAAGCAAGCAGAAACCAGACTTTCAAGTGCATTAAATACACGTGCAGAGGACATGGCTTTGTGCCATTGCCCAACAAACAGGCTCAGGCTTCAGCCGAGCAGCAGCAGCCTGCACCATTAAGAGTGAAGAGCAGCAGGTTTCAAACACGTCGCCGTGCAGTAAAACACTTGACTGAGCAAAGGTTCATGCACTTCTTAGGAGATAATGTTCCAAGCTGGGGAAGGCAAAGACTGATCTGACTCTTTCTTCCACAGCACTTTTAAAATACAGGATAACCTTGATTTCTAGTGAGTCTGAGAACTACGTAAAGGTTGTTTAGGTAATCCCCTCATTATGTAAAAGTAAGTTAAATCAGACTTAAAGTTGTGCAAGTTAAACAATCTCCCGTCTCTTTCCTGACTATTCCCCACATTACCCACAGGCCAGATGAGAACTACAGAAATTGTAATAGCCACCACTTGTTTCAATTCAAAATTGGAATCCTCTCTCATTTCCATTACTACCACAAAATTTACGGGTAAACCCACTTTTACATTATTAAATCAATTGGTTTCTTCCCCAAGCCAAATTTTCTCCCTACTTCTGTTTTATAATGAGCTCTTTGAACCAAGGATATTTCATTTTAGTGCCCACTCTCATAAATCATAATTCCGTAATTAAGTCTAATCCTATATTCCTTCACACCCAAGCTGTGTTCTGTGTGTGAGTAAAACTTCTGAAACAAACCAACCCCCTCCAAGGCTCATTACTTGCCACATTCTCATAAGGGTGCTTTGTGGAAAGCTTTGCCTCATTGTTTATTTAAAGACAGCACTGTTGTTAGAATACTTGCAAAGAGCATCAAAATAAGGTCGTTATAAATGGCAAAGCTGGAGCTGTGCCTAATTGCTAATGTGAGTGGATAATCACAGAGGATATAAGCTTTGATATATGGTTTAAGTTGCAAGGTGTGCAAGATACAGCTGTATTTATATGTCTACGTATCTGCTTATGTGGCATTTATTGTAAGATCAATGAAGGTGTTTAATAATGCATATAATATAGCTTATGCTTATGAAAGTTATCACAGAAAAGAAATACACCATATAGCTGAAAAATGTACATTAGCATACAAAGTAGCTGCAGAATTCACTCCAGTGTTTTTGCATTAGGAAGCCAACCAAGACAGCATAGTTCTGAAAATGCTAATCCTACAGTATTTAAGAACAAAAGAAAGAACCACGCAATCAAAACTGTCAGATCTCATTGGCACTGTGAGACCAGAGGCTAAAGTACCTAGGTAATAAAACATACAAGTACCTTTGCTTGTACAGGAAAGCTGAAATTCAGCTTCTCTTCCTTCTTCTAGGTATTATTTGATTCTGTATGTCTCAGAATTCAATTATGAGTAATTTTAGTTATGCCACTCTCACTTTCTTCAGGCTTTTCATTCTTTCTGACTAATTAGGTTTTGTCATCTGGCCCAAGACAAAAAAAAAATGGATATTAATTAAAGGACACATACTCTGCTCCTTAACCATAGCTTACATTTTCAGACAGTAGGAGGGAAGGGTAAAAAGAATAAGCACACTGATGAATATACTACATTGGTGTGCTGTAAGCACCATCAGTCACTACATCTTTTTTCTCAGCACCATTCTGAGGCCACCACGATTACATTTTAGCCTTTGCTGTATTCAGAATGTTTTGATTTATGCTGTTCTATAAGCACTTTCTACTTAATCCCGTCTTTTCACAAAGCATGACTGACTCAATCTGTGTGAAGTCAAATAAGATGATTAATGCACAAAAGCCCAGGGAAGAAGCCTCAATAAAACTGCGATACTCATTACAAATCAGAAAGTTCTGGCAAGCACTTCCTCAAATTAACAGAAGTTGTTCAACAAAAATCAACATTAAACTCAAGAAAATTAGTCCAAATACTCCACAACACGCTTCTTGCTGCTAATTACAAGTAAGTCTCAGCACCCCTTGTCATCCACCGTCATACATTACCTAGCAGGCAGCTCCTGCTGCATGCTCTGTTAATTATGTTCCATGAGGTTTCTCACTGCTATGGCACAGAAGTGTATTTATGGAGGTGAGACAGGAATGCAGCTACTGATGGTGACTAACAGGCCCATTGTCAAATTTTCCTACAGCTGATGCTGGCTATTGCCATTACTTACTTTTTGTTCCGCCTCTCCAACTGAGAATGTTTTTCTCCCCCTCACTGTACCGACTGGTGATTAATAGCAGCTCTAATTCCCAGCATGCACCGTTACCAACATTTGCAGCTAAAATACTGGGGAAGGTGGTCTTGAGGTTCAGACACTGGTCTAGAACAACGTAAGATGCCTGGATTCATTGCCTAGCTCTGCCGCGTATCTTCTTTGGGACATAAAGTCTCCAACTGCACAAAAGCTAAAACACACTGAAACCTCAAAAATCAGGGGGGAAAACACCCACATTATTAGTACAGTTCAATAATCCAGTACCACATATATCTTGAAATAGCAGAAAGCCAGCCATAGGTTTAAATTCCTTTTCCCAAACTTTTTCTTTTCTGTACTAAATTGTCACTGGCAGTTTATACATTCAAAAGCACGCTCCTTCTTATTTAAAAAAGGGGGAAAAGGGGAGCCCAGAGAGCGCTGAGATTGGAAAAGCCAGGCTGTACATCGTCAGATGGATACAGGAGGAAGAATTTGGAGCAGTGCTGCCTGACCTCCTTGCCCCTGCCCCCATCCTACACTACAGCGCTAGCCCCAGATGCGGAAGAGAGGTTCAGTTTCCTCTTCTGACTAAGAGGGATCAAATCTGAAAGCAAGAGTCCTCACGCTAACATCCAACAGCTATTTATAGTAAAGAAGCAGTATAGAGACAAGGACAGGAGCACAGGTTACTTCCAGCTGAAAGAAGTGCCCCAGCCTTTTGGGTCCTATTTACACAATCTCATGGTTCCAGTGATTCTCAAACCCTTTTTGTAGAAGGCATGGAAGGGCACTCCTGCCTTCATCTGGCACCACTCAGCACCCTAACCTGGACACAGGGCCAAGAGGCACAGATCCCCTATGTCCTGAACAAGAAGGTTAGGACATTCTAAACTGCCTGAGAGCAAGATATCCACACTTAAGGCTATAGTAGATATTATGCTGACCCTACACTTGATCTGAATAGCTCAGCTGCATCTTTCTCCGGGCTCTAAATTTCCTGGGAAAACTGAACACGTGAAAATTTCTGCACCAGCAAGTGAGCAAAAACTATTCTCATATTGATACTATAAACTCATAAAACAGCCTTTGCTTAGGATTCTCCCTCAAAACTAATCTGTTGAGCTGGTTCTTCAAGGAGTAAGGTCCGCTGACATGACAGACCTCCCCCGCTTGGAGAGGTGCTATGAACTTTTTAATCTTATTTATAGAATGGCCTCGCTCATGCTTTGTTTAAGAAACAATTAGCCTTTGACAGCTTAAAATAAACAGGACTCTCTCCCTGCTGCAGAGTCACTAGACCTGAGCTAGATTTCAGGCTCTTGCATGAAACTACCTTAGTGTAAGTGACAAGATAGTTTGCCCAGCACCTTCAAAACCCTGAGCAATAGAACAAGGACCCACATCAAGTCAAATAAAGTGAGCCAACAACCATTCCTGCTCCTAAACCATTTTGTCCTTACCAACAAGAGGCGCCTCTGGAAGACAAGGCCCCCTCTTGTCAGGTGTTTGCGAACAGAGGACTTGCAGGAACACAGAAGATGCAGGAGTTTAGCAGTGGTTGCATGCTAGATGTGCAGCTGGGCAAACTTTTTCCCTGAACATACAGCTGCTTTTTCTGCCTCCTGCGTTGCTGCAACAGGTCCAAAGGCAGAAACGGCAATAGCTGGCACAGATAAACGTGACTTGGCATCACAACTTTGTATTTCAGTCCAAGCTCTTGTACCACCAGCAGAGGGGTCAGCATTCCCATCTAGTAGACATGAGAGTTTTCCACTTCACCTTTCCTTTAAGGCCTTCATTCAGGTTGTCAACTCCAGCCTCCTGGCTCTGCAGCTGCTTTTACCATTCCAGGGAGCAGGGCTCAAAAAAAGCTGTACTGAAAAGCTAACAGAGGTACATCAGCATTCTTGAACTCCTGGCCTGCCAAAGGAGAGACACACACAGGAGTCCAGTTTCACCCCCAGTGGTTTTCTTAGGCTGGGTTAGCTGGTCAAAAGAGATCCTAGGTAGTCTCATTAGGGTGTTGGCTTGAGTTCAATTATTTCTTCTGGTAAAGATTTCCCAGGTGCCTTAGGCAAGCTTTGATCTTGGCTTCCTATCTACAGAACCAGGGGTAAATGTCCTGCCTTAACTCCAAGGGATGAGGAGAGGACCAGAACACAGGAATGCCAACATGCATTCAGGCAACACACAGTTGTACAAGCACCAGTCACAGCAGAAATGTCTATGAGTGCAGATAAAGCAGGTGTTCTCAGAAATGAGGAACATTTCTCAACACAATGAAAAGTGGAAAGTATGGCAAATTTAGCTTCCCTCAGATAACAGAACACAGCAATGAGATAGAACAATGAAACCAAACAATGCATCAGTAAGTTATGCCAACAAAAGAGAAACACTGGGGTTACAAGAATAAGAAGCAATATCCAGTTATTAACAGTTGCAAAAAGCAAACATTTTCATATAGGATTTAAAATTACAAGAGTCAGCAAAACAAAAGGAGATGTGAGACAAAATAGAATTGCTGATAGAGAAGGCGCAAAATTAACAGAGGAACAAACCATGGAAAAACACTTGTCAACAGACAAAATAAGTGAACAGCAAGGATAGGAAGTTATAACAAGTTAAAAAAATATAAGGGACCTCAAACACCAGCTCTTTTCCAGTAAAAGTACCACATCAAGTAACTCAATTTGTTGTTTGCAATTTAATACTACTCTTTTTTGTCACTCTAAAGTCCCCCACTGAAAAGATCTCAGGACGCAGGGAGGCTAATATCACATAGAGGAGTGATACCCAGGCACATGTTTATTAGCAGCAGATCAGCCTTAGCAAGTTCAAGCGTATTCTGAAGGTACCACTAATGTTTAAACACCAAATGACACTGATATTTAACTACAGCTTGAGCTGCCTTGTCAATGGGATCACTACAAATCATACAGTACAGATGTTTCCAATGAGAAAGGTTTAAGGATGTGCTTAGTTAGGACACACCACCAACTCACTGAATCTACTGCCACTCTGCTAGGAACATCAGAGGCAACCACTGCACTATCAGGGTGTACCACTACAACCAAACTACGTGGTAGTTTGCAGAAAGATATCGGCGTATTCTTATCATCATTCACTGTCGTTTTCTGTCCTGGATTCCAAAAAAGTGATTTAAAGCTGTCAACATTAATTTAAAAAAAAAATAAAACCCTCAAGCAAGCTGGGTAGTTCAGTGAAGCAGCCACAGCTGAACTACATCTCTTCACTCTGCAAAGAGATGGAAGAGCTCGCAGGAGAAGAACCCCCATGAAATTAAGTATCAGATTATAAACATCTGATCGTTAACCACTGCACGTAAAGACTTCAGTCAAATGCAAACCAGAAGCAAATGGATGGACATTTAACGAGCTGATTATGGCGATGAGCATGACAAGAATGCTACTGTCCTTCACTCTCCATCAAAAACGTCATCTCAGATATGCAATAAAATTAAGCTCGCATACACAAGCAGTTCCCCCCCCCCCCAAAAAAAAAAAAAAAAAAAGGACCACCGAGGTCTTTGGCTACAAGTAACGACTATATAAACTCATTTGGGCGCAGCACAGGGTTACTTGTACAGAGCGGTCCTGGCCTTTGGGTACTCCGGTTCTGGCTGGCCCGGAGGTGAAGCCTCGGCAGGAGCCGAGCGGGGAGCGCGGCCGGACCCACTCCGGGCACCGCCACCCTCCCAGCCCCGGGCCTGTGCGAGAACTCTCTTTCCTCCCCGCTCATCACTTCCTACTTTCTTTCCCCCTCTCCGCCGCCGAGGTGGCGGCGGCACCGCGCGCCGGCCGCTTCCTGTGCTGCAGCCGGCTCTGCCCGCGGGTCCCAGCCACTCCTCAGCGGGCACGGCCCCCAGCCCCGGCCCCTCACACTCACCCCAGCGTGCTGATGAACCCATTGACAGAGCCCTCCGCGTACAGGGACACGATGTCCCCGATGTACAGAAAACTGGACATTTTCTCACACATTTTGGCTCATTTTTTTGCTGGATTTCGCACTCCTCCCCTTAAAATAAAAAAAAAAAAAAAGGAAAAATAAAAGAAATAAAAATAAACCAAGCTAAAACCGATCCAGACGCAGACGGGGCGCGGGCGCGCCGGGCGCTCAGCGTGGCCCCGGTGGCTCTGCGGGACGGCGGGCGCGGGAGAACATGAGCGCGGCTCCGCTGCCCTTCGCGGACCGCCACGGCTCGGCTCGGCCCGGCCCGGTCGCCGCGCCGCCTCCTGCGCCTCCGCCCCCCGCGGCCGCCCGCCCGCCTCCGCCTCCCGGGACCGCCCCGCCGCGGACACCCCGGGCAGGGGGTCGGGACCCCGTGGGGTCTGCACGGGTCAGGCTGTCCTTGCGGGAAGGAGGCAGCAGGATGGGGGCGCAGAGCGGGGACCCCCAGGCGGTGGAGAGGTGGGGTGGTTGGGGCCACCGCCTCTACCGGGAGGGCACGGTGACCCTGTGCTTAATCACCATCCCCTGTTTTACGGCTTACAAACTTGTAGCAACAACCAATCCTTTACTTACTTATTTATTTTTAAATCAGAAGTTATCTGTGCTGCAGCCCTGTGCAGGAATTCCCACAGCGCACATTCCCGTCAGAAAGCTGCCGCTAGTTTAATGAAAAAATACCCCCAAACGAGAAGACTGTACGTTCTGTAAGAGTTTTCTGCTGAGGAAAGAGGGGACACTTGCAGTCTCAGCACACTCCCCAGAGGGGTGGTGGGCTTCCAGCACTCCCTCCCCTAGCAAAGATAAGGCCCCGCAGACACAGAGGCACTACACAAGGCTGTAGCTTCAATAGCCAAAGAGGCTTACACGGGGCTGTGCAAATACACATCGAATCAGATCCCTGCCCAGAAAGGACTACCAGCCCCCTGACATCCAGTCAGCTGCTGGAAGTGTTCAAAGGAAAGGCTATCACCAGTGCGGGATTCTTGTTCTTAAAACCACCAGGAATTCTTCAAACAAAGAGGTGATTTCTACCAACAGTTTTAGGAATCAAAATATTTCTACTTTTTCTGATTTTCAGCTGTAGTTCACCTCCCTGAGACAGCTGTCCCAGTTACAAGCAAACTCAGACTACTGCTGGTCACCCAGTGTACTTCTCCAGCAGACTGTCTGGAGCTCATCCAGGTCTAAAACCTGATCAATACCAACTCTCAAACGATAAGAATGTAACTGTTTGCAGGAATGTGCAGTGGTGGAAGTGAGTAACAAGCTGAGGGGTTCACACTTGCATTTAATTTCCCACATTTACAGATTCCAGCCTTATCTCATTTCTTCTGAGCATACATTCTTGACATGAGAAGTGCTGTGTCTTCAAAATAATAATTAAAAAAAGTCTTTCCATATGGATGTACGTTAAAAAAAAAAGCAGCCTGTTATGCCATGCTAGGATTCCCTCTTTTGCTCTTCTACAGTGGATATTTTGGATGTCACCCTTTTTTTGTACCCACCAGGGTACAAAGACACCACCAAAGATCTGCACTTGCATTCTGCACATGTACACACGTGGGCTCTAGGTCTGACACTTGACCAAATTCTTCCAATTCAGTCTCCTGGAGTAACCACACAATTGTTAAAACATTTCTGGAAATGAGATGGGAAGAGCGCAAGTGCCAGAGCCCTCGTTCTGGATCCAGCACCTGTACAGAAAACCAGCCCCTGCACAGAGAACCAAAAATGAGGCATTTCATACTGCCCAAGACACACATATTCAATCCCAAAGTTGGATTAAATTAAAACCTACCAGAATTAGAAACCAAAAGTCAGTGCAGCACAAGGCACCAAACAGTGAGAGAAGCAAAGGCTTCCTGCCCACATGCTGACCAAAGCAAAGAGCATTGATACAGAGGCCTCCCTGGCACCACCACAGAGGCGTCAGGTGTTCTTATTCCATGAAAACCTGGTTCTGGACAGTTTGAACCTGGTGCCGAGCAGCAGAGGCTTTACAATGCATTGGCAGTGTCCTTCACCCTCCTGACCCTGTATCTCAGCTGTTTTATACCAGGCTTTAATGGCCTAATTAAGATACTCCAGCCACAGAGGTTTCATGTTTCCCAGCAGTAAATGAAACTGTGGCGTGGCTTAGATCAGTGGGAGTTTTCCTGAGGATGGACTTCAGAACTTGGCCCAGCAGCAAGTTTGCCTGTCCTTCGTATGCCTGGAAGCAAATCCCCATTTGGGACTATTCCCAGCTGGGAAGGTTCAATTCTGTTGCCTAAACATAGGTTACTGGGGCCATTTGAAGTGTCCTTTGATACCTGAGACATCCCTGTAGGCTTTCAGCAGGGAAGCAAGACTGTCATGCCCTTGACAGCACTGCCTGCATGAGGGCAACTGAAATGTGCCCTCATGATTTGGCATTACAAGGTTAATTCAGGTCACTTTATAAAATATTTAGCATTTGCTTCCTGTGCCAAAGCTTGAACTGATAGGAGCCCTACACTTGCAGTTGCCTTTGACTCTTTTCCCCCTCAAGGAAATCAAGGCACTGGCTTCATTCTCCCTCATTTCTAGGCTTGTTCATCTTGGCTCAGGCTGGAGCACACCAGCAGCTGAAAGCTGTTACCACCTCATAGCTCTCTAGTGATATATGTGAAATGAACTGGAAATCTGAATCCAGTTCCGAGCAACAGTAGCTATTAACTAGAAATAAGTTACATTAAATCAGCATCTTTGGGGGGGGAAAAGTGAAGGTCAAACCCCAAGGGAGTCAAGTATTTAAGCAAATGCTTAATTTTAAATCTGCCTCGTTGAAACACTCCAACAGTCATTGAAGTTACCAGATATTTTGTACACTGAAAATAAGGAAGCACTTGCCCACCATTGTAGACCAGGTCTTAAACTGGTACAAAGATCACCCTGAAAAAGCAGATCTGAGGAACCCTGCTGATTCTCTCCTTGCAGATGGAAATCTTAAGCAGTGACAAATGCTCTTCTACCATTTTTAACAAGCATTAACCCTCTTTTATTAAAAATAATCATCATGCCTCTCTGAGTGCTCATTTTATGAAGATAGCATCTGGAAAAATTTAATTAAAATGAAAGATTTTGTCATAACACGTCTATGTAGAAAAAAATAAAGCATGGTCAGAGATGGTAATGGAATATTGTTTCATTTATCTGGAGCATAAATAAACCAAATGGTTGATAAATATGGATATTTTTACCATAGTTTTTAACCTCGCAATTAGCTGCAGGGTGAAGGTGAGGCTGCTTAGTCAATAACTGGAATATGTTTTCCATCAGTTATCTCTGGTAATCTTTTGTTCCAAAGCTAGGAACACAGGCTTCACCATGAAACAGAACCCAGATGCAAAAATCATCAGCTAGTGCTGACAGACTGCCCCAGTGCACATAGTACTCTGTGCGTTGTAAAAGTGAAGAAGTCTTTCCTACTCAACTTTCATTTCTAGTCTATCACTTATTTTCAGGGAATAAAATATTTCTAGTGATGCCTGCAGTGGCATTCTAAAATTAGATCTCTATATAAAAGTATTTGGCAGTATTTTAATACAGGGAAATTTTACCATGATCTCTACATCCTTCCGTTGCTGAGGGACAGAAGAGAAGCAGTTCATCCAGAAAGGTCAACAGAAACAACCCACTGCTGCACTGAGCATCCCATTTAGATGTGAAAATACACAATATTAGCATGACCTCAGACTGAAACTTGCCAAGTAAGTTAGACCTCATAGCAGCCTTCCAGTATCTGAAGGAGGGCTATATGGATGCTGGGGAGGGACTCTTCATTAGGGACTGTAGTGACAGGACAAGGGGTAATGGGTTAAAACTTAAACAGGGGAAGTTTAGATTGGATTTAAGGAAGAAGTTCTTTACTGTGAGGGTGGTGAGGCACTGGAATGGGTTGCCCAAGGAAGCTGTGAATGCTCCATCCCTGGAGGTGTTCAAGGCCAGGTTGGACAGAGCCTTGGGTGACATGGTTTAGTGTGAGGTGTCCCTGCACATGGCAGGGGGGTTGGAACTTGATGATCTTGGAACTTTTCAACCCTAACTATTCTATGATTCTGTGATTCTAAGTAAATAGGCCAATGTCATTGTATTCTCTCTCCTTTTCCACCCCTAACTTCTTAGGAAGATGTCAGAATTTCCTGCTCATCTTGTCTAAACAGGGAAGGCTCTGACAGAAGTTGAGTTCTTTATGGATTTGAAAATTGTCTGATTGGAAAGACTTTAATCCCAACATCTACACAACCTACCTCTGGCATGAAGTTATAGATATATAGGCCACTTCAGCGGAAGCAAGCCGGACTGCTTAGAGGCTTATACAACAGGCAGCATTGATGTTTGTTTTCACGAAAGCAGAGGGTAGTGCTTTCCAGCTGCAGGGAAAAGAGGAAGAGAGAAGAATGCCTTTAACTGTTTTAATACAATAGATATAGATGGCACCAGGCCAAAACCCAAGCAGGCACCCCAGAGCTTTAGCATGCAAGTATATGAAAGTTTGGATGCAAAGCCTTGGGTTCTTTCTCATCTTTCTAATTGGAGAAAAAAAGAAGCACAAAAAGAAGAGAGTTCAGTCTATTCCAGACATCCAACTCTGATTTTAAAGTCCATCTGTAGCTAGAATATTTTTAATATACTTAAGCAATGCACAACTAAGAAGTTAACTTGAGGAAGGCCTGCCTTTTAAAGGCACCTAATAAAGTTTCACACACAAGCTGGAGACACCCATTACCTTGTGGATATTAATATTTGAGATAACCTAGCTCTTCCTTGAGCACAACGGCATTTCAGAACACTTGGATGTATAAAAGGTGGCGTTACTTGGCCTTCAAGTTGGATCAGAGCATGCCAGAACAGCTTATTTTGACAATACCCGCACACAAGAATTGATTTATTGCTGGTAGTGCTTTATTTTATTTTGCCTATAGCAAACGTCAGAGTACTAGATGATTTCTTGATAGATAGATAGATAGCTGTGGGGACTCATTTTGCCTTTTTCCTCTCATGGGAGTTAACTCTTTGATGATGTTATTTTAAACAATACAATGGTATTGATGCCATACAAAATATTAAGCATCTGGTTAAAAAGAAAAGCAGAATACCCTGGAGAAAAAGAGGCCTGACAGAGATAAATGTTATTTAGTAACATAATAAGACAGGAGTGTAGTGAATCATACAAAATATGCGTCATTATTTGATTGAGAATGAGAAAACCAGAATACGGAGCACTTAGTGCTGGCCTACCCACTTTATTCAACATGGCTTAGCAGGAACAAAAAATTCTAGCTAAATGTGTGACACCCTGTATTATAAAGGACTTGCTGTTGGAGACAAACATTTCTCAACATCAAAGGTGGCCCTGAAAGTGAACCACTCTCACAAGTGACCTTTTGGGGGGTTTCCACTAGGGCATAGGTATGAGCTTTACATCCTCACTACCCAGGCACACTTGCTCATGGTATGGCATGTGTGCACAGACAGGGACTGGCTGACTTGCTACATCTGAATTTTAAGAGCTAATATATGTACTAATTCAAGTATTTAAATAATCACTGGTTTGCTGCAATATTCTCTCGAAAGAAACAAACAGAAATAATGTAAATTGAATATATTTGTGAATTCATTATTTAAGTAAAAGAAGTTTAGATTAAAGAGGAAGCCTGGATGCCCTTCAAACTGTGGCACAATACAATAGCTATGTAAATAAACTTCGAAGAGCAGCTCCAAGCCATTCAAGTGAAGATATTTTTCCTTGCGATACATTCAAGCCTTCTGAAATAAGTTTCCAACTGTTCAATGACCAAGTTGTTCACTCAAAGAGACAAATACAAAAACTTGACCAAAGCAGAAAGTACAATGTGCCCTTCTTTGACAACATCTGTATAGAAAGGATGCTTTATTTAGAGGATTCAGGAAGTTAAAGCGTTGCTTTCTATCAGCTCACAACCACAGAGCAAGCATCAGGAAGCACACAAAAATAGACTTACTATTCCTACGTGGAACAAGTGCCAACGGTTACAACAAGTTTGCTTTCAACCTTGCAGAGCTCACTGCCAGCCCCCACACACTTGTTAATCAGGCAGTGTCTCCTGGGGTTTCTTTTCTGCTTGGCTGCCTAAAAACGAAGCCTTTCCCAACAAAATAGACACACACACATACCTTGTCTGAATTTCTCTCTTGAGGGCCATCATGAGACTTCAGAAGAGTCAAATCTGAAAACAAAAAACAAAGTGAATCATCATTATAGGAGGAAATGAAAAAAAATGAGAAAAATAGTCCTAGCACACTCCTAACCATGACCTATGCCATAGAAGCATCAGTGGACCTGTAGAGTATGGTGAATGTAACTACAAACAAATTGTGTTTTGAATCCTGTCATTAATACCATATTACCAGCTGACCCTATGGCAGTAGTTACAGTGTAGATAAAGCATGGTTAATATACATAATTATATATGAATCATACATGAAATCAGATGAGCAGTGATGATCATTTTGACTGATCTATCTCACTGAAACTCAGTATCTTGATTTTGGGGTAAAAGAATTATAGCAGTCCTGCAAAAGTTTCCACAGTGAAGTTTAAGAAAAACGACAGCTTTAGCAAGCAGCCTAGCACTGCAGTGATGTTTGCAAGCTGGATAAAGCAGCAGTAATTGGTGCTCCTAAAGAATACAGCTAACAAATTGTAAAAGGTGAAAAATATCTCTGGTCATAATACAGCTGCAGTTTAACTGCAGTCATAGAGCTTGAAAAGTGTACCTGAGGGATATCGCCTCACCTTTACTGATGCTCTGCATGATAGAATTAAGATGTTTCAAACTTGAGGAAGCTTTGCATTTTAGTACTGCTTAAAAAGCCTTGTGCTTTTGATGTTTTTTTCTGATCAGCCTTTTTTTTCCTATTGAAAAGCTTTTTCAAAATTCAATACTGCTTTTTTTGCACAAATGTTTCCTTTCACTAGCACATGTCACTCTAGAGACACATGCGTATTAAAAATTACCAGAGGGGAAAGAGAATTGCAATTAGTTGTGCTCAAACAGCTGTCACTAGGCCCATTTGTCCTGAGCCACACCAGGGTTTTCTTTCTGTCCTTGGAAACGTTCAAAAAGCATGTAGATGAAGCCCTTAGTTTAGCTGTAGTCTTGGCAGTCCTGGGATAACAGCTGGATGTGATGAACTTAAAGGTATTTTCCAACCTGAACGATTCTATAGTTCTAACTTGGGAATGATGTGTGCTGCCTTTTCTGGTCTAGGAGAAGAGCTGCTGGTGGGTGTACCTCCAAAGATACAGCTGGATTCAGGCAAGGAGACAGAAGGAAAAGCAGCTCCTCTCAGGAGACCCCGTCCTTCATCATGACAGCAGGGGCCACAGATCTTCCCCTTAGGCCTATTCCAGCTTTCAGATGGGTAAAATGGATTGAAAAAAAAAACCCACTTTCGGAAGGGGAACACCAATCAACAGGCTTTGGGTAGCTGGCGCTGTATTTCCAGAGAAGTCATTCAGGGAGGTCTGGAGGCATTAAAACCCAGTTATAGTAGTAACTCTTTTCACCCCTCTCTAAAAGCACAGCACCAAATACCTGATGTTTTTCAGAAATATGTTGGGAAGGAAAAATTACAGATCAGGAAAGATTTATTTTTTTCTACTGATTACTGTGTCAAAAAAGTCATGGGATTACAGGAAATCCTCTTTGACATCCTACCATACTCTCCTCTCTGATCAGCATTAGTGCATCTGGGTTGGATCCTTCTAAAGTCTCTTACTTTGACCTGTCCCAAATGTGGGTTACTTCCTAGGATATTACAGAACAATTTAATTAGCACAACCAAATGACGGAGGTTGGGATTCCAATTAGGCAGAAAATGTCTTTGAGGCCAAACATGGACCAAGATTTGAGGTTCATGTGACCAATATTTCAAACTGATTTTATGCCTAGGTGCAGGAAGTTCCCCATATGGGGTACATTATCAATGGATTTCTGTCATCTCAGCCCAATTGTGTTTGATAAATAAGAGCTTGAATAAGATAAGAATGGATTAATTAGAAGCAGGTTTGGTTTGGTTGCTTTGGGTTTTGTTTTGGTTTTTTGTTTGTTTATTTTAATGAATATGGGATTATGAACATCATCAAAACACTACTGCACATTTGGATCTCCAGACTGGAGTTTTTCTCTTCCTACTGGTCCAGAATGCAATAGACTGAAACAAGAATCTTGTTTTAAAGTGCGTTGAATCCTGAACTGCTAAATTTACCTGTAATTTAAAAAGCAAGCCTGCACACTAATCACATGGACACACCTGAACTGCTTCTTCATTTAGGAATGCCTCATGCACTTACCTCTATCCCCCACCACACATCAATATTTGACACTGGGTGTCAATTGTGTAAGTTGTGAGTCACAAGACACAAGATACCAAAGGAGCCTGCATTATGTTTATGACTTGTCCCTGAGGAGTTGGGGGGTTTGTTTGGGTTTGGTTTAGAGTTTGTTTAAAATGTTCCTCATTTGGGTGCCTTCCTTAAATATTTTAAAAGTTAGCATAACACAGCTGATTCCTGGAAGGCTGAGATATGCAATTTCATATCCTTTAGCATCGTAATATTTAAATAGGTAAGTGATTAAGTGTGCTCACTTAAAGAAATCCCTGTTTCAGTGCTATACAAAAACTAAAACAGTGAAATGACTTCCTCTTTCGCAGTAGCTCTTTAAGATGCTTTGTATCTTCATAGTAGCCAAACATAGAAACACAGACCTTTAGGAAATTAGATTTCAGCTAATCTGTAGACAACCACAAAGGAGTGGTTGAAAATGCAGAATCATTACCCATTGTTTCCATGTTGTCAGTCTGAAATGAGAAAAGCTAGCAGAAATTATTCCACTAGTGAAATGAGGTTTTGTTTAAAAGGCACAGAAGAAATGCATTTTGTTAACACGCGATAAGCAAAGAAACTGTTGGAATTAGCTAATAAGAACAAAATTTTAAAACGCATCCGGACACATTTAGCACCACACTTGGCATTGTCCCCTCAACTCACTGCAGTAACATTAAATCGCTTGTTGAAAACAGGTGGGAAACATAAAAGTCAAGTTTTCTGCTATCTGGTATCAGCACATTTAGCACCTCTGTTTCACAACCCTGGCTTCACCTCTGGGAACTGCTATCTTTTAGTGGCAGGCACATAAATATACAAACATGTATATTTATGCTCTTGTTGCATGCTTATTATTCAATAGGTGCAAGCGCTAAGAAAGTGCTCCCAAGATATACATGGAGCAGGACTGGATCGTATCAGGACACAGGCTAGATGGAAACTCACCCACAGATTTACTAGAGACCAAATATTTTAATGAGACAACAAGAGTGTAAAGGCAAAAAGAAGTACTGAAAAGAAAAAAAAATTGTTAATTTCTATCAGTTCTCTCATTACAGTACAATTTACTACCTGACCTATAGGGAAAAAAAATACTTCCCATGGCAACCAGAGTCTCTAGAAACCCCCTGAACTGCACCTCTGCTTGCTGGGGCCATGTGGCAGCGGTCTGATAAAGCAAAAGGGGAACAGGCAACTGCTTCCATGGACACAGCAGAATGGAGCAGAGCCCCAGAGCTGAATCACTCTCCAAGACCGTGAAGGTGGCAGATGATGTGGCTCATCCTTGGAGTCATTTATGCCACAATAATACAGGACATAAGAAGGCAAAACTAAATCAGCATTTCTGCAGCCTGCCAACACTGTGATGGACCCATCCCTTCTTCCACTATGCACTGCCAAGCCACTGCTAATCTGCAGCACAAATGCAGCCCAAACTTTCATTTTGTCCTCTCTCACCTCTTCCTACCCATTACCCTTGTTACCTCCTGCTTTCAGTATCTTTCTTCATCAGCTGCAAGGCCACTCCATCCTTCCATGGCAGAAGCAAGTAACATCTGTCTGCTGCTGCTTCCTGATGTTCTGTGTTCCTCCTTTCCAGCCCTGGCTCTTGCACACCATCTACGAACATCAAGGAATGCAGAGGGTTTTGGAGAAAAGAAGCCCTTCCCCAGCAGCAAGAATCTTTCAGTGTATTTTGATAGATAAAAGTTTCTTTTTGGCTATATCATCTGAAAAACTGGTTTATCCCCCATTCCAACAGCGTGTGAGCACTGGATTAATGAACATATCCTGAAAACCTCCATGTGAGAAAGCAAAGTTTTACCTGAGTAGGGGACAGCACTGGTGAGGACTGGATAAATGGAGATACCTGCAAAGAGATGTGAAACTAGCCACTGAGGAAGGTATTGAGGAAGTTTTATTTTGTGAACCAGCTGAGCTCTTGAAGTGCTTGCAGAGATCAATGAGACATCAATGCTTAACATGCCTATCTACCCTTTGAAGAGCCTGAGAGGTTCCTACCTGAACGTCAAATGCTATTGTAAAGAGCAATACCTGATGTCTTTGGAGGCAGTGACAAGGAACAGGGTGTGCTCTCCACGTCCCAGGTTAAATCACAGGGATACAACAGGGGGAGATGAGGTGCTTTGTTTTAAACGCATCCCATAGAAAGAGAATGCAGACTTGACTGAATCGCATAGTCCTCTACGGACAAACTCAAGTTATTAATGTTCTTACCACAAATCTTCCTCATATAGTTGCAGTATCTGTTCATCAAAACAAGTGCTCAAAAACTCTGCAGAATCAGAGGCAGACAGCCCAGAAGGAACAAGCTATGACAGGTCAGAGACAGGATGTTACTCCACAGTAAATATTCCCCCAACAAGTTACATATGTGGTGCAGAACCACAGAAGGAGCACAAGGATTGCTGTGGTTTATTTGGTGTTACAAGTTTGCACTTTGATTTTTACAGCTAGCATGGATGTATGATGCTTTTTCTTGGATGCTTGAGTTCAGAGAGTTTACATTACAAGGTGGCAATTCCTACTGAAAGGCTGTCATTCACATGGCAGTGAATGACCTCCTTCATGTGAGAGGTGCAGCATTGGCTCAGCCAGGACTTTGTTTGCAGTGTATTGACAAGTACGCACAGCCCTCCCCATAAAAAGAAATCATGGGTTGCTGTGCAGAGAAAATAAACTTATTTTACTTCAGATGCCAAACTAACAACTGGTATTTATTCTTCAGAGTGTTGCAGTACCTTGAAACCCTTGTCCGTCATTAGGATCCCAGTCTGCTGGACACCATGCAGACAGTCCAGGCAGCAATTTAGCCTTCCCATATAGACCTTAAGTAGGGTCTTTCATAAGGGCTATGAAAGATGACAGATTGCTGGTCAAGTGCACATATTGTTTAGTCCCTGAAATGGGAATTGTTACCATTTTCAATAGGCTTTTATTCAGGTTGCTCACCTGAGTGTGGTGCCCCCTGGGCTATCGCAGACACCCACGTGCATGCACGTTACAAAGCCTCATCTGCTGACAACTTTCTTTACATCATCACATATCAGTTTAGGGGTTTCAAAGGGGTTATTTTTGTTCCTGATCAAAATCCACTAACTTGCTACAAAATTTTTACACTAATTTCCAGAAACACACCAGTGTATCAGTAGATACAACAATGTTAACACAAAGAGATATCCCCAGAATTAAAAGGAGGGTTTAACGAGAACACCCAACAAGGATAAAGGAGCCAGCTTATGTGTTTCTAATTAAGTTAAAGATTAATGTGAAAGATCATAAACAGAGAACATGAGGAATCACGTGGGGTTTGTATTGTACACAGAATTAGCTGTGTATTCCACAAACCTCAGAGTAAATGAGGTACACCAGGGAGGTCTTGGATGCTCTTGACTAGTAGCAAACCAGCTATGTTTCGTTATTCCCACTGATGCTCTTAGTGGCAGTATATTCAACTCACTTTTAAACAAAGTATTTTCTGTACCCAAATGGCAAACAAATCACTGATTAAATAGAGAGATAGTGAAACCAGATGATTTGCATCTAACTAACTGCACCTCCAGTCATATAATTATGCATTGTAACACCACTGTGAAGGGCTTGAACTAAAATTCCCCAAAGACAGCTAGTAATTGCTGCAAAATGAGGTTACTAATTTGTTTTTTAGTATCACCCCCTAAGGGGTGCTGTGATGCCTGAAGGTCCCCAGTCACCAAAACAGGAGTAAATTTCACTCTAGCCTTTGCCATGTTTTGTGCTTATGACACGAAAGTGTTTTGTGGTGTTTTTTTCCTCTCAGATCTTTGTGCATGAGACCATTTGCTATGGAAACCAAGGGCAGACAAGACCAGAGCCACAGTAATGGTCTCCTAAGTCCTTGTTGCTTGGCCTTCACACTGAGACACAATAAACCCACTGCCTGCAATTGCACTGCTGGCAGTAGTGTTTGCCTCCCAGCCCACCAGCTCTGCAGCACAGAGCCTCGCTAGTAGACCTGCAGAGCAACACCATTTCCATGTCCACAAGGGACTCTCCTCTGCGCCTCCTCATAAGAGCACAGGGGGTAAGACAACAACTCCAAACCTGCACGATGGTGACGGCAGGCAGGAAAGGCAAGCTGTGACTGCTCTTGAACAAGCTTAAAAATTGTACTTATGTGACAGTTCTTTGGGAGAGGGAGGCACTACTAGTCACAGCTTGGATCAGACACAGGAAAAAAATGAAGCAAGCATGACTTGAGGTGGAAAATAATTCAGCTTAAAGCACTTTTTTTTCATCATTTATTGATGATCATTCAAAAACGTTTGTTTCTAACTGCTGCATATCCTCTGAATGCACTCTCTGGTAAATAAGTCTCCCCCATTCCACTGACCATCTTCGGCCCTGCATTTGAGGAGTCAGCTTCCAGCCTTTGCCTCAGATCTGCTGCCCAGCCCCAAAATAGCTGTCCTTAAAGTTGTGGAAAAGAGGGAGAGAAAGAAATCTTTAACACCCAGCTGGTGAATATTCCTAATGTTGACAAGGTCCAAATAATCGCATTCCCAATGCTCAGTTATATTTATTTGCTACCCGCGCAACAGATGAGTCTTACACAGTCAGACACATGTAAGAAACCTCTTGAGAAACAGTTCCAGGGACTGCCTCAAAATGAAATCATCTCCTCCTTTCCAGCTCCCACAAGCTGGTCTGTCTCTGACCAGTCCAAAATCACAGACTGAGGTGTCTAGAAACAGGAATTCCCTCCAACCTGTATTTGCCCTGGGATGATGAGACAGATTAAGTTTTTCCCAACCTTCCCTCAAATATATCCTGCCAAGGAGCTGTGCCGCACTGCAGCCAGCTAAGCCTTGGAAGAGTGGGAATGTCTTTTCTAGAGCCTCTAATAGTATGATTCCAATGTTTAGTAACAGTCAAAGTGGTGCAGGGGTTAAGGGTTGAAACTTTTCTCTTGGGAGGAGAAAAATGAAGAGCAAGCCAAACAGTGGCTGTATTCCACTGTTTAAACCAAAGGTTGGCCCAGACCTCATGTAGGGGTGCAGTTCTGTCCCTTTGCCCAAAATAATACATTAGAGCATGAAAAGGTTCAGAGAATGGCAACAGTGGTAAACCAGCTACCACTGAAATCAAACACCACCACCACCCACCCCAAATGAACAAAAACCCCAACCCACACAACAACAAAAACACACAACACAAAGTACATAAACATTCTTCACAGCAGGACTGGCATGCAGAGTGTTTCCAGGGACTGATGTTTGCCACTCTCTGCTAATGCAACTAACAGGTGCAGAGAAGCCACAGAAAAGAACCACACACAGTACAAAGCAAATGTCCTTTGCACCACAGGCAGCAGATGGTCAGAGCTCCTTCCCTCAGGATGTGGTGCAGTCCCAAAAGTTTATACAGGTTCATGGGGAGACTAGGAAAGCTCCTAGAAATCAGCCAAAAATGGCTGTAAACAGAGACACCTTATCCAGCTCATGGTATTCCTGAATTGGCTAGAGGAAGCATCACTGCATACATACCTTGCTTTTCCTCAGGCATCCACCTCTTGCTGGGGAAGAGGATATGGAGCAAGGTGAATCCCCAGTCCACACAGGTGTCACCATTCTTGCATTCCTGTCAGTACCAAAGAAAATGGCTAAACTTGAACTGGTTTTAACAATTCTGGTCTTAAATGCATTTAACTTGCTCGGAAAGACTAAGTTTATAAAGCAAGCTACAAAAAGTTTGGCATGCAGATTGCAAAGCAAAGCCAACTGTCATCATCTCAACTTACCCAAAGAAAATCCAACCAAATTAACACACACCCACTCTATATATATGGGGACAGAGTCTTAATGCTATTAATGGACAAGCTTCTCCTTGGGATTTGTCCTCAGCCCCGGTGAAGCCTGTGAGGAAGCAGCCAGGCTCTGCAGTGTGGTTTAATATTTTCATGCAGTGGGATTCGGACTGTTCTGTATGCAGACTGTTGGCATGCCAGATTCTGCTCTCTGCAGTATCATGTAATCCTGATGGGTTTCAGCTGGGTTGTCTCCTTCCTTAAAAACAAAACAAAAGAAAATCCACAGAGATTTCAAGCTCTATAAGAAATACTTCCCACAGTAAAGCCTTCTTTTGGGCTTGTTGAAGGTGATGTCTGATTCCAAGGGTTGGACCCGAGCGAACACTAGAGTGTCTTCTCATTGCCTGTAACACCACAAGTGAGAAATAGAGTGATACCAAGGGCTGTGCCCTGCCAGCTCCTGAACCAACCTGAGGTCTCAGATGTTCCATGGGAAGAAGAGCCTCATGAGTTTAGGGTGTGTATACAACATTGAGCTCTGAAAGTACAGTAATCCCCACCGTCCCTCCCCTGCAAATCTCAGTCAGACAAAACTCTCCTTCACGCTTGAGTTAGAATTTAGCTACAGTAAAGACCATGAATCTCAGTTCTTGTTGTTTGAATAAGGAGAAACACTGCCGATATGCTGGCAGGGCAAGTTTGCCTGCCCTGCCTGCTCCTTTGTCACAGGAACCAGCTGCAGAGACAAGCTGTTTCTCTCAGATCGTTCTCTGTAATTACCTAGACTATCTTTTGTTTACCTTGGTGCAAACACGGGTACATGCAGAGCATGGAGCATGCACCTCTTTTAACTGCACTGACAAAAACACAGAGTGCAGATAGAGAGATTAAAAGGAAAGCTTTTTCAGCATTCTGTCTGAGCTGCTCTGGAAGCCCCAGGAATTTGGAAGCAAGGATGTGCACAGGCAGATCTGGAGTGCTTCAAGCAGCTGCTGTCTTTGCCAGCTCATCTTCTTCCAGCTTCCTTCTTCCACAAGCCAAGAGGGAGAATGCGACATCACCAGCCCCCTTTAAAAAAGGAATGATGAAATGAAGCACAGCACGGTTACGTCACTGCAGAGCAGCTCCTCAACAAGCACAGCTCTTGAAAGCCAGCACTGCAAATGAGAGACTAAGGGATTCAGTTTCTGCCATGCTGGGGTTGAGATTTCTGGCTTGGGTAAGGAGGGATCCTTCCTTCTTTAAAGCTGTAAGCTGCTGCATCGTTTTGAGTCATTTCATCCTGTGAGCAGCACCTAGATCAGCCACGCTGCGTACAGACATTTACAGATCTGTCCTACCTCCAGTTCTCCCAGGTGATCCCAGAGCCCCTGGTTTTGGTTTGGGGTGGCACACTTTACAATCCCCAATACCTGCCCAGTAGAAGTTTGGCCCAGTGGAAGTGCTCAAGACTTGCATCCTGATGGCCTCACAGAAGCAACTCCACCATTTATTAACCACCTAAAGATTGCCTGGGAATCTCTGGGACCTCTCCAGCTGTGATGAAGGGTGAGGAGAAAGGGTAACAGGGAGTGCTTCTTGCTCAGCATTTGTCTGTCCCGCTCCGGCCTGCTTGTGCCATCACTCTCTCACCTCTGAGTTTAGTTGCTGTGGTGCTGGTCAGTCCTTGTATTAGCCATGCCTGGACACAACAGGTGTGGGCTTCTTTTTGGTGTCTCACTTGCCTATGCTCTGCTTGGTGAGACAAAACTGCTGTGCTTGTACTTTCTCACAGAGATGCTGTAATGGGGCTGACACTAACACAGACCAAGGAGGCATAGCTAGACTTCAATCAGACTGTGACACTGAAAACCAAAAATGCAGTTAGCAAAACAGCAAGTCTTCAGCCCTTTTTTCAAACCTTTTACAGGACACACTAGGACATAGCCTCTGTGTACTGCTGCAAGGTTTGACTCTTCCAGTCTCTGTCCATGTTTCCTTCATTTGCTCAGTGTAGTTCCCATGGTCTCATCACTTGCCCATTTTCCATCCTATATGACCACTGGGCTTTTCCCCTGTCAATTCTCTGTTCCTGGCCTTGCTCCTGCACAGGCAAAACCACCAACCAGGCTAGCACAGATCCAAAGTAGTAAGCTGTCAGTATTCAAATGAACTCCAAAGCAGATAAAAGCAGTTTGCCTGCTCTCTAACTGCACAGACAATGAAAGGCTGTTTTCCCATGTAGCACTTAATTACAAGAGTCACTGACAATGTGAACAATCCAGCAGAAAAACATGATTCATCTTACAACACTAACTTCACTGTCTTTTCACCCTTTCCTAGGTAAAACACAGTTTGGAGACTACACTGCTGGAGTAAAGAAGTCTTCAACTTCGAGCATACAACTAGGACAAAGCCCAGTAACTCCAAAGTAACTCCTTAAGCTCTCAAAATGAAGTTTTTTAGTTACAGGTGTCAAATTCCCAAGGAGAAATATCCGTCTCACTTACAGTTTTATTTCCTGAACTGTAATTTAGCTACTGAAAACAGAGCTGATGATACACATGGGAATTAAAGTCTTCAAAAAAAATTGTTTTCCTGTTCCTTTTCTAAGAGAACACCCTATCCTAAGGTTATCAGATTGGTTTTTCTCCCATGGTGAGAAAAAAACCCTTCTGTCTGAAGACCAAGCTCTAAGGAACCATACTTGGTTTCCAACATTGCATCTAAGACAACTCTTTAAAGTTTTTTGAGGGAGTACATCCAACACCACTATTTTCCTTTGACATAGGTAATCCTATGTGACTGCAAATAAATATTTACTTTTCCCTCTTTAAAAGAGAGATACCTTACACAGAAATATTTTTCTTGTCTTAAACTTATGTTCCAAAGTTGACACTACCTTGTGATCCCAGGACTTGAGCTCCTTGCTGTTTCTGGCACAACAAGCAGTTGGACCATTCCTGACATAAGCGTAAACTACTTTCCTGATCCTCCCTACTGGGAGAATCCTGGACAATCTTACTTTCTCCTCAAGTTACTTTGACAATAGCTCTCCTTGGTTTTAGGCCAAATGGAGCTGGGTTTTAGGATCTGACCATCTGGTAAGAAAAATAATGTTTTGATGTTGCTCTGGTCACCAAGTAGATTCCTAAAGAGATGTACATTAGAATTAAATCATACTTTCAACAGAAATAAAAGCCTCTCCATGACACACGCATCAAATATTCCTAACCACCCACCCACCTCCAATGCCGCTTTACAACGACTTGAGGCTCGCTGTAAAAATATTCTGAGGGTGAGGACAAAAAAAGAGTTATCAGCAGGAATTCTGTTAATTGTCACTGAAAGCCTTCCACTAGATCATTTCCTGTCCTCTGGAAGAGTTCGCCGGCAGAAAGGCGGACACACAATCGCACAGCCCAGCCACCCGCTGCCAGACAAACGGAGGAAACAGCGTCCTATCATAAATCTGTCAGTCATGCACCAAATGGGTATCAGGAGGGTTGGGTTTCTCTTCCCCCCAATTACCACTTGGCAGACACACAAAGGCAGAGTTTGGAGATAAACTATTTGTACTATGGGCTTTTTTCAGTGGCCCAGTCCCACAAATTCAACTTCTCACAGAGCTGATGCCAGAGCAGTGAAAGAGGCTGGTCCATCGAGCAGGGGATCAGAGGGAGCTCTGGAAACCTGCTTGTAGTCCTGGTCTGCTGCTGGTCTGCAGGGTGAGCTTAAAAGATTTCTCCTTAAAAAATGAAAAAAACAAAAACAAAAACAAAACCCAACTGAAAACCAACCCAAAACTCCAAACCCCATAAAACCACAAATGCAAACAAAACCAGACCGACCAATAACACCACCCTTCCTTTCAGGTGCTTGCAGTGGATGAACTAAAGGTCAATAGTGCTAGAAGTATGAGGTTAATTTATTTAATGCAAGCTGATCATCATTGTTTTGACGTGTCCAGGCACACTCAAGAAATAGGCAAGTAGGTAGAAACAAAATAAACAAAGAAAACATCTGTGAGCTTCAGTAACAGAACAATCACACCCAGACTCCATTCTCCACGCAGCTGGTCCTGCAAAAAAGTCAACAGTTGCCCAGTGGCCTTGTGCTTAACTACGGATAAACAGAGGTACAGCCACAAAGTCAGCCAGCCCTGATGAAGTCCACATGACAAACCAGGGGTCAGAAGGGAAATGGAGACACCAAGAGGTAAGTGGCAGGAGCTACAAAGGAATCTGGGGAAGCACATCCAGCATGTGGCCAAGGGGATTGTGGGCAAGGGGATTGCGGGCCAAGGGTGGCCAGCAAGGTGTGAGGAAAGCCCCTGAGCGTGGAAAGAGTCATTTAGGCAAAGGCTTTGGATGCTGGAGGTTGCCAGGCAGTGTCTGGGTGGCTGCCAAACAACAGGCATCCAGAGGAAAACAAAAATCACTGACATGCTCTGCTGGTTCCTGCCCGGGGCAACTCAGGCAAAGGCAAGCACTGGCAGCCAAGGCAGGACTGAACCTTGGCTCCCGGTCCAGAGCCCAGCCAGGAGGTTGGTACCCTTGCCCTGCTTTCAAAAGGAAACAACAGCAAAACCTGTTACTATGGCAACTTTTAGAGCAGTGACTTGTGCAGGAACAAATATTAGGTATGCAAATAAAAGCATCCAGACACAAAGGCCTGAAAGGAAAAAAAAAATTAAAGCAAATAGCCAGGCTAATATCTGCAAAAATTAGAGACTAAAGTACAAGACCCATGGCTAGGTCTTTACATAAATAGTTTTGTTTCCAGAAGCTCTGAAGGACAGCAAGAAACAACTTGAACTTCTCAAAAACTTAGCTACTTTATCTGATGCCTCATCAGAGCATCAAAACCTGCTGTTGAGATCTGGCTTTGAAAATACAGCCCCACAAAGAGGGCTGCTATCTTTTTATAAGAACAGTTACTAAGCTTAGCTAAAGGCTTTTTTGCATTATTTCATGCACAATTTCCTTTCAGGCAAGATACATTCATACAAACTAAATTAGTTTGGTTTTCTCCCATCCCCTCAGGTTCAACACAATTTATAGTCTGGGGCTGATTCTTATTGTGCTGCACCTTAGTCTTTGAACAAGAGCATAAAGTAGACATGGGTCACAGTATGGTTCTTGGCCTCATCCTACATTCAAAGAACATTAAAAATCTCTACCAACTAAAGGATACTCGTTTGTGCTTCTGTTTAGAGGAGATCCCCTATTGGAGACCTAAGAATGTGTCAGAGGAGCTGTGCAAGACTGGGTCCATTGACAGACCTGTAAGGAATGTACATGCAGTCCTTTCCCCCAGTATCCTTGACTCCACTCCCCTACTTACCTTAATGTTAAATTCACTCAAAACTTCAAGAGCTGCCCCCTCCCCTCTTCTTTTCTTATAATACCCTGATAAGCCCCAGTTTGAACACTTCAACATGAGTCATGCACATACTCACCAGGGTCTTGGAGCAAGTCTCAACCCATGCTAAAAATCTGACAAAGTGTTTTTCTTTCATTTCTGGCAAATTAAATATTTAGGGATTATATTCAATCCCCGCCAGAAGTCCTGGATTCATCACTGAGAAGTTGTATAATTCTTCAAAGACATGGAAGCAGACTTATGGCTGTCTCTCTGTAGGGACCTCAATAACTTCACAGTCATTGGTTTCACACACAAGACAACACTTTTCCTGAGCTGTGGTTTTCTGGGCAACACTTGATTTCACCTGCAAAAAGAGAGGAGATGGCATACACTGAAAAAATTGAGGCAGAAACTAAACCCCACAGGTAACTACGGGCCAACCCAATTGAAAGAAGCTATCAACACTGTAATTAAATCACTACTTCTACTGTAACTATCATAGGCTCTCCTTTATTTTAAGGGGAAAAATATTTTAAAAGTGATATTGCACATTCCCACCCCCCCATCCCCCTTCTTTTGCTGCTGCTTCACAACAGACGCAGCCTAAAGTGTGTTGAGGATTTTTATTCTGTCAAGTGTTCTTAGAAACAGCAGGAACAGTTTACTCAGATGGCCCTGAGGAAGAGAGAAAACAGGTACTTCCAGGAACTAACCATCCACCTTGGCATCGTGAGGAAATGAAGCTTGTGGAGCCTGCCTCTGAAAACCTGATCCTCTCCCCAGGCAAAGATGCCCTGCTCCATTTGTCAGCCAGTTTAGAGCATTGGGGAGGGGAGGGATCTTAAAGACACCTTGAAAATCATGTTCTTTAAAGGGCTTTTTTGAAAACTAGAAGTCAGGCAAAGGACACAAATACAAAAGTGTGCTCCCACTGAGGGAAGGGAAGCCAAAACCAGCCCAGCTCAGCTCCTCGATGCCCTTCCCCATAGACAGTGTGGCAGAGGACGAAGCTGAGATCTTTATGACAGATGGAAGGGGAGCAACAGAAAAACCTGAAGGAAACCAGACTCCGCTCGCTACACTGCTCAGACAGCAATTTGTTTAGTTACTTGCCCAAGTAAAACAAAGAAAGGAAAACATCTGGGAGGAAAAATTGGTAAGAGGGTAAATTTGCTTCTGATCCTCCATCAGTCAACAGCCTCTCAGTTTTTGCAACACAAGAAAGGCGCAGGGATTTCAGATGTGTTGTGGTTTAACCCCAGGTTAAACTCTGCACCATGCAGCCCTTCGCTCGCACTCCCCCTTCTTCCTTCCCTGGTCAGGATGAGGAGAATAGAAAGAATGTAACTCCCACTGATTGAGATAAGAACAGTCCAAAAACTAAAGTATGGTACAATACTACTATTACTACTACTGCTACCTACCATAAGGGAAATAATGAGGGGAGAGAACATGAAACTAAAAGCTGGCCTTTCTTTCTTACTAGTTGGTAGAAACGTTGCTGTTATCTTGTTGACCATGTCTGTGAGGATCTGATGACATCCATCTTGCCATTTTATTCCCCAAAACTGAATCTCCTGTGCAGGTCCCTTGACCTTACTCCGTTTTATGGCAAAACCAGCTTTCAGCAGGATTTGGATTATTTTCCTCCCTTTTCAAAACCTTCTTCCACAGTATCACCCCACACAATAATGTCATCAATGTATTGCAGGTGTTCTGGAGCTTGCCCCTGTTCCAGGGCAGTCTAGATCAGTCCATGGCAAATGGTAAGGCTGTGTTTCCACCCCTGGGGCAGTCAATTCCAAGCATACTGGATGCCCCTCCAAGTAAAAGCAAACTGTGGTCTGCACTCTGCTGCCAAAGGAATTGAGAAAAACACATTATCAATTGTGGCATACTACTTGGCTGCCTTTGACTCCCGTTCAGGTTGAAGTCCTAGCACATTTGGCACGGCAGCACTCAATGGTGGTGTGACTCCATTCAGGCCATGATAGTCTGCTGCTAGTCTCTGTTAGACTTTCACATTGGCCATGTGGGGTTGTTAAAGGGTGACCGGGTCCTGATGATCACTCCTTGGCTCTCCAGTCTATGGATCAGCTGATGGATGGGAATCAGGGAGTCTCAGTTGGTGCAATATTGCCACCAGTGCACTGTTGTGGTCACGACCGGCACTTGTTTCTTCAACCTCCAGCAACCCCACAACAGAAGGATCCTCTGAGAGACCAGGCAAGGTGGGCAGCAGCGCAATTTCCTCTGTCTCCAAAGCAGCAATACCAAAAGCCCATTGGTATCTTTTTTGGGGGTCATTGAAGTACCCTCTCCTGAGGTAGTCTATGCCAAGGATGCATGGAGCCTCTGGACCAGTCACAATGGGATGCTTTTGCCACTCCTTCCCAGTAAGGCTGATTTCAGCTGCCAGTACAGTCAACTCTTGGGATCATCCCCATCACTCCAGAATTCAGGTAAGTTTTCCATTCCACTTTCTCATGCCTTCTCCATGATCCCACAGGTAAAACCATAGGGTGCCCCCATGGCACGTACCTTCTGTATCTTCCCCCTTGAGCAACAGGACACTTACTGTTAATAGCCGAGATGCAGGTCTGCCATGATTGCTCATAATCAGGATATCCTGGGTCCAAATCCCAGTGGTTCCTCAGACTCCATGCAGCTGCCTTCCATCTCTGATGCTTTCCACAACACAGCAGGACCCATCAGTAAACAAGGCATATTGCTTCTCGCTTTCTGGTAGTTTATTATACAGTGGAACTTCTTCAGCACACATCACCACCTTCTCTGGTGATGCACACCCACACACAGAGATATTATTCTCTTAATCTATGCACCATCCCTACAAAAGTTCGAGTTGATTCAGTCCATGACTTGTGGCTCCCTCTGTCATAACAGTCTTTCTGGGCAGGAAAGATAAAGGGTGTGTAGTGTTGAACTGCTGCATGCTGAAGCTCGCTCCAATTCCATCACTGCTGCACTTGTCCAGTTTTATCAAAGTTCATTCTTCATTGCAGTGGTGATCAAAAGAGAGTCGGGTTACCTTACAAGTGACTCCCCCACAGTTTCTATACTGGGCACAACATGCTGTGGCACGGAATACTTCTTTGGGTAGTTCAGGTCAGGTATCCTGTCTCCTCTGCCTCACAGCTTCTTGTGACTCTCCTCACTGGCAGAGCATGAAGAGATTGAAAAGTCCTTGATCAGGGTAAGTATTACTTAGCAACAACTAAAACATCGGTGTGTTATCAGCACTGTTCTCAGACTGAAGTCAAAACACAGCACTGCACCAGCTACTGGGAAGAAAAAATAACTGTTACAGCTGAAACCAGGACAGTATGCATGCCTTATTCCATGCCATTTACATGATGCTCAGCTTCCACATTTTCCAATATATATACATACACACACACCCCCTAACAGACATCATTCGTTAGCCCATGGACCATGCCTTTAACGTTTATTGAGTTCATTCAGTCCATGATGTTGGGCTTCGTCTGTTGTAACAGTCCTTCAGGGCAGGAAAGGTGGTGTTGGACTGGTGCCTGCCAATATCACTGCTGAGCTCATCTGGTTTCAACAAAGTTCATTCTTTGTTGAGGCAATGATTGAAGGGAAATCAGGTTCAGTCAATGGTGATCTGAGGTCAGTACCGGGAGACTCTCACTGCTGCTGCTGGCTTTCCATGACTTCATTCTCTGCTGAGGATCGTGACAGCGCATATATACTTTTCAAAGTCCAGAATGGCAGAGATGGGCATCTAGCTGCCATAGAAGCGTTACATAGCAGTCAACAGCATATAATTGAGTTCATTGGCTGTTTTGCACCAAAATTAAATCCCCTTGAGGTACAAACTAGACTTCCCCATCTTCCTGCATTACCCATCAAGTACACCCAGGCCTTTGAGAAAAAGCAATCCCATGAGTGGGTTTGCCTTTACCTGAAGCACAAATAACCCAGGCTGTCCTCCCCAGCAGATTCTTTATGTGCACCATAGGAAATTTATCCCCTTCTACAGTATGTAAAAGTTCTGACTGATCTGGGCCAGTGCAGTTGGCAGGCGCCCTGGCTTTTGACTGACTGGTACCCTGCCCAACCCGAGCAGTGATAGGTCCCTTCTGGGTAACTCCCCCTAGTTTATATACTGGGCATGACATGCTGTGATATGGAATACCCCTTTGGTTAGTTTGGGTCAGGTGTCCTGTCTCTGCTTCCTCCTGGCTTCCTGTGCTCCTCACTGGCAGAGCATAAGACTGAAAAGTCCTTGATCAGGGTAAGTGCTGTTCAGCAACAACTAAAACATTGGTGTGTTATCAGGATCGTTCTCAGACTAAATCCAAAACATAGCACTGCACCAGCTACTATGAAGAAAATTAACTCTATTCCAGGAGAAACCAGGACAAGCTGTTATCTGTTCTTTAAAGAGAGCTTTAGGATTCACCTTAAACAACAAATAGGGGTGAAGGAGGACAAACAGACCTGCTGCCCTATTTTAAACACCTTTGAAACTACCTAAGGATGACCAAGATCCACTGCACACCCTAAAATCAGAAAGCATCTCATGCACCAGGAAACACTCCCATCTCCTCTACATCTTTGTCACTACTTTCAGGGGGGCTGAATTAACTCTCCTTATGAGAACAACCCACACCTGATCACAGGGAAACACATTTTTCCCTACTTTGCAGCAAATCAGGTAAGAACCATCCAATATAAAGACAGAGCAATGACAACAGCATCTGTATTAGTGATGGGGCAGCACTGGATTTAACAGTGTGCTTTAAGCCAAACTCAGGGCTGGTGCCAGGGAAGGGAGCTCTGTCCCAACTGTCACATCAGCTAAGAGCAAGGCTAAACCGAGCCCATTGAGCGAGACAAAAACCATGATGAGGTTATTACAGCAACTTGTTTGAAAAATCTGCTGTAGGAAGCCAGCAACGCCAGCTGAATGCAAAAGCTGAACCCAGGAGCAGCCGCAAGCACCGTAAACAAGGTTCTGTCAGCATGTCTATTATAAACCTTGTGCTCGTTGTTTGGTACATAGCCCACCCCCTTTTAAAAGAGAGAAAAAAAATCACATGGGGCTGGAACTTGGCACACTGGCCTCTCTCCTGCCCCAGTGTTTGTACAAACCTCGGCTCTGCTCTGCCTCCTCCACTTGACCGAAAAAAGGGCAGAGAGCAGGGAAAAGAAGTACATTGCCAAAAGATCTCAGTCAGTAGCTGTTTCCCACAAAGGACAGCTGATTGGATTTCTGAAATCCCTTTTGAAGTGAAAGCCCATGTTTTTATTAACAGCTGGAGAGAGGTGCAGGCAGTTCTAAAGAGTTGCAGATCTACACAATGAATTTAACAAAAGGTGTAAAGCTAAAAGCTGCCTTATCGGCAGCTGTGCCACTGTCTCCTGTCTCCCTTCCTGTAATGCACAGTATTAAAGCCAAAACCTTCCTACAACGGATAATCTTTATTCCCAATAATCTAGTGACCTTTTCCTTAATAAATAGCTAATAACTTTGAAAAGCCCCACATTTAATACAATTTCAAGTTTCATCAAAATATGGTCTTTCATTAAAGAATGGAAACTTTGAATTTAACCTGGTTTACTTGTTTTCAAAGTTGTTAAATTGGAAAACAAAAAGATGGCACTTTAGAAAATGAAATCACTGAAGTGAATTCTTAGTTTTTAACTCTTCATATGGGAAAAAAAAAAAAATTAAGATTAAATAGTGAGGGCTTGTCTCAGCAAGAAAGTTTTATCTGCTACATACGTGGTTGTAACTATACAAGTGCCTGAGTCCTTTTACTACCACCTCTTTGCAGCTCAGTTTAAACAGTTTGCAATGTCAAAAGATAGGCTTTAAAAAGGAAAAGAAAACCATAATTTGAAAAAAACGCTTGTAGCAAAACAAGAGTGTTCACATGGGGAGTTAAAACCAAATTTAACCCTGGTCTAAATTCATACCTTGGCTTTCATGTTTAAACTTTCCCACATAGACAATTTCTCAGAGGAAGCATGAGGGCTTGGGAAGGAAATGAAATGGGAAGTGAAAATAACCTTCCCAGTGCAAAGCAGAAGGAGAACTAGAAGCAAGTAAAGACAAGGTTTAAGAAGCAGCTTTCCCTTAGATGTTGTTCCTTTGTCCTTTCTATTGTTTCTCCTATTCATTTTAAAATAGGGGAAGAAAGAAAACCTAAAGTTTTTAGCGAAAATTCAAAGATATGCACCAGCATGTTTAAAATTCCTGAATTTATGGATTTTTTTTTCATTTTGAAGGAAGAAAAGGCATGAAAAGAAACCCACTCTTCCTGACATTTATCACAGATACCTTGACTTTCTCCATAATTTTCAATCAGCTACGCTAAACATCTGCCATTTGACCCCACTGAACACAGAGGAGGGAAGTGACACCTCTGTGATGACACTAGCCTTCCTCCATACCAAAAATAATGTGTGCATCCCCTTTAAACACAGCCCTATCTCTGGACAGAGGGGTGAGCTGTTAGAAATGACCGTATTTATGAAGACTCCAGTAAAATGAACACATTGTGGACATCAGTGTGCCTCTTGCCCTGAGACTTTTTATCCCCGAGTAGAAAGGTTCGTTACTAGGATGATGACACTAGTTTTGGCTGGCTTGTCACCCAGGAGTGACATTGGTTTAGACATACAAGAAAATACAGGCTCCTTTCTTCCATCATATGCATTTATGCCCTTCCCAATATCTAGTTACCAGGGTCCTGTTCCCTAGAAAGGACAATATGTTTACTGCAGCAGTCCAAATAAAAACATTTTGCACATTTTGCCTAAGACTTAAGGCATTGACAGCCAGTTTGTAGGCAGATCTCTGCATGTTACTAGGCAACTCCAACACAAGAGTCTTTTCCTGGAATATAATGGAAGTCAAAGGCAAAAAGTGAAAATCTCCTGTACTGAACAACTTGGCAGAAAACATGCTCCCACCAGCCTTCCTGTTACGTCAACGCAAACTATTCTGTAACTGCCCACAAGTTACCAAGGTGTGCACTGCAGGGCTGATAGCACTGCCAGCTTCACACATTAAAAAAAAAAAGAAGAAGAAGAATCCAGCCTCCTAAGAGAACCCAAAATATTATTTCTAAGTCACCCTCTGCATTTTGTGGGGATACTGGGATAAATATCCAGATTTCCTCTGCAGCAGAGAAAGCTTGAATTCAACACATCTTAAAAGGGAGTTAGAATTGCCAAGCAATTACTGGATTCCAGCTGCTAGGGCTTTAACAGATACAAAAAACAATCTCATAAAAGTATTAACCTTGTGGTGAAGGCTGTAAAACTAAACTATTCTAGTAAACTTTGGATGTTGCATGAGAGCCTAGACACCTCCAAGTGGCCTTGCTAACAATTACACAGGGACATATTGGTGATCTGCTCCCCCCTTCCTCTAAACAGGAGCTACAAGAGAGCACCTTAGGCAGGGGCAGCGTAAGAAAACAAGTCAGTGATGATTTCCATTTTATAAGTTTGTGTTTCCTCCCCCTTGTTTGATCATGAAGTCTGTCTTGGGAAAAAAAGGTAAAATTGAAAAAAGCAGGTAGTGTTGTGTTGTCTGGTGTCCATATAAGGATTTCAGGGTGGGGTTTTTCCAGTTTCAGAATCATACCTGTGTAAATGTAGCACAGACTTGTAGGAAAAAATTGTCTAAAGCTAGAAGTGAAGCAAAATAAACCATTTTTGTCTTTACAAGTACTTACAGGTGCCCCCCAAAAGTCCTATTTGATTCAAGTGAGCTTTCAGTGACACTCGCCCACTTTTATCTATGTATCTGGTTCAGCCAAGCCTGGTCATGAAGTTATATGAGAATTATTCCATAAAACTTTTGATATTTCTTGGTTCTGCTTGGGAAATAAATACTGTAAGTCAGGAGTCCTTGTTTCTGGATAAGTTACATTTGTTCACAAGATTGCCTACAAATAGCCATAGAATAGCACTTTAGATGGTTTTTGTTTTTACCAAAAGCCATTTACCCAACAGACTGCTACATGCCTCTGTTGCAATCCACCCAGAAAAAAATAATTACAAGCTCAGTAACTGTACTGTGGTGAGAATTACAGAAAGTCTCTGGGTAAGTTTTAAAAATCTAACTATTTTAAGCTTCCCTAGCATGTTCACATGAACTTTTAGTAAGTTTATATCCACAGCACCGAGATAGCGGGCAACATGAAAATATTCTGCTTCGCCTGACACTACAGAGCAAATACATGATATTTGCTGCTGTCAAAGCCGGTAGGTCAGAAGTTACCAAGAAGGGATCCAAACAGGGGAAACATTCACTGGTATTTCCCCACCTGAAATACAGGTGGGTCTGTGGGCTTTGGATCCCTGAATTGGGGCAGATGTTGCACTTCTGGAGGTGGTTTTGACTACTTTCAGCTCACAGCAAACAAGGGATCTGAGAGCATTCCCATCATTTTAGAGCATGCTGATGATTCATACATGGTTACATGGCAATATTTACCAAGCTCTCAGGAGGCAAATTCATTAGGTGAGATTAGTCAACTGTCAAGCACCCATTCCCTTGCATAAGGATTATATGCTCTAAACAAAAGTTCTCATCTCCAACTTGAACTTCCACCCCACCTACTTGCTCTTTTCATAGTTTCATAATCAGTGAATGAGGACATGCCATTATGATTTTAGAGATTGCAGAAGAAAGGAACACGGGAGACATGAACAATGGAAAATGGAGATTTGTGTGTAGCAACTTTTCTCAGCATAGATCAGCATAAAGAAACACAAAACAACTTTTGGTTTATTCAGAGCCAATCACAGTTGCAGTGGAACCAGACTTGGCTGGATACAGATTTATCTCTGTTCAAAAGCATCCAACAACCTCAAGCACATTCACTTTGCTCTGTACACCTCTCTGTAGGGCAGTTGGTTTTCTGCTTTTTCTTCAGAGTACACTTCCAGTAGGATGCACTGCAGGCTCTAGTAAACCACTGTGTTTGAGGAGATATCACACGATTTTTGTCTTTACCTATGAATACTTAGGAACAATGATTTGTATTACCATTTCTTGCTCTATCCAGAGCATGCTCCACTCATCACTAAAGTAGAAAGGATCTGGACAATTGAGCATGACAGAAAGGCTTGCAGCTGCTGCAGAGCACAATGCGAACACATCCACAAACAGCGGGAAGAAAATGCTTGTTAAAAACCAGCAGAGCAAGACCTCATTCCGAGATACATGGCTGCTGAGTCTGCAGAGCCAATGCAAAGAGGGCTGTGGATTTCAAGACATCTTTCTATAAAAGCTGTAACAAGAAAGGAGTACTCACTGCACTGCTCCTGTAGTCATTTGGATCCAAAAGATTCTTCATGCTTCTCCAGCTGTATCAACTGGTTTAGTAAACATCTTTGCTGCTGCGTACAATTGTTTTCTTCTTGTGTGCTTTCACAGAAAGCTATCTTTAGCAGGACAGACAAGCATATTGTATACCCTTCTCATCTAAAAGCTGGAAGCCACTCAGGTTTGAAAGCCCCATACCTGCAGGAACTATTTTACTACTTAGTGCTTTTACCTCCTTTTGAGTAAGAAGCCTCAAATTGTAGCAAGTCAAAATTCCAGCCCTCCATCCTATATAGCAAAGGCTATTGAGTCTGAGCCTGTCTTTACCTTCACAGTTTGTTTGCCACATGCCACGCTCACCTTTCCCTTTGCTACCACTATACCACAAAAACCTGGTGGGTCAGGTTACTGTGCTGTTTATCTGTCTCTCCTCTAAGCCATATGTTGAAGGCCCCCCTGATGAGGCCCTAGTGTAGCATTTCATCTCCTAGAGATCAAATGGGCTTTTATCATGACAGAGGCAGAGATGGGAGCAACACAAGTCTGAAGGAAACTGGGTTAAAAAGCATCATTGGTTTTGTGCTACCTGGTGTTTTCTCATGAAAAACTTCAGCTGAATGGAGCAGCAGTGGTAAGTACCAAGGCTTTTTAAAAGGCTATAACCCTTCCCATTTGTCACTGTGGCCTGAGCAGTCAGACCAGCAGGGCTGTAACAAATGCAGTGTGAAGCTTTGCCACATATTCTGCTCCCCCATGAGATGAAGTTGACTGATCGGAAGTGTGCGTGCATATGGCTTTGGGTTTTTTTTTTTCTCTCCCCTACAGCTCTGAAGCAAAATGAAGTAGCAGCACCCAGATGCCAGCAGCCCCATGAGCCCACTGTGTGAGGATGGATGCCTGCAAGGACCCAGTGGGCACCCTCAACAAGTTTCCTGCCTTGGGGTCCCCTTTGCTCCTGGGAACACAAGTCTTACCCACGCTCCCTCTTCTCTTTGCACTGGTATCTGTCTATGTAAACACATCTGCTGTGGTTGCTAAGGGATCAAATAACAGACATGAAGAAACAAAGAGCCTGCAAGGACTCCCAGATGCAACCATCCTTACGGGAAAAATATTCTATTACCCAGTGCCAGTCTTTGCCTTTCAGGGAACGATAACTCAGTACAAGGTAATGTAAATACAATTCTTGGTACAATCCTGAAGTAAATTGGCATTCATACTATGTTCAAAATGAACTCATTGAAAAATCTCCTTCTAGAAGTCTCATGTACCAGAAATAAGTAGAACCAATTGCAAAACTTCACCATCATTCACTGCCAACATAGCAGTTATCTACTAGCTTATAGTTATCTACTAAACAAACAAACAAAAGCCCCACACAACACGTATTTTTTTCTACCTGCAGCCCAAAGAATGCAGGGCATCAGAAATTAATAGTGTTTCCACTACATTAAAAATACAAGCATTTCATGAAAATCAAGGCACTGTGTGATTCTTAAATGGATCATTTCTGTCTGCTCCTGGACTTCTGTCTAATCAGAACTTGCAATGTGTAAAACTTCAGCAACACTATTTTCTATCTCTATATATCTACCATTCTCTTTTGAAGCAGGTCACTTTAGCCAGTGATGCAGATTTGCCAAAATGGTTGGACTTCAACCCCAATACAAACATGCTGCAAGGGCTGCCAATGGCAGGGGAGAATGGAGTATACCTGCTGAACATAGCTGCATCTGCAGGGCAAAATGCTCAGAAAACACCAAGAGCTGCTGGAAATTTCACCATCCACGTTAAGGACAGCATCTTATTCCTGGACACAGAGGGGAGCTTGAACCAAATGCCAAACAGCTTCCAGTGAGTATTCCTAGCTTCCAACAGCTTTTGCCCTCAGTGTGTGTGTAAAATAGATTCAAACCAGTGTGTGTGGAAAATAGATTTAAAAAGAGGTATGTGCTCTCTAACTGACACAGGGTGGTTTTTTCCTATCACAGAAACATGACACTGGAAAAAAAAACAAAACAAAACAAAACCCACCAAGAAATACAGAATGAGTACATGTTGACTCTAAAAGCAGGAGGCTTTGTCACCCCAGAGCTGTAGTGCACAGCAAGCATAGGCATGAAGACTGCAAGCCTAGCAGTGCCAGGGCACTGATTTTCCAGGTGCACAACCTCCCTGCCCCAGATAGGAACTGGAGCTCTTCTGTCAGCAGGGAGAGAGGCAGGCTCTGCATTGCTTCCACAAGGCACTATTCCCACTGATGATACTTTTTAATGTAAGTACCTACATCTGATGTCTAATAGACTGGAAATACCTCTTCAGTGAATTACTTTCGAGTCCAGATAACGAGGATAGTGTTTCGTAAATTCATACCATGCTGCTGTGTTCTATGCAACCAATGGGATCAAACTTAGTGCTCACTGAAGCTAATGAAATAGGAAACATTCATATCCAGTAGGAGGAAGTTTTGGCCTAAGGTAAAATGTTGAGTGATGCACTTGCCTAAGATGACAGTCTAAATCCAAACAGGTATCTTCACAAAAATAGGAGGGCAGACAAACAACTCTTAACCAGTACAATTTTGGATTTTCAATATCAGGTGTGGGAAGCAAGTTCCGATCACTTCTGCTGAAATCATTGTCTCTACTGGAGCAGAAACCCTGAAAGCACAGGAACGCCTCTACATCGTGCGCACGATGGCTGAGTATCTCCACCTGGATTCCTCCCTACTGACCCTGCTGCAATACACAGATTCGGCACACAGAGGCTTGCAGAGCCTGACTGTACTGGTTGAAGACACTGGACACATTGACTTTACAGTGAACCACTATGTAGGACTCTCTTGGCCTGTGAAGTGTGGAGCATTTGTCATGCTCCATGAATTCATCCAAGTCCTGAAACACAACATTGACTCACATCACTTGTCAGAGCTGCTAGGATATGAAATTGCAGGCTGGAGAATACTTAGGAGAGGTGATTATGAAAGAAAGTCTCTGGGACAACAACGTAGGCAATTAATGATCACACCAACACCTACATTAAAACCAATTACAATTACCCAGAGACTAGCTAGAGGAGATGCTTCCAGGCCTTTATCCTCTGCTGTGCCAAGCCACTTACTCACAGAACTTGTGATAACATCTACTCAGGTTTTATCATCCTCCTGTGAAGAAAGTATAACAATGGCAGGTTACAAGGCGGAGAATAATATCCATCTTATTATAAATCAAGAAAGTTTGGTCACCTTAGAAATTAATTCAGTGTGGGACACGCTAGCTAAACCACCAGTATCTATTATGTTTGCAGACTCTAATTTTCCAGATCTTTCACCTTCACTGACTACTAAAACAGCACTTCTCATCAGTGAACTGGAAGTGCGGCCCACTAGAGCTTCTGACACATCCTTGCTGTTAGAGCAGCTGGAGACTTACATGCCTGAGACAGACTCATATATCCTTTACAGTAAAACAGAAGTATCCACATACCATTTCTTACAGGACATCACTTCAGACAGAGACCAGCTTTCCAGGCCCATGTACACGTGGGTGATAAACACTCTACATGAACAGCTGCACAGCTCAGCAGAGGTATTTCCTTCCAAGAAAGAATTTCATTTATTTTTGCCAGAAGCAGCATCAGTATCAGAAATGACAGATTACAGTGAAGAGGCAAAAAGCCGCTTTCCAGAACTTGAAATGCTTTCTAGTGCATCCTTCTCTCCAGGACTTCCTCCACTATTCCCAAAAGCTTCAGTAAGAGCCACGACTGCATCTGACGTTACATTTCCCATTGATGGCACATTTCCACTGGTGCTACCAAGCAGTAGTTTGAGCCAAGTGTTTGCTAAAGACTATGAGCAGTTATTTAAGCCTTTTATGACTATTCCACAGCCCAGTGGGTTTCCATTTGCTGTAACTCGGAGAGAGGCACAGACCCTCGATCTTAAACTGAATTTCAGCCCTCAAGCCTCAGCCTGGTTTTCTAGCATGTTATACAGCACTTTCCCTAGTAAAGCAGAAGCATCTTATGAACCAAGTCTGATCATTCTGTCCCATCCTAATACCGCTCCAGTTCTTACTCTGCCAGTAGACTTCTCTAGCTTTGACACGTCTGAGCTACGCAGACCACCAAACAGGCTTCATTCTTACAGTGGTAACATTCTCAGAACAGAGATACAGTCTGCAAGTATTTTATCCAGCAGCACAAAGGAACTGCAACCAGGCAGAGATTTGGGAATATGGATATTGTCAAACACCACCAACCCTACCCTGAAGTCACACAAAATCTCAGACATCAAGTCAGATGCTGTAGAAGTACCTCTGGTGACTTTATTTAATGCCTCTTCTCATCTGTCCAGCAGCATACCAGGTATGTTTAAGATTTGACTTTCCATTCATCTTCCTTCCTGCCCTGAATCCCAACAGAATAGTTTGATATTCCCAACAGAATAGTTTCTTCTGCAAAAGCACAACTTCACGGCACTAGGTATGTGTCAGCAGCAGTGTTCCTCATAAGGGAAAGTATTATTTTTTTATCAACTTCTTACAGATAGCTCAGCTGAATGTTCAGACCCAGCTTTGGCCATCCTAACAGAAAGATATGGATCCATTGAAAAATCTCGGAACACAAGGATGATCAGAGGTCTAGAAAACCTGACAAACTGAAATAATTAAGCCTAGAAGACTGAAGAAAGATGCAGGTTTATGTAAGTTTGCTGAAAAGATGAAAGGACCATTCTCAGTATTGTCTGGCAACTGAAGCAGTACTAATGACCTTCAATTGCAGTTAAGATGATTTAAATTAGACACTAGACAAACCTTCTCATAGCAAGGATAATAGAACATTAGAAGAGGTGCTTGGGGGGCATAGTGGAGGTTTTTTAAGAACAGAACAATAAATATTTATCAGAAATAACACAGGAGTAGTTGAGTATCCTACAAAGTAAAGAATTCGACCAGAGATTTTTTATAGTCCACCTTTTCCTCCAATTACCTGAATCTGACTCAGGCTTAAGTACACAGTAGACTGGAGAGACGTTATGTTTGTAGCGGCAGTTGGGTAAATTTGCAGAATTATGTCTGAAACAGCTTCTATTACATCTGTAAAAAGATACACATGGTAGATCTTAAATCGTTATTAAGTGCAGCATACAGAGCTGAACTATTTATTCCTTCATTGACCATGTTAATGCCCTTCAGAACCACCACCTTTGTAAAGCTTTACCAGACCTTCATTAAGTCTATGCCCACAGCGTAAGACTGATTTGAAATGTTTAGGTTTGCAATCAGGTGTCCAAGCAAACATCTGTCAAAGCCCACAGATGGACAATACAGCCCTAACACAATACTAATTATCACTCTTGCAAACACAGGCCATATAGAGATGTTTAAAAAAACACCTTCCTGCTCCAGTGAAGAAAGTCACATTGGCACAGAGTTCCCCCATTTTCTAATGGGAAAGTTGAACTCTAGCTTCCTTCCCACGCTGGCAAAGAGTTGTCAAACACATGCCATAAAAGCTTTTGAACCACATTTCCGACCCTATAGCAAATTATTAACATAAGATCCCTTTTACCCAAGTCTAAATGATCTTTTACCTTAAACTGTAATGATCTTCTAATTTTCACAGGGGTGGTTCAAACACTACTACCGTTGTATCAGAATCCAAGCACCCTGCTGTTTCCCACATCTGAAAGACTACAACAGTCCATGGAAAGTACATGGATTCTTCCTTCATTTTCTTTTTCACAAGAACTTCAGAATGTAACCGCAGGTAAGAAGTTTACTTCCATGCTCTTACTTCTGAACATAGCTGTCAACAACCTTTTTATCCATCATGCAAGGTATTTCTGGATTCCTATACTAGAACCCATGCAGACCTCAAAATATTTTGACCTAAAGATTCACATCCTTCTGAATTAATCCCTATTATTTACCTTAGGTAATATATAAGGAGAGGATAATAACAAGGCATTACTCAATCTCGCAAATTGATCCCTAAAGTGGAGAAAACACATATGAGTTCCAGAAATGGCTCAAAGAAAGGACCATTTCTGTCACAGGTTGCAGGAACACCCTGTATCCTGATCTTCTCCCTTACTCCAAGAGCCTGCCAAAAACTTCACCTAACAGTCACCAAGAGAAGATTGCCTATCAAATTTGTCACCGCATTTTATCATCCTACAGCTTACTCACAGGAGCTCTTCAAGTTAGGCAGATGTGCAGCACTCAAAATAATCCTGTCTCAGGCAGGGTGCCTGCCACCTATAGAAATGGGGTAATGCTGAGACACCTGAATTTAATTATTAATCCAAAATTATTCTCCATGCTAAATACAGCCCAATGGTAGAAATCAAAACCATTCTCACTAAATCATAAAAAAAAAAAAAAAAACCCCAAACCATTCTTAGTGCTGTAAATAGAAGATGAAACAATAACATGTTTAATAATTACCTCATATGTGAGCTCCATTTCAGAATCTGATGAAGGAGCACTAAGACATTAGTCTTGCTGGGAGCAATTCTTTGCAGAATTAAGAGTTGTTTCTTCCGGAATTGTGTCAGTTTCCCAAAAGGACACTTCATGTGGAAATAATCATGAGTTGCTGCACTTTCTCAGGACCTCAGCTTGTGCAAGCACACTCCCAGGGGTTCCTGCAAACCTAATGTTGGAAATAAAGCCAAATCAAGGTACTACCTGGTGACAGCCCTGCTAATGAGATACCTGTGCTGGAGCCTTCATCGGGTAAAGCATCACAGTGTTAGTCAGTCTTCTACTAGTCAGCTTCAAACTGTCATTCAGACTTGGATTTTAGACTATCCAATCATACAGGAAGGTTACATCAGCTTTCCACAATACACACACACAAAAAAGAAATCAAGCAAGAGCTTTTCAATAATAGGAACACTGCCCTTATTCTTCAATATTTAAAGCATTAAGAAATGGGAGAGTTAACTGCCACCATAAAATAAACGCATCACCTGAGACGCATTGTGCTGTTTCTGTGTACAAGTTACTAGAACAAGATATTGCTTTTCGGGAAATCTCTGTACAAGACCTAGTATGTTAGACTAGAAAGAACAGTGTTATGTATAACTGTCTAAACATGTATCTAGATATGCTTAGGCAAATGAAGTTGCTGTCAAGATGTGATCAAGGACAACACTTTACAGTAAAGTTTCAGTAAGTTTCAGTAAGAAGTGAGGCAAGTCCAGAATTTCCCTTACCAGCTCTTCGCATCTGCCATTGTCACCTGCAAGTCAGAGGCTGCGTGAGGTGATGGGCACACTGTCCCTTGAAAAGGCAGATGTAACCCACCCAGCTGAACACAAGCTAAGAAAGGACAATAGCTGAAGTGGCTGGCTTCTGATTTACAAGACACTCGTAATTATCACATGACATAAAGCAGATTTTAAGATAAATTATCTTGTTGTCTATGTTTTAGCTTTGAATTTCATCTAAGACTAAAATCTAACCTTTTAAATTGCTTTTGAGATTACCCTCTGATTATTTGTTAATGTTAGTATTCCATTTGGCAAAAATACAGATTAAACAAAACTGAATGTTTTGATGGATTTTAGATTAATAACCCATGTATTTTCAGTCTCCCAAGGATTAGCATGTGATCCTCATTTAAGGATGTTATAGAAACTCTAGATTCCAACACATTTCCATCTCAATGCAGTCAGATCTTTAGAAAAAAAACTTCAAATTGTCTTCCAAAATGATGATGCTGTAGGTAAGTGCTAGTGCTCAGTTACTTCATACGAAAGAATGATTTACAATGTCCATCATAAAGGGAAGTAATGCAAGAAAAACAGTTGAGAGTTCTGATGACCCTAAACAAAGTCTCTGTTTCCCAAAAAGAAGTTTAGAGGGCAATGTAACACTTCTTAGGAATGGCAAATGATCCAAGGGGCAATGGCATCTCAGGAGCTTCAGACATCAGGAAAACGTTTTTATTTGGGTGTAATGTGGCAATGGAACAAGTTGCACAGCAAAGGCATGCTTGATCTCAACTAGTCTTGGCAAGAGCTCCGTTTTGAGCAGGAGGTTGGCTAGAAGGGACCCCTGGAGGTCTGCTCCATTATCCCATGAGGCTGGTGAGATTTCTTTGCTATTATTACCAGATAGCTATTTTTTTCCTTGTAATTCTTTCCTTTTCTCCCTCCTCTCTAAAGGGCGAGTAAATTCTTCCCCAAAGGTTGTTCATACCATTAAATTCCTAACAGCAACTATCGGATGCCTCTTTTTTTTTCCTATACTTGCCAACATGTTTTACGATGAGGAAGACGGCAACTCAACTCAGTTGTCCCTACAAATCATTCCAGCTGATGGCTCTCCATTGGGATCAGAAAGTTGGCTGCAATTTAACACCTCTCAGCAAACCATGCATGGCTATCCCCTTAATATTGACTTCCAGTACTCACCTCAGGAATTTGTGCTGTCTGCCACGGATTCAGGAGGGCTGACTGCCTGGGAATCCTTCACTGTTGAGCTTCTGAAGCCCACCAATGTACCATGCCATCTTTACACTCTCAGAACAAAAACCAGCTACTACTCTTTCCTGAGAGAAAGGAAAAGGATTAATTTGTTTCTAGAAAAGCTGTCCCTCTATTTGAACTCCAGCAGTCCCAAAGACATCACAGTGACCACTCTCAAACCTGGGTCCACAGTAATCTCGTGGTATAACAGGCTACTGTGTACAAGTGCCAACACATCTTCCAGCTGGTGTGCACAAGATGAAATCCAGGAAGCATTAGAGAAATTAAGAGTACCAGATGGGTATGTTAGCCCACACTTTGTCCAAGCAATGTTACCAGAATACAAAATTGATGTTATTTTCAATGTTTCATATAGTGAAATCTGCTTTCCCACTACAAAGCCATTTGATGGGTCTTACAACAGCGCTGTGCCTGCACTTCAGGACAAGAATAACACCACAATTAGGAAGACCCCATTTGCCTTACTAAGCAGTCTTTGTGCCACTGTTGGGGTTCTAATAATATTGGTTTACTGGTTTTGCAAGTATCACAGAAAGATTCCTGGACCACAGTCTATGACATTTCAGAAGAACTCCCAGCTAAGCCATGCCAATATGGAACTAGATGGCCTGAAACCTCGCAAACCACCTGTACGTGAGTGCAGGGCTTCACCTTCACCACAGTCATGGATACCACCTTCAGTACCACTTACCTCTCGACAGCAGTATTCTAGGGCAATGAGACAGCCTCACATCTTATCATCTTTCCAGCCACCAAAACATGAACTCCCTCCCTGTTATCAAGAAGGTATGACTGCCCAGAATGACCAAAGCAATACCCACAGACTTAAGAGATCATTTAAATGACATTAAGAGCAAATCTACAAAAAGACGATTTGTACTAGAACATACTATCCTTATTACTCAGAAAAAAAGTCATAGCAGATAGTGATTTTATTTTTCAATTTAAAATAGCACACACTTAGCCTATGCCTGACGAAGGGGCATTAGCAAAATCAGAACCCTGAAACTATGTACTAAGACAAAACGCCAAGTAAAGCTGACAAAGGAATCCATACATGTACAAGAAAAATTATACCAAGTTGATGCTGGTGAGAATCTGGTCACAGCCAGTAAAATTAACTCCATTAGGACTCCCTGATTTATAAATACACACATAAAGAGGCCGAACTGTCAGGACCATCACAAAACATGTTTCCATTGAAATTCAAAAGGCACTAGAACCGTTGAATGTCATCTTGGGCATGGCAGTCAGTCAGGATAAACACAAATGCCTCTGGACAATTACTTCAGTACTTTCCAGAAGCCATACAGCTATAAACCAGCTCTGAAGTTTAATGTAAAAGTCAACAAAGCAGCAGTAATTCAATGTAGTCAACAGTTTATAGACATAAAACTGGTAAAATATAAATCTAACTAATTACTACAGGAAACCTCAGCTCTTGTAGTATCTCATGTTTCAGTAAGAATCTTCAAGTATTTAGAATACAGGTCTGCAGACAACTAACTACCTTGGGCCTGTTCATTTAATCACTTAACAGTCTTATCTGGCAGATATTCCAAAGTGGAAAATGTAGTTAGTAGGGATTTTAACAGCAGGTGCAGAATTTTTCTTTTCCTCTAATAAAGTATTTAATTACTGTGCATATTTAAGGACTGCAGCTGCAAATTAATGGCACATCAAGAGATGCAACACACAATTCCCCCAGGCACAGGATAAACCTCTCACTTACACTTCTCTAGACCAGCAAACAATTGCAGAAAGCTGACATTTACATGCTCCATATGTTCCAGACATTAACAGTCCTTCAGTAAATAAGGGACTGATATACAATACAATCTTATTTAAAAAAAAACAACCAAAACTTACAATAAACAGTAAATCCATGGTAGTTTTCTCTGTCAGAATATTTCAGATAACAGATGTGGTGATACAGGACATCCTACTGTTAATTAAGTAGTGAAAATGAAAGTCTTCTCACTTTAGAATCTCCAAAAATTACACATTGCTTCTGCAAATGCTACGTAAGTTTCAGAATGATAAAAAATATCATGCAAGTACTCTTTAATTATTGTGTAAAATGGCTCTAAAATCATTTAGAACATCTGCATCAGTGACTAAAAAAATCACCTTGAAACTATACACAGCTGAAGAAAGGACTCAGCTACCAATGTAAGCAAAGTACACTTGAATGTTATTTGTGTTCAGATCTAGTCAAACTATTTTAACATTTGAGGTGAAGAAATATGAATATATTCACTTAGTTTTAGAAAAAGCTCAAAGATGTGTCTTAAATTAACTGAAATGATAATATCTCAAATCTGTGAGACCTTCAGTTGCTTATGCAAGCTAGAGTAAGGCAATGGATGCAGATCAGTAAACAGATATACTCAGAGAGCTTAGCTATTTATCTTTTCCTTAGCCCACTCAAATCAACCCATTTGAAAACCAACCCAAAATCTTGTAAGGGATTAGATCATAGACACTGGGTGAGAGTTTTCCCATTCAAGAACTCCAGTTCATTAACACAAAAGGCTCTACTCAAAGAAACTAAAGGCAGATCACCTGCTTTGCCATTTCACACCCATCAATATTCAGAAGGTATTCCAGTGACATCCAAAAAGCTTAGAGCTAAAACCAAAAGGTGTCTCAGAGGGCATACTTCATCAAAAATAATTTAATGATTAGCAAAAATTTTATTTTACTTTTGTTTACAAAGACTTAACTCCAGCACAACCACCTGAAAGGCTTTGCTTTCTAATGATCATTTCTAGTCAATTTTAAAAATCACTTAAAACAACAGTTTTTAATCAGTAAAACCACTCACTCTCCCTCCCACCCCTTAGTTGAAAACCAAGACCAGCATTTTCTCAGTTCTGTGATCAGGTACTCAGTGTGCAGTCTTTTCCATCATTCTGGACTCCTGACAAAGTTCCATATAAATAAAAGTATTCACCAACCAAAATTAACAATACAGGTTTTTTTTAACAGTCATCACTGATTTTGAAATATGAAACAATACTTGGGGGAAAGGACAGTAAACTGACTAACATTTTTGATTCTTTGATTTAGTCCATGGCAGCACAGGTTTTCTTCAGCCTAAAAACACGACTGGAAAATACTTCAGGACAGCCCCTATTTGCACACTATTCATTTAATGTGATATGCTGATTTCATATTTCATAGCAAAAATAAGAATAGAAAAATGTAAAAACCAAACCACAGCTATACAATTGTACTGAAACAGTACCAGTATCTATTCCAGCATTAAATATATTTGCAAGTCAGCCAAGTCTTGTTCAAAGAAACATAACTGATCATCACTGCCGGCCTGTTTTTCCATTTTCTGTAGTTTCCATTCTGAAACACAAGATAACAATTGGTAAAGCCTGTTATTAGAAACATGATAGATGAAGGAAAAAAACCCTAGACTGATATTCAGTAATTATTTTTTACTTCACTAACCATCCTGTCTCTCCCTGCCCCCAACATACACAGTCTTATCTCTTTCTAATGCTTCTTTAAGGAATCAGTACATAGAGGAAAGTTTTTTTGCAAAGAAACTTTCCAGCAACAACTGCAAAAAAAGTTAGTCATTATCAACCAAAAAGACAAAGTCCATGTTCATGTCACTTCAGAAAAACGATTTTGAAAATCTGAGCTTTAGCAAGTTTGTTTCAAGGTCTTAATTTTTACCAGCCTTCTTACACAGATCCTTGACTACCACCATCTTATTTACCTAAGTAAACTGGCTTGTTTTTTCAGTACTTTTTAGTATAGAGCATGGACCACTATCATCTTCAGTACAGCATAAGATTCAACCACTCTATTATCAACAATATTTTTATACTAGCCATTCCTTTTGAAGCTAAAACGTGCAACAGATTGGCAGAAGACCTCTCAATTTAGCTACTATTTAACCCCTGAAATTTAAAAGTTTTGCTGCAAGGGCTATCAATAAGGCCCAGGGAAGACCATTTATCAGCATTCAGCCTTGCCCAGCAAATGCAAACTGAAAAGCAAGCAGAACTGTAGTTTGTCAGCACTGAGACAAAGAAATGTATACATTTTAAACCTCAGGAGAGTAAGGAGTCTTTTTAGTGCTGTAACTGAAGTATTATTCCTCCATATTGCACACTGACTACTGCCAAGATATTTGTACTGATGCAACCACTGATACAAACCCATTTTCTTCTTTCAGATGTTGATATAGCTCAGCTTTATTGTTGACAGAGTTCAAACGACCAATAAATTCCTGGTGTTTCCTAGAGTTGGCAGTATTAATCCTGTTACTCCATAAAGACAGCAAGGACATTGGCCCTAAAATTGCGAGTAAAAAAAGTCTAAGTGATTTAATTTCTGATGTCTTAAACATCATTTTAGAGATAAGAAATTACAAACTATGGTAGTGTAACATATTAAAACCACTAATATTAAACAACCTTTTGATAGAGGCTAAATAAAAAATATGCAGTGATAATAGCTTAGTAGTTGCTTCATATGAGATTTACTTTGCTTCAAATGTAGAATCTGAACATCAGCTCAGCCACTGCAACGGACAGCAGCTCACACCAAGGAAGCAATGTTAGTGAGAGATGCCCATTCTGACAACTATCCTGCTCAAAGCATGTTTTTATTAGTGAGCAGAACGTAGTGATTTCTAATACCTGTCTTTAAACAGCATTTGTGACATAGAGTAGCTAAAAAAGCACTACCAGAAATTCATTCAACCCTCTCCCATCAACCCAAGAACTTATCAGTATATCCACACAGTATCCTGGTACCTCTTTTCCTAAGAGTTAACATATTTATGAAGTATTCCTCAACACTTGAGCATTTAATTAAAAGTTATCCTCAGTGATTTGGCTTTAACTCCAGTAAGATTCAATTCATTACTTTACAAAATACAGTTTGATATAACAACTTCTGTCTTTAAAGAATAAGATGTTGCAATTCTTCTGGTTTACCTTTTGCCTTTTCAACTGTGGGCATTTCATCCATTGTAATAAGAGGCTTCTTGTTGGGTGGCTCAGGAGAATCAGGTGAATCTTTGATAACTTCAGCTTCTGCTAGTTCTTCTTTTTCACGATCCAAGAGACCTTTTAACCTTTTAAGAGGGAAGGAAAAACAGTGAAGAAAAATATGCTAGTTCAGCACATATGATTCTTGACACCATTCTGTATTCCTCAAAGTTATATGCAACCCATATCATAAGAAAATTTCTTGTGGCTCCTTGGAATGAGTGAAAAGCAATAGGAAAGACTAGCCAAATAATCCTCTGGATAAACCCTTAAGTAAAGGGAAAGATCTTAAAATATGATGTCACTTAAGCTAGTTAGCAGTATTTATATCATAAAATCATCCAGAATTTTGAAGGGAAGAGTAGCAATAAATATACAAAAATGCCACACAATCTCCTTTATCTTATTGTAGGAATTTATTTGATCATACACAAAAAAGGCATGAAACATCATCAGCATGGTGACAATAATGTAAGTGAGCCAAATCAATCTGGTTTATCTGCCTAAACACTAATCTTTCAGGACAAAAATAACTGCCTGTCCCAAGTTTTTAGTCACACTTTGTATTTTATAGAGCTGTTTAATGTCTAATAGGTGGTGTGGCTATAATAAAAATCAAACAGCAGCGCCTCCTCAAGCTGCAAAGCCCTGCTAAGTGGTCAACAACTTGTGCAAGAATCATACTGCTCGTAAAATACATTAATTTGAAAAGCCTGATAAACAGGCACTGTAATAAGATGCCCATTTCCCAAGTTTGGTAGGGGTGACTGATGCAAAAACCCTTGGGATCCACGCTCACTGGTAGAAAGCCAAGGTTAAAAGCATGAACACATCAAATTAAAGTCAACAACTGTTTCACCACAATTGCTCTCTGCTTTGCAACAGGGGCAGACAAAAATGATTATGCTGTTTTATTTCACTTTAGAAAATTTACCTTTCTGATTCTTGCCATGGCTTATCTGATTCATAGTCTTTGCCCAACTTCTCTGATTTGTCTTCTTTGTCTTCTCTCTTTCTACCTCGTTTCTTGCGCTCCTCTTCCTCTGGTGGCTTGCTTCTGCAAGCCATCAAACATTCTAAGACTCGCTGGTGCTTATCAGAGTTGTTTATGTGTGCTCGTACAAGGGTCTCCAACTCATTCCACATAATCCGGTACTGTTCATCTCTAAGTAAGGCCAGAAAAAAACCCAAGTATTACATACAGAATTACCTAGATCATTAAACCACTGAATAAATTAATGTTAAAAAATATACCTTAAGAAACCCCCCAAAAACCTAAAACCAAAAAATAACTCCAAACAGATTCTCTGTCCTCTTGTAGTGGACACTGTTCACCGGAATTACTCCATTCTTGAAACCTGAAACCACCCTGCATTTAACTCTGGATGTTAGCTGGGAAATGTTTAAATTGAAAAAGACTGTGTCCACTGAAATCAGATTCTTAACTCCCACAAGATCTCACTACCAAAAGGCACTTCTGAATTCTCTCAGGTGTTTGCTACCTATGCAGCGTCAGCATACGCATACCCATGTACTGACATTAGTTAGCATTTAATTCTTTAGACAAAAAAGAAATTTAGGCAGAATTGTACCATGCTACTGCAAATAACTTCCAGTCATGGGGGCAAATCTTCTGTAGCTGAAGTTTTTTTCAGCCAGTTCTTGGAAATACAGTGCACACAGGACAATGACTGAGGTATCATTGCTTGTTTTAAAGGAGTCGCCCATATTTTAAACAACAGCTTCAAACTGATTTGACTATCCTACTGTAACCCAATTTTAAAACATTGTTCTTTTATTAATCTGAAATTATTCCATTTTCTCCATCCTTGCTTGTATCAATCTCTTCCCTTTCTTGATGAATACCTTTGCTTTCATATTTTCAAATACTTACAACTCCTGGCTAATAAAATTATGTATTTTTTCCCCTAACATACAGCAATATCAGTACTGTGATAGCCCCTAAATGATGTAGGCATTTGTTTTGAGGACCTATAGCATGCAGTTTGCTGCATTTTATCTTTGGCCAAACTTCTTAAATTTAAAATTTGGTATGAAAACAGTATCAACAGAATATTTCTGAAAAAAGTCCAACATCAACAAAGAGATATGCATGTAACCTTTTTGGACCCTTTCCTCTGGTACCAACTGTTGAAATTGGCAGCGGATCATTTTTCCTCTCCATGTCTACCAAATTGTATATTGTTTTTTGACAATTCAGAACATCCTCATCAGTCATTGCTTCTTTTACAATCACACTGGCTAATGGCACAACCTGTAAAACAAAATATAAGTCAACACAAGAAAAATCTATGATTTCTTTCTTCCTGTTTCTCTCCTGTGACAAAGGCAATGGAACCATGGAACATCACGCAACAAAAACACCTCCCTCTTATCTTCAATTTAGTAGTAACTCTGAGCAGGTATATGCAGACCCATGCTTTCTTTACCCAGCAGCACTGTAGCTGTCAGGTTCAATATTCTACCCTATTTAGATGTCATTGCCTATTGAATAGAATCTATTGACATAAAATACATAGTACTTAAGTGAAAATAAAGCTGAAAATGAACTGATTTGTGGCAAGTGATATATAAAATACAGTTAATATTTCATCAAGTGGCAAGGCAAAGCTTTAAGTGAAAATAAAGCTGAATATAAATTGATTCATGGCAAGTGATATATAAAATACAGTTAATATTGCATCAAGTGGCAAGGCGAAGCTTTATCTAGAAGAGAATAAAAGGTTACAAACCACAGGTAACTTACAGCTTGCATGTTGAAGATGGTAGTCTGAGAAATAATCATAGGCCAGTAACGTGTATGTTTCTCTAACTGATCTTTTGCACGTTCCAATGGAATTTCAAGACTTCCATCGATCTTATATCTGGGCTCTAGAAAAGGAGTTAATCGGTTTTCCCTCATAAATTCACCAAAATCCTAATGATAACCAAACAAGATACAATTAGGCATTTCTCTAACGAAGTAACTTTCACGGAACGGGCAAAACAGCATAGTCTTATCACTAACCATGTACCATCCCCACCGCTAAATTCGTCTCTAGCAACCAAAGCCCTGTTTGAAGCTTTCAGATGTACATTATTCAGGGTGAACATAAAAACAGTTCTATAAAAATATGGGTTAAAAATTGATGCAAGGTTTTTGATAAGGAGGCCTTCTGGATCTGCAAGGTATTTCATGGACGGTAAAGAGTTTTATGTTTTCCCGGAAGCCACTTCTGCTTGTTTGTTTACAACAGATACAAAAGATGTGCTAAAAAAAAAAGGGGGGGGAAGAATGCCAGCAGTTTGTTCCATATCCAGGGTTCAAAGCTGACAACACCTCTTCTATTTATTGTACAAACCATTCTGACAATAAGCAGGACATAGTCCCATGTGTATCCAGCCCACAGAAAAAACTTGCCAAGAAAAATATTACTCTAGAATTAGAACAAACTTTAAATATTCATAGTGCATAAGGAGGCAAGTACTTCCTTGACAGGAAAGGATTCTATGAGGCAGGGAAAACAATAAGCAGATGTGCTACTTCATACTAAATGTACTACTGATAGACAAACAAAAATAGTTTTGACCATGCAATCCACTCCAGCTCTCCAGAAAAATGTACCAACATTCCCTTTATACATCTATTGCACTAAATCTCTTGTCAAATGAGATAAGCACCAATTTAAGAAAAGAGAACAGAGAATCTTACTGTAATCCGGTAGTCAGTGACTCTCCCACCACACCCTTCGCTAATTGATGGGGGATCTTCTAGAATTGATCGTGAGCTGCTTAATACATGCAGAAAAATTTCTCCTCCGTGGCTGCTGAGCATGTGACTGATTACTTTAGAGCCGGATTTCCGTGGTTGTTCTAACAAAACAGAACGACCTGTTGGAAATGAGATCAGTTTCATTGATTTCTGTGCTGCAATTTCAGATTAAAAACTAAATGTATACAATACAGGTTTGTACCTATCCAGCAAGACTATGAATCCCTTAAAGTTGAACTTTCACCTAGCTGAACAAGAAACGGCTATCTCCTTTGAGTATTTACTCCATGTCTTTACATAGAAGTGTCACATGCTCTTAAATTTTACACAGAAAGATCAAAAAGCCTCTCTCTTGGACCAATCACTTCTCTCTGTAGGACATCACTCACAGGAAAAATACATATTTCTAAAACATTAAAATGGTATTGTGTAAGGGCAGTTTGCTATTTGTAATTACTACAGATTATGCTGTATACTAAACTTAACTCATCCCTATAGCAGAAACCGTCTCATCAAAAACAACTTCTAAAAAGTAACAAAAACCTACTTGAGTATAAAGGTATCAATGGATACTCTGCTAATGCTTAAATGGATGCAATTTTCCAGAGAAATAAAACTGCCTGTGTCTTATGTCCAGTAAAAGCATAAAAAGGTACATTTGCTGAACAAGTTATTACAAGAAAGCAAAAACAGATCAGAAGACAGAGGTTATCCACAATATGCTATTAATTTTGTTCTAACCATTTTTATTAATCAAAGTGCTTTTTCAGTGTAGAATCTTTAGGGAAAAATACATAAAAATAGCATTTCATAAGACCACTGAATACTTATTTAGACATTCAAATTACCTGGCTAAAGAAAACAACCTACTAAAAGGATGCCTGTAATGCAGACGTGTTTGCAAAGTGTAAGAAATCCATGAAATTAAGAAAATTAAGTGTAAGAAAAACATGAAATTAACATAGACTACATATTATGTGTTTGGAACAAACAAGGTAAGCTCTGGCTTATCTTTTTAACAGGATTTAAATGACAACCTCTTACAGCGAGATTGTTCATAGCAACGGGCAGGATCTTGCAGATAAGCAAAAGATAAACAAATCTAACCTACTTTCTGACCAATCCTAGTACACATAATGGGTATGCCTGCTTCAGTTGATCAACATACTTAGTTGGTCATAACCCAGTTAAGAGCTTTCTGAGGCTGCCCAGCAAATGCCAAAAATCAGGCACAGACCTAAGTTGCTAATATTTTGCAAGTCGGAATGAGCATTGTGATCAAGTGCACTATCAACTACTGAAAGCACTGTTTCCTACTAAACAGCATGAAGTAAGAAGTATTCTACATTTGGATTCAGAAAGAACTACCACATTTCAATACTTACTCCTTCTTTACATCTTTCCCCACCATCTGCAAGTTTCAAAACACATTCTGTTTGCCTTTGAGTACATTTAACACCTTTCTTATTTATACAAGATGTTAAAATAAACTTGGTATTTTAACAGTATACAGACATCGACTGCAATACAAACTAAAATGTGTGAAGTGCTCCATTCACAATATTAACAATTAAAAAATTAAATAATTAGCCAAGGACACAAATTTACCGTTAAGAAGAAAGTTTGTAAGACATGAAGAAGGTCTGCTATTTACATCTACTGGTGAAATTCTGTATGCTCCAGTGCAATAGTGCAATTCTGAAAATAGACAAGAGTGTAGTATCACATACAGAAAAAACATCCTGCAAATGAAAGGGAGAGGAGGCTATTCTGCAATCAGCAGAACTAAGAGGTCTAGCTGTCTCTAACTAAAAGTCTGCTCGTTTTACAGTGTTCTTGCAATTGTTCCAGTATCCTCAAAACCAAGAGCCTAAAATACTTTCCGAGTTCCATTTCCAGCAGGACCTCCAGTTCTTTAACTCCTGAATTTTTTCACTGTAGAGTCAGCCACCTCTTACTTCTTATCTATATTTTTGACCTGCTGGCTCAAAGAGTCAACATACTTCGCTGATAGTATAAAGGGTACACGAGCTGAACGGCCATGGGGTTCCAGTGTTATCCCAAATCTTCTGTGTCCTTCTCTCCTTTACTTAGATTTGGAGAGAGATCTCTCCCTTACTTCAATCTGAAAGTTAATCTAAGGGACTAGTCCACTGACAGCATCATAGCATACATTTAATTTCCTTATAAAACTTTTTACTTAGCACTCAAGATTAAAGACAGTACTTTGATTCTATCTCTCCGTCCTCCCCTCAGAATTAAAACAAAAAAAGATTCAATGTCTTAAAGATGCTATGCTAAAACCCCACCACTGTGGAACTGACAAGTTACACTTGGCCCCGTGAGAAAGGCAAACAATTACTCAACCTTGTAGTCAAGGACCAACTTCATGATACTTAAGAGGAGATTGAAAAAAAGCCACAAAGCAAAACCCCTCCCACCTCTTACCCAAACCCCTAATTAGCCAAGATCAGGAGAGCATTCTATGACCATTACTAAATCAGGGTGCAGTCAGCAGCAAGGTTTATAGAGCAAAAGGTAAAAATCAGCATTAACAAGAAGCAAATTACCTCCTTGTTCAGATTCTTCTCCATGTACAGAGAGAACAGTGTTCAACACAAGATAGAGTAGCAGTTTTGTAAGATGCCATGTTACCTACCCACACTATTCGTCCGAGGAGTACACCATTTTAATGTTACAGTTTCTTTAAATGTGCCTTCTCTACTATTGCCACCTACATGATTATCACCTGCAATATAAAGTCAGAAAAAGTGTGTGATCAACCATATTTTTTTTATATTGCAATAAAAAACTCTAAACTTTATGGTACAAAATATTTGTAACATGAGCATATACAAAATGTAATCTAATTTTTAAGTCAGATACCCAACTTGAGAAAAAAAATTATTTGCAGCAGCAGTTAAAAAATAACCTCTGAAATCAGCAGCCATTGCACATATTTTAAAAACCAACCCAGCAAATAAAATACTGACGCTCCAGAGCGTGTTCCACAGGTTTGATTCAGCATGCAGAAAATTATAGATATGTTTTATCTGTAACAGTTTTTTTCTTCCAAAATGCCCAGGACTTTAAGACAATATCTTCTTTAGTTTTCCGCACTGAAATCAGAACCTTTAACAAATGTTAGAGCTTATCATTTCTTTATTACAAATTATATCCTCATGTCAAAACTGAAACTGATCTAAAGGCACATTTGACAAGATGGGCTTCTGGGGGAAGAAGTATTTAGTCTCATCATTCAGTATCTTTGCTATGTCAGATTCAATCTGAACATCTCTCAACATGCTCTACTGGCAACAGATGTTTTATCATTAAAATACTTTCATACAATGTCTCATTGATGGTGTGGTCTGGCAAAAACTACACAAAGGCCCTAAATCAGACATCAATACTCCCTAATACATTAAAATACATTTCTACTAATGTGTTCTTCATGCTTTTTGACACACAATTTCTCAGGAAAGAATTAACTGAGTTTTGTATGAAATGTCATAATTACTGTAGCACAGTCACCTAATACGCTCAAAACCACAATTGGGAGGAATGAGACACACATCGACATGCAATATTACATGTTATTTGCTATAGTTTTGTCTAATCTTTCATGTAAGAAGCATTCTTTTATTTCATAAAGACATTTAATAACAAAATATATGTTTTATTTGATTATTAATCATGGAGGTAACTTGCAAAAGTTGATTTTTTTTTTTCCAGTTACATTAAAACTGGAATCATTTTAGGAAACCTCTCACTATCTAAATGACAAACTTTTTTAATCTAAAAATCCACAGAAATAAGATCAATGTAAATGAATTCTTATTTTTCTTGCACCAGAGCTATTACAACTGAAAGATTTATTTAAAAACAAATTAAAAGAAAGCCAAATTTACAGAATCTATGAATAGAAAAAAAATGAAGAGGAATTGCTGTCAGAATTTGGTTTTGGCTTTTACTAGCAAACTTATTCTTTAAACAAACAGGTATTACAAAACTGCTTCTGAGCCCTTACAATAAATCATTATGCTTTCAACATGGTAACGCAAGTTCAGGTGAGTCCAATTCATTACTGTAGCATCCCATTTTTTCCTCTCAACCCTTAATCATACACTCCACTAAAATATGGTGCACAGTACTTGTGATGATAATAAGTTACCTCCTTTTCCTCAAAGTAATGGTAATCCCCATAAGAGAAAACAAAGCACAAACTCCCTAAAATGGCTACTTATGGAACATGATTTCAAACTTCAGAAAATAAACATCCACTCTTAGTTAAATAACTGATAGAACTCATTTGTTAAATTCCTCACTTCTTAGAAATTAAACCATGATCAGCTTTCTAATATGCTTTAAAACCATATAAAGTAGTTTCCAATAATGAAACAACTATCTACAGCCTACATGTATTCTACTTGCATAGTAAACCAGACTGAACTTTTAATGGCACTGAATCATATAACAGAAGTTACAATCAGTGCAGTAAGTTAAAACAGAGTATATACAAGCCTTTAAAAGCTTCAAATGAGACCTCAGCACTGAAAAGGCACACATACAGTCAAAGTATTCCAGAACACAATGGCACACGCTGAGGGTTTTTTCACTACCACTTCACATGTAATTCTACTAATACAGAATTTTTAGCCTGGTTTATTAACAAAATTTTACATCAAACACTGTTCTGTAACAAAATAGTTGTGCATAAGGCTTACTGCTGTGTTTTTCTAACCTCAATTGAGTTATTAAAAATTCACCTCAGAGAAATAGTAGGTAATAATTCTAGATTTACAGAAACCATAATGGGTATTTCAAACACAATAAGAAAGCTCAAAAGTCAAATAACTTATCTTTTCCAAAGCAATTACTGTCATAAACAGGCTTATGAGATGTAAGTGATGTCAACTATTATTACCTGACAGATTAAAAGTTTAATTGTGCAAGGAATAATTTTCCACAAACACCCACAAGAGGTACTTCGTTTTGCAAAATCACAGCACATCCGCTCTCTCATCTTTTTATACCTCAAAAAGTTGACATGCCCTTCACGCATATAAGCTAAATATACGTGAAAACTTGTCTGATGAATTTGACCTCTTTTTTTCATTAGTATAGCTTTATTACTATATTAAAGTGAGTAATGAGTAAAACTCCAATGCCAGCATTACAAATTAAGTTCTCGAGTTGTAAGGAATAACTGAAAATACGCTAATCATGCCTAGAATTTACATCTCACAATCTTTGTGAAAGCAGGCTGATCAAAAGCCACTTTTAGAAGACTCTTTATACTTACCACTCTTTAAAAAGTCCACATGCGCTTCTTTGTGATGAAGAAGCTCCACATCATAGTTGGCTGATGTGTTAGCATGTTGTTCTTCCTTTAAAAAAAGAAAGGTAGAAAGAATATAACTATTTTAGCTATAGGTCTCCATTTTCATAAACGAATGATTCTACATTTACCTTTCACTCCAGAAGAAAACAAAAAGCCTCCAAGGTGCCTCAGACAACAATGGGATTGCAATGTTGAGGAAACTGTCTGCTCTCTGACCTGTTTAAAGATGCAGCCATCTGCATTTCCTCTTTTTTCCTTTTTTGAAACCCTGGTTTCCTCTTTATAGAAATGCCTTGACAAGGTTCATAGTGTAAAGTTTAGGTAAAAACAGGCTTAACTACTTTTGCTGGAATCAGTGAAGTTAAGGAAGCCTACAATATATTGAATACCACTAGCAGTTACAACTTTCTGAGCAGCCAAAAATGGTCACTACAGAACAGACTGGCACTTCTCATACCTAAAAATCAAGAATCCAAACCAAAAAACAGACTTCCAACTACCATTTCCTTGCACTTTCAGATACCTACAACAAGTGTAACTGCAGCTGAAAAATGGATGTTTGTAAAGAGGACACTGCATCTTTAAACAGCTGCAGAGGACTAGCAAAAACAGAACAGTAACTTTGGTAATTTATGCCAAGTTAAAAAAATAAATAAATAAAGGAAAAATCACAGAGAACCCAACATAGTCTATTACTATAAGGACAAAGGCAGAAGGGAGAGGCAGTAGCACACAGGTCAGAAAGTTAGACAAGGTATTTGCAAACTTAAGTCACATTTATGCCATGACCCATGTCAAAATTTCATTAAAAGCTGTGAAAATATTTATTTAATTTAATGTTTTAACTTATAAAATGCACACAGTAGTTCTAGTTTTAAAAGATGCAAGTAATGATTGACAGTATTTGAACTTGAAGAATTTTATTAAATCAGGAAAGTTGATTGCCCCCGCCCTTTTTGTCTGAATAATAAGCACACTTCTGTTTCAATTGTCCCTTGCTGCTCAATCAGAAAATTACTATAAATTTAAAAATAGTTGAAATTCTTAGTTGCAGTGATTTCCCTCCCAGTAGTGATAAAAAATTTAAAAATAGGGACATAAGCAACTCTGAACAGAAGATGTTTGATTTCTTTCTTAAGTAGATGTATCCGCTATACTCTGTTTCTGGTTTATGGATCTTCAAGCTGGAAAACCTACTGGAAAACCTTTAGTCAAAAGTCAGCTATTAGTTACAAACACCTTTATGTTGGGTGGGCATGATAATGAAACAGAGGAAAAAGACTCACTATGCCACTATAATGCACAAGGGTCAAGAATATCTAAACACAACTAGAAGAAGACAAAAGAATCACAGACAAAGTAATCTGAGGTAAATAAGACTGTATTTATATAAAGTAATACAAGCAGAACTGAAATAACACTTGTATTGCTACATCAAAAATTGTGATTCGGCAATACAACATGTTGTTCTGTGATCCTTCTTCAATTTTTTTTCCCCTTTATTTTTACTAACCTGGTCACAGACATTGAATGTGGGCTAATAAAAAAAAAAAAAAAAAGAAAATATGATATGGAGAGAAAAACAATGTAAAAATTTAATTAAAATAAACTTATTAAGAGTTTTCAAACAAATTTAGAAGTGATGTAGCCAGTTAACACAAAGCTATAGACACAGTATTACCTTCATGGGAATGTTAGTTATTGTGGTTGAAGCCAAATCAAAGTGCTGTTGTACTAAAACATTCAGTTTTGTAGCCAGATGACGACCAGCACGGACACTGTGCACTTCACTGGTTAAAACAGGTGAAAGCTATGATAAATAGACAGACAGTAGATACTGTTAATAAATTACGCTCTATTACCACATAATAGTATTATTCATTTAAAACTCTAAAATAAGCATCATTTATACTACTAATTTGACTAGGGGCAAAAATTACTACTCAAAAAACCCCCACTCCAAGGGAAACTAAAAAGCAAGAAGCAAAAATTAATTCTTATTCAGAATTTTGCTGGTTGTGTCAATTGTTCCAGTTGCTACCAATCATCAAAAAAAAGAAAAAAGAAAAAAAAAATTAGAAGTGTGCTAAAAACCTGCTTTGTTAATTGTTAATAGGAAGAATCAGCATCGCAACGTGGAGAAGAAATCCTCTTAATAGCACCTCTGGGCCTAGTTTTCCTGCTCTTTTACCTGCTGAGTAACAGGAACAAACTAGTTTTCATATGCCTACCTATAACAGCATCACATATATACACACACACGGGAAAAAAATGCAAGCCACAAGATATTTTTGACTTTTTCCTAACTAATAAGGAAAAACCAACACAGTGATAAAGATGACTCTTACATATGAAAGTAATAGTCCATTTATTCCCTTCCAATTACGCAGGTGGGGTTTTTTTTAGCACAACTAAAGAGGAATGTAGCAATTACAAATAATACGCAGGACTAGATGCCTTTCATGCTAAGCTTAAGGCTTTTCCGTGTCTTCTCTTTCTTACAAGCAGCACGTTAAAATACTGAGCAAAGCAGACTGATGACGAGCAGAATATATTACAAAATATTTTGGAAGTACTTGGTTTCAAACCACCACTAAGCATACAAGTCCACAGATTATATACACATGCTTTGGTTACTGAACAACTGAGATGTTAATATATAGAATGATTTCTTCTATGCATCCTTTCATCTTTTCATAAAAGAATCTTTAAAAGTACCTGTACGGTTCTGCAAATATTTGATGAACTTCACGCATATTCTACATTCCTACAATGTTGCCCTTTCACTTGGAAGCAGATAACGCTTTCCAACGCTTTCATTAAAAGGGCATTCTGCTTGGTAACACTGGAACAGAATTTATTCTAAAAAGCTAATTTTGGTTTCATGAGAAAAACATTCAACCAAAAGGCTAAAACCACTAACATGCTAGTCTTGATAACATGGAACAATGCAGTGCTGAACAGTATCTACATCATTCACTGACAGATTTGGGAAAACAGGGCTTGTGCTAGCTAGCAGCTTATGCTTGAATAGCAGGAAAGTTATTCAACTAACCTATTCAACACACCACGTGTTGATGGTTTCCCACTGTGTTTCCAAATGTGCACTTCATTCTCAAAAAACCAAACCCCAAGACTGTAATTCTGTAGCATTAAGCAGCTTACTTCACAAAACCAAAATTGAATCATGAATGATTAATGCAAAAAAGTAATGAAATTAAAAAAGGGTATCATGTATGCACTAAGACTACAAACCAAGGAAAAGCATATACATGAGATGACAATATGCATGCTGTCAGCTTTTCTGAGACTTATCACCTGTACTTTTTCCTACACCTTACCACAGACCAGAGCACAGAATGTTACTGCTGAATATTTAACATGCACTGTCTACTTCAAGTCTGACATGATTCCTAATCCTTGGATAAATTTCCTCATTTTAAACTCCTTACCTCTTTTTTAGGACGGTCTGAAACAAGGCTGTCTTCACCAACTGGGTATGTGTGGATTAAGACCAATTCACACTTCTGAATCTGCATTAGACTTAAAAATAAAAACATTCTATTTAGTCTGCCACACTGTAGGCTATCTCCTAGAAAATCAGTTCTTTCAAGATTTATCTGATTTCAGAAACACAGAATCATACAGACGTATCATACTGTTTCTGAAAGCATTCTGTAGAAACTAGGTTAACATTAATGACTTGCAAAAGCATATACTTTAAAATAATTTCATCAGAATAAAAAAAAATGTGTAACATTTCTAGCTCTTCAGATGCTATAGCACTGTGTTTCTTTTGAGACATATCAGTGGAATAAATCCTTAACTGGTGTAACCTGTTCAGCTTCATTCAACTGAAAATTGACACTACAGAGGCCTCGTGTCTCCAAGTTCATGCACAGGTATTAATAAGGGGATTCCAGTGAACATGAAAACAACTCCCCAGATAGTATGCTTATCTCCCTAGGTGGCTGGAAATTTGGAGAGCTCAAAACATTGTTCCGCATCTCTACCTACAGGAATGAGATCATTTTTCTGTCTTTACAGTGGACTTGGAACCTGTATCCTTCATACATGCTGAAACTGCAACTGCAGCAAGTAAATATAGGAGATTCCTGCTTCTGCTATTTAAGTGCCTAAGGAGCAATCAAGAATAAGATCTCAACCTATTATACACTTTACAAGGCAATACACAGTCCCTGGGCCAGTTTACCATTTAATTAGACAAAACACATGGTGGAAAAATGACTTCTCACCGGAGGTGCAACCTATATTTCAAGAGGTTTCTTTATCTCAAGGGAAGCATCAGGCTACACAACAATTTAGAAATTAAAAGCTAATTTCAAAGAAGTTAACTATTTTAGCTGAAGATGAATGTAAAACTAATGCAGTGCTGACAAGAAAACATGCATCAAATGTGCTACTGATTACAAACATACAATATATAACAAGGCAGAGTTACACGTTTCATTTTGGAGCAAGACATAGAATGTAACAACCTAAAATACTGTACTGTCCCTGTGGGGATAAATGACGATACTGAAAAGCTAATGATTACACTCCAGCTCTAAGTCAACAATATCATGATTTAGCAACTTCTGTTTCACACACGCATTAATTTAAACAGTTCATTAGAATAAATTTTAAGTAACAAAAATACATCTGTATTTCACAGAGGAGGTAACAGGCACACACAAAATACGATATGCTATATTTGTAAAATGCATACTCACTGATCTGAATTAGCTGCAAGCTTGTTATGCTCATGAATGGTTTCCTGGACACAGTCCTCAAGCATCCGAACATGACTGTCACTAGAAAGATATTTTATATTTATTTTTAATGCAGGATAACCAATCCTCGCATTCAAAGCAACACGCCACTAAATGCCCTTTTATTTCAAGTGGGAAATCTTCGATTTGTTACAGACCACCCTAGATGAAATGTTTAATATGGCAAGAAAGAATCTAACAAAGACCACAAAAAAGCTAGCTATGTAGAGCATGAATTCATGACAATCAACAAAAGGCTTCTAAAAATTTATGAAAGAACTTCTCTGCAAATGGTAGAAGCACATGATCACACATACCTTTTTGCATTAGTAATACAGATTATTCTTCCTCTGTTTCCCACACGTTCTGCATTTTCCATGAGCATGGTTCGAGCTTCATGCTGGTATTCTGTTATCTTGCAGAGTGCTTCAACTGCTGCAACCAGACCGTGAAGTATGCTGCAGCACTCTGGATCTGCCCGAGGATTAGGGGGCCCAACAGCTGCTAATGCTGCCATCAACTAATTAAAAAGAAAAAAATTGTTATTGAAAGTTACTTTCCAGCCCTTTGTTAAAGTGATCAGCTAAGAGAAAAAGTCATCATTATAACTGATTTTACATGCAAATTAATATTGAGAGAAAACCAGACAGAGCTATTAAAGACCATTATATGCTGCCAATCTTATTGAAAACATTTGGCCCTAAACTATCCTTTACAATTCATTCATCAAGTGTTACAAAGCCTTATACATTATCATTTCTTACTGAAAAATACCTAGCTATAATAACAAGTTATATTCAATACCTGAAATCAATTCTAATATTATCAGTTGCCACCTGCTTTTATTCTCTGAGATTCTGGAAATTCAGTTCCTCCCCAAAGTAAATGTAAATTTTTCAGAGGATGAGCCCATTCAGTATTAAACAAAACAAGAGCAAAGACAATATTCACTTTTTTACAGTTTATTTGCCTATAGTGCAAATGTAAAGAAAACCAAATTTAAAATTCAAGCAGTATCATCAAATTACAGAAGAAATACATAGGTAATCTCCTCATAACACTTAATATATAACTCTAAACTCAAAGCTGCTGGATTCTTTTTAACTTATGTAAAGCTGCCTATAGAACAGTCCATCCTCACAGGTGGCTTCTTAAAATTCTATTACACAATTTCAGACCAGGTCCGCTGTTTTAATTAACCAAAGTTATTTCATACTTAACGTAGTAAGAAGCTGCTGTTTATTCCACAATTAATCTAGACTTAAAACCCAAAAGGACAGATACAAAGCATACCTCCTGCAAGTTCTGATCTTCTTGAGTCCAAGAATTCAAGACATGAGCCCCAGAATCACTCACAATGAAATTCACCTAAAAGGATCAAAAAAGGACACGTAAGATCTTACTATATCAAATCATACAGATAACAGCCATTACGGCTACTTCCCCAAATCCAAACAAATATGAATTACACCCTCATTCTTCTGATACTCTGGAGATGACCAGGCAAACTAAAAAGAAGACAACAAAACCACAAAAAGCATTCACTCCTACTACATTCAGTTACCCTTTTGTAACACTGCAGTTAGCAACTTCTTACTCTGTTTATATTTTTAAGCTACTAAATCGGTTTCTAGACCAAATTAGCATTGCAGGGTGTTATGAAGAATTTTAATAATTAGTCAATGTTTTCAGGAGAATAGCTACAGAATAAATACTTATACTGCAATATTGCAAGTCATTCTCCAAAGACTGTCACAGTAGATCACAAGGGTAAATACCTAGCAAAATTTACTAAATATCACATAGCACCATAAGTTCTAATGATGACAAAAAAGTCAAGAGGAAGCACACCTGCCACCTCGAGCTTCCCATACCACAGAATCATAGAATAGTTAGGGTTGGAAAGGACCTTAAGATTACCTAGTTCCAACCCCCCTGACATAGGCAAGGACACCTCACACTAAACCATGTCACCCAAGGCTCTGTCCAACCTGGCCTTGAACACCACCAGGGATGGAACATTCACGGCTTCCTTGGGCAACACATTCAAGTGCCTCACCACCCTCACAGTAAAGAACTTCTTCCTTATATCTAATCTAAACTTCCCCTGTTTAAGTTTTAACCCATCACCCCTTGTCCTATCACTACAGTCCCTAATGAAGAGTCCCTCCCCAGCATCCCTATAGCCCTCCTTCAGATACTGGAAGGCTGCTATGAGGTCTCCATGCAGCCTTCTCTTCTCCAGGCTGAACAGCCCCAACCTTCTCAGCCTGTCTTCATATGGTAGGTGCTCCAGTCCCCTGGTCATCCTCGTGGCCCTCCTCTGGACTTGTTCCAACAGTTCCATGTCCTTTTTATGTTGAGGACACCAGAATTGCACACAATACTCCAAGTGAGGTCTCACAAGAGCAGAGTAGAGGCATCAGTTCAGCCAAATGATTCAAATCCATTAAGCATACACTTGATATAATCCCCCAATGGGACTTGACTGTATATTAAATGCTTCAGAGTTTAAATTCAACATTCACTGTCTTGAGAACCAGGACATGTAATCCATCAAGGCAGTGCGGATGACATGCATCAAACCACTGAACTACTGTATGTACTTGTTAGTGCCCAGCCCCTGGCTCAGCTGCTCCCTGACATAGCCAGTATTCCACCATCCCTATTTTGTGCCAATATCACTGTCATAAGGATGTTTTACTTTCTTTTTTTTTTTTTCTTTTAAGGGTAACTAACCTTTAGGACATTGCACAATGGTTTACTCAGTGAGAAAAAATCTAAAAAACAAGGATCAGTACCTTAATTTATGATACAGTGTTACAGAACCCAGCAGGGATTTATTTTTCTAAACAAGGAGCTGTGTGCCAGGAAGCTCTCCCACTTTTTCAAACTGGTAACTGAAAGGCAAGCCTACCTGTCCCGAAAGCCCAGAATTACTTCAAAGTTGAGACCAAAAACCTTATGCATTGTTACCAAGCATGTTTAGAAACCAAATTCAACTTGAAACAATACCTCACTCACGTTTTCATAAACTTATAGCACTGGAGAACACAGTATCTGCAAGTTACTTAAAGCACCTCTCCATGTTTTCAACAAGTTACAAAGTGACATTAAGACAATGAAAGGATCCAAACATAAACATGTACTGGGATTCATGTACTACTCGAACTCATTTAAATAGCTATGAAGTGTAGAAGTGTAGCAACAGCAGAAATAAATTTTTATATAATAAATTATATTTGATCTTTTAATCTAACCACCAGCTAACAATATTAAAAGACTACAATAAAATGAGGAAATACCCCTCATGCTATAAAGTATCATCTGCAGTGGGGCTAGAACTTACCAGTTTCTTGAAAGGGAAAATATCATACATTATTCTACAGTACTCCATCGATGATTCCACCGAACAGGTCCATAGTGATTTTGATATGGGTGCTATAGGTATAATTCCTTGGGTCCGATTCTTTACTAACATATCAAATTCCACATGTTGCCTGCAGGACTCTGCCATATACGGGCAGTGATCCACAACGAAAACAGTTTTATGAGACTCAGAAAAGATTTTCATTTTCTTCCTAAAAGAAGCAGATATAAAAATCTGAACAAAATTGTACAAAGCAAGAAAAAAATCAAATCGAGATTACTGCAGAACTTAGTAAGTGTAAAAATTATCTTACTAGACTATGCAAGTTTCAAAGGTTACCTCTTGCAGTAGTTAGATTATGCATCACATACATTAGCTCCTACAAAACTATTAAGCTTTAAAAAAAAAATACAACCAACAAAATTCCCAGTTTAAGAATCTATTTACATACCCTTTAGAACTCTTGCTAGGATATGTATTTAGAATACTAGATTTCTATTTCCTAACCTTGGGAGGAAAAAAAACAGAGAAAAGTACAGTGTTGAAAAGGTAAGACCAATGCACACTATTATCCTCCCCACTTTTCTAATTAAAGGATACTTTGCGGGGGATAAAAGTACACAAACTGCTTCCTATTTAAAGCTTATTTCCTAAAATAAGCAACATGGAAAAAAAATTAATTTATAATTAGGCTATACAAACTTTGAAGCTGCATAAACATCAGACTTCCAAGTAGATTTTTCAGCCTTCACCTCGCTAGATACATCTGGTTTTAAATCAACATTTGCATCTGTACTTTGATCTCTCACTGACAGGTACACCAAGTCTGAAATTATAATGCATGTGTTTCTTATCAAGCAAGACTCATAGGAGCACTCTGGTATTCGTCCCAACTATGAAGCCTGGGAGCTCTGCCATGAAGTGTGATACACCTTCCTGTTTCAAAACAGACTGGGTTTTGCTCTCCTATAGCATCGCTGAAATACTTCTGAAGCAACTATAACATCAGATCTTGTGTCCTAAAGACCCAAACTACATATGAAAATTAATCTCAGACTAGTGCTATTTAGACCACTATTCTCAGATCAAACGCTCCTCAAATTTACTCAACTTCCAGATGCTTCCATAACATTTCTAATATAAAAATCTATTTTGTCCACACAAATGCTGATTAATTACAGAATATACAAGACCAAAGACATATGAGCTCATTTAATAAGCTAAAATATTAAACCAATAAAGACTGTAAATGCTCCAACCCTGGCAGTGTTCATGGCCAGGCTGGACAGGGCCTTGAGCGACACGTCCCTGCTCCAGGCAAGGGGGCTAGAACTAGATGATCAAGGTCCTTTCCAAGCCAAACCATTCTGTGATTCTATGACTTATACAAGTCAACTGCGTTCAGAACCTGGGGGGGGATGATGGGACGATTTCCCTCGGCAACAGGTGCAGCTGCCGGGGCACAGTTCACCTCTTTCGGCCGCAGCCAAGCCCGGTGGTCGTGGCCCAAGAGTTTGCCTCTCATGTTTAGCCTGGCAGAGCGCCTGGGACAAGCAGGCAGGAGGGGCCGGCGGGGTGCGGAGGAGGCGAGGTCGGTGCCGGCCCGCCCGCAGGCTCGAGGCAGGGGAAAGGAAGCGTTTCTCACCTGGGCCGGCTCCTCCTCTGATGCAGAAGTCCCGGCCCCGCTCCGCGGCGCGCCCGGGCCCGCCCGCGGGCTCGCTCCGAGGAGGAGGAATGAGGCCCACGGGACGCCCTAGACAGGGTCGGGCGCGGACGCCTCCGCCCAGGCGACCTCCATGCCCCTCCGCCTGCTTCCTCCTCCTCCTCCGCCGCCGGCTCCGCGACGAGCGCGGGGCCCAGCTCCTGCCTCCGCGGCCGGCGCCCGCGGGGGTGGGAGAAGCGGCCGAAGCCCACCCCGCTCCGCCCACCCCTGAGGCCGCGGGACCCCCGCGCGGCCACTTACGCCGCTGGCACCACGGCTCCCCCAGCGCTGGCGGGGGGAGCGCCTCTCCCCTTCCTCCCTCCTTCCCCCCGTCCCCGCTGCGCTCCGCGGCCGCGCCAGCCACCCGGACCCCGGCGGCGGCAGGCCGGGCTCACTCGCCCCCCATCACGACCCCAGCCCCTGCGCCCGGCCGCGCGCCACTTCCCTCACGGCGCGGAGGAGGAGGAGGAGCCAAAGGGCGGCAGTCTCGCGAGGCGCAGGGAGCCCGCTCGCCGCCTCACGCCGGCCCAACCCCCTCTCCGCCTCAGCCGTCCGGCCCGCCGCCATTTGACAGCGGGGCGGGCCAGTCCGCGCCGGTCGGGGCTGCACCCCCGGCGCCGGGCGCTGCAGCAGCCGCCGGCCATGAGTGAGTGCTGATAAGCGGGGAAGGGGCGCTTGGGAGGGGGATGGTGGGTGTCGCCGGGCACTTAGGAGTTCAGTGGGCTGGTGTGGGGGTACACCGGGGGCCGTGATATCAAGACGGGCGCTAGGCGAGGGAGCCTTTGTCAGTCTTCTTGTGTCCGCCGTGTCGCGACAGTCCTGACTCCTGTGCCTTAGCGTTGGAGGCCTCGGCGGCCCACGCTCCCCGGTGCCGAGCGACGGGGTGCCCGCAGGTGTGCCCGGCGTGTGGCCGTGCGCCGCCCCGGCACCGTTTATGGTCCGGGCCTGTGTGTGCTTTGGGAGGCTCCTGTAGCGCGTTGCGCTGCGGGGCGCCGCGGTGAAGGCTCGGCTTTGTCCCGGAGAGTGCTCATGGGCATCTACACCCAGCCTGGAGCAAGTAGAAACCGTGGCGAGGTTCGGCCCTGCTGGACTGGTCACCGTGGAGAGGGGCGATCCAATGCACTAAGCTACTGGGAAAGGTAGTTTTCTGTAAGGATACAAAAAAAGCGACGGAAAACTAGAGGAAGGCAATAGCAGCGCAAAAATCTTTATTCTTTGCTGTTGGTTTGTTGCTTATTTTTTAAAGGGCGGCCAAATTTGATAATGAAAGCAATTAGGAAATAGCAGGAAGTGACAGGACATGAATATGCAGTACCAGTATTGCTATGCTGTTCTGAGTTGTTGCTCTTGCTACCTGTTGACCCTGTTGGTAAGATTGCAGCCTAACAAATCTCTTTGCAGCTGGGCATGTCTTGTAGGATAGAGGTCAGGAACCACCAAATTTAGCAGCTATATTCCTCATGCTCATTAAAAGAATAATATGCAATAAGAATTAATATAAGTCAATTATATTTGATTAATTGGGGGGTTTCCCCAAACGTCCAGGTTAGCTCACAGATTTGGATCTATTTTAGGATAAGACAAAAGATTTGTTTTCCACAGGCAGCCAGATGAGCAACTAGAGTGAATTCCAAGAATTAGGGCCAGTCTCTTGCGCACAGGAATAATGATCAAGATTTGGAGCCACTATGAATTACTATGATAGAAATAACGATTCTCCTTTCTGAAGTAAAAATCCTGCCTGAAAACAGGAGGTGGGCCTGCTGAACCTCCTGCATGGTTACAGTGGATTATCACTGTGGGTTCTGCACAGGGCACACATGTCTTCCCCAACTCACTCGCTGTGGAAAAGAATGCCAGTGGCTTTGCTGCAGACGGGTTTCTTTTCATCTCGTGTGGCTGGGTTGGGTCAAAATGAGTGCACAGGCATGTGCCCTGTGTTTAAAAATTTATGTTGGTGCATACAAATTATCAGAGGTGTTAACTGCATTGTAGTCTGAGTGCCAGATAGATTCCAAGCTCATGGAGAGGCTTTGTTTTATACTTGCTAGAGAATTCATGACCTGTGAATTGAGTTAAAGACTGCTCTTCAAATTCTCCTTAAATATGGATCTGATTAAATCAATTTCTGTAACAGCTTAGCCAGCTAGTGTGGAAGGTCATCTTTTGCCTGTGATGTTTTTGTAGTCCAGTGAGAATCTGAGACCAGAACTGGGAGGAGAAATGAGGAGCAAGAAAAGCACATCCTTGAAAACGATGCAGTATGATTCCTTTCCACATAATATTTAAAATAGCTAAACCAGATAGAATAAATGTGATAACACATCAGTCTGCTGAAGAACTTGATACCTCAACTACATACACACATCATATGGAAATTAAAATGAAAACTCTAGTTTGTAAACAGGAAGGATTTAACATTATGAATGTCTAATAGGAAACTTGTACATGACGAAATACTGATGGTTTTGATAACACATGGATCACAGCAAACACAGGTTGAAACCGTTGTGCTCTGTGCATACAGGAAGCTCACTTGCTGAAGCTCCTTTATCAGCAAACAAGTCTCAACCTTTCTGTGATGGCATGGTCTGTGAAAGACCCTTCTCTAGTTCACAGAAAAAGTGAAGTAAATGCTTTTGTGTTACATGTCCTCCTCAGAGCTAGTGAAATTACCCAATTAAAATGTTGAAAGGTTAGACCTTGCAGGATATTCTGGGTGCCTGAGAGCTCTTCAGAGAGAACTTTCCATACCCTGCTCCTGTCTTGCTCAGTTTTCCCCCACCTTAGTGCATGAGGACTGGTTATTCCTACTGTTTGTAAATCTTTTGAGGGGAATGGTGGCATTTCTGGGGTTTGAAATACCCTTACTTGTACTACCTACTCAGGACAGTGGGAAAAGCTCAGGTGAGGAAAATGGGAGGGTTTCCTCAGGCTTGCGTAAAATGATTTACAAAGGTGCCTAAGAGAGTTAGAAAATCAATGTGGAGCAATTTTTTCTTCTCTGTAGCTAAGGAAAGGCTCATTAACCTTTTATGCTTAAAAACATCCCTCCTTTACCAAGCGGCCTGGCTAAGGAATGGATTTAGTTGATTCTTTCAGTACCTTGGGAAGTTTCCTGAAACAAATCTTGAGTCTTGTATCAGTAAGGACCATAACTAGTAAACCTCTGTCATTGCTCTCTGATTGCTCAAGAGCAGTTCAAGAAGTTTAAGCAGTTTTCCTTTTTAGTAGAAAAAGGACCAGTTTTCTTGAAAGAAAACAAAAACTTAGGTTGAAAATCTCAGTCTTGAAACTTGGTCTGTCAAGCGGGAGCATGACAAAATTCAGTGTAAAGGCCAGTAGTTTGGAAATGCTGGTATACACAAGTGTTTTGCAAGTTTAGCAATTCTAACTATAGGTAATTTCTGCTAGCTACTGCAATTAGAAGGCTGGTATTTTAGCTGTGCAGTCAGCTCTTTTTCTTAGCTGAGTTGCTGTCTTTATCCTGCTGAAAACTTTACAGTTCCATTCCATGCAGTGAAACATGATGTTTGTGTTCTTTTTACAGACATGAAGAAGACATGAGCCTTTAGGTTTCTGTTTATGACCGAAGTATCTATTCTGTCAGTTTGAGCTCTTCTTTCTCTGCTGATTTAATGCGTCAAAATCTTCCAGTCCACTTTAGACCTTTAGCATTGTCTTTTGTGCAGGAGTTCTGCTTCTTAAATATCTTGAAGTACATCTGACTGGTAGGAGGGCACATTAAAAAAAAATAGGTAGTACTGAAAACTGAAATAGTTTTGTAATCATTTTTTTTCTCTGCTACTTACAGAAGAACATGCATATATGCTCTTGCATATGTTCAATAGTTTTACTTTGGCATTTGGTATGCTAATACTCTCCTCAAAACATAAAGTTTACTTTCATTTCCTTGCTCTGATATGTGGTCTCAACAGCAGTTAAAAAGGAGGAAAAGAAAAGGAAGACTTTAGTGTGTACTTGAGGCATAATTTCTTCCTACTCATAAAATACTACAAAATGGATGTTTCTGAGGCAAAGGTTTATTCAGCTGCTTTAGTCTAGAAATATATGTCTATATTTCACATAGATAGCTGTTCACTGTTTAGCAAACAGGTGGTGGTGTGAAAATAACATGTTTCTAATCTTCAGAAATGAGTTGCACAATCGAAAAAGCCTTAGCAGATGCGAAAGCACTGGTGGAACGGCTGAGGGAGCATGACAATGCAGCAGAAGCTCTGATTGAACAGACTACAGCTCTTAACAAACGGGTTGAAGCAATGAAACAGGTTTGTTTTCCAACTTTTGTTTCCTCCCTTAAGAGAGCCACATGGAAACACATAGTTTAAGATAATTTTTATGTGCTACTGTACAGTGTAAAACTAGTGTGTTATTTGATTAATCCTTTAACACTATCATATTTTCATTAGAGGTGTGACTATAATCTAAAAATAGGTTGTTTATATATTTAGTTCAATCCTGTGAAGAAGTTTTCTGTAACTCTACCTTAAATATTGAAACTGGCATTTATTTGAAGAACACTGTTAGAAATTCAATTGGTATCTTACAAACCCATTGTATGGTGGCTTGTGTTTTGCTCTGCTGTGAAACTACTTGTTTTATTAATTACAACATGCACATATAATCGTGCAGAGGCCCAGTCATGCTTTCTTCTGTTCAGAATACTTTTAACCTATCACTGCCTCCTTTTGTTTCAAATTAGCTTCTTAGGCTTTTTTTTTTTTTGCGATCAGTTCCATTCTGATGTTAGCTATTCAAGGCAGGTCATTAGATTTTTCACCAGAAAACTCCTGGAAAAACATAAAGGTGTCTAATGACTTTCCATATGAGAGTTCATCCTGTCATTTTAATAGACCACAGGATGTGTTAATGGGCCTATAAAGTAATAAAATCCTGTATGTGCTTCATCCCTGTAAAACCAGTCATGCAGAGGCTTCATGACTTCAAACTGAGCGCATTAAACTTACCCATTTGTTGAGAGCCAGGATCCACAGACCTGAGAGTTCAGGTCCACAGGACTTGTACCTATACAGCCTTGTGGTTTAAGGTATTGGGAAGCCACAGTAAATATCTAGAGGTTAATACCTCGTGGATTTCTTTACCGTATGTATATCAGTTTTAAATTACTTGATGGTGAGCTTGACCTGCATTAATTGAGGGTTAACTAATGCCCACTGCACACATCTAAGGTATGAAACTTGTGTGAAACAAAGGTGATACTTTTGTGTCTCTAAAGGGCAGTATGCTAGCGATACCTCCAGAAGGGTTTCTGTTTGTTTGTTTAACACTATTATTTAGAACCAAGCATTATCTTACAAGTTACAGACTTTGACTGACAATAGAACTGCTCCTTTGTGATTTGCTGATTAATGCTTGCCTTTGGTTACTCAAATATGTTGTGGCTGGTTTGTTTTGGTTTTGTTTTTCCAATAACTAGTACCAAGAAGAAATTCAAGAGCTTAATGAAGTAGCAAGACATCGTCCTCGGTCTACGTTAGTGATGGGTATCCAACAAGAAAACAGGCAGATTAGGGAACTGCAACAGGAAAATAAAGGTAAAATGATACTCTGTCGTTTTCAAGTTCCAACCTGCACCACTGGAATCGGTGACACTTTCACCACTGCTCTGTTCTCAAAAAAACTGCTGTTGAAGTTTTTCTTCTAGTCTTAATTTGTCAGTTTAACTGATTATAACACAATCTAATAAAAAGTTCTAATGTCCAGCCACTGGAACTATGATTGACAGAAAGTGAGAGTTGTGGAAAATTACTTTTTCAGTCCTTATCTAATGTTTAGCACAAGTGAGATAAATAGAACTTAATTCTGCAATAAAGGTATCTATTTGGATATGTGTTTCCCACTGCTAAAAATAACCAATTTAGGAGCAGTCAGGAGAAGTTGTAGGGTAAGCACGGTAGCACAATTCCTTCTGGAATTCTGTACTCTAGGAATTAACTGTTCTTCCTGGAATACCATTCTTCCTGGAATACCAACAGTTATATTCAGCAAAGATTTCAATGATCTTGATTTGTATGAATCTCATCTTATCTTGAGCGTTTGTCCTTTGACTTAGTATATTTTGAACACGAGCATTTTTTAACTCTTATTTGCCAGATTAAAACAGATCTGTAACTTCTTTCTAGCTTTTGTACAGTGTTGCTTATAGTGGCTAGAGTAAAGCTGCTCAGCTACACTCAACATGGCTTATGTCACCTAAAGGGATTGGGTATGAAGTTGTATTAACAAAAGACGTCTGTTTCTGACAAGAATTTTCCCAGGGCAGTCACCACTGAAGACATCTGCAGAGCCTACACAGATTTTATGGTGCAAGGAGAGGGAGCACTTCATTAAGGGCTTATTTCAGTTTTCTTAAGCTGAAGTGCTTTTGTATTTTGTTTTAGTTCTTCTCTGTTAAGCTCTAACTGAAATGAAAATTATTTTGGTAGAACTGCGCACATCTCTTGAAGAACACCAGTCTGCTCTGGAACTCATAATGAGCAAGTACAGAGAACAGATGTTTAGGTTGCTAATGGCGAGCAAAAAGGATGATCCAAGTATAATAATGAAGTTAAAAGAGCAGCATTCCAAGGTAATAACTTAATCGTTTAGTTGTGGTTTATTTTTCCTTTGTTTTTCTTGGGTAATACTTCAGTTAGTTTGTAGTGGATCAGTTAATTTGTCTCAGGTTTTGTATCAATGTACTACCAAGTCCTAATTTTTCTAGTCCAGTCCATGAAACATGATCAGGAACTTGATCAGTCAAGTCAACCTTACTGGCTTCTCATTTATTTAAGCTTTCAAAAAGTAGCATTTCATTACTGTATCTACTTCTTTTGTTTTGCTTCAGTCTTTAAGGCAACCACCTTATTATACTTCCACAGAACACAGAACTTAGTAATTCAGACATTTAGACTGGTGTCCTTTAACTTCCCCTTCTTGGTATGCTTGTGCAGTGCAACAAATAAGCTTAGTGAAGGTTTGGCCAAGGATATTCTAGGACACCTGACCCAAACTGACCAAAGAGGTATTCCATACCACAGCACGTCATGCCCAGGATGTAACTGGGAGTTAGCCGGAAGGGCTGGGGGACTGCAGGGTTGGAGGAGGTATCGAGCTTGGTCGGGCTGGGGGGGGCGAGTTATCAGTCGGCTGGTGGTGAGATGATGTATTCTCTTCCCTTGTTATTTCCTTGATCATTATTATCATTGGTGGTAGCAGTAGTGATTTGTGTTATACCTTAGTTACTAAACTGTTCTTATCTCAACCTGTGGGAGTTGCATTCTTTTCGGTTCTCCTCTCCGTCCCTCCGAGAGCAGGGGGACAACGAATTACCACTTCTCTTGCTTGTGACTCCAACAAATAATTAGTAAACCTGAGATATTTAAAGGCCCTTTTGAATGGTGAGTAACTGAACATACACTTCTTTCCTGCTTCAACCCTTGTTTCGGTACTGATCAGGATTGCTGAGTAGAATCTAGGGCAGCCTGAGGTGCTTAAAGGGTGATGGAAGTTGCTGGTGAAAGGTTGCTGCCTTTTATGGCTTTTGAAAACTAGAAAAGCAAAGTGTTGTTAAGCAGTATTTTTGTAAACTATTGTGAATGAGGTATGTGGCAAACAGAAAGGAGAGAAATGCAAAAAGTGTTCGTAGATGTTTGAGGCTATCTTTGTAAAGAAACACTTTCATTGTATTCTTTGGCTGTAAGCATTTAAGTTTTGCACATGTGCTTTCCAGAGTAGAACTCTACACATTTGTTTTAGCATCTGGTCTAACACTAGTGACCTCGGAATAGGTCCTGAATCATATTGATCAACAGACCATGTAAGCTGGCAAAGTAGGAAGCAGGGAGGACAGTAGTCAGTATATCTAAAACCCACTACCTCCTTCCCAGCCCTTCTGAAGGGTACATCCTCACTAACTCGTTCTTTACCACTGATCACAGCTTCAAGGTAAATTTAGGTTTTTGATGGGAAAAAAAAAAAAAAGTCTCTTATGATCACCTTCAGTGGCAACTGAGAAGAAAATAAAGATTTACAGCAAGTTCTACCCCCATCCCTCCCCCTTCCTCTCCTCTGCTCTGAGTGGGTGTTTAATAAGTAAACAGCTGAACAACAGTGTTAGCAATTGAGGTGCCAGAGAGGAAAGGATGGAAAGGGCTGATGTTTCTTCTAGTAAAGTATATTTGGGTCACATCAAGTTTATGATTCCAAGTGAGGCAGTTCTTTATGATAGCTTAATCGTTTCTGATAGCTTAAAGGCAAGCTGATCATCTGCTAGATGGGTGGACCTCCATTCAAATTCGTAATTTAAAGGTGGGATTTAACTTTAGTCTATACTGTTCCTTGTTTCAGTCTACTGTTCTGCTTTTCCCAATATTAGTTAGTAGCTGTGGTGAATTTTGTCCAAAGGTCAGGTCAGACACAAATAGGCTGGCATGATAGGTGGTCAGTGAAAACAAATATTTTAATGGTGTTTCCAAAAGCTTTTATTTTTCACTGCCTTTTCCTCAACTTGTTCTTTATTCAAACTCTACTGTCATAGAATCACAGAATGGTTTGGGTTGGAAACGACCTTAAAGGCCATCTAGTTCCAACCCTTCTGCTTATGGGCAGGGACACCTTCCACTAGACCAGGTTGCTCCAAGCCCCATCCAACCTGGCCTTGATCGCTGTCAGCGGTGGGGCAGCCATAGCTTCTCTGGGCAACCTGTGCCAGTGCCTCAGCACCCTCACAGAACTCCTAATCTAAATCTCCCCTCTGTCAGTTTAAAGCCATTCTCCCTTGTCCTATCCCTACGTGCACTTGTAAAAAGCCCCTCTCCAAGATTTCTTGTAGTCCCCCTTTAGGTACTGGAAGACCATTATATAAGGTCTCCCCTGAGCCTTCTCTTCTCCAGGCTGAACAAGCCCAACTCTCTCAGCCTGTCTTCATGGCAGAGGTGCTCCAGCCCTCTGAGCATCTTTGTGACCTCCTCTGTATTTGCTCCCAGCAGTTCCATGTCCTTTTAATGTTTGGGACCTCACAGCTGAACGCAGTACTTCAGGTGGAGTCTCACAACAGCAGAGCAGAGGGGCAGAATCACCTTGCTTGACCTGCTGGTTACACTCCTTTTGATGCAGCCCAGCACATGGTTGTTTTCAGGGCTGCAAATACGCACTGCTGGATCATGTTGAGCTTCTTATCAACCAACACCCACTGTCATTGTTTACTTTTTTTATGTTGTAGGAGCTGCAAGTACATGTGGACCAAATTACAGAAATGGCGGCAGTAATGAGGAAAGCCATTGAAATTGATGAAAAGCATGGTTGTAAAGAGCAGGAACGAATCCTTCAGCTGGAGGTAAGTACAAAATCAAAACTGCCTTGCCAAGAGCAAGGCAGTAAATATTAACACAGTTGTTTCTGTTCGGTTACTCTATCTCCTATGAGTTACTTTATCAGTCACTCACACTGCTATTTTGTTGCACTTTCCTTGTTGGAGGGCTGGAGTGCTGTTTTCCCCTCTGTCCTCTCCTCAAGTCTTGCATAGTGATACCAGTCACTGATGTCTGATGATGAAGAATATACATATTGGCTTAAGCTTTCTCTTTTTTTGAAGTCTCTAGGAATGTAACCAAAAGCTAGGAAATAATACAGATTCATCCTGATGAGACACTAGGGTGCAAATAATAATATCCACACCTTTGGCTTTTAAATATGATTAGTTTTTTAGTAATAATTTTGTGCCTTTGGGGAGATCCTCAGTTGCTTAGCATTGGAGGAGCCACAGTTTTGCTCTTTGATTAAGTGCTAGCAAAGCAGTTAATTATGGGACAGTGTGTGTGGAAAGAACAATGTTACTTTTAAATGTAACTTAGTTACTCTTTTCTTACCTATCTTTGTGTTTTGAGGTTTTTTTTTTAATGCTTAATGCCCATTCAAGAGAGCAAGAGAGTCGGAAACCTAAAGTTCTCAGTTTTAAAAAGTAACATAGCACCACCTGACTGCATATCAGTATTTTAATCCTTTTACATATGTTTGGAGTAGAGGGGAGGTTGTTAATGGAGTTATCTTGACTTCTTTCTGGAGTTCTCTTAAATACCTTTTTCTTTCTCTGGTTACAGCAGGAAAACAAAGGCCTGAGAGAAATTCTTCAAATAACCAGAGAATCATTTCTGAACCTCAAGAAAGAAGATGCATCAGAGAGCACATCTCTGTCAGGATTAGTAACAAGCAGCGATTTGAGCCTGAGGAAAAGCTGAAGACTGTGGAAGCCCACAAGCTTCAATTGCACACTTTACAAACTGAGTATCAGGGGTCACTTGTCAAGCACTTGTTACTGAATAGGGCACCAGCAAGCTAATGCATCTTAAACTCCAGTTTAGTGGCTTTTATACTGTGTAAGACAAATTACAATTGGTATTCTACAAAAGCCTTAGGGACAGACTTAATTGCCATAGATCTAACTTTCATAGGAAATGGATTCATGCACTTACCCCATTGGAAATTCTTTTTATATGACATCATTTTACAGATAAAAGACAAGATTTCACAGAATTTAGCTAAATTCTTGTTCATAAAAAGTTTCAGTGTGCCTGTTACATAATGAAGGTAAGCTTTAAAGTCTCATCGCTCGCTAAAAACTAGTAACTTCTGAATATGCTTTGTGCATGGTCCACATCATGTTTTTTTCCTTTTAATATGTTTTTAATAGATTCTCATGTTGCAACAAACCTGGTTAATGGAAAGGGTGCACAGGCAGCCTAAAACATAAGGATGTCTGTGATTTAGCCTGTTCAAATATAAGGTTGATTGTCCAAACAGAAGCCATGGTTTTGCTTTTCAATATTTCTTTGTTTAAATTGAACACAATTCTTTAAAAAATGTCTACTTAATTGTATTTTCAAAACATGAAAAGAGCTGCTCCTGCTTTGTTTGCTTCTGGAACACAGGTAGCACACTATAATTCTTCCTTAGGCTTTTACTTTTAAGAGAGAAAAGCAGGCTCAGTTCTCTAGAAGCAAGAAGCCACAGTAGTTCCATTTATTTCTTCTCGGATTGGGAAATGGCAATTTGAAAGCACCTGTGCAGCAGCAGCAGCATTTTTGCAATTAGTTGGCAGCCTGCAGTTAGTACTCTTCATTTTTCAATTTTAAGTACTAAATATTCATCAGGAAGGTTTTTAAGTAAGTTTGAGGTACGTGTATATTTGCACTAGGGAAAGTTTCACTATGCTATACTGACAAATAGACTGCTCCCTTCTAATCCTGCAATACTTGCAGAAGTGAAAAGGAATTAGCTTTTCTAGATCAAAGTGCAGCTGATGTTGTATGCAGATCTGATAGATGTGCTACGCAAGGTAGGCCTGTAGTAAAGAGATGCCAAAATAATTGATATTTGGCTTTTGTTTGTCTGACTATCCCTTCTTGGTCTAGGCAGCAAGAACACTCCTACTTTTGATGGATATCATCACTTTTTATCCAGCACATTAATTTATTCTTTCCTTGGAAAGCATACTCAATAGCAGCAGAGTGAAAGCTTTCAACCACAGACAACTGCAGATCTATAAATGCCACCTGCAGTTGAGTATTTTGGCTATTTAATACATCATGCAGCAAAGTAAGTTGAACCTCTATTCTGAAATCAACTGTTAATCAGATTTGTTTTTCAGTTGCAACAATGCAGAAAGAATTAAGCACCAAACACTTCGAAGTGTGTCATTTTCAAATGTAACTTCCCTTTGACTCAGTACAGCTTCCCTGGATTCAAGGTAAACTCACCCCAGCTCTCAGGGTGAACTTCCAGGGCCCAATAAACTCATTTATAGGGAACTTAATATTTTTGTTCTGTTGCTGCCCTGCTTCCCATAGTGCTTTTAAGAGCAAAAATGAAGTGGTGGCAAAGGAGTGTTTGGCAGAGAGAATAAATGCTGTTTTTCAATGAACCAATGCAGATGGGAAGAAATGCAGTTGAAAGGACACATAAATTCATGCTATCCCAATTTTCACAGCATTTTTTTAAAATAAGTTGAGGAATTGCTATTTGTCTTTCCAGAGCACCTCAGCTTGTTTCTAGGCTTAAGAATATAGTGAGGACTTTCATGTACATGGGAAAACAAAAAGTTTTAACCACTTCCAAACTTAACACCTGGTGGGAGTTGTTTGGGGAGCATTTGAGCTCAAGCACAGAACAGCCTTGTCTGCTATTAGCATCTATAAAGCCTTGCCAATGCTGCTCTCATTTAGATTTTGCATTCCTGCTGTAGCTTGCAAGCTGGTGACTTACCCTTTTTTTTCAATGGAGTATTTTGCTGTTGCAAACTCACAAAAAGTTTGGGGTTCATTTGATTAAGTGATTCCTTTTATAAATGTCTTTTCAGCCATTGACTGGTCTCAGACATTTATATCCATGTAATGCTGAATACTGTTTCCTGGCTGACACTCTGGTTTGCCTTTCAAGAACAGTCTCCAGCACTGTATAGCAGAGAGGGAGTGTTAGTCTGTGGCAGTTCTTAAGGTTGCTCTATTATGAAATAATGCTTGATTAGTGTTTATTTTTGTAAAGAAAAATGTGACTTAATTTATCTACTCCTAGTCTTCACATTTGATACTTCTCCCCTTTCATCCCCCTGACCTGATCACTTTAGGATTTTACAGAACCTTCACGGTGTGTGGAGTGACTATTTTTCATTGCATACCTGTTATTTTTGTAATGCAGATGGCTTGAAAAGAATTTATTGCTAGAATTGTGTACTGTACAGTAAACTTATTTTATGAATAAAGTTGACTGAAAACATGGATGTCTTCATGCTTAAAACAGGGTATTGAATCCACAGTGAGCCTTGGCCGTAACATGCAAGAAAAAGAATGTCTTTGCCATTGACTCAGCTGATCTTTATACTTCAGGGAAGGCAGGCCAAGTGTAGTGCTTTTATTCATGTGGCCATATAGCAAGAGAAGAATCCTCTGTATAGTCTTAACTTTCTCTCGAAAAGCAAGCAGTCTCTTCTACACAAGCAGTTATCCACCTTTCAAATGAACCACTGGCAGTGTTTACTAAGCAGTCCACTGGCTTTGATTTTTGGATCAAAACATTGGTGCAGACAGGATATAACAGCTGAGGGTTTTTCTTGAAGATTAAAAAGAACCCACTTTGGCACAGTTCAGACTCCAGCTTCTCTGTCATGTAAATGAGAACGTGAGTGGATTACATTCATAAGATGACAACATCATGTTTTCTCCACTTCCCCATGATTTCTCTGAAGAGAATCTTGTTTTCAGTATCACAGATTTGGTGTTTAAAACCAGGTAATAAATGTCATGCTAAATCATAAATACACGTAGTAGCTATTTTGCTGAGCTAAAACCAAGGGGCAGCTTGAAAATAAACTGGGCTGCTTCTTACAAGTAAAAAACTTAAAAAGCTAAAGCTATTTCAAACAAGAGCATTGGAGTAGAAGATTAGGTTCAAATACAGAACTGATGGCCCTGCTTTCATACAGAATTATGTTTACTAGGATCCCTTTGTAGGTACCAAGGTGCGAGTTACATTGGCTTTAAAAGTTTTCATGTTATTTTGCAAACATTAAGCATTAAAAGCACTTTTTCGATTAAGACTTTCTAAAGCTCCTGTTTGAGTGTAAAACATGCACTTTTTCTCTCTGGAGACACTGATATCCAAGTGTCTCATGCTGATAGGCAGTTAAATTGGCTGACAGAACAACTGTGCTGGTCACAGTATGACAGGTTGCATGCAATGACAGTGGAAGAATGAGACAGGAGAACTACGGAAATGATTAAGTCAGAAGTGAAGTTATGTGGTGGAGGAGTCAATTTTAACATGACACCTTTACCAACCTTTTTGACACCATGCTGTCGGCAACACTTAAGTTCTGGAAGCAGCATCTGCCATGAGAGACCAAAAGAAGAAAACGCAAGAGCCCAGCTGTAGGTGCTGGGAAGCTGCCAGCCCTCTGCACAACTGTCACAGGAGCAGTGGCTCAGAAGGAAGCCATTTAACACAGTGTGCAAACAAAACCACCTCATTGCTGTCCTAGAAAGATCCGCATGCTCTCCCACGCATACTGATCCCCAAACCAGCACCAAGGAACCAGCGCCTGTTATGACTGTTTAAAGTGGTCAGGTAGGTTCTCTATGATGTCAACAGAAGACCTCTTGCTAAACTTACCTTTCCAGAACCCCATGGTGTGCAGGGAGAACCACACGTGGCACACAGCTGTTTGACACCACATGCACATACCTGCTAAAGGTGTAGGTGACTCAGCCTCACCTTTTTGTGATGCAGTTGATTTTCATGCCGATGACAGTAGAACAGACTAAACAAAACTGCTCAGCTTCCACATGCTAAAGTGTGCTGCAAAATAAAACATGCTCTGTTTCAGTGACTGTATGAGAAAAGATACTGATGCTCCTGCTGCCTGCCAGCACCTTCCCTCCCTAGGCTTGCTCTGCTGCAGCAGTGCGCCTGTTGGAGCCAGTGTGGTCGCAGCTTTGTATTAGAGAACATCATGGAATCACAGGCTGGTTCAGGTCAGAAGGGACCTTAAAGACCATCTAGTTCCAATCTCCCTGCCATGGGCAGGGACACTTCCCACTAGACCAATAACCTCATTACTTCCCAAGTTTAGAAAAAGACTTCATCTGACATTTAGGAGAAAACCTTAAACAGCTGCTCAACGTGGAAGGAAACATTTCCCAGTTCCAGTCTTGAAAAAAAGTACATGCTGGCAACACTCCTCAGACACAAGCTAGAGAGCAGTGGCACAAGGGAGACAAGCTGCACTCCAGCTGCAGTTCCTGTCTGTTGCCCAAAGGTGAAGTTTTACCCTTTCCTAAAGAACAGCAGAATGAATTGTTTCCATATAGCATTGTAAACCTTAAAAAACATATTTGAGGACAGCTATTTCAGCAGTGAAAAGCATTACATAGATTTTCAGCAGTTGAGTTGTTGGAAGCCTGAACTACACAGCACCTGAATTGGTGCAGGGTGACCAGTGTCTTCGTTCTTCCAATACTACACTCAGGAACATAGTAAACAACTTCAATGAATCACCATCTGCAGCTCATTAAATTACTGGCTGGGCAAACAGCACCTGCCTCCTACGATATACTCCAGCCGTGGTTCTTTCTGCTTCCTGCATATGGCTTTCCCCCAAAGCATTCAGTATTGAGAGGTTAATCCAGCTTGTTTTGAGCTCATCAGACAACAACCTATCGTTACACCAGAAGGCTCTAAAGAAATGCAGAAAAGTGCAAGGAGTGCTTTTCCTGACAAGACAGGCTTGTGAAAAGCCAGTTCTGAAGCAGGCCGGCAAGTTGTACACAGCCACTCCCTCTCACCCCCAGAATGAGCTGATTTATTGCTGTGTTGTGAAGTTGTCCTCCCCCAGCATGCATAGAAGGCTAAAGCCTTGCACACGCCAACAGGAGACAGCTGTCTGCCTACAGACAAAGTCTGGTATAAACAAGCTTCTGGTTGAACAAGCAGAAAAGGTATTGGAGCTCTCATTTCTAGAGAAAAATAAAGCACCAAAGATGTGGGATGGGACAACCAGACCAAGTGAATATCAACTACAATTCAAATTAATAGGCAGGGATATATCCATGCACCTCAGCCACTGAGTCAGAACACAGACCTGGTGCTTAAAATGCTTGTCTTCCATAGGGTATTTACATACTGGAAGCTCCATGCTTCCCATCCTGACTGTTCACTGGCTAAACCAACCAGAAATCAAGGTTGTAATAAAGCCCCCCACAAGTCCCACCACAAAGATCACATGCAAACCTACATCACGCTGCTGCCAGCTCTTAAGGAAGAGAGATTGAAAGCTCCAAGGCTTAGTGAAAAATGCACATGTTGATTTTTCAGAAGTTTTCAAATAAAGGAGGACAAGGACAAGGCAAAGACAACGCCAGCATGAAAGCTGAAGAGCCTTGCAGGGGTGAGAAGCGCGAGTGAAAACACACAGAATGCAGGTGGTGGGAAGGCTGTTTTCACACATGTTCCAGGTTGAAGCAGTGGACAGATACAGAGGGGAACAAAGAAATCCTTGAAGCTTCATTTATCTCTTTTACTATTGCAAAGAAAAGCAAAGGCTGGGAAAGAGTAAGCTGGCACTAGTTCAGGGAAACAGGAAGATGTCATGGGTGAGCAATAGCTACAAGATCTTCAGTGCTGAAGGATGATTTTGGGGGCTTAACCCAGCCTGTTGCCTTGACACAACAAGCCAGAACATACACCTCACACTTCAGGGTTAGGAGCAGAAGTGTGCTGAGACAGTCCTCTAGAAATTAAAGAAATAAATACACCCTCCTGAAGAGTTACTGCTGTTTGTGACATTTAGTAACAGGATTTTGGTCCTCAAGCAGTTTTAAACTGAACCTTGCTTTATCCTCCTTTTAGTTTTCCAGTTGCTTGGGACAGTTTCATACAGTTTTGGCAACGGCAAAATGCCTCAGACACAGGAAAACAAGACCAGCTTGAAATCAAGGCACTGGGCAAGCTAGGCCGTGCTGCAGTCCCTCTGGTAGCAATACCAAAACTATGGCAGACAGTTACTGTACTTGACAGGACTGAGTTTGGGTTTCAGACTAGCACCCCACAAAGTTTGCATTCTGCTCAGGTTTCCCCAAGCCAGGCTTGCAGCCCCAAGTGGCAATGGTGTTAAGCCAACTCAACATTTTACTCAGAAGCCTCTATCACAGAGTTTTATATAACACCCAGCAGTTGGGCCCCCAAAATGGTTTGAGTTCTTTATAACCTGACACATGCAACATTCCTACCAACCAGTTAAGAAGATCTAATGACAACTACTAATACCTTTTCTTCTTACCAAGCATTAGCAGAGTAGACTGTTGGACTGGGAGCTCTACATCACGCTGTTCCTCCCCATAAGGAAAGCCACTTGCACAGGACACAACCGCCGAGACGACAAAGGAACGTTTATTCTGCGGGCCCCCTTCTATAATTTCCCATAACCTGCTCCCAAATCAGTTTGCCTTCCTCTTCACCAAAGTACATCCATGGAAAGCCTGAGCTGTTTCTACTTTCAGTCATACTTTCTGACCATTTGGAGAAGCAGACAGGCAAGCTGCCTGACATTTGTAGCGCTCCATGAAGCAGTAGTCAGGTTAGGTTTGTGGTTTTAAAGTGAGGAAGTAGAGACAAGAACAAAGGAAGATCTGTTTGTTTGAGAAGATCGGTGTCCTAGAGTTCACTTGTGCCATAGTTGTTTAACCGCTAGGAGAAATCAGCATAGGTGTGAGAGCAAAGGGAGGGGGAAAAGGGCTTCTCCTGCAGATTTGGAGCAGGACCGAAACACATGCAGATCTAGGAAAGCTCAACAAGGAGCTAAGACAAATACCACAATGTGATCATTGCACATTACTACAATGCACCAAAGACTGCAGAAGACTCATTGAAGTAAGTGTGCTGGAATCATCTTGGCAGAAGAATTCTCTACAGCAGCAGAAAATAGCCCAGAGCATAGTCCAGAAAGCTTGAGTTTACAGGAAGCTTCAAACCACTGCCTAGAAGGACACAGAGTACCCAGGAGCAGTAGATAGTATTATTTTAAGCTAGCAAAATTGCAAAGTAACTGTGCAAAATTTAGCACACCTAACACAGCAAGGCAGTAAATGCTTCCCATGAGAGACTTGGCACTCCAAAGAGAGGCATAGCAGGGTAGGATCCAGTTTTTATTTTGGAACTGCCTCAGAGGGTACATAAAGAGCAACTTGAAAATTATCCCTTCAAAACCCCAGTGGATCAGTTTGTGTATTCTGATTACCACTGTTACCTACTATGGCATACAGAATATGGAAGAAAATTCCCATACTGTCTCTGAGCAGTCTAAGAGAAAGCAAATCTCTGAGTCAGGATTTTAGAAAGAGTCCAAAGCCCCCTTCTGCCGTAGACTTCCTACATGATCTAGCAGACTAGTTTCCAGTCAAGAAGTGGATGACCACCATTCCTTTGCTCCCTAGAACCTCCTCTGACAAAGCTGTAAAAAAAGCCTCTTTGGACGATGCACTTCCTCGCTAGCTTCGCACAGAACATAACCCCTGTCCAGCCTCTAGGTGTCACTGCAACTACATTAAGTCCTCACAACAGGTCAGTTAAGGTTCCTTCCTCCCCTACCCCCCCATCCCTTGAGGCTGAGAAGTTTTTCCAAAACAAACTATCCCTACAATACCCAAGACAGAACCTAAGTTGTAAAAGCATCTTTGAATTCAAAGAGACCCCATTAGTACCAATATTCTTTCAAAAGACATCTTTATTATAAAAGATATAGAAAATTAAACTTGTTTCTTGCACAATATTAATCACAGCAGTTATAAAAAGACCAAGGTAAACATGTTTAAGAGCATTTGTATACCAAATAAGTGTTTGCTATTTGCCATCAAATACAGCGAAGACATGCTTGGTGTCAGTGCAGCAAGGGCAGTCAGCAAGCATCAGTCTGCCAGAGGCTAGGGAAAGAGCCCTCACGGGACACAACAGCACAGCAAAGCAAGACACAAACGGCAGGATCTCCACCTTGCTCTACTGTTTGAGGCAGATGTTCTAGCTCCAAGCAATCATGGGATTTGTCTCTCTACACACCAGATGCGCTCAGTCACCTCTTACTATGCCATTAAGCTTTCATTTCTTAAATGAAAAGGGCAGGTAAGTAGAGTCATTTTAAAGCCATAATTCCTTCCTATTGCCAGGGTGCCTTAACTTCCACTTAAGTTCCCAAATAAAGCTCTTTTTCCAGTTTCCTTACATACTTATACCAAGAATTTAAAGTGATGGCCAAGAACCTGAGCTGCCACCATGAGGGTATTCATTCATGAGGGTATTCATTCAGGTAGAACAGCCATCCACCTTCAGACAGAAAGGACCATGAACTTCGCTGCTCACACTAGAAGTACAAAGATAGAAGGAAGAAGAGAGATCTTAACCTATACCAAGGTACAGGACACAAGACTTCAACCAACCATCATTTAATGCATGACAGATCACCACGTAAACAGTGACCATGAAGACCAGGATTTGGTATGGTGGGCAAAGGCAGGTAAAACCAAGGACAGCCTCAGGACTGCTTGTGCATTTATGCGAGCCAAAACCACAATGCTCCAGTCTGCATTTTGAATATGGCTGTTTGGTTTGGTTTTAAGGAAGTCAGTAAAGCCACCACACAATATCACAACCATCTACCCTTATCCAGTTTTATACTACATTCCACTTCGGACAGATGCAATCCAAAATGGTAAGGAACATAGTCAGTATGGATCCTGGTCAGGATTTTGCTAGCTGGATGCTGGTTTTCATCCCTTAACAGCAGAATTAAAAGATATATTGATTAAAAATAAAAATAGTGTTTCAATCAATTCCAGGGGAAAAAACCCAAACCAGAACTGCTGTTGGCTACAAAGAGCTTATTTAGCTTTTCCTTTTATGACAGCACCATCAAAAAAAGAAAATATACCAGAGCAGAAAAAAGACAAAAACTATTCAGAAAGCAAACAAGGAGGCAAACCTCTTGTGTCCTCTTAACAGTCATCTCTACACAGATGACCAGCTTCCTACAGAACCAGCTGAAAGAAAGTCTTCTTGTCTCAGATCAGGTCCACTTCCTGAGCCCCAGTGTGCACATTTACAACAGTTAATTCAGTGCAGTTTAAATTCAAGTCACTCAGTTTAGCTTGCAAAGTACAGTAACACTTCTTGGAAACAACTGTGTTTGCAGCCACACATTCTGTACCTATATTAGGTGGTGATACTTCAGTCCCTGCTAGAAGAACTTCTGTGTACAGTCCTCATCTTTCATGCCTCGCAATTTGAGAGACTGTCCACTTTAAGGAGCCAGTTAGGAAGTATTTCAGCAGTGGTTTTCCACACTGTAAGATAAGAACCAGAACTCTACCGGTTGCTTTCTAAGAGTTGTTTTGTATTTCCCACACCTAAACATCAAACTAGATCACCACAGGATAAATACCTGTACTTGACCATTAGTACAAGATTCTGGAGCTAGACATACACTTTATAGCAGGCTGAGTGGGCCATTGAGGAAAGAGTCACAAAACAGCATGTAGTGTACCGATAGATAACTTTTCTTCCATGTTGGGCAAATATGATCATCATTAAATTAAGCAAGGCAAACTGGCAGTGGTAATCCTGCATCACTGCCTGGTTTGCTGATGATCACTCATGTTGCCATTTCTAGATTCTTCCTCTACTCCCACTAGTTATTTGGCAGGTTACAGAAGCAAAGGAGTTCTCTCCCCAGCTGGCTGCTCTTTCTGAAAAAACTCTTTGATATGCAGCAGCTTGTTATGGATCCTCTCTCTCAGGGGAGGGATATGATGGCTAGGGTCTAAGACATTGGTGCTTCTGCGTTCCCTTTCCCGCTTCCAGGCAAGATAGGGGTGTGGTGGGAAGGGCACTTCACTTCTCTCTCGGCGAAGCTGCACAGTTATTCCGCTGAGGGCCAGCATTGTCCACACTGAGAGGATAATGAAATCTGAAAAAGAGAAACAAAACAGATTCCTGTATCAAAGCAGAAAACTCCTTCCTTTCCCAATCACAAACACTGAACAAATTTAGTGACAGAATGAAGTATTGTCTCTGCAGCCTCACATGCTTAGAGTTAACTCCATGCAAAGGGGATCACACATGGAGCAAGATGTGCCTGTTCAGTCACCACATTAGGCCTTTTGTCTGCCCATCCCACAAACTCACCAGCAAGGTCCAAGCCCAAGAAGCACCTTTCGCAAGGGCCTCTGTCACATAACACCTGCTGAAAGGCTGTGGCCTTGGAGTGTATTCAAGTATTTCTTTTGCAGGACTAGATTTTATCATTAGGGAGTTAAACCTTATACTGTACTTATTTTGTTCTTCTCTTATTCCTTCCTATCCTCAATTATCATTTACAATAGAACCACAGAGGCAGTGCTTTTTCTTTAAAAAAAGTTTTCAGAGCTGTACTCACCATTTGTTTGAAAAGGCACATTGGTGTAAGCTCTGCTGAAGTAATCATTGAGGACCTTTCTGAGCAGGTCTAAGGTGATGTAAGCAAGGCTTGTGTAGACGTAACAAGCAATAGCTAAGATCACTGCATAAGAGCCTACTATTCCAGAGGCCAGTATGTTCAGCTAGAGGGGAAGAAAAAACACAGCTTCAGGAGACTGATAAACACTCTTTAGTCCCCCACCTCATTAAGGCAGTAACTGGTACCAGTTCTTCTACTGGAAGCTGGCTGCACACACCTGTTCAACAGACATCCTTTTAAGACAGCAGAAGTTGACTAAATGCTAGCGTTAGCAGATGTTATATGCAACACTGCAGAGAGTAATTCCTTTGATTACGGACCACTTAGCACAAGTAGGGCTGAAAAGAAACTCCCCAGAGCTGGTCCTGTGCCGACTTCATGAAGCTGTATTAAGTTTTCTATACATATCTTGCAGGACTACATTTTGCATTAATAAGTCTGACAGCCTCCCTCCCTTTAAGGTGACAGTGCAGATTACTTACAATTCTTGGACAGCCAACAAAAAGCACTGGAATCAGCAAGGCTACGGAAGAAAAGGTCACCCAGAATACCACATTGTCACGGAAGACCCTGTAGTCTCCTGCAAAGACATCGCATTCCACATGTAATTTACTAGTTAGCAAAAACCTTCCTTTTGTGCAAGTGGTTGGGGTGAGCTCTCCCCTCCCCCAACAGCCCAAATTTTGTACAATCAAAAATATCCAGAGTACAGTGTTGAACAGCTCACCTTTTGAGCTCAAGTGAAGAAGTTGTTTAAGGTGCATTGTAACAGTTACTCAAAACAAGAACAGAAAAAGACTACTCTAGTTGAGTATAGGCCCTGTACCCTCAGTTTGGACAGCAGACCATGTCCATGAAACAAAGATTTATTTTTTTTTTTTTTATGAGGTGTATGTTACTCATCTGGTAAGAATAAAAAGTACCAGAGTATTTCTGCCCCATAAGAAGCCATTTTGTTACTTAAAGCCATATAGGTTTAGGATATGAAAAGCTGCATATACGTATATTTTACTCTAGTATGGTGCAAGTGCAGCCATGACAACAACACAGTGCAACAAATTCTTTTTGATTTAGGAAGAGTAATGAAGTCACTCAAACACTACTTTGCTCTCTCTGCTTTCTAAGGCCTAACCTTTTCTAAACTGACCCCCAGCTGACCCCACTGTTTTGCTTTAATGAAGACCAACCAGGGACTGCATGGATTATCACAGAATTGAGGCTTAAGTCAAACACAAATGACTAAAGAAAAACAGTCCCTCGGAGGGATCTTAAGTAGAAGACTACCAATGTTTAAAATGGACAAAGTGTGGCTGATGCTGTGGTGCCCCCGAGGGATTTCAGCTCAGCAGCCTCACTTGCTTTTAAGCAATTAGGCTATTGTCCTCTCAAAGTCATTCTGAAGACCTTAACATTGTCAATCCAGCTGCAAATACAGATTTGACTCCTAGAGTGCAATGGTCCCAGAGCCTTGCACTGTAGTATGGTGAAAGGTAACAGCAAGAGTTCCTAAATCCATACTGCCTTTACATCTGAAGCCTCTAAGTTAAGACTGCAGATTTTCTAATGTGACTTGCTCTGGATAGGAAATAGACAGCAAGTGCATGCTTGGAGCAGAGCTGGTGGCACTGACTGCTGCAATGTCATACAGCTTATGTAGAAAGGGCCTCAGCAAGTTCTCCACAGAATAAGCAGTTTCCTTTCCCCACTAGTGCAGATTCTGTAAGTAGTTTTAATTACAGCACACCTGAACAAAGGCTTCAGGTATGTCACTATTCCTTCCAACACTGGAAAGGGAAAGTTAAACATCATACTAAGACAAAACAGAGCAGCATTCATTTTAGAGGCTTGCAATGTCCCTGTAATACAGCAGGAATACATCACTCCATAGCCAGCACTTTGCAGCAGAGTATTTCAGTGCATACCTAGTGGGGTAAAGAAGACTGTTGATGAAAAGAGAAATCCCAGCACAAGTCCAATAATAAACATGCAGAGTATGATCGAGCCAAATCTCCACCAGCTCACAACCAAGAGGAGCCCTCCAACAATTCCAGCTACTGCTGTCAAAATAAGACGCACTGAAAAACAAAAGGGGAAATTCCAAAACTCTGAAAACTCGTTATTGCAATACTGTATCCAGCAGCTTTACTTACATTTTTTATTGTTACCTAATGAAAATTTTCTGAATACAGGCAAGAGTATCAGTATTTGCCTCATGCATATTCCACTTAGACTCCAGTCTGCAATTGAGAATGGACCACTGGAAGAGCAGTAAAGGGCTGGAATAAAAGGCTTGCTACTATCTGCATTATTAGTACCTTCAATTCTCAGGGCAGTTAAGGTTGCAACTGCTAAGGCACATGTATCAAAAAGGTAACTATGAGGCAGGACACAGACAAAAAGAACTAATTGTTGCTGATCTATAAAGCCGGGTACAAACCTTCTACTTGTTTTACAGATGAAATCTGTATTTGATCAGAAACTGAGGTCCACCCATTATAAAAAAAAAGTAGAAAGGAAGTGTGTTGCAAATTTCCAGGATTTCTAAAAACCTGGATCTTCCTTGGCTAAATACTGAAATTTGTCTTTTACAGTTGCAGCTATATTAATTAATTCTGCTGTTGGAAGCAAAAGCTACTCTGTTGCACATTCAGCTATTATGGTAATCACAGCTCAGTTCAAGTACTCAGACACCACTCTGCTATCCTTCCTAAGGCTAGCCAACAACAAGCATAACTGAGATTTTACTTAAGAGATTCATAATACTACTTTTGGAAGGGTATCGGGTATCCTAAAACATCTACTCACCATCATAACCAAGGCCAGTTACTCGTGTGATGAATACAAAGAAGAAGAAGGCTGTGAATATGAAGCCCATGAAGAATAAGTCTAGAGAAGAAGGAAAAAGACTTAGGATACTGTCATAATACTTCATACCAAACCCACTTCAGTACATCTTCAAATATCTTGGAAGTTACAACAGGGAAGGAACATATCAGTTCCTTTTGTGCTTCCCAGACACTGACAGCCAGACAACACTTTGATGTGGAAAGCAGTGTCCTCAAGCTCTTCAGTCAAAAATTATGTATTTATATCTATGTTGCCCAGCATTCACCTTAATTCCACATTTCTGTTCCCTGCATAACAGGAACTTCTTGCTCATCTGTGCTTAAAAGACCTGATCCTGTAAAAGCCAAGCAGTGGACCTAATTGACATGTAATAACTATCAATGCAATCTTATTAATAACACCACCATTCTAAGTTACAGCAAAATCAGTTATGAAATTCCAATCAGACTTATGAAAAGAGGAAAACACAAGTATTCAGTACCTGTTTTCCAGAACCTGTGTCCAAAAAAGCAAGTGAAAAGACCAAGAACAGCAAAAGTAGTAAAGAATACTTTGGTAGAGAGTTTACCTAAAAGGAGAAAGAAAGGGTTACTAGAGCATCCTACCTGGTAGTCCCCACAGTGAGACTAAGGTATGGTCAGTTTGCTGTAACTGACAGCTTTGTATCTGCAAGTCCTTCAGACACACCATGTGAGCAGATCTGCCATGGCTGAACTACCAGTTATCTTGACTGGATCTCCAACAGAATATTGAAGTAGTTCTAGACTACTTTACCCTTATTCAGAAGATTGACATATCTGTAACAATTAGTTAAGTAGCTCTAACTTGCTGATTAAGATACAGCTTTACCTGAAAATTATCTGCTCAGCTTTAAAAAAAATAAAATAAAGGTACATCCAATCACCTTAAAAAATCAGTGCCACAGGAGTAGTGACCCAGGCAGCAGCTCTAGTCTTTATCACTGCAGCCTTCAACATGATCCCCCCTTAATATATTTTTCATGCAAGAGAAAGGACCATCACCCTAGCACAACTCACCTGTCTCCTAGGTGAAATTCTTAATATTACTTAAACTATTTGAAAAAATAAACCATATTTTCCTAGTTCTCCAAATTACAGAAGAGAGGTTTAGCCTGGATAATCTCATGTCGTCATAAGACAGTTGCGTATTACAGTGTATAAGAAAGTAAACATGAAAGCACATCTTTCTTCATGCACCATATTCTACCCATATATTTAGCCCTACTGTAGTCATAATGGGAATGGCAGCTTTACTCTTTTTCTGCTCAGATTCTATCATTATATAACCTTGTACAAAGTAGCATGACTTTGGGGTCATTCCACTATTGCTGATATTATTTTTATGTTTATTTTAGGTGACCACCTCCTTTCAAAATATTTGTAGGTCACTGATTCCTGATACCACTAGCACAGTTAAACAGAAAATAAATATCAGACTGGATCCTAATCTAGTTCATATTTTATTAGCCTAGTTTATATGGATGTATTTATTAGCCTAGTTTTACATACAGAATCTATAGTCCTACAAATCATTTAACATTATGTATCCGGTTCAGATGGAAAAAGCTAGACTAGCGCTAAAGAACTGAAAGTTATATATTGTCAAGCCACAATATTAAACCTCCATTAAGTTAAACCTTCAATTGCTAATGCTCTTCTTACTCTTATTTCATCATCCTAGAATTTCTCCTCAATCAACAAGTAAACTCCATCATAAAGTAACAAAATATATCCAGTGTAAAACAAAATGCTTCTTCACACATTTAAAAAAATAATCTCAAAAAGGACCATTCAGCATTTTGGAGCACAATAAGCCTGAGACGAGTTGGCAAAGATATACAAATCCCAACTTACTAAGAGAAGAGCAGCTATCCACTAGGTCAGCAAAGCTGCAGGCATATGTATGCACAGGTATGTATGCAGCAGAAGTATTCCAAAGAGGATCCCATACTATGACGTTGTAGATCACACCTTGTCCAGGAAGTGAGGAAAAGTAGATATTGGTCTTGTCATCAGTTGTCAGTGTAAGCATCTGGAACAGTAAAGCATATTTTTAATTGCAATGAACTGCTTGTCACTGTTACCGATAGCATGTTGATGTGTTCATACAGCTGAGGCAATACTCAGCAGCTCAAGGAAGACTACCTCTCCAAGAACTCCAGGCAAGAGTTCTCCTATTCTGAACCCCCTCAGAATTAAATTGAAGCATTAAAGGCTCAGAGGACTGACTGCATTTCTTCCAGCATTACTACAGTTTCTTATGGGGGACAAGACTCTCCCACTCATATGTTTTGCTCCTCCCTATTTGAGGACACAGCTTGGGTTCCCTGCCAGTCTACTAACCCAGGTCTGGCCTCAGAAGCTTGCCAGGCTGCTGTTCTACTCACTAGCAAAACCAGGCAGGTCATCACCACCGAGTCCCTGCTCCATCCCTTCCAATCTCTTTGCTGGAGAGCAGGTAAACATGTAGCAAGTGTTTGCTCTCACTTATCAGATCTCTTTATGCCACTCCAAATGGCACTCATCTGTGTTCCAGTTTCACTCTATTCTCCACCCCTGTTCTCTTCATTGCATTGCCTGCTCAACCCTCAACATCTGAGGATGCCAGACACCAGCGTCTATCAGGCACCACAGGAGATTACCCGTCTTTGTCAGAATTGGCTCTACTCCTGGATTTACAGGCACTCAGTAGCAGTACAGCTATAGGCAAGCTGGCTTTTAACATCACTGAAAGAGCACTGTGACTAAAGCAGTATACAGCAAGCAAGAAGACACTCCCATAAAAGCTGGTTTCATTGAGAAAAGGGTGTAAGACATAGAAACATCTCAGACTAGTCAAATGATGTCTACCTAATAGAGTCCATTGCAAGATGTCACAATTCTGCCACACTTGGGGCTCTGCTAACTATCCACCTCTATGTCAAAAGAGTGGTTGCCATTTTGCATGCAAGACTCGCTGTATACTTCCTAGCCAGAAGTCCCAGATACAAGTAAGAAGCCTGAAGCATCAGCTTGTTTATGTCACCACTTAAGGAACAGAAGCACAGGGGAGAAGAAAACATGAAGTAGTGCCACTGCCACATGCTTGTAACACCAGTGCTTCAGACTTACTTTAATGCCATTGGCTTTGATACTTCGCACCTCGGACATCTTCCGTATGTGGCTCATGAGTACCATCTCAGAAAGATCATTCTCTGGTAAAAAATACTGGTAGACATCATAGTGCAGCCGCCATCTGGAGTTCTGACCAGTCCCTGAATCACAGGATGGTGGGTTTGCTCCTCTGCAATTAAAGAGATCAGCTACATGCCCATCACAAGCCCCCAGATCTTAAGATTAGTCTTCAGAAGTTACCTGGCTGAGATGGCAGCATGTCTTCTACTCTTTAGAAGTTCACACTAGTAGCTAATTCAAAGTCAGACTGTAAATGCTTGCAAGCACAGACTACAGCAGTGTTATGCAGAAGCACTCTGATAGAGGTACTGTCTGCGCTGGTACCTGCCTTTACATGTACAGAGGCTTCCTAAAGTTGTCATAAGGAACCAGCACAAGAGTTCCAAGAGGTGACAACAATCAAAGATCACAACATCACTGTCTGGTTTTCCATGCATATTAAATATACAAACAGCTCTGAACACAGCTTTCCCATTCCCTGCCTATCACCTGAGACACCAGGCACCATTCAGGAAAAAATGCTTTATAACTTGAAGTCAAAATGTTAGACAAAACTCTAGGTCATTATCAGGCCTCAGTACCAGTAAAGGAATGAAACTGGCTAGAATACGCAATTGCTTCTTAAACAGATTAAGTCATAATGAGGAATGGGAAGATCCAGTATTTGCTAACTGCTTGCATATCTGAAGTTGAATAGTCATTTCCACAAGATGCAGCTCTCAACTATCTCTTTCATGTATTATCTCTCCTCCTCCTCATTTACCTCTCAGTTTGTTGCAGCAAACAAGATTCCTGCCAGCAGCTGGATAGTCAGCCTTTTCAGCAGAATCTTGTTTTATGATCTTGGCCAAATAAGGTCTTGCTCAGTGCACTCAGTTTTTCACACACCTGTTATATCCCAAGTTTGCAGGGGCAAACTTGATGTGTGTATCAACCAATGTATAGTCTAGGTAAATATTTGGATCCACTTCCAAGTCAAACTCTAGATTGCAGCCTCCAGGAATAGGATCTAAAACACAGAAAAGATAACTGTAGTAGTTGTTACTTCCCCCTTAGATGCATGAAAAAATAAAAATTAAAAAATTTAAAGAAAAAGAAAAATAAATCAAAGACCTCAGCAATGGAGGTACTTGCTGGCATAACCTGCTTGCCGAGCACATAAAATTATCAACTTCTAGTCCTGCCAACAGCACAAGTGGCATCACTGCAGTCTAAGCTAGGTCCTGATGCATACACAACAGTTTTCTACTCTAAGGCTGAAGTCATGACAAGACCATACAGTACTTCCTTATACACAAGTCAATTCTGCAGTGAGTGATACTAAACTTTTTCAGACCATTTCAAAAGAATTTCTGGCATCTCCATCACACATTTGCATCATGTAAAGGTGTTCATTTGAGGTGTTCATTTCACAGTTAGCTTGCAATAAGCAGAGGTGGTATCCCTTACAGAGTAATAAGAACATACCTTTCTCCATATAGGGAATAGAGATAGCTGTGCCGAGCACCTGGCTAGCATCCAGAGACCGAAGGTACCATGTACATACGGTCTGCTGAGGCCGAAGGATGGAAACCAGTCCTTTGTCTACTCCAGTTCCTGAGCTGTTCACAGATGGATTCTGGACAGAAACAAATGCTATAACCAAGCAGTTCTTCTTGAAAAGATTTCTACCACAACCTGACCTATTGTACAGGAGTCACATTCCTGCCACAAACCCACAGGGCATGTATTTCAGTGCCAGTGACCACAGATGAGGCACTCAGTCCTTAGCTAGCTGATAAAAGGAAGATGGAAAAAAGGGAGTGGCCTCTGACACCACACACTGCCTAGCTCAGGCTCAAAAACCCAAGTGATAAATTGATACTACTAAAGAGTTGATAATCACAGGCAAGTTGTGGAGAAACTAGCTAGTTGAAGTCTACTGCTACACAGCAATGGACTGAACACTAGAAGTGTAAAGGGACTGGAATATCCCCCACAAAAAGCAAGGTACATTCTGGGAAGTGCAGAAGCCCTTCACTCTCTCCACCAGAATGAAGATGACTGTATGACAGCTGGCTTATTACTAGCCATGCCAGACAAGGCCAGTTCAGCTACTGACCCAATCCCCACCATCACCAACCCTTCTAGAACCAGGGGTCTTGAAGAAAGACGGGGCAGTATCACACTCACACAGCTGAACAAATAACTGACCTGCAGTCAAATCTGTTTTTCAGCATGGAAAATGTGCTTTTGACCAAGAAGGCCACACTCATCTGAGGCAACACTGTAAGGAAGCACTTTGGACCTGGCAGACTTTATGGTCTGGCTTAGCTTCGTATTTCTAGAGGCAGGGCAGTCCTAAGAGCAGTATAGCCATATTTATGCATCGTTGCCCTTGGCTTGGTAAGGTCAATTGCAAGGAAGCTCTGTATTGGCAGCAGAAGATTCTGCCAGTGGTAATCAAAGACTGAAGAGGTGTAACAGTAATGCCTTAACCCTGTAATCCTGGTTATTTCATCAGTACAAAGATGACTGAGCTGGGTGACTTGTATTACAGGTTATCTATCTCCTGAGCTTCCCAGGATACTTCTTGGCACTCAATATATTCTCATTTGGATAAACCTGATAGAGAGCAGGAAACTGGATGGCAGTTGTCAGGTCTCTGTCTACCACCTTCAGCTTAGTCTACATTCTGCTCAAACAAAAGCTAGAGCCTCACAGCACTATAAAAAAATCCCACTACGTTAGATGATTGCATGCCAGTAATGATGGGACAAACTGAGGCTAGTGTATAGCAGTAAGAATGCTTCTATTGTTGGCTAGAAGTAACAGCCTTCATTGGAGCACTATAGACTAATTTTTCCATGTGCCACCAAAGGAGAATCAGATTCAGGACAAAAAGCTGGAGTAACAAGACATCCTATCTGTAGTGGCTAGATCCAAGCCACAAACAGCAGACTAATAAACATCCCAAAGCAATCATGTTTAGTGTATGAGGTATCTAGCAAATAGTTCTCACAGAATATTATGTACCTTGTTTTTCATTTTACAAGCTAACGGATAGTAGTCAGCAGTCATATGTCAAAAGCACCATTTCCACCAAGAACAAAAAGCCTTGAAAGATTTTCAAGTCAGCTCTGAAATTCCTTTAGCATTTGTCATCCAAAATAGCAGCTATGATATACAAGAAAGGATTTCTGAAGCCAAAATAATACTCTCCAAGAGTCATGCAGGTATTAAGATAGTATTATTTTATATTAGTATTATTTATACAGCTTCAGTTCTATATTCCTACATATACCAAGGCCAACTCCTTTGTTAAAAGAAAAGTAGCACTTAAGAACAGAAGTGACACTTTTACCATACCTTATCAAAGGATATCACCACATTGCTTTGCTGGGCATGTACTTGAAAAATGACAACAGTCACATTGCTTGCAATGTTCCTGATTACAGCTTCCACTGGATTGGTCTGGTTAAGTAGCACATTTCTGAATTTTCCCAAGGACAGCTCAAGAAGACCTGTAGAACAAAAAAAAAAAAAAAAAAGACACTTTTTTGTCCAGAGAGAAGCAATTACTAAGGGAAGTCTGACAGCTTTCAGTAACCCAGTAATTAATCTGATTAATTTTTGCAAGACACAACCAAGACAATTTCTTCTTATGATGAGCATAACCCCATGATCCACCGTCATTTTCATTTAAAGAGAACCATGTGACCTAGGACATAAGCCTCTCTGAGAATCAGCTTTGGCTTGTCATTCAAGTCATGCTAGAATGCCTATTTTCTCTACATGCTGGGCTCTTGAGGGACAAGGGATATCAGAGGAAGAAAGAGAAGCAGCTGTATAGAATCCACAAGATTCTCTTGGTGGTGGTTAGCAGGCAGACTAGATGTTTATAAAGCACGCACAATGCCTTTCAGGTTTTTTTGCCAAAATTCCTCTGTTTGCATACACTGTAGCCCAGCAAACCTAAAACTTATCAAGCCTAAACACATACACAGCACTTCCTCAATAAAGTTGCCTCTTCCAGTGTAAAGAGTTGATAGGGTTGAGTACTCCAGCAGAAGCAGAGAGTAATCAACAGCACCATCCTTATACACTGTTGCTGATGATTCAGATCATCCAGGAAAAGAAAAGGATATAGTCATATCATCTGAATCAATAGCCAGTACTCTAACTCCTTTCCAATTGTCTGTCCTCCCCCTTCCTCCCCCACCTCTCGTCTGCCAAGAACTGGCATCTTTGGCCAGCTTCTTTGCCTGTTGATACGTAGCTAGAAGTGAGCTCCTATCCTCATGCCTCCCCCACTCACCTCACAGTGGAGGAAAAAACTAACACTTCTCATCTTGCCAACTTCAGCCTCTACATGCCACCCCAAAAATTCAATCAACACTAGGACAGCACCACCAATAAAACCCCAGCTGAAATATGGGGATCATATGCCATCTAGGAGTTAAAAATATTCTGTTTTTCAGTTCCATCATCTGCAGTTTGTGTTAAGGTAGAAAAAGTTTCTACTCAAAGTTTTCAAACAGTAATTAATGTAAAATTAGAGCTACAAAAAAGCTTTATGCATTCTTCAGAAATAGACAGAGTACCCCTTCAGGTTATCCTCCCCTTCACAAGACCTCTGCTGTCCTTAGATCTTAAGTCTACTAGAAATGCAACGAGCAGTATGAATACTAAAGAAAAGAATTCAAAAGGCAGACTATACATCTATGCACTTAGAAATTTTAATTGAAAGCTTAAAATGCAATAAAATATTTTTCTTTGATCTTTAAGAACTTGAGCACAGTTTCCTGAACCACAGATATTCACATGTAGATGTTTTTAAGGAAAAAAAAAAAAAAAAACAAAAACAGAAAAGCTGAAACCATATACATCCTCTCTATGCTCTACATCAAGGGCAGCAGGGGAAAAACTGCACTGGTCTGTCTTATTTCTCACTTCCACTCTGTACTTATACCCAGAGGCCTTGAACACGAGAACAGATTCATCAGCAAGACATGCAGCTACTACTGCAACACAATCATGAGACTCTAAATGTCAGAGGCCCTCTGGTAAATTAAAGTATAGTGTTCTACACTGCTTTACTGTTTGCATAACTGCTTCTAAAACAGTGCATGTGATATACATTTTAAATTAAAGTCTGGACAGAACAGAACAGGCTCATAGTGAAGAACAAGAATGCCCACATCCATCTGACAGGTCTTTTCAGCTTGTTGCTCACAGGCTCCTTGAACTACACTTCTAACCAAACTTGAAAGACGACTAAAAGGAGAGTTCACAAGAACTGCAGAGTAGATTCTAAGAAATTTGCTATAAAAGCAACTGCTACATGGCCATAAACCTTTCCAGCGTTCTCTTTTTCTGTCATTTGAACATCTGCCCTGGAGCACCACTAGTACAGACAAAGAGCTTGGAGAACAACTAATGATTCATCAGGCCTACCTCCAGTGCAAGTTCTCAGACAGGCATTAGACTACCTGAGCCATACAGAGTTCAGTGTTATCAAAGATGTTTTGGAAGACAGATACTAAGACCCCCATGAACACATGGTGCCAACCACAGCGTGCAAGCTGCTTCTTTGGGCAAGCTTGATCAAACTGAAGGTAGCACATCAAATAGGACTGCAGGTTCAGCAGCACATGCAGCAAAGATAACACCACCACAGAAGTGAAGTAATTGACCTAGTAAGTCTGCAATGGAGCCAGAAAGAAAATCCAAGCATCCAAACTTCTTTTATTGTTTCATTTGCTTCAAGGAGTTAAGGGCTGGAAAACACCCCATCAGATGCCAGGCTATCACCTCTTCCTTGCCTTGCAGGGAGAAGCATGATGGTCACTGCACGTCAGAGTAGTTTTGGGTTAGATACAAGACAGGAATCCTCACCATTACAGGGATCATCAACTGAAAACACACTTAAAGGAAGTCAACATTGCTGAAACTAAGCAAGAGCAGAGCAAAGATGGAGTGCTGAGCATGTATTACTTCATATACTAGTAGCAATACAAGAACAGGAACACAGATAATCCAGCATATAAAAGAACTGATGAAAAGAGGTGGGCAGCCCACTCTGCCACTCCTCATATCTTTTCTCCCACATGAAGGGCAAAACCAGTAAAGAGAGCAAAGGAATGAAAACTCTCAGAGTTCCTTTGAGATCAAACCCCCTTATTCATAACTCCAAGTAACAAGGTAGTTGACTTCAGAGACAACATTTATCATCCCTTTGCTGTGACATGCACCTTCCCCAACAAGCAATACCCAGCTTTAACCATTTCCATTCTGCTGATTCAATGCCAAGCTCAGTTCATTTGATGCTTGAAGTCATATTTCCAACTCCAATAGTCAAGTGCCACTCCCATCACCAATAAACAGTTAACCACACAAGGTCCATGATGACACCTAGCAGTCCAATTTCCATTAAGAAACACAACTGAAGAAATACCACTGCTGCTCATATAGGAAGAGTATTTACCTACAGAGTCATGCCCAATCATTATGCTTGCCTCAGATAAAGAAGTTCTCCATAGTCAGGGGAAACACATTTCTACTCTGTGACAACCAATTGTCAATGGGTATGCAGAATAAGGTTATGTAAGATTTAAGAGGCAAGAACCTTCCAGCATAGGGAGTATGCAAACAAGTAGTCACATGAAGACATTTAATGGAGATGAAATGCAAGCTCAGACTCAAAACTAGTTTGAATAGGGAAAACATGAGTATAGTTACTTAACAGAATAAAGCCAGCAGCCATACTGTATCAGACCTGCAAGGCCACATATATATGGACACATGGCAGAGTCCTGCTACAAGGTCTCTGTGTCTTTTCACAGTAGTAGAACCCCAAATAAAGACTTTACCGACCCCAAAAGAAACAAGATTTACGTAAGCTTCTAAATTTTAATTTCATGTGAACTGAGGCTCATGTTTATAGGACAGTTTGATGCATGAAGTAGATAGGGCCACAGAATTTGTCTTGTTATCAACTGCACCGCTCCCACACCAGAAGACTCTTCATCACGCTAGAAGCCATGAGGTCTACAGTCTCAGAAGAAAGGGAAGAAGCACCAGTCTCACCTGCTTACAGTTTTACTAATCCACTTCGACTACCAGCCAGAGCACACAAGACCTGGCCTCAGTCATATTGCTGGTACTGCTGATTAAGAAGTAATTTGCACATCTGGGCAGTAGAGCATCAAGATGCAAGTGCCCAGCTGACCAATACATACAGGCAGCTAAACAGCTTTGCATGAACCTCTTATTTTAAAATTTTGTCTTTGGATAGACTAAACAGCTAGCACTAATTAAGTTCATCCAGATAAGCTCCCTTTGCAAAAGGGAGCTCAATCCCAATTACCCTGTAAATTTGCTTTAGTTTTTCCAACACTGAGCAATCTGGTTTAGATGTAGCAAACAAGGCCAAGTGCATTCCTATTTCATAAATGTGGAGCTCCCTGGAAGGTAACAAACATGATACACAACACTTTTGCACAAATACTAAGTTTGAAGCAGCCCATCAAAACCCCAGAGAGGTAATATAGGCCATCATGCACAGATTTTACTTATCTGCACATTTAAAATGAAGGAGGATCTAGTATTAGGACACAGCAGTGCCCATCACAGTATCACAGTATGCTGGAGATTGGAAGGGACCTCAAAAGATCATCTAGTCCAATCCCCCTGCCGGAGCAGGAACACCTAGATAATGTTACACAGGAATGTGTCCCTGCAAACCACTGGATAACCACAAGACAATTTCAAATAAGTGAACCATTAAGCAAGTGTCCTCACTTAAAGGGCCTAATAATAGCTGTTCCTACACAAATTACACAGCTTAGTAGCCTTTCAGGAGGAAAATACTTTCACCCTCCACCCTCGAATCTACAAGGAAATACAGCAATAGGCTCCTTCAAGGTAGAGCAGTTAGCTCCATCCCATATTCATTCTGCCTTTTAACATACTGTAACAAACTACAAATAAAGACATGACCCATTTTCAATCAAGTCCAGGAGACAAACTGCTTGTCACCATCTTTTAGCATAAACATTAAGACCCAAGAACACCGAGCCTCCATTCTCAGACTTGCTTGCCATCATCAGCAGCCAAGCCTAAGAGTCTAAGTCCTACAGGAAGCAGGGACCCGGCTCTCCTCTAAGATCTTGGGCATGAGACTCTGGGTGGGGGAGAAAGAGAAGTCTTCCACACTCGAGACTGGTTCCAAACACTGTTCTGCAGCTTTGCAAAGTATCCCAAGAGTAGATTTTTTCCTTTTGGTCAATTAAGCTTCATTAAAGGCAAGTTTAAAAATAAAACTGTAAGACGAGGAGGCTTACATCAGCCCTAACATAAAGGGCTGCTTGCTTATCTCTAAGTTATCTCTGAAAGGAAACCAATTATTTTTTTCCTTCATTTGAACAGATAAGAATTTAACTAGAAAAAAGTAAGCAACTCCTAAGTCTTCACAAGCTAAACTCTTTATAGTACACTTACCTCTGGACACCTATTTTAGTCACATGCAGGTACACGGGAATTGCCAGAAAAGCCCATGTCAAATAAAGTCAAATTACATCGGTATGGACAAAAAGTAATTTTAAGAATCGAGATCCAAATTCTAGGGGCAGGAGGAAGGAGAAAATGCTTATTTCCTTAGTTTTATACTGGCAGTGGTTTCCAGCCCACAGTTCACTGGGTGCTAGGACCCAACATGTGGTTTAAAAAATATATAAAAATCCCACTATTAACCATATTCCCTTTCTCATATACATTCATGAGTAAAGAATGCCACCTTGTTTCTTTAACAGAAACACAGCGCTACACCAGACTCATCAGCCTGTACCGTATCTCTGCAACGGCCCAGGTAAAATTAGCCCTGTATATCCATGTAAGAGCTAAAGTAATGGTGCTCATACCGATTAAGGTAGGAAAAAAAGAGGGGTAATGTCCCCGTACCCACAAAGATGACGATAAGAATGAATATAACGAACTCTCTCCAGCTCTCCAGACAGCTGCGTCTTCGCTTTGATCTTCTCCCCCTCAACCCTCCAGACAGCTGCAGGCCGACCCACTACCGCCTGCAACACCCCTCAGAAGACTCCACAGACCCTTCCTCACAACAACCCCTTTCCCCTCCATCCCGCTAGACCTCCACTCGCCGCAAAAACTCACTCTCCCCGCTCGAACCCGCGCTCCGCCAGCCCTTCGGCCGCTTAATGGCCGCCACGGCCCGCCCCCCCACGCCGCGCTTACCTGAGGCATCACCATAGCGGAAGACCCCCAGGAGCCCATAGAGCACCACGGAGCAAAAAGGGAGCCTCATGGCGCTGAGAAAGGAACGGGAGAGTGGGGTGTGAGCCAGCCCAGGCGGTTAGGAGGGGCTTGAGCCGGGCAGGCCCTGAGAGGCGGCGCAGCGCAAACGCCGGCTCAGCACCGCCCCACAGGACCCACCCGGCGGAGGCCATTCCCATCATCCTCTCACCCACCTCAGCGCTGAGGTAACGACCCCAGCTGCCGTCCTCGACGGCTCTTACCCTCCCAAGCCGCGTCCGCCGGCTGTGTGTACTTGTAAGCGCATACAAGTGGCTTAAGAAAGTGTCCAGGTCGAGGTGGGGAGGGTTGGATTTTAAAATGGTTATTTATTTATTAATTTTTAAAGCAGCTGCCATTTGGTTTTGCCTCATAAGCGGCAGTGAGAAACGCTGCTAACCCTCAGGGATTCTCAGGCGTGTGTTCAAGGCGTCTCTGGCTGCAAAGGTGATTCATGAGCACATGGTAGGAGGAAACAGAAGGCAAATTAAAAATACCTCTTTTTGAGGGTGTGTTTTCACTTTGTTATTTGGGCCTCACGAGTTTGCATCATAACCTAGGCTCTAAAACCGATCGCCCCATTGCGTTTATTCTTTCTGCAGCTTGCTTTGGTTTCCAGTTGAAGGGAAAAAGGAAGCTGTCCGTCTGGCATAAGAACACAGCAATGGGTGCTGCTCCATGTTTGTAGCTGTTCCATATACATGGGTGCACTTCCTCCTGGCTTTGCCTGCCATGCTCAGGATCCTGATCTCCATTACGTTATCTGGTGTGCTGAAGTTACTTGTGTTCTGCTGAATGAGGTTCCTGTAATTCAAAATCCATGAGATATTAAAATCCTGTTAAATTTAGTGTTTGCCACTGCCATAGTTGAGCTGAGACCTCATCCGCTCTTTATTCACATCTCGGCATCCAAACTGCTCACCCTCGGCTTTCATAGACAAGCAGCACCTGCAACAGGCTTGGCTTACAAGTGAGGCTTTGATACGATAAGCCTCACTTATTCCAGGCTTAGTCCAGCATCTATCCCATTTGTGGAAACCCAAGAACCTTTTGACTTCAACAGTAGTTGTAAACACCTTAAAAACATGCAGTGTTTGGTAGAGTGCAGTAGTTTGTGACTTGGCTTTTTAATGGAGGAGCAATAAGGAACCCACATTCATAAGAAGCACAGAATAGTTTGGGTTGGAAAAAACTTTAAGATCTAGTTCCAACCCCTGACATGGGCAGGGACACCCTCTACTAGACCAGATTGCTCAAGGCCCTGCCCAAACTGGCACATGGCCAACAAAATGCTAACCCCAACCATGCCATCACAGAAACACTTTGGTTGGGTTGGTTGGTATCATGGCGAGGAGGGTAGCTGTGAGGGCGAATGTCTCGTGACATATGCGTTGCTGCTGAGTGGCTGCACACGCAGCACCACCAGGGAGTTAGGCAGAAGAAACTCGTGGAGATCTCCAGCTCAGTTTCCCCTTGAAGCTGTGCTACAGCCGACACCAGACAGGTACTGACCACCGGGGTGGCAAAGCTTCATTCTCCAGCCCACGGGCACCTCCCGGCCTCAGGGGGCGCGCCAGGTTCGCCCGGCTCCACCGGAAAGCGGTCCTCGCCACGCCCCCATCCCTCTCCCGCCCACCTGACGTCGCTGCGCCCCATTGGCTGCTGCGCGCCCGTCTGGCCGGCGGTGACGGAGGAGCCATGGCGGACCGGCTAACGCAGCTGCAGGACGCGGTCAACTCGGTGAGGCGGGCACGGGTCTCCTTTCTGCCCCCGTGCCTGTCTCCCTTACGGCAGGGAGCGTGGGGTCGCGTCCCCTTTTGTCCTCAACGGCCTCAGCCGCTGCGTGCGTGAGGGAGTCACCGCGGGTTAGCGGCGGTGTGCTCCCACCTAGCGCCGGGCTGGGGGGGAAAGTGCAAAATAAACCTGAAATAGCTTTATTGTTGAAATGAGTTTATAATCTCGTCCCTGCTTGCAGCTGGCAGACCAGTTCTGTAATGCCATTGGAGTGCTCCAGCAGTGTGGCCCCCCAGCCTCTTTCAGCAACATCCAGACAGCAATAAACAAAGATCAGCCTGCTAATCCAACGGAAGGCAAGTCTGTCTGTGTCTCCTAATAACATGTGAACGTGTTCTGATCTAGTACACTGTAACACACAAAATCTGTGCTCTGTTTTATGCAGACAATTCCACTTGCATCTGGTAGGGATACTGAAATTAAGTCATGAACTGGTGTCAGCTGCATTTGCTGCATAAGGTTGTGATCGTGAAAATATAATTTCAATTGTTAAGTAAGCATTACGGTGTATGTTTTGTGCTGGTTTCTTTGCAGAAATACAGTAGCTGCATCGATGTAAACAATTTTAATAAGATAGCTGCATGAAGTTGTTAGTGAGTTGTCTATTACTTCCAGTAAATCTTTTTAGAAAGAAAGTTTTTTTTTATGAAATCATCTATGTTTAAAATTCTCTGTGCCGTAAACTTAATTATTTGTGTTTCTCCATGTATTATCTGCTTATGTAGTTAATTAAGGAATAAGTAATGTTGAATTTTCCCATTGGCATTTGTGGTTTTGCTGTTGGCAGTTCTGTTTTGGGGCTGGTTGGGTTTTTTGAGAGGCACAAGAAACACTTATTTTCATTGATCTAAGACAATTAACAAGCAAGCTAAAAGTTCTCTCTCATTTGAGAATTTCAAGTTAGTATTTAAATAACCGTATTATTCCAATCCTGAATCTTTTTTCTTCTTTTTTTTTTTTAATATATCTCCTCTCCTCCTGCTGAAAATATTTTACATGTGTCTTGTATCAGATGAGGTTTGTCTGTTAGGATATCAAGGAGTTGATATCCTAACAGAGTGTAGGTTTCTAGGATATGTAAATACTAGTTTTTCATTGGTCTGTATTGGTTTGCTCTCAGATACTGGATTAGTTTGGAGAGCTACCTGAAAGGCTTGTGTGCTTCCTCATTTTCCCTGCTGGTCTCCCAGGTGCTGGTACCAGTGTGGTGCCAGGGGCTAGATAGAGGCTTTGTTAAGGTATTAGAATAGTAGGTCATGACTGACTGCTCTTTTAATTTACCTTTTCCTAAAATTCTGAGTACAATGACTTCAGTAAAACCATACAGCTATATTAGCCATGCTGATGAGGAATATCAAAAATACCAGTTATGGTCTTTAGATAATTGAAGTCTTAATACTAAGGCCTTAAACTCTCTACAGTGGTGACCATGAGTGAGCTTTAAGTGGATATGCTGCTTTTCTTGTTAGTTTTGGTTTGGTTGTTTTTTTTTTTTGGAAGTGTACCTTTGAGAATGTCAGTCTCTTCTATAGATTTTTGCTCTTAGAAGGTGTTTTCTCTTGCTTCCACAAATCATTCAGGAACCAAACAATATAAACTAATACCTAAGAACTTAAATTATAAATTGAGAAGGGCTATTCCAGTATTTTACTGGTAGAAATGAACTTAATTCAAAATGAATGGATGCAGTTCCATATGGAGAGGCTTTGTTTCTGGTTTATGGTGCCTCTTATTAAAAGTCCATGCAGTTCTTTCAATGATGTAGCAGCTAAATTAAGGTCTGTTATAAACTTCCAATACTTCTCCATTTCTCAGGGGCAAATTCACTTTTTCTGTGGCTGAATAGGGATTCTTTTTTCTTTAAACTGTAAAACCCCAAATTCTTTCACCACTGACCTGTAGCTTAGCATGATTTAAATAACCCATCTTATTTGAATCACTATCTTTGTATCCGTATTTAGTCTACTGGCAAACTTCAAGACAAGGGCTGAAAAGTTAGTCTTTAGATACTTCTCAATACTTTATGTAGTGACTAAGATGCTTAATGCTGCTATCAGTAATTTCTTAACTGGCTAACCATGATGGAGTTCTGGCTATTTTCTCATTTATACAGAGCCCTGCCCTTTGTATAACCAGTTACCTTGTTTAATCTAGGATTGGAATCGATCTACCTTCTAGTATTCACAGTATCACAGTATGCTAGAGATTGGAAGGGACCTCGAAAGATCATCTAGTCCAATCCCCCTGCCGGAGCAGGAACACCTAGATAATGTTACACAGGGAAGGAGACTCCACAACCTCCGTGGGCAGCCTGCTCCAGTGTTCCGTCACCCTCACTGAGAAGAAGTTTCTTCTCAAGTTTAAGTGGAACCTCTTGTGTTCCCGTTTGTACCCATTACCCCTTGTCCTATCATTGTTTGCCACTGAGTAGAGCCTGGCTCCATCCTCGTGACACTCCCCCTTTATATATTTATATAAATATATTTATATTTATAAGGTCACCCCTCAGTCTCCTCTTCTCCAAACTCAGAGAAGCTCCCTCAGTCTTTCCTCATAAGGTAGATGCTCCACTCCCTTAATCATCTTCGTTGCCCTGTGCTGGACTCTCTCCAGCAGGTCCCTGTCCTTCTTGAACTGAGGGGCCCAGAACTGGACACAATATTCCAGATGGGGTCTCACCAGGGCAGAGTAGAGGGGAAGGAGGACCTCTCTCGACCTACTAACCACCGCCCTTCTAATACATCCCAGGATGCCATTGGCCTTCTTAGCCACAAGGGCACAGTGTTTGCTCATGGTCATCCTGTCGTCCACTAGGACCCCCAGGTCCCTCTCCCCTACACTGCTCTCTAACAGGTCGTTTCCCACCCTATACTGGAACCTGGGGTTGTTCCTGCCCAGATGCAGGACTCTACACTTTCCCTTGTTATATTTCATCCAGTTATTCCCTGCCCAACTCTCCAGCCTGTCCAGGTCTCGCTGGATGGCAGCACAGCCTTCTGGCGTGTCAGCCACTCCTCCCAGCTTAGTGTCATCAGCAAACTTGCTGATAGTACACTCAATTCCCTCATCTAAATCATTGATGAATATATTAAATAATACCGGTCCCAGTACTGACCCTTGAGGCACTCCACTAGTTACAGGCCTCCAACTAGACTCAGCCCCATAGACTACAACTCTCTGGCTTCTCTCCTTCAGCCAGTTCACAGTCCACCTCACTACCTGATCATCCAGACCACACTTCCTCAATTTAGCTGTGAGGATGCTGTGGGAGACTGTGTCAAATGCTTTGCTGAAGTCAAGGTAGACCACATCCACCGCTCTGCCATCATCCATCCACCATGTTATTTCCTCATAAAAGGCTAAGAGATTGGTCAAACATGAATTTGAGTTCCTGTCAGTTGCAATATTATTGTTCATGTAGGAGAATTTTTAACACCTGCATCCTTCAGGTTTCCAGAACTCTCTGTGCTGTGTGCACAGAGCTGTGCTGATTTCTGATCCTGTACTGAGTAGGCTGCCTTGTCTTTTCTTAAAGAGTACGCCCAGCTGTTTGCAGCATTGATTGCACGAACTGCAAAAGATATTGATGTTCTAATAGATTCCCTGCCGAGTGAAGAATCAACAGCAGCTTTGCAGGTAAGAGTGGTCTTTATTAAAATATCAGAATGTAATTGAAGACAAGCTTCTTCCTGCTTTAAAACACCTTTTTTTATTCTCCAGGCCATGTAATCTTGAATAATGAGTTTGTTACAAGCCTGAATTTTTCATAGGAGTAGCCTGCGAGTACCATATAGGCTTAGTGGAAATACTAAACTTGCATCTAGTTCTAAAAATTATACACAGTGAGAATATTTAAAACTTAGAGTTTTGTTAGAATGTGGTTTTGATTTCTATTTAGAAGCACTTTTATCATAACACCGCAATACTGGAAACTGCTAGCCCTTTTTTCCCCAGCTATTAAAATATTAGTACAGCAGATGCAACAGGATTGATGCATTGTGATGGTGTTGTTTTTGTTTGGTTTTGTGGTTTTTTTTTTATTTTTTGTTGTTTTGGGTTTTGTTATGTTTCCCTTGGAAATCTTTCACGTCCTCTCACTCACTAGAAGCATTTTATTTTGCAGCTTCAGAGTCAACACTTTACTGAAGCTTTTTGTTCTTCTACAGCATTTCTGGTTGTTTGCAGGATAACATTTAAGTTTTTCAGCTCTGTCATAAAACAGTACTTTCAATTCTCAGTCATAGGGTGTCCTTCTTTGGACCAGCTAAACTTGGTGCTCTTGTTTCTTGCTCCTTCTGTTTTTAGACTACAGGTATTCTAGGAGGAGTTTGGGAAGAGAAAACAGCTGATGGCAGGCAGCTGTTAGCAGGTGCAGCCAGTATCAAAACCTCCATTTCCTGCCTTACAGGAGCTGAACTGCTGAAAACAGCTTGGGAATCCTTTCACAATACTCAGCTGTTTCTGACTTGCAAAAAATTCCTTGAACCCGAAGTTCAAAGAATGCAGCTGTGTTGGTTTTGGGGTTTGGGATTTTTTCTTTCTACAGATCTTGCCTATTAAACAGCATTTTTCTTTTCCTTTATGTGTAAGTGCTAGCTAGATTTGCACCAAGTATTTTCTTTTTAAAATGCAGAGTGATGTTTCTTGGAGGATCTTGGAACTGCTTTAAGATCACCTGAAGATTTTTCACCCAATTTGATAAACCTGTTCAAAGTCATTTTACGAAGACTAATATTAGAGGTGCCTGCTGGGCCAAATACAAATGACTTGACAGTGACATCACATTTGGTTTTAAACAGGGGAGGTTAAATTTGGAAGTGTTGCAATTGCTGAACATGCTAATTGGGCCTGTTAACACCAGCATAATTCTGTGTAACTGCATATTTGGTAGCTGAAGACAGCTGTCTTGCTGCAGACAAATTACAGGCTTCTTCCATGATAGAGCAGGGTCTGATCATAGTGACAGCTGATGCAGGGAAGGTGGGGTGCTCCAGAAGGAGGAGTTGGTTGTCCCGTAGGAACATGCTTGCCTTAGAGCTGATACTCAGTTTCTTGCTCTGTTAATGCAGAATCTCGCTTCACCAGAATTTCTGATCTTTTCTCCATCTCTTACTGATTCTAGTTTTGATTTTTATTTTCTGTTTAATTTGGTGCAATATTAAAGATAAATATTCTTATGTTCTTAAAAAAAAACTATTTTGAAGGTGCTTGAAACACTAAAATATGTATAGGCTTTGTTGAGAAGTAGTAAACATACTTGGCTAATACAGTGTACTTAGGCCAACCTGTTTTTAATACTAAGGTTGTCTTGGTGAATGTTTCATATCTGAGGCTTGTTTTAAATGGTAAAAGGGGCTGCTACACTAATGCACAGTACAATTTACCTGTCCCTTTTGGGTTCCCTTGTGATAAGTTGGCAATATATACCCTGCTCAAATCCTTGCCTGCACCCAACTATTTAACAACCAAGACTGATGGAACTGAGCTGGCTTCTCAATTTCAAACTTTTCCCTTTTGCCATCTTTCTTCTGTGATCCTTTCTCCAGGGGCTATCAAGTCCTTCATGTGTATATTAACTGTCACTAAGAACATCAGTGTTGCAGAACAGCAGGTGAATGTGTAGATAGAATTTGTCAGTTGCCTTAAACATGACTTCTTAAGGACCTGTATAGCTGCTTTGAAAAAAATACCAGTTTGAAACTATTTTGTTTTGTCTCTTCTGTTATGCAGCTAGAACAAGTTTTAGTAGTTTTAAATTTGGTAAATATTTTTAAGTATTAGAATACTTGAAGTTAAAATGTTGTTTCACTAAATTTTGCCTAACGGAAAAGCAGTTTGGTTCTGAAATAAAATATTGGGAAAAAAAAAAAAGAGGTTAAATAATACAGTTTCACCTGAAATATGCTATTTAACAGAAAGGTTTAAGTAAGTTACAGAATGACCAAACAGTTTGGTTTGGAAGCCACCTTAAAGATCCTCTATTCCTAAACCCTCTGCTGTGGGCAGGGAGGCTGGAACTGTGTTATGCTTACATCTTGCTGAGCATCTTTCAGTTAAGGGAGTGAGGATGGGGATAAATTCTCACTTCTTGTCCAGAAAAGCTGCACTGAGCCTTGAGTTGCAGTGTGAAAGAAGCTAGCATATCTGTTTGGTGGGGGGGGTCGTGTTTAGTCCATGTGGATGTGTACTGTTTTAGGCTGCAGCTTGTAACAAATTGCTAGTATGTAGTTCAGGGGCTGAAAGAGAGTCTTCCTTCTTTCTAGGGAGCACAGGCTGTTCCATCACCATCCTTTAGTAGCAAAGCCAATTTTGTATTCTACTTGAAGATCCTCACTTTTCTCCCTTCTATTTTAAAGGCCGCTAGCCTGCATCGATTGGAAGAAGAAAACCACGAGGCAGCTGCCCGTCTGGAAGAGGTAGTTTACCGTGGGGATGTGCTGCTGGAAAAGATCCAGAGTGCCCTGGCAGACATCGCCCAGTCGCAGCTGAAGACGAGGAGCGGTTCCCACAGCCAGCCCCTTCCCGACTCGTAGCGCCAGAGGGCAGCGCGCCCCGCGGAAAAGTCGCGTCAAAAACCACTGCTCACTGCTCTGTGACACCCAGCCCGACCCTGCGGGACGCTCGGGTGCTCTGTGCTGCAGTAGCAGCGGCTTTTTTCACAGCTCAAACTGCAGATTTTGTGTGAGAAATGCTCCTGCTGTACAAGTGGTGGTTCTGTTCTAGAATTATGTGTACTGATGTATATTTCCTTGATTTCAAATATTAATTTCTTAGCTTTCTTTTCTGTTCATAAATATGTCTGACTTCAGTCCGATTTGTTGCCTTGATTACACAGGCCTTGGTGCCTAAAGGGAGTTCAAAAGGAAAATATATTAAGAGTATTTGTGTAACTTGCACCTACTTTCAAGCTTTTATGTTCTTGGTGTATTTTTTGTAAGGCTCGGACAAACACACTTGAATTAGCAGCGTTCCATGGAGACAGTGCTAGACAAGGATGTGAATACAGTGGTGGCCCTCTTTTATAATTAACAGAAATGGGAATTAAACATTTGTATCACTACTTGGCTAGTTTACCACGCTTTACAAAGCAAGTAAAGGGCTAAGTAAACTGATGTTTGCAGCACAGTGTTCTTGCCCTTGGCGTCTCATTTAGAAAAATCTGCAAATATCTGATATTAGCATTTATTATTGTTTGTAATTCAAAATGGGTCTTTGTCTCCATTACTGCCACTTCTACTGACATGCTTACTCTTACTTGCGTCATTTCTTTGCTTCTGCTGATATTCTGCATTCTCGTGGCAAGTGGTGAACGCCTCTGAAGCAGACAGCAATGAAGAAGCATTGGACGACTGGGAAGAAATTAGCAATGAGAAAACTGAAAATAACTTATTATGTAATGTTGCTTTTCAGTGTAAGCGGTGGCTGCCACATGAATGCTGTGATCAGAAGCAGCAAGAGGCCTGTCATCCCCAATGTGGGGTTTATCTTCATGCACTGAATCATTGAATGCTCTTCATCTTAGCAGTATAGAAATACCAGCAACTCTTTTTATACTGGGGGAGGGATGGGAGAAACAGCCACCAGATAATGTAGGGTTGTGTGTGTGAACTTGGAGTTGACCTGTGAGTAGTTTTCTGTAATTCTGAGTTAGCAGCCTTGCATTGCTGTAGGATGCTATTTATTGCCACGAAATAGCTGTTGATTTCCTGATCAAAACTACCTACTGCTGTATATTGGATATACTGTCATTAACTTGAAAGTTACATGTGTTGCTATTGCCTACGGACAGATAAGAGCAATTCAAGTATGTTTTTAGCATGTTGATTCTTACAGAACTAGATGCAGCTGCGCACTTGTGAAGGGGGGGGGTGTAACATAGCACAGGATACATTATATATACAGCCCAGTTTGATGATTTAAAAAATACAAAGCTGTTCCTGCCTGTAACAAATACAAAAACTGCAGTATTTAACTGGACCGATACTTAATTAAATATTTAATATTATTCTGTCAAATTTGCATATCTATAGTCATAAATTTAGTCTGCTCTTGTGAGGCTTTTGTACTCTCCAGATTCTACAAGAGGAAAAACAGGGAAGTGAACAGGCTACAGCAGAGCCCCAGTTCTGTAATAGAGTCTTACGAAGAGTAATGGCAGTGGTGAATAACTAAGCCATGTAAATATGCCCATGTCATAGGGAGTATCGAAGGGGCAGATTTTCATTTGAAGTCAGTCCTGGGGCTTGGTTTTGGTTTTGGTGTTTTTTTAACTGGAAAAACTGCATCTAGTGCATCTCAAGATGGGAGTGAGGCAGATTTTGTTGTTGCTTGCTTTTTAAAATAGCAAACTTAGAAAACTTAGAAATGTTTGGGCTTTGCTTGTGGATTTTTATGTGTTTTAAATTTGAGATGTTTTGAGATTTTTACACTTATGGAAAAGGGGGTAGGTCTTCTCCGTAAATTCCCTGGCATAGCTCAACATGTGCATCACCTCAAACCTGCTAACTTGGAAACTTTTGCTGTGCGAGATGATGTACATCTTCAGGAACAATACAGTTCTTTAAATTTCATATTTTTCTAGTTTTGCTACTTGAAAACTCCTGTATTTCTGCAGCCTGCTGTTGCCTAACTCTGAAAGCTTTTTCTTTCAGTTGCTGTTTGTTTGAACATGCTACCTCACTTTAAATGTGTATCTGTATCAGTTAATCGCATTTGGAAGTAAACCTTAACCAGAGGTGTAAGTACCTTTGGGTTTTCAGTACTTCTGTCTAGTTTAGTGAACGTTGCTGAGTTAAGAGATGCAGTTTGTGATACAGTTAAAAGCAAGTAATAAAGAGAGCCAGAATTGCTCTTTTTTTTCCTTGAGAAATACTGTTTTGAGGAGTGAGTAGTACTGCGAGATGCACAACCCCACTAGCTCTTGTGTGTTGTGTTGCTGTCCTAGCTGTTGTAAATCTTTACTTGCTCTTTCACAGTCTGTAAGTTCAGCTGTAAGTCTGCATGTCAGTCAGTAAGGTTGTGTGTCTTTTGCTGGGCTCTGACATGAAGAAGAGGAAAATCCATAAATTTGCTACAGCTGTCTTAGTAGACAAAGCTTTAGACTGGGGCTTTGGGATTCCTTTCCTCTATGTCATAGATGTGCTGATCTGTCCAGCCCTGCTGTTGGGCTTTAAACATCTCTGTTTTAAAACCTGTGTGTGTAATGGTAGTGATCTCCTGGGGGGGCGGTATTAATGCAGGAGTTGTAGGGCATGCAGGATTGCTCTGTCCATACCATTTAGTGTCCCAACTTTCAGTACAAACAAAAAAAGGGAGGCAAAGGAGGGAGGGATATCCTTCCATGGGGAGTCTTGACTGCCTCCAAACTTCTAGCACTGAAGAGAAGGAGGGTGAGGGAGAAAAAGCCCTATGTAACAGTTACTATCAAATGTATCATGTTACATGCCAGAAATCTGTAAAAGGAAACTTTGGTTGAGACAAGAGAATAAATGGAGGTAAAGCATCATGGGAAGAAAACAAAAGTATTGAGCAAGATACAAAACGGTTCAGCATATTGCGTTGGACAAGGAGCACTGCCCAGGGAACAAATTGTGCTTTGGAGAAGGATAGCACAGAGCATAATGGAAAAATCCATTGAAAAACAATCTCAACCACTTCAAATGAGCAAAAGCATCTCATGCTGAGAATCCATACAGCCCACTGGCAAAGATGTTGGAATCAATTTAGTAAATACAAGTGGGTGATCAAAGCCTAGTATTTTTTACTGTAAACAGCCATGCTTAGAGCAAAGGAACACCTTGTGGCAGCTGTTTTCATTTTCAGATACAAGAATGTGGAGGAATTCATACACTTGTTTTTAAAGATACTGGGAAAAGGGCATTAACAACATTTTGTCTTCCTGTCTTTGTGAAGTTAATCCTGGCTTACTACTGCAGGTCATCACTGGAGAGCTGGGAGCTTCTGGTGTGCGTGGCATGGGGAGGGGTCCTGGCCATCCAGGCAGAATCAATATAAAAAGTTTGTGGAAGTTTGCAGAAAAACAGGCCAGAGACTGCCTGGCTGGGGAGCAGCTCTGCTCAAGTGGACCTAGGGGTCTTGGCAGGCAGCAAGCTGAATGGGAGCCAGCAGCTGGCCCTGGCAATAAGAAAGGCAGACAGCATCCGGGGCTGTGTTAGCAGGAGTAGATTGAGGAAAGTGATTACTTCATGTGTTAGACTGCATCTGGAACACTGTACAGTTTGGGCCCTGCAGCATCAGAAAGATGTTGATAAACTACAAGTTCTTCATGAGGAGAGGCTGAGGGGGCTAGGTTGGGAGAAGAGATGGCTTTGGGGACACCTAACAGAAGCCATACCTGTGTGGTAGTTATGGGAAAGACAGTGGTGCATGGCAGAAGAGCGATGCAGAGTGGGCATAAATTGAAACAACAGAGGTTCAGACTGGTCATGAGGAAAAGCTTTTTCAACGTTAGGACAATTAAGTTTTGGGATCCTGGTCCCCAGAGAAGCTGGAAATTGTGGGAGGTTTTTCAAGACTTGGCTGGACAAAGCTCTGAACAACCTCATCTGACCCCACAGCTGACCTACCTTGGAGCGGGAGATTGAACCAGACACCTCCTGAGTTCCCTTCCCACCTGAATGATCCTATGGATACTAGACACATTAACAGTTTCAGAAAGAACCAAGAAAGTATTAAGGAATGTTTCTGTCCCTTTTCTAGAAAGGCAGATCTGCAGGACAGACAATGTGAGGTATCTGGTATCAGCCTCATTCTTATTGATGAGATATTGTGATGTGGGTCTCTGCAGTGGGAGGCCGTTGAGTTGACTTTGTGTGCGGTGTGAAATTCCATGCTGTACTGACCCAAGTTTCCAACAGGTGCCCTTGGAGAGCGTGATATGCAAAATCCACATCCTACACTCAGAGAAAATTGATCTGTCAGATGATGCTGACTCACTATTAGACAAAGGCAAACTCCTCTATAGAAAGAACTTGTATTTGTGTTTTATATAGCTGGTTAGGCAGTCTTACATAAGGAATAATAAAAGCCCTATTTTCAGGCACCAAACCTGAGACTAGAGCAAAAGTTTTATTCTAGCCTTTTCTGTCAACTCTATGGCAGAAAGTTTGAATTACTTTTATTGACTTAGGAACAAATTGGTCATTGACTGACAGGACCTTTTTACCCCTAATCCCTAGGACTATATTCTATCAACGAAGGGCACAGAAAACAATGTTTTACATGCTTCAAATATGTCATAGAATCACAAAATGGTTTGGGTTGGAAGGGACCTCAAATCTCATCCAGTTCCAACACCCCTGACATGGGCAGAGGCACCTTGCACTAGACCAGGTTGCTCAAAGCTCCATCTAGGCCTGGCCTTGAGCACTGCTGGGGATAGGGCAGGCACTCTGTTGTATGTGCTTGCGATGAGCAGTACCCACAGTGGAAATGATCTTCAGGAAGTTTTTGTCTGTTTTAAGGTACATGCTTTGTAGAAGCATAGCTTCACAATTTCTACATGCTGTTTGTGTACGCTTACATGTGGGTTTTATGTTTATTTTTGTTTCTTGGAAAGCCTTGTAGGAAGCCTTCCCTCTTCATGGTAGCTAAACAAGCAGACCTGATATTTTATATCCTTGCTGCTGCTGTCAAACAGCATAGCCAAGTAGCCAGGCACATCAGCTCCTGTTCTGAGCACAAAAGGGCCATATCTATTTTAGATTACCACCATTATCTAGTTTAGATTACCACCATGCTTCTTCTGATTTTCTGTTTATAGCTAACACTCAAGTAGCAGAGCACAACAGTACAAACAACTCTTTCCCTGACTATTTTAACTTGATATTTACTTGATATCAGGGTCCTGGATTTAGCTTCTTTTGCCTTACACACTTCACTGGAGGACTAAATGAATTAATTTTGTGACATGCAAATTTGTAGCTGAGTAGGGACTGTGCAATTTAGTTGCAAAACATCCTTTCTCCACCCTGCCCACTTTTAAGAGAAGATTGAAATCAAAGCCCTCTTTCAGGAAACAACGTGCTTCATTCTATGGCTGTGTGGGAAAGCAATTGACTACACAATAACTTTGCACAAGTGCTAGAGAAAAATCATAATCGTTTTCCCAAGTCATGATCCAAGGGAGAGAAGCCACATTCATAAAGCGGACAACATCTTTGAAGCAAAGAGCTCCAAAGAAGAGGGCTCTTGCACAGAGATTGTGGAAGTGGGGCTTCCACAGGTCCCTCTCTGGTGTCCTCTACAGGTGTCTGCAGAATGAGGAACAGAAAGAAGTAACAGTCTGCTTGATGCCTTCAGTTGGGACAAACAGGGGAAGGCAAATTTTATCTCATTGCTGAAGAAGAGGGATGTTAAAAGAAAAATTTCAGGGTACAACTGTACACAACTGAATAATGTACGCCTTTCTGGAAGAAAAAGTCAGGATCCATTCTCTCTGCTTCCTTTCCAGAGGTATCAGAAAACGGGTGGGTTCTGGTGACAGCCAGCTGCCATTTTGTTTTGGATACTCACATTATCAAACACTCAACATAAGCAAGTATTAATTTTGATAAGTGGACAGTTTTCAGATTCTGCAGTTAGATAAATCTCTCTGTATGTGACAGCAAGCACTCCATGTGCTTAATGAACCTGGGATTGAAAGGAGAGCTTTGGCAAAGGAGGTTTTCACTTGGTGGTGTTTTAGAAATTGCAATAAGCTGCTGTCAGGAAGCTTTCTCTTGTGCAGCAGTGCAATGAGGGTGCAGAAATTTATCACAGTTCTACTGTGATAAAATGCCACCAGCATCACCCAGCTCTTTTCAACTGGCATCTGAGGCAAAGGAGGCAGACCCTTTATTTCAGCGGGACTAGGTTAGTGTGTATATAGTTAAGGAAGCACCCTGCCTATCCTAGGTGCCGTGAAACAGGACATGTGCCTTCCTGAACATTTTCTGTGTGTTTTACAAAGAAAGAGGCACACAGTGTAAAACAATGGAAGGGAAACACTGCAGTGGAGAAGAAAAAACATTTTAGGTGACTTCAAGGGCAGTGAGTGAGTATATAATTTCCACCTAGCATCAGACCTCCTGATATGGTACCTCCTTCTCTCACGCGGCTCCTGCCACATGGCTTGCCCTATAGCATCATAGTCAGGGCTGGGGCAGCAGTGTGGACATGCCTTCAGCATCATGAATGCAAAAGCTGAGTCGCACCTACACTGGATTCCTAAAGGATGTACAATATGGTCCTCCTTTCCCAAAAGTCACTGAATTTGAATGTAAAATTATACAACTGTTTAAAATTACACATTTCTAATTTGCACTATGGGAGCCAGCTATGAAAAGATGCCTACAGATGATCTGTTTCCAGCTTGCTTTAGCCATCCAAGAGTTCAAAACACTCTGCTTTAGTAGTCACTGTTAACAAAGACGAGCTGAAGCTCTTACGTACTACAGAAGTGCTGAGACTTTCAGTGTGTGAGACAGATGTACCAGGAGGGCAGAGTGGGATCTGCTCTTGCTTATGCTGACCAACAACTAGGGGAATCCTTCACATGAATGCAGTAAGCTATGGAGGAAGCTCCTGGTGAGCTTAGAGGGAGTGAAATCCCCCAATGAGACAGAATGAACAGCTCTGACTTGCTTTGGTGTGCTCAAGCATGCAAAGTGTAATTGTACTCATTGCATTAGTTTGCTTCCCTATCTTGCTTCCTCTTGCAGGTATTTTGCAGCAGCTGCAAATGAATGAATGTACAGCCACCATCACCTGTGTGGTTCCTTCCACCTGGTCCTTAATTGATCAATTAAAAGTAATTAATCCCTGCCAGCCTCTCAAACAGGAGAAGGAGTTCAGGTGATGAGGTGTGCTAAAAGGCAGTGGTTTAACCTTAGGTGTAGCTGGGGAGCAAGGGATCAATATTTACAAAATCTGTGTCATGAGAAACCTGTGTCATGAGCTGGTATTTATGATTAAAGAAAATCACCTGGCATCTGTAGATGTGGATATTCCACAACTGTGTTACTTGGTATTTCTGACTAGGTTATAGTTAATTGTGTGTTGTGCCACAGTGGATGCTGACCTCATCTGAAGACCTGACATTGATGGGCTTTGGAATAGACTGTAGATTGGCAGGCTAAAATGTAAGAAAAACATTCATTCCATGGAAGCTATTTCTAGAAGAATCCTATGGAGCACCATCAGAAATTAATCTGGTTATTTAGTGTAATTAAGTGATAGTATTTACCACAGTAAGAAAGATTATGCTTACACTCTGCACAGCTCTTAATGCTTGATCACTGCCAGCATAAAGCTGCAATAACGTAACTTCTCAAACAATGAAGATAAAGTGTAAACAGGTCGTAGTCTGCCTTGTAAAGGGAACTTGTGGTTCCTTTCTGTCGATAACATCTGACACTGAGGTGTGGCAACTGAACTTCAGCAGTCAACTGTACGTTTTCAGACTTATCTGTCTTCAGAGCAGGTCATGTTATGATTCATAGCTTTTTAAAGTGTGATGTTTTTTCAACCCAACTGTGAACGCATCTAGAGCTGGGTGTGGTACATGAAAGCTGTGGCTTGCTTTGGAAACTCTCATTAGGGTGCACTGGTATGTCTGACCCACAGGTTCAGCATTAGACTGATCCTGAAATTTAAGTTCAGAAAGGCAACTTCCCCACTCTTAGTGACAGAGATCATTACACCTATTTCTTACCAGGCACTTAACCTAACAGATTTCTTACTAGTGTAGGGAAAGGGTACCTTACAGCATCCTTGATCACCTGTGCTTGCTTCCTATGGTACTTTAGTATTTGTGGCTCTTGGTCTTTGGTGCTATAACCTTGTGGTGTGAGCTGCTGTTGTTCTGTGGTATCAGGGTTTGGGGTTGTGTGACTGGATGCTTCTGAGCTAAATGTGGTGGTGTGCAATTGGTCTGCCTCACCCTAGCAGCCCCTTTCATTTTCATCCTGTGTTTAGTCCTTATCATGGTACTTCTGAGCTAACCTATGCACAGAACCTGACCTCTTTGGCATTAACAGTCTGTCGCAGAGATTTATTACAACACCCCAGTGAGGTCAAGGGAATGTCCTTTTCCAGATATGGGAGTGCAGGACTGTGCTGGAGTGATTGCAAGGAGACACTGCACTGCAGAACTTTTAATTCTCTCCTATGATTCATAATCCTGACGTGCTCAGGAACTCCTGTACCAGACACAATAGAGCCAGCTGTTGGACTTGCCAGAAATGCATTGTTCTGGTATTTTAACCCTCTGTAAACCTATGCTGAGGGGAGAAGTGTGTCAAAATTGATTGCAACAAAGTACCCTTCCTCATTCTGACCACCCTAGATTGTTCCCAGGAGCTGGATTCCTCTTTCAAAATCTTCAGGTCAGCCCTTTGAGAGCACATCGTCAGGTCAGTCTTTTAGTCTAGAAGAACAGCATTTTGAAGTGAAAAAAGGCTACTGCAGAAACTGCATTTAGACTGTGGTCACTTTTGCTTACAGTTTTCAGGGCATGCCCTACATACCACTCTGTAGAACATGCTTGAGGTCCCATGCCAGCCTTTTCTCTCAAAGATGTTCTACCTCACCTGGAATCAAATTGTCCCTAATTCAGAAAGACAGATTGAGAACGTGTAGAAGTGGCTCATACACTAGTATGAGTCAGTATATCCAAGGGGAGGAGGAAAGACACAGCTTCCAGTCCTTGCACAAATAAATACATGAAGTAAAAGTGCTCCATCAAGAAAAGGGATGTGAAGGTTCACCACTCCAGAACAGTCTAACCCTAAAGTTAGGACTGGAAAATGAGGAGCTTAAATTCAAATCTCAAATCCTCTCAGTCAAAATGGATCGAATAGATTACATAATAAACTTCAGGGATAGATAGGAACTTGGGATCTATAAGGAAAGGATTGCTGTGTAGGATGGGAAGGACAGAAAAAGAGTACTGCAGCAAGAAAATGGGCAAGTAGTAGTCCCTTGCTGATAATCAAACTCTTGAATGACCCATTTAGTTGAATTGTGTGTCCTGATAAGTGAAATGTCTGCTTAGCATCTTGTGACAGGAGACATATTCATTCTGAACCGGAATAGAGCAACAGAGAATTATTTTCTGTGGCTGAGATGAAACAGCCATGTATGGCTGTGTCTATTTCTGCTCTTCACTTTGTCATACTTTTACCAGCTTTTTCTCTTAAATGAGGTTTTCATACAAGAGACTGTCCTGTCAATTTGATCTCAAGATTCTCTGGCAAGTCAAAATAAATGTAATTAAATGTTAAGGAACTGGGCAGCAAATAATGGGTACCCGAAGGGTACCACAGCTCCTATACAGAATAGTTTGACTGTACAGAATAGTTTGACTGTATTTAACAGATGTACACTGTTTACCTGATGAAAAAGGTATACTTTTGACACCTTCTTTTGACAATTTGTAAGTTGATTGAGTTTTTGAAGTAATTGCTAGAAAGATAGGCCTCAAAACAAGCACACACACAAAACATTACACACAACGGAAGAAGAGTGCAAGCATTCCTCTGGCACCAGTACCCCATCTGGAGGGACAAGTGTTACTCTTTGTCCATTCAAACCCAGTTTTTTCCCTCAGACCAGTAGGAAGGGATTTCCCCTGTGTCCTTCATTACAGTTTTAAGCAGATTACCCAATGAACCGTGTTACTGCTTCATTTCATGCTGGCCACAAGATGAAAGGACTTTGGCTTTGGACAAAACTGTCCTTTGTTACCAGGGAGATTAGCAAATGAGTATGTCAGGATGAAGAATGGAGCAAGTCAATCAAGCAACAAATCAGTTGAGTTCCCCAATGCAGACAGGGTCTGAGTCTCCACCACATGCCAGCTGCCCTTGCGGTGTGACAGGATAAAAGGACCAGGGAAGGACTAGGGCCTACTGTAGTTCAACAGCAGTTTCATGAGGAAGGGGTATCCCCTTGCCACTGGGGATAGATGCACACGGACGACCAAAGCTTCAGTGTGCTTTGGACATTAGACTAAAGTATGAAATCTGTATTTTTAGGGATTTGCCTGCCTGATGCTGATTTTCTCCTCTGCCTCGGTTAGGGTGGTGCCGCCAGCTTGCAGACAACAAAATGACACTCCGAAAGCCGTAACACAATTTAACCAGATTTTTAAAACTCACATGCATTAATATTGCAAGTGATTGAGATACACAATAAATAAACCCTGTGAAATGGGAATAGGTTGGGTGGGGAAAAAAAGCCTGAATTGACTGAAAGGTTGTGGGAGCCAGAATATGTCAACAGCGTGCTTCAATTACTCTTTGTATTAGTGCCTCTACTACTGCTGCAGCTTTCAGAAAACTAGCTCTGTAACTGTCTCTACTTGGAGGTAGGAAAAAAGCAGTTTAGGCTGACTCACAGGTGTCTGGAAAGGTCAAAATACTTGTTTCATCACGGTATTGTCAAGAAGTTATTGCAGAGTGATGTCACTCAAGGAAAATATCATCCCACAAGAGCTGCCTGTGAGTTTGCCTTTGTTAAGAAGGTTGAATAGTTCAGTCTGTGTTAATGTTTAAGCTGACCAGACATTTCTCACTAATCACGTTTTCATTAATGCCTTTCTGGTAAGGCAGTGGGACAGGGGTTTTGCAGACTTACATCATTCCCAAGCTTGTGCCCATATGTAACTGCTATGTTTACTTATCACATAGGTTTGTCGGTACCTACTTTGGCATATCAATGTTAAAAATAGCTTCAGGTGCTGAGCAGAGAGATAAATAATCACATTGAAAGACTTCAGGGAGTTCTCAGATTCACACCACAGACACAGCCATTCAGATAGACACAATTCTTCTTGTCTCTCTTAAGGGTAGGCTGGCTTGACCTAAATACTATGTAACAGACACTAGAAACAACTAGCTGTATTTGGTAGCTAATTAAAGTAAATAAACAAAGAACAGTTAATAGAAAACAAAAGGTGAACATTGTGTGCAATATTTTGTTACTGAAGTCACCAAATCATCCTTTAGAAACTTCTCTCCACCTAAGGCTGATTGTATGCCATCTAAGAACCAGGGTGGATGTATACACGGAGGAGAGTCTGGTACCATCTGCTTCTCAGCAGTGAATTATGTGCTTGTACCACACCTCCTGGGGCCATACCCTGATGAGTTACAGCTCTTTACAGACTCACGAGAAATACAGACTTAAATATTTCTAAATGGTCTCCAACCACACTGACACAGCAAATGATTATTCTAAGCTGTGGTATGCCATTAAAGCAAAATCATTCTGAGTGTCAGAAGATGGGAGATAGAAAGAGGGAGAAAAGGAAACCTGCCGATAGATGACAAAACAGAGTAAAATACTGCCGACATCACACAATTGCTTGTTAATATACTCTTTCTGACCCTTGCCTCCTTGACCCATCATCCCTTCTACCTTTAAGTCGAGTTTAAGCTAAGGCAGCTGGATTCACCACCTTGATCTCTTGGCAGAGAGACCATGAATGTTCCCCTTCCAGCCTTTCCTACATTCACACTGCAAAGCTTTTTGTTACTTCCCTTTTTTTGCCTGGCTTCAATATATTTCTACCAGTGGGTGTCTTGACAAGTGCTCTCTGTGTCTGCCAATATCCAGTGGTGCTCTAACCCCAGTCACCTCCCTGTGCTCCCTCAAAGGCTCTCTGGCCTCAAGGATCTGGCACAGCTGTCCTTCCAAAACCCACTGAACCTGCAGTTGGCTCTGCTGCTCATGACCCCTTCATGCTGCTATGTAAGCAGTGCTTTCTCCAGGAAAAAAAAAACAAAAAAAACCCCAGAGCTGCTGTGTGCATCTATAATCAGGAGCTTCCAGAGGAGACAAGGAACACGTTAGCCGTGAGCTTTATAACATCTATTGTCAAAGTCTGGGAAAAGGAATTCCTTGCCAAAGGGATCTGGAGAAAGAATGAAAAGAGTAAGAAAATAATTTTGATCTTCATCCCCCTCCTCACACCCTTCCTCATGTTATTTTCCTCCCTTATAATTACTTATTTTTGCCTGTGAAGGTCAAAGTTTCTGTGAGCTTATAGTTCCCTCCCAGGAAAGAGCCAGGATATATGCTGTGTGTGCAGTGGGTCATAGGGTGACAGTGAGTTAATATTGCCCTTAAATATTCTTGTGAAGCCCTGCACCCCTCATGTCCCACGCCCCCCATGATTTTAGGCATGGTATTTTCCAGGTGGCATTGCTGGTCTTCTTAAATGTCAGGCAAGCAGTTTGCTGAACTCTTTAAAGCCCCTCTGGCTTATTCACAATATAAAAATAAGCCTGTCTTGACCTATTTTGGACTCATTTCATAGGAACACAATCTCAGTTGATGTTAGAGGTTTCCAAAACATTTCGGGAAGCATTTTAAGTACAGTGCATTAGACTTAGCTTTCTTTATGGCCCTGATTCAGCACTTATGTATGGCCACAATCTGATGTGCTACTGCAATACCATTTGCTCCAAGTTATGTATGTTCTGAACTGCCTCTGCTCGGAAGCAATGGATCAGCCTTCTCATCATGCTCCCTGTCTGCCCCCAACTTACTGGAGAAATTAATGACCTAAGCAAGTGATTAAATCAATTGAATACAATATAGACTTCTTTAGAGAATGTTAGTGTCAGCTGGTGCTGTTGTAGCAAGCTTCATTTATTGGCACATGCACACTATGCCGTAAAACACTTTGCAGTGACACAAACTTGAATCAAAATTCCAGACCTAGCATTCCTAACATGAGGGAAGACTGCATCCAAGTCTTCCATTGACTCAGCTTTCCCTCAGCATTGACTGAATCCCTTCATTCCTCTTCTGGAAACTCCTTTGATGGAGGGACAGAGAAAGCCACAGTAACAGCATTGTAGAAACATAGGTGGTCCTGCCCCTCCTGAAAGAAGCTGCTGTGGCGTTGCCACCACTGGCCAAAGGTTGTTAGCCATTTCCATCATCCAACATTTCTGTACCTGAATCAGGAACAGGCAAGTCTGAATGTAGCTGGTCAAGTGCTGTCTGTATTCCCAAGTGACACATTTCTGTGCACAGCAAAGGTTCTTCTTGCCAAATATTACACACACTTATTCCTAGATTTGATCCAGAAAGCAATAGGCAAGTCAGGGTTGACATCTGAAGTAGTGCATAAAGTATTAGTTAACTCCTACATGTTTTTCCGCTTTATCCCTAAATATCAAAATCCCCTCCTATAGCTCTGTGCATATGAATATGTATACAGACATCACACACACACATGATGTTTGTCTGTGAACACAAATTTGAAGTTGTATTTAACATTTTTATATTATTCTATGTGCTACTGAAAAATGAAATGTTTAAAACATACTCAACGAAATTATAATGATCAGGGATCCTCTTCCTGTCCTATCACTTGTGTTCTTGCAATTAGGACAAATTTCTCTAGATTGTGCCAGCAAAGGATGGAATATCACTGAGGCTTCACTGACTGACATTTTATCTCCCTCCCCCCCCCCCCCCCTTAATCTCTTTTCTTGGATCCTCTTCTTCTTGTGGTTTTATCCCCCCTTCCCATTTGTCTTCTCACAGGATATGAGTAACTGGCACTGAAGTCAAAACAAGTTACTCACTTCCTCTATCAGGGAACTCAGATTCCTAAAGTACACGCTCTGCAGAATCACACAAACATTGCATGCCTGCTCCAGAGTGGGAATGAGCTCTGAGGAAACAGCCTTGTAAGGTTTCTAGCTCTGCATGGGTTGAATCAGGTGGGAAAAAACACTGAAATGCTGTTTCATGCAGTATTTTTGTGTCTGGAGAATGAAGTCATACAGAATGGACAGTCATTTAGAAGCTGATGTTATGATTATAAATCATGAGGCTTCAGGGAAAAAGGACCATAATGTTTTATTTCCTTTGAGGCTTCCTATCAGTTCTTGTTCTACACACGTTGCTTTGTCCAGGAAATTGTTCATCTACTTTCTAAAATTAAGAATTACACTGGATCTCAGTGGGCACAAAGTTTTGTATTCACAAAAAAAAGTATTTTCAGAGTTAGAAATATGGCCAAATCAGGTTGTTGGATCTGAATAGTCCCACTCATCCATGGTCTCCAGGTCTTGTTAGGAACCTCCCCAAGCACTCATCTGAACTTGAATTTCTGTTGTGTCTGTACAAAAAACACCTTAAAGCCCAGCTGGAATGAACTTTGCACTTCAAGCAGACTGACTGCATCGTTGTATGTTTACTCACAACTTCCTCTCGACTTATGAACCTCTCTGAACCGTGGCCTTACAATTGCCTCTGAAATACACTGTAGAGCTGATATGAAGTAACAGCTAGTGCTTACTGTAAGCCCTGCTGTGTATCCAGGGAGAAACCTGGAAATGTGGCTCATGATCAAGATAGGAGCTGTTTGAAGATAACACTGCCTCATGCTTGCATGTGCTTGTAGTAGGACTTCAAATAACCCTTTTAACTCTAGGCCTTGGATGAAGACTAGACTTGAGAAAAACAACCTCTCGAGATGGTTTCCTTACATGGAAAACTCCCATTTGGCTGACCCTGCAGGCGATAAAACTCTTAAGCCTGTAGTAGCACTTGTGGTTATGTTTTTAAAGCTGAAGTAGGCACCATGAATGAAGCTGAATGCAGGCACAAAAATGACAGAAAACATCCACTCTTCATTTCACTGGATTATACACCAAAATGCAGGGACAAAACAGATGCCTTTCAGTGCTACATTAAAACAGGTTTTTCTGCTGGGCTGCGGGGTACAGTCCTCCACTCCTGAAGCCAAGCTTACTGCCTTCAACATAGCAAGCTTTACTTCAAGATATCTTTCTCCCTATCCATCTTTTTCTCTCCCTGCTTCTGCAGTGTTTGCTGTTTGGAACACTTTGAGTCTCTGAATGCAAGTGAGAGACCTCTGAACAAAAACCTGAACTTTAACACCACTGTGAGAGTGCTGAGACACAAAGAAGGATGCTGCCTCTATACCTCCACAGGGATGTAAGAAAACCAGTACAGTCATTTGTGGGCTCAGGGAGAAGAAGCAGCAGTACAAAAGCTTTCTCACAGAAATACATTGATTTGCCATTCCTATAAGACCCGTATTTGCATTTGCTGAAGCCCAGTAAATGCAATGTACAGGATAAGAGCATGGAAAGGAAACAGAAGTTTTCAGGATAAGAGTGACTTAAAAGTGTGGTGTATGGAAGAAACACATACAACACAAAAGATTTCTCTTTTATTCCTGGCTTCACAAAAAGGTGAAATAATGATACAGCTGTCAGAAACTCCAGATGTTTGCAAGAGGTTTTGTGCTCCAAGATGTTGCTCCCCTGGAGAAAGTCCTAGGATTCCCACAAATCCAGATGGAGTTAATTAAGCCTTCTGGAAAGAAAGTACAGAAAGGCTGTGCCCACCTTTCAGGTAGGCTTTCAGGTTCCAGCAGAGATGCCAAGAAGTTGTCTGGGTGGTTTCACTGACACCTCAGAGCAATATCTGAAAATGCTACCATTAGTAGGCTTCATTTCTGCCAATGACAAAAAGCCCCCTTACAGAGCCTCCAATATAGTCTCCTTTTTCTGCCATCTATTCACTTGCTCACTTGTGCATCTCATTTTAGGGAATAATGTCAGGATCCCAAAATCTGTGCCATGAGTACTGTCAGAACTGGCTCCAAACTTTGCCTTGTCCTACCCAAAGGAAGAGCTGCCAGATCAGAGCTGAGAAGCACTTGCTGCACAACACAGAAGGTTTTAACATCTCTTCCCTTTCCTTCAGGGATAAAGTCCAGCCTTGAGGAAGTCAAAGGTTAAAGTACCATCATCCCTCCTCAAGCATATCTTGCCAGTATTTTTTATAATGGACCTACAGTGATGACCACTGTTTGCCTCAAAGAAAAGACTTGTTAACAAATCTTTATCTTCCTTTTTAGATATTATTCATCAGTTCTTTTCCTGGTACCAAATCATATTAAACCCCAAACTATTGGAAAAATCATTGTAGGCTTCATTTTTTTCCTGTAGGAGGAAGGAGAGACATTCCATTGGCAAATTCTGTTTTTTCCTCCTAATTTTTTTTTTGCTTTGCCTCATGTTCTTACGCTTTTTGTTATGTTCTAACCTTCGAAATAAAAACCTCTTCAGTATTATTCTTACTCAAAGCACTGAAGGCTTTTTTTTTTTTTATCCATAAAATTGTTAATTGACTTTTATCTTGAAATGATTTAAAGTATCAGAGAAAAAGGCTGGGAGGACAAAACAAGGGACAGGAAAGAGAATCAAAAGGACTGGAGAGAGATGGGACACTCTGAGCACTCAAAAGTTCCTGAGTTCTCATAATTCCATCTCTGACACAGGTTAACTAGCTAGGTAGTATGAGAAGAGAAAGGACTGCTTAATTCAAGCTATATACTATGGTTTAAATTGGGAAAAAAAGCAATAACTGAGAACAAACATAACACAAATACTTGGGGAAACATTTGAGAGTAGAGACGTCTGTGCTGAAGTTGTGATTCCGTAGCTCCTTCAGGGAGAAGCTAGGAAAATAGTATTTCTGACTCTTCCCAGAAACGTCTCAGGAAAGCCAGAATGTTTGATATTTTATTCTTGTTACTTCTGAAGAAGAAAGCCTCTGGGAAAAATGGATTTTTATCTCTGCGAGTTTTTCTCTGTAAGTAAGAAGAGTACCTTTCTCTGTGTGTGCATGTGTGTGCATGTGTGTGCATATAGAGCCCCAAGTCCAGGTTGTTTTTAAGCTTGAAGGTCACCATTAAGCAAAGATCATGGCTACAATATTGAGTTATATTTAGGGACAAAAACACAACAAAGGAACAGGATAGTCTGTATTTCATCAATGTCTGTGACACTTTATTACCTATTTGTTATTGCTGTGTTATGGCAAAGTCACTGAAGCATATATTATTATCCTCTACCCCATCTTCAGTTCACATTCATCAAAACCAGTTAAATGTAAAATTTCAGATGAGCTATGGAAAAGCCTGCACGTGCCTGAAGAGATTTTCCTTCCATCCTACAATTTGTCGCTGTCTGGGAGACAAAGTGGGGTCAAGCTGCTACTTGACCTCATGCTTTTGCTTCTTGGAATCTTTGAATAAGACTAAACCCATGTGGATAAAACCTCAACTGGGTTCTTAAACAGTTCCCCTGCTTATCAGTTACAAATTCATTTTCATTCTTTGTTTTCAAAGCCAGTATCAAGATGTCACAAGTGTTATTGATATTTTCTGAACAAGCATCCATAAACTGATCATTTCCACACAACCCTTCCCCATGTCCTTAGTCTTCGCAAGCTGGTTCAACTTCAAAGAATGCTTATAATTCAAGGGAAAAATCCAGCTTGACTTGAATGGGTTTTCATTCCATTTGGAACTATGAAACTGAGATTCAGATTTCCTGAGCAAAAGAATCCCTGTGCTTCCACTTCTTTGGAGAGGACACCTGACAGCTCCTCCTGCAGTGGCAACCCCATAGTGGTGAGATAAAAATACTGATCATGATGCTCCCTCATACAGATTTGAAAACACTAGTAAATGGGACCGTTTTGCTGCTGAAGCAGACACTTAAGCAAGTGATATCTGTACTTTCAGTCTACATATTTGTGTCATTTTACCACTTAACTAACTGCCCTCAAAACTAATCTGTCGAATGTAACACGGCACTGGTCTTCACTCTTATGTTTCGCTCTCTTTCCTGCATTTATACAAATACACCCAAAGTCATCACTACACAAAAGCTCTTCTGGGTTAGTCAGAAATTTTGGGTAAGGTCCCTTCACTGCATCAGAGTGAACTTGTTTGATACAGGTCTTCTGGCACATTTCCAAACAAATTTGTCACACACATGATGAGGACTGAGAGCTTGGTTTTGAACTTTTTGATCTGATCCTTCAGGATCTGAAATTTTAGATAGAGGATTGAGATCAGACATGATTGTTTTCTGTTATCTTAATATGGGTGTGCAGGCAAGACTGCATCTTAAGACCTCCTTCTATCATTAGGTAAAGGAGGCAGAAACAGTAGTGGGTTTGGGTGTACCATTATTTGGCCATATGTTTGTAATACAGCTAAACGCACAGTCACTCCTGATAGGAACTGCACCCTTCCCATCACTCCATAATCTATCTATGTGTTTCAGGGAAACTGTAAAAATATGACAAAGGTCATTTATTTCATTTTGCCTTTTCTGACTGATAATATGTTGAACTGACTTCCCTACAGCTGTATTATTCCTGCAGCCCTCTGAATTGCAGTTATACCTGTAACAAGGGTTTGTGCCTGATTTTCAGGAAAGTATCAGCCCCTTAACCAGTTGGTCCCCTTGAGGAAGCTTTTCCAGTCTAACAATTTCTCTCTCATTTCCTTGTTTGCAGTGCACAAACAGTGACCTCACATGTGCCAGGACAAACAGACTTCTTAGTCATCTTGCCTATAATTTCTGAGACATGGGTTCTATACCATTTACTAAATATAGACTAGCTAGATCCCTTCAGCAGAATAAAAGCCTCATCTCAGGTCTTTAACCTGAGTTCCCCTTTTTAACAAGTCATATAGAAAATGCTGCTTATTAGGCGCATTTAGTGGGAGGACCACTTCAGTTCTCTTTTTCCCCTGGAAGCTCTGCTGCAGGAGCTTATCACACAGGCTGGAGTTTCACCGTGCGCAAGTGTTGACCCTGGAAGATGTGCATGTTGCTGCACATTGGTCAGCAGTGACAATGGGTCATCCATTACAGATATGCTCAGCTTCAGAAAAGGGAACTTGTATGAACATGAGGAAGCATTTCAAAAGGAATTAAAAGGGACAACTATGAGAATTAAGTTCCTACAGGCTGGAGGGAAGTTGCTGAGGGATGCCTTATAGTTATTGCAGTGAGAGTACATACCATCTTTTCAGAAAGGCTTGAAGAAAAGCTTGAAGAAAGGCCAAAGGCAGCAGTTTTGTTAGGCAGCAGAGCAAACAAAGGCATTAGAAAGTTCAAAAAGCTGAAGGCATGTCCAAAGGGAGAAAAGAGAAAGGACCACAAACTCTGGCTCATTAAATATAAAAATGCAATAAGGGTGGCCAAAAAGAAGAACTTTATATAACAAATCACAAAAATTACCCAGACTAATGATAAATATATACTTCTTTTTTTTCTTTCTTAATACGTCAAGAGCAGACAACTTGCCAGAGAATCTGCAGGAGCAGCTAAAGGCCAGGGTGCCAGAGGAGTTACCTGCAAAGGAGTGCTGTGTCCAGCTCTGGGACCCCCAACACAAGAGGGATGTGAACTTGTTGGAGCAGGTCCAGAGATGGGCCACAGAAATGATGAGAGGGCTGGAGCACCTCTCCTATGAAGACAGGCTGAGAGAGTTGAGAGTCTCCAGGTTCTGGAGAACAGAAGGCTTTGGAGAGACCTTGTAGCAGCCTCCCAACACCCAAAGGCAGCATAGAAGAAAGATGGGGCCAGACTTTTTAGCAGGGCCTGTTGGAATAGAATGAGAGGTAAAGGTTTTAAACTAGAAAAGGTAGCTTTAGACTAAATATAAGGAAGAATTTTTTTACAATGGGGGCAGTGAAACACTGGAACAGGTGGGAAGTCCCACCCCTGGGAACACTGAAGGTCAGGTTGGATGGGGCTTTGAGCAACCTGCTCTGGTTGAAGATGTCCCTGCTCCCCAAGGTGGGCTGAACTAGATGACCTTTAAAGGTCCCTCCCAAACCAAATCATTCTATAATTCTACTTCATGCAATTAAACTATTAATAATTAAACTAACAAATTCTCCTTCTTTCTGCTAATTCAGTCTCCTTCTTGCACATGCCCCTGCCCCCATTATACTAGGTGGTCTCATAAACTTGAGCACTCTGACAAGGGATTGCACTATGCTAAATATTTTCTGGTATGGGGGAAGTGATGTAATTGCTTCTGCATGCAAGTGCCTGATAACAGATCTGCAGACAGCATTTGAGCATTTGAACTATATCCGAGAGTCAGTCCCTTCTGCACCTGCCTTCTGCAGTGCAGATGAGATGTTGCAGAGAGGACCTCAAGCTGGAGGGAGATGTCTCTGGACCTCGTGAGGAAGGGCTGGAGGCCATAGTTGCCTGTGGTACATTTAAGCACTTCAGTAGCTGGTCTACATGGTATCACTTCTTTTTTTCTTCTACTTTGTAGATTATCCAGGGAACTGCTTACAATACAGCTGAGACCCCTGTGTAGCAGTTAATCCTACTGGGAAGAGCGGGTAAGTGGAAATACATTTTTGTAATTCTGGTCAGAGCATAGCCCCAGGGACACTGATGGTGAGGAGGGAGAAGATACTGCATGTTCATCCCCTGACCTGGCATGTTCATCCCCCGACCTGGCATGTTCATCCCCCAGTGACAAGCAGCTATCGGGGTCCTTGAGGCACTTCTTTGCATTTTGAGTGGCATAACACTTCAATACACCTCTCAGACTTTGCTCACTCCCCCAACAGCAGGCCTAGTATTAAATGCCTACTCAGGCTGCTTCAAAGGTGTAGCTAGAATACGAAATGATCCTTTGAATTGTGTTAGAACTCTATCTGTGACTGGGTCATACATCCTCCATAGGCTTTTAAATGTTTACTTTGCTGAAATACGAGATTAATATTATGCTACTTACCTCTTCTCCTATAGCAACAGGTAGAATTTCAAAATGTCAGTGACATGCATACATACGGAGTAATTACTATATGCCCTTAAATCCTGCTGTCAGAAAACAATGCATCATTTACAAAAATGCAATTTTTCTAAAAACATCTTAAGAGGTCCTCATCATTTCTATGCTAGAAATAAACAGAAAAAAGGACCCTTTTGAGTGGTGCATTACTCATTTTAAAGAGCCTGTGGAAAACCAACATGCTTCCGTATTTATCTTTGGGAAGGAACAATTTCATCAGGTACTGCAGGAGAAAATACAGCACCACATTGTGCAAGGGAGTTTCCATTTAAAATAATTGAGTATTTAAAATTCACTCTTTATCATTCAAGAAAGCACTCAGCAATTCTAAGCTGGAAAAGGCCATTAGTATCATCTTATCTGTCCCTCTCCATAACAGAAGCAACAAAACTTCATCCAGTTTCCTTCAATGATGTACTTTTTAGTTAAATCTATTTCCATGAAGAGATCTAGTCTTGATTTAAAAATCTTCCAGAAGAGAATTTGCTGTGTCACATGTTATTCTGTTCCAACACATAATCATACTCAAAGATGTATATTTCTTTTTTTCTGGCTTTATGTACCAGGCAGTTCCTCTATCAAAAGGAAGGATGACCTCATCCTTCACTTATATATAGTTGTGTCCAATAAGTTTTGAATATAAAGGAAGGAAGACTCAAAGTTCCCAAACTACAGAAGAAGCTTAAGGAAAAAGTGAAGAGGGAAAAAAACAACCTCTGGTAAAGCAATCTGTTAGAAGTGCCTAGAGTAAAGGTGCTGTGATTGTAGCCCAGACCATGCCATTAGGAGGGCAGAGTTTTGCAGTCTTCACTAAGACAAAACACCCATCAGCATTTGATGGGAATTTCAAATTCATAGTAGCTGATTAAGGATTATGACACAGCTTTCCACATTTGAATATACTTAAAATAATTCTGATAAAATGTCATATGCTTTTAATTTCCCTTCTAATTGCATTTTTTTCTGATTCCATTGTTTAAACTACATAAGCTAGTGCAATTAAAGACATTTAGAAGTCTGCCTTTCTTGTCAGAAATTTTACAATATCAAAGAAAGGGGTTTATGACAAATTCAGCATAGCCCTGGAAGTGTTTTTCTGGTAAAGACATGACTTCTTGTTGAAATGTTTTCTTGAAAAAACAAAGCCTTATCCCCTATACATTTAAGTCTGACTGATAGGCAAATCTTGTATTGTGATCCCAGGCTGTCAGATAAAACCAAGCATCAAGTAACACTGCAAATACTCCTGATTCCATGGCTCTTCATGCAGGGCAAACCCAGGATGGGGCTGAAAGCTTACATTTTTGTTCTCAAAGGACAGAAGTTCCTTGACATTTCCCTTTCACACAGCCAGAGCCTGCACTCCTCCTCTCACCAGCTTCATCTCTTCCACTGAGGTGAGAAATCCACGGTGTGTACACAGAGTGAGCAGGAACAAGCAGGACATGGCTCAGGGCTTGCTGTGTTGGAGCTGTTTTGGTAGCTGATGCAGCTATTCCACCTTACTGGGTCAGAAGGGCTCAGGACATGTCCAGCGACATGAGGGGGCACAACAAGGGTTACCATGTACATACCCATGTCCCTACACCAAAGTTTTCCTGGGTGACCCACCACTGCTGCTGCCTTCATGCTGTCCTAGTAGCTCTCCTACCACATCTTGTTTCTGGCCTTCTCAGCCATGTTTGGCAGGAGTGGGCTGGCTCAGCAGTCCTCCTCTGAAGGTGGAAAGCAGAAGGCAGAAAATGACCTGGCAGGACTAGAAACAAAACCATTTTTCCTCTCTCAGAAGGTTGCTCTTAGGTCAGTGCAGGCACAGCATACCATTGCAGTTGTCTTCAGAGGTGAAAAACTAATCCAGTACACGTAGAGAAACAGCAGATGCTGGATGTCTACTTTGAAATGTGTGATTGTAAGGCAAATTAATGAAAGAATCCCTAGCTCTAAGATCCTTCTTTATCTTACAAAATGTGGATATTCTGCCTAACGTGTTTGTTAATACACTTTTCACCTTTTTATAATTTAAGTGCTCAGTTAACAGCACCCATGATGCGTATCCCAGAGACATTATGTCTCTTTTAACATCAATGCAACTGCACAGCAGTAAGGGCTGTTTTCTCCACAAATTCTCTGCTAAGGAAAGGGAAGGTGAGGCTCCCTATTTCTGCCTGCCAACAGGTCCATTAATCCATTGTGAAATCAGTTTTCCTCCAGAAAAATTTTCTTTGCAGGTATTACGGTAAAATGAAAAGTCACTAATGGGTTTGCATCTGAGAAACTAAACAGTAATTCAGCTAACTAGAAAAGGAGGAAATTTCTTTGTCTTTTGAAAGAGCACAGCATGTACCTGCTGCACTTGGATTTCTATGTAGAAGCACGTGAAACAGTGACATTATTTGGTTCACATTCACTGGATGATCTTCCACCTAACAGTCAAATACTTCAACTTTTTCCAGCTCATCAAATAAAAAGGCTGTTTCTTTTCATCACTGAACAGAGGGAAAGCAGCAGACAGTTTTTCTACAGCCTCAATTACGCAGATGCTGATGGAGGATGAGAAGACTTTTGATGGTAAGGCATGTTCTGGCAGCAGTCCTAGTCCTTACCAGTTGATTTTAGCAAATTGGAAATAAATCTGCAGGATGAGAATTTCCAGAAATGTATTTAACGATGTCAATAGAATGAGCTTCCAAGAGACTTTTTTTTTACCATACTGGCAGACCAAAAGCAACTCTTGTGTGATTCATGTTCTGTTTCTGAAAGCACAGCATATTTTTACCAATGCAGAGCTTCCCAAGAGATGTTCTCTAAAATTCAAGACACTTAGCAAAGCATAAACAGGAGCAGGACACAAAAACTATAAGTTACATGGTGGCCTGGCCCTTGTAAGTTTTGTGAGTCTGGAAGGGTCTAAGTTGCAAAAACAACACATGATGTTTATAAATCATCCTGACAGTAGCACATTGCAACATAGTTGTTTTCTTCAGAAAGGGCTTGCACTCATTATCAAAGTCAGTGATTTTTCCAGATATATTCATTAGGCTCCGTTTTCCCATACTTCATCTAAACGCCAAAACAATGCTTGCCAAAGAGAAATTCACAGATCTGGCAGGCTGCGAGGAGTCTCAAGAGATCATCTCATCAAATATTCTGCACTGAAGCAGGCTAGAAGTATCTGGACACCATCCCTGACACTTTTATCTTTTTCACTTTAGGAAATCAATATCCCTGGGTAGAATGTCCTAATGCTTTGCCACACTTTCAGATAGAAAGACTTAACTAATATCCTTCCTAAATCTTTTAGGTGAAGGTGAAACTGATTTTTTCTTGCCCTTCCCTGAATGGAAATGCAAAATAATTCCCAGTTGTTGCCTTGTCTGCCCTAATCCCTTCCAAATTGCTTTGCCTTTTCTCAGCCTTCTCTTTTCAATCCAGTGCTTTCACCTTCCTTTTTATAAGTCACATTTACTACACCTCTTACCATGCTTGTTGCTTTTCTGTGCTTTCTTGTTAACTGTGTCTGCTTACTGCTCTCAGCTGAGACAACGGATTCCAGCTGGGACTTCACCACTACTTCAGAAAGTGGAACAATTGCTACTGCTGCCTACTTAAAGATAGTTTAATTATCAGAACAAAGCTCTTCTTTTCCTCAGCAGTATCTGATTATTGACATATACCTAGCTTGAGCTCTGTAGTGCAGATCACAGAACACCAGAATTGAAAGGAAATGAAGAGAGACTATCTATCTTGTGAATGATCATCCTGGTCTTGGTTCTGATAGAGTTAATTTGTTTCCTTAGTAGCTGGTGCAGTGCTGTGTTTTGGATTTAGTATGAGAATAATGTTGTTAACACACCAGTGTTTTAGTTGTTGCTAAGTAGTGCTTACCCTAAGTCAAGGACTTTTCAGTTTCCCATGCTCTGCCAGTGAGCAGGTGCATAAGAAGTTAGGATGTTTAATCTGACTGTTCAGGACAGCTGATCCCAACTATTCAAAGGGATATTCCATACCACAGAACGTCATACACAGTATAGAAACTGGGGGAAGTTGGCCGGGAGCCACCGATCACTGTTCTGGGACTTGCTGGGCATTGGTTAGTGGGTACTGTATTTATTTCAATTATTAAACTGTTCCTATCTCAACTCAAGAGTTTCACATTTTCCAATTCTCTTTTCCATTCCCAGTGGTGGGGGGAGGGAGGGAGTGTCTGTGTGGTGCCTAGTTGCCATGTGGGGTTAAGCAACAACAGTGATACCTTGAAATCTTCAAAAGATATTTGCCTCACTTTTCTTTAAGATTTTCCAACAGGGGAGATTTCATTATCATCACAGGCAATATGTTCCAGTGCTTCACTGTCTTCATATCTAGTTGTTAGGAGACAAAAGTGCTATCTTAAATCATACTGGATGGTCCAGTCAGAAAAATGTTCCTCTTCTGCTGTGATCCTGCCTAGACAATAACTCCCAATTTTGTGCTTGTCTGTTGAATTTCTCCTTCCTAAGGAGGAGACTTTGCTGAATTTCAGCTGTTCTGATTTCAGATTCTAATCTTTCAAGCATGTGCTGAATTCTGATGCTTGTGTCCACAGCACTTGCAACCTTGATCTGCACCATTCTCATTTATTAATATTATGACCATAGTCTTTCTTGTGGTGCTTCAAACTGTCAACAGAAATGCTGAACAGAGCCAGGTCAAGAACAGAGCATGATTAAACTCCAGCTGAAATTTGACAGCAAAGATCTCATGCGTGCTCTCTGAGAGCAAGTTTTCAACCACTGAACACCTGTCTTCTCACAACCATATTAGCACTGTACTTCATTAGTTTCCTTATGCGAATGTCATGGAGAAGTGACAGAAATGTCACTGGGGTTGAGATTGTATCACATTAATTGTATCCCCCTTTTTTTGCCCCAGTAGGCCACTTAACCAGCCGAAGGCAGAAATTTAACAGGCTTGACAAGACCCATTCTCAGAAATCCTGGATGGATATAGAATCATAGAATAGTTAGGGTTGGAAAGGACCTTAAGATCATCTAGTTCCAATGCCCCTGCCATGGGCAGGGACACCTCACACTAAACCATGTCACCCAAGGCTCTGTTCAACCTGGCCTTGAACACCGCCAGGGATGGAGCATTCACAACCTCCCTGGGCAACCACTTCCAGTGCCTCACCACCCTTACAGTAAAGAACTTCTTCCTTATATCCAATCTAAACTTCCCCTGTTTAAGTTTTAACCCGTTACCCCTTGTCCTATCACTACAGTCCCTAATGAAGAGTCCCTCTCCAGCATCCTTATAGGCCCCCCTTCAGGTACTGGAAGGCTGCTATGAGGTCTCCACACAGCCTTCTCTTCTCCAGGCTGAACAGCCCCAAATTTCTTAGCCTGTCTTCATATGGGAGGTGCTCCAGTCCCCTGATGATCTTCGTGGCCCTCTTCTGGACTTGTTCCAACAGTTTCATGTCCTTTTTATGTTGAGGACACCAGAACTGCACACAATACTCCAGGTGAGGTCTCACAAAAGCAGAGTAGAGGGGCAGGATCACCTCCCTCTGCCTGCTGGTCACGCTCCTTTTGATGCAGCCAAGGATAGGGTTGGCTTTCTGGGCTGCAAACGCACACTGAAGCTGGCTCATGTTCAGTTTCTCATTGACCAATACCCCCAAGTCCTTCTCTGCAGGGCTGCTCTGAATCTCTTCTCTGCCCAACCTGTACCTGTGCCTGGGATTGCTCTGACCCAGGTGTAGGACTTTGCACTTGGCATGGTTGAACTTCATGAGGTTGGCATCAGCCCACCTCACAAGCATGTCAAGGTCCCTCTGGATGGCATTCCTTCCCTCCAGCGTACCAACCGACCCACACAGCTTGGGGTCATCGGCAAACTTGCTGAGGGTGCACTCAATCCCACTGTCCATGTCAGCGACAAAGATGTTGAACAAGATCAGTCCCAACACCGATCCCTGAAGGACACCACTCGTTACTGGTCTCCAGCTGGACATTGAGCCATTGACCACAACTCTTTGCGTGCAGCCATCCAGCCAGTTCTTTACCCACCAAGTGGTCCACTTTGTAATCATTTAGGCACTTACAAAGTAATTCTTTAACAGCTTGTTCCAGAATCTTCTCAGGAACCAAAGTTACACTGACAGGTCCAGAAGAGTAGCATCTCCTCCTGTATAAAAACACAGAGCACATACCCATGGAGCTTCCAAAATCCTTATATCAGAATACAGGTCTTCTTTCATACCTGAAACATTGCTATGTTTGCTCAGAACTTCAGTTTCCACAACCGAATCAATCACCTCATCAGAGGCCCAAGCATGAGAAGAGTGACATTTCCAGGGCTTTTTATTAAGTGCCACTGAGCACTTGCCAATTGTTTTTCTCAAGTATTTGTGGCTGAACATAATGTATGCTAAGAAGGATTTTACAGCAAATGACTAGACACTGCCTTACATCAGGCAGTGACATCAGAACATCTCTAAGCAAAATCACCAAAATATTTGTTAGAGGACAAAATGTATGGTTTTTCTTTCCTAGCTCCAATCTTTGAATTGCTGAGTTGTTTTACTTGACTCTTTCAAGAAAGAAAAATGCAGTGATAGGAGGTTAAAAAAAGGCAGTGTCCCAAATGGAACCTTGCAACACTATGGACGTTCCAGTTACAACTCTTCCTGGTTGCCCTACATGGAAAAAGAACTTTGTGTCCCCACTGTATCTTCCATACAAGTGCATTAGATATGTTGAGCCTTGTTCATATCTTTTTCCAGGAAGCAGAAAATACTATTATTACACCATTCTTGCAGTCAGGAAAACATAAAGGGGACTTGTTCAAGGTCAAAGTGAGTCACCACAGAGCACAGGATGGAACTAAGCTAGTCCCATGTTTTAAGAACTAAGACAATGTTTTTCCTTTTTTTCTCCGTTTCAGATAGTGTTCACTTGCATAATCTTATCTCTAAACCAGAAGAGCTCCACAGAGGTCTACAGTTGAAATGCTGGTAAAGATCAAAGGGAAATGAGCTTTCTCACTGAACAACGACCTTGTTTTATGCTCTATTGATTTACAACACCCTACAGAAGTGTTAGGGGGGATGGTGTGACTAATGGACACTTACTGAAGTTAACTCTCATACAGCATATGCTTTCTTCCAAAAATAGCTTTTTCAAATACAGGTATCATTTACAGACCCATTTCAGAAGTGAAGAGTCTCCTGTCTCCCCCTGCTTCAATTTTTTATTTACATGATAATGAAAGGAAGAAAAATCAGAACTGTGGTGAGGCTGGGCTGACGGGGGATGCTGCTTCACAGAACTCTCAGCATGTCTCCATCACTCTGGAATGTGAGCAGGTATTCAGCTCTCACTCAGACCCTCTCATCACTCCAAACAGTCATTAAGCCCTTGAATTGACTGGTGTCCTCACCTCAAATCACTACAGCTGGATGCTCCAGAAGAAAGCCTATGATACACAGGACTGTGGGGACTGAAGAAGAATTTGTGGCCGTTCTCTGAACTGTGTCTGAACTGAACAGCCAGCAAGTAACTGCATTTCTCTGCCTACAAACCAGGCACAGTGTGATCAGTGAACGCATATATTTTCTTACCTCATTGTTGTAGTTTAACCCCAGACAGGGTTCAAAAGAGAGCTGTTACTTTTAAGGCAAGGATCTCTGTAGGTGCATTCCAACTTTTGGAATCTCTGAGCTTGCCAAGGGCTATTGTGTAGATAAATATTCATTGGAAAAAAAATACACTGAAAGTACCATTGTACCTTCCCATAATATGCAGCGGACGCACAAGAAAGAAATGACCCCGTGTTCATATAGAAACCAGAATAAATTAATTCAGGCTGCATCTGAAATATGTTGTAGTTGCCACTTTCACTCACAGGTTTCCCTGCACAGCAACAAACAGGTGCTTGAAAAATCAGTTGTGCGGAATAAACCTTATCTAGAATGCTTTAACTGACAGATGAGAAACTCAAAGGAGCTACTGTAGGAGCAGTAGGCAAGAAAACAGCTCACAAAGGCTCTTTACAAGGCCAGGGAACATAAAAGCAACGGCAACATCTGTGAAGCGGCAAAGCTTTTCCTTTTGTTTCACTTCCATAAAGTTATATGTTGTAATATTCTTTCTGTCTAAAGGTCACGGTGTGTGTATAATCATAAACCCAGGAAAAACCTGCTTTTTGAACAGGATACAAACTACTGCCAGTTATTCTAGCTATAGGCTTGAAAAAGTAAAAAGTGACAGCCCAAAAAGCATTGAAACTTCAGATACAGGTGGGGTCTCATAAGAGCAGAGTAGAGGGAGAAAATCATCTCCCTTGACCTGCTGGTCACGCTCCTTTTGATGCAGCCCAGGATCAATGTCTCAACCTTCTACACCTCAGTTACTTATCTTTAAATTCCAGACAACAGTACTTCCCTATTTTAGTAGGTATTTTTGATGGAGGATTTGCAGTGGCCTTAAGAACAATGTGGTTTACATTCATTCTTTCCAACATTTTCCTCCTGAAGAGAGTTGGTGGGAGAACAGGTGGCATGCCCCACCTGCACTAGTCAACAGAATCATCCTTCTGAAAAGCCAAGCAGTATGCCAGCACACCAACAAACCCTGGCACTGTACAAAGGAGAATGCAGAGAGTCAGCCCAAAAGGGTTACTCAGACATACCACCATTCTTCTGACTGGGAACCAGAACTTTGTATGACTGCACTAGTTTTGTTTGAGATTCTAATTACTGTCTGGACATTGATTATCACTTAAAACATGCAGATCAAAAATATGATTATCTCTGAACTGCTGTTACTGTTGTCACTTACAAGAAGTCCTACTTCCTTGTGAAATGTGGTGTGAACCCACAAGGTTCATGGACAGTGGGCACAAGATTGTCCTTATGGAAGGAGCCTACACTATCCACTGGATAGAGGTTGAATTTGTACCTTATGTTCCTTAGAACCAAAAGGATTCTCTTCTCCTCCTTTCATGCAGCTCATCTCCTGAAAAAGAAAGGACAGAAATAATGTTTAAATTTACCAACTGGTGTCACCATTATAAAACCAAAACCAAAACCAACCAAACAAAACCCCCAAACAAACAGAAGAAAATGGGTATATTCAGCTGGCTTTAAGTGGCACCAAGTGTCATCTTTGTCTTGTGTTTCCTGCTCTCTGACTTAAGACATTCTCACTCTGCACTACCCCCAGGCTTTCTGAATTGCTCTCCAGAGACACTAACCCACTACAAGAACAGACATTAAGGTGGAATTTAGGATGTCTGGAAACAGCCCAAAGCAATTTGAAAGGATAAGTTAGAAGGCAGAGCCACAGAAAAATAAAAAAATGTTCTCTATTTTCATTGATATTCGCTGATCCTTGAAGACCAGATGTGGATGAATTGAAGGTCTCAGATTTCATGGGACACTCTTTTTCCTGTAATTTTCATGAAGAATTTTTCTTGCTCTGTTATTTCTCATTTTCTAACCAGATCTTGGCAGAAGGATAAGCTATTAAAAAATACATGGTATATTTTCACTTTAGTGATAACTGAAACTTTTGTCAGCAGATTTTCCATCATGGAGTTCTCAATAGCTACCTCCAGAAAGGATCCTTGCTCTCTTTCCATGCAATGAGGCAAGCTGTATAAATCCACCAATATTGTGAAATATGTCCTCTGGTGATAAAAAAACATTCCCCTTCTTTTCCTTGCCAGCCATCACTCTTTTCCACCTCAGCGTCTGTATCAGGTAATAAAGCCTGATGTTTCTTACTATTTTGAGTAAAAAGTAATGAACATTCCTATGGGCCTAGATCCAAACACACTGAAGGTAACACAGTCTCCCAAACAATTCAGCTAGCTTTGCATCAAGCTCACCAAAGATAAACATATGCAGTCTGTGTAATGAAAATAAATGAACATCTGGATTTTAAGCCTCTGCCAGCCCAGCCAGTGAAACTCAATGTGGCAGCTGCTGTCAACTTCTTGACTCAGCCAAGCTAATAATGCTATGAAACAGGTGAGGAAATCAAGCTGCAGGTATGTGCTGCTTCCGAGTGGCATCAAAAATTGGCACAAGCATGTGAGCTGGGATACAATTAAACTGCCTCCATAGCAAACCTACACTTCCTCAGTGAGCTGAAGATATGACAGAGACTCTTTCTTGACAGTGCATCATAGTGATGCCATCATCAGGATCCAAGGAAATCCGAGGAAATTATATGAGCAATATAGCCACATGAGTAAATTGCAAAGAAGAACAATTCTTTAGAAGATGGCTCTGTGTGGAAAATGATCCAGCTGTAGATTCTGTTATGCTGGTCTGCTCCTAGGAGGGAATTGTCTTCTATCTTACAGTGAATGAACACAAAAGTGACAGAAAAAAATGAGCAGTGTCTTACTCTGCAATTCTGTACCGGGAAGGAAGAAAACTCTCCAGGTTGCTAGTGTTCTGCTATTTCCCCAGCCAAAGAGAAGTTTATACTGTGAAAGAGTGTCATGTAGATAGATTAATTGACAGGGAAGAGATTTAAGACCATCAAGCAAAATATCAAAGGTCAGAAAACTCCTCTGATGGCTAGTCCCAAATTTGTAACTCCAGGTAGCATATTTCCAATGGTATTTCTTTTGTTCCTATGCTGGCTGTAGTAAGGACTAACATCAAACAAACTTCACATACTGAAATCCTATGTGAGTTAGGTCAGGCTAAAAGAGCACATAACACAGCATACTGGCACACTTCACTAGCATGTTTGCTGCCCCTTTTCATCCAGTCCCTGCACCTGAGACTGCTGGTAAAATTACTTGGACTTGCAGAGCTATACTCTCCCCACACTTCTCCCAGATGGCCCTAAGGTCCTTTACCAGCAGAGTGAAACATGGTTTTGGCAGAAGACAACTTCAATACATAAGTCTAGAATTTTAATCCCAGCTACTGTAACTCACCATACATTTTGATTTGATCTATAACCCTAATAAAAGCCACTTCCTATGAAGCTAAACTGCATAAAAGTGGCTATTTTACTGAGTAGTAAAAAAAAACAACCTTCACATATTATAAGAGACTCTGAGCCACCAGATGTGCTCTCCAGCATTTATCTGACTTGATGTGTTAATGGCTGGCTATTCTCATTAGCTGTTCTCTGGATTGATACAAGCTGTTTTTCTGCACTTAGGCTGTGCAGCCTACTGTGTAAAGGTAATTAGCATGGGGCCTATGGATTAACTGGAGAATCAGATGTCAGCTGTGTTTCCATTCTTTAGCAGTGGCCTGAAGGAAATCATGCTTCTGCAGTGCAGTTAGCTATGCAATATCAAGAGTGCCTGGCTGAGATGAAGACAGCCAATGTACAAACAGGAAGGCAGTTGCTGCCTTTATGAACTTGCACCAGGGAAAGACAAGACAAACAAGGCAGAGGTGAAGCAGAGCCATAGAAATTAAGATATCTGTTAAACAAGACTACATCAGGTGCGAGGCAGGGCTCTGCAAACATGATGCTTTGCAAAAGCGTGCTGGCTTCTAAGCAGTTTTACCAGGCTTCTCCACTTGCTGTGACAGATCCCTCCTTGTGTTAAATAAAACTGTCCATTGAGTTAAGAAAATCTGTGCAAGGATGATCAGTCACTCTATACCAGAACCAATAAAAGAGAGAATGAAAGAAAGCTGTGGAAAGCTACATAAGCAGTTACAGCAGAGCAACTCTTGTCTTGTGAGGTTTGACATTTAAGCGCATAGATGTTCTCTTGTTGTGTGTAAGGTAATGCTGCTCCCAAGGGTAAAATCACTTTGAAGTGGTATGACTGCAAGAAATATATTACTTCACCTTATTCTTAAACCATCTGAGAACAGAAAGACTTTTGTTTTGGTCTTTTGTAGTTAGAGCAGGTGCAGGGTAGAAGCTAGAAACTGAGAGCATGAGCCTCACCTACATCTGATGCTGAAAGGGGGTTGTCTTTACAGCTGGAACAAAGAACTAATAGACTTCAGCTCTCAGGCATAAAACCCTTGTCCAGGCTTCATTAAACCTTTCTGTTGCCACAAAGCATTATAAAAGGTAGGACCAGATCCTAGAAGGGACCTGGAAACAGATTTTTCTGCCTATTGTGATGGGATTGCCTGGGTGCTGCTTATGGATGAAGCAAGGCTGGTAATAGCAGCCTGCCTGCATTGCACGCCCAAAACCCAAGTAAAGAAAGGCAAACACCAGCACATTCAAAAAGCAAAATATGATTTTTCAGGTTAGAATGATAGAATCATAGAATCGTTAGGGTTGGAAAGGACCTTAAGATCATCTAGTTCCAGCCCCCCTGCCGTGGAGGAGGAAAAGCATGAGGAAAAGCATAAACAAAGTATTGGAAAAGCTGAACCTAGTGGCTCAGCACAGGAACTTAAAAGGAGTCTTTGACTACGAGGACTGAAAAAAAGCACACAGGGTCAGAGGGATTTAGGCCCATCTAGATCACTTTGAAAAGCTAATTCAACCCAGCCTGGGTTTGTATCTAAACTAAAATGAAGCATGCCAAGGAAGGCTCACTGTGTTCAATGTGAAGGACACAGGCAAAAGTATTCGCAGTATCTGGCTCACTGGAGTAACTGGTCAGCTAAACACAAAGGTGTAGACACACCATGGCAAGAAGGAAGAAAGCCACTCACCCACCACCCTGGCATCCATATTGCCATACTGGCGTGGCTGCAGTAACATTCCAAGGTAACTGCTGTTGCTCTCAACTTTTACAGTAGGGTCTTCTGCTTATGGTAACATGTTGATATTACCAGTTTATAAGTGCAGCCCCCTTAACTGCTGAAAGTGTATCTGTAACAACATTCTGGTCCTAAAACTAGCCCTAAAGCATATCATTAAAGTAGCTATGGTGTGGATGTGATCCTCCTGCTTTGAACTTGTGTGAGGCTAAATCAAGGCTAAATATTTTATACTCCTGGATTTTGGCAAACAGTTAATGCAACTCCACCTAAACAAACCATCCCTTATGCAGATACTCCATATTGACTACCTGTCAGCCATAAAATGCTTGTGTTCTCCTGGAATTATCCAGTAACCCAGCAAAACCATTACTGGGTCTTTCTAGAGGAATCATCTAAAGAAACAATGCACTGTACTCAGAGAAGATCACTTAGTCTCTAAAAATGTTCTGATCAGTGGAAGCATCTATTAGTGTGCCCTCCATTGTTGTGTCCAGGCTAAAGAATGGTAAAGATGTGACTTGCAATGGTGGTTTTGAAGATGTGTGAAATATATCAGCTGCTACTAGCAAAATTTGTTTCGCCATACAAAGAGATAATATGAGTCCATTCTGACAACAACTGATTATGCATTCACTTCAAACAGATCACTCTGAAAAGGTGCTGCCCAGGCAGAAGCCAGGAGAAAGAAGTTGGTGGGATTAATATAGCTGTTCTCTGTCAGCTGCCCTACAACACCATTCTCATTAGCTGCAGGAAAAACAGAGAGAAACCATCTGATGGTATGCTGACAGTGATGAAGAGATCCACCTGGGACAGAAACAGTGTCAGATATTAAAGCAGAGGGTAACTGTCGTGATTAGGGGAAAATACTGATCAACACACCTGCAAACTCATCCTAACATAATCCCACCACTCCAGGTTAATCACTCACCCTCTGGGCCCATACTGAGAAAGCATATACAGGTGATCTGCAGAGCCATAGTACATTCACATTCTTATAAACTCAGGCAAGCAGCTGCAGCCTTTGAGGAATAATCACAAGGGACACAATGGGATTAGAGCAATTTTAACAGCTCATTCCCATGAAACTGCCCAGAGGCAGACATGGAGCTCAGTGGTGGGTCCTAAGAGACTATTTCACATTGGTAACTGGAATCTCAGCCACAAGCAGCTGTGACAGCATTTTAGGCAAGCCAAGTAGTAAATTGATTGCATGTTCTGACACAGATTAAATCAGCCTCAAAACGGCCTGATTGGGGGCAAGAGAAGAGTGAGCCACATGCTGCTGTCAGCTGCACCATCGTGTGTGACAGCTGGAGGCCCTGGACTTTGCCAAGCTGTCAGCCATATGGCAAATGAGGTAGAGAACCATTAATCTACATCCCCACAATGAAACTCCTTGGATAATGTAAGTGTGAGGCCATGTCAGAACATGACAGATTTTGCTTCACTTCTCTGTATTAAAAGCAAATCCCACACACACATCCGACATGCAGTTGCAGTTCAGGTAAGTAGTGTAATAGTTCATGGTGCCATTGACCTAACTGCACAGGTGAGTCATCTGGCAGGCTGCATTTGGGACCTGGGACAGTAAGGTCCTGGTAGCTACACTTGTCTGAGTTGCTCTGGCAGAGCTGGGTACAGCACAGGACTCTTGCCTTCTAGATAAAGTTCTTCATCTGAAATCTTGGGAGTGTTATCAGGGATAAAAACAAGGCTACAATTCAAGGGATTTGGTTCTAGAGTTAAAGGAGGATTTGAATTTGGCACTGAAGCCATTTAAATGTGAGCCCTCTCTACCCCTGCTGGTAGGAAGCTGGTGTAATTGACCCTTTGAGTTTTGTTTTGGAGCGTTAAACATAGAGTTAACCTCGGTCTTCCCCCAGAAGCTGCAGAAACAGGCTAGGATGCAGCACTTTGAATTCCAGGCAGACACTGTAATAAAATGTGGAAATTGGATGCAAATTATTTACTACATTTATGATACCACATTATTTACTGGTACTGCAGTTTGATAATCACAGCAATAATTTTCAAATTACCTTTGCTCAGCATTCACTCTCTTTTATGAGTTCCGAAATGTTTCCTCTTCTTAAGCAGACAGGCCTTCTAAAACTTGCCCTATGCTCCTAAATTGAAACAATTTGCAAATGACTACAGAGGCCCAATGAATTTAAGACTGATTTTCAAGGGCACAAATGGCAGTATTTCTTTACAGACAAACGGACATTCAACTAATGATTTGTCACAGACCACACAGGAAGTCTCACATAAAACATTGCATTAAATTAATGGCTCTAATTCACAGCTAGTGGGGGAAAACAAACAAAAAGCCACTAAACCCTCTCCCAGCATTTACTTGCCTCTGATATACAGTGATTGGCTCTAACTCTGTGTCTGAAGAGTATGCATGTCCCTGAACCCAGCATAGTTGAGATGATAATCCACTTGATAAACTGTACCCAGGGACATCTGCTCAGTATTGACTTGCTTAGGACTAATTGTTAGCTAGGACACATGGTAAACCAGGACATCAGATACGTTCTGGAAGTAGGTGGAAGATCAGAAATATGATCCTGGGAACCACTATCTTGGCATACTACATATCTAGGCAGACAGTACTATGAAGTTGACTATGAACAGGAAACTTTCCTTTCCCATTAAATCAATTATCCATTAGCCAGAACAACAGGGTAAGATAGATCTGAATACTTCAGACTAGACGCAACTAGACAAGGCATCCTGAGGCTCACAACTTCTAAGAGATGCTCAGGGATAACAGTCTCACAGAAGCTATCCACTATCAAAATGATCTGACTCAATATGAGGAGACATAATTATTGCATGATGGTCATCTTTCAGCTGTGCTTTTCTGGTGTCTGCACCCTAGGATAAAGGTAGACATGGATTATTTAACTGATGGTGCACACAGTGTACATTTTCATCCCAGAACCATCTATAAACAAAATGCACATTTATATGCTTATTATGTATAATGCAATAAAAAATAAAAAAGCAAACCCAAAACAATGAATCACTTCCTTGAAAGGGTTTTGCTTAATCACATGCACAGTCATGCTGAGTGATGCTGTTATGAGTATGCTGATACATCTGCAGCCTAGTTTTCTCACTGATTAAAAGAAAAATGTCTGAGAAATACTCAATACACATTAGCAATTTAATATGTTGTCTCATTCTTGCATTTTTGCTAATTAAGGATGTTGTGCATCATAGGGCAAGAGAGCGGACAGCAATCAGATATTAACTGTGCACCACACTGTGTAATATATCTGGTGCAGATGAGCAGACTAGAAAAAGCCAGGAGCAAAACACAAACCTGTTCACATGCTTCCTGAGGTGCACTTCGAACTTACTATGGCTAGGAGTGATAGGCCCTTTTACACACCTTTGGATTGCAACCTTGGTTGTTGCTACAATTTGACGAAATTTATCTCACTTAACTTTGCTGTCCTAAAACACAGGTGGTTGGCCTACTTCTGTAGGCTGCTTTTCAGGCTGATGGGGGAGACTGAGGCATCTCCTGACCATGTGCCTCCTTTTAAGTGCGGTCAAAGCCAAGTGAGCAAATCCCTCACGTGTCTCTGTACTCACGCAGGCTAGCAAGAACTCTGCATGCATTAGAAGGAGGGAGTAATAATAGTGTATCTCTGGAGAGACTTTTCACTGATGCTGGAAAATATTTAGCGTTTACAGACCTATTTGAAGTATGAGAATCAGATCCTCAGCTCATATCTATTTGCATCCACTTGCAAGGGCCACATAAGCTTGCAGGTACTGAGTTCTCCTACAAATTAAGCTGTCAGCAGAGGCAGTGTGTCATCACAAAATATAAACTACCATAGTCTTATTGTAACACCTTTACTCCAGTATTACCACCCTTATTCTCACTGCACAGTCAAATTTGCTCCCTCTCTTCCCTATAACAAGAAACCTATTGGTATGCAGTACCCACCAGCTGCTTCATATCTGACACCTCATTGGACATTTGTTGTGCGATTACATGTCACTTAAAATCTCTGTCCTTCCTTCCTATGCTTTGAAAGCAGTGATGCTTTCAGTAACACAAACCACCTGGGTGTAACAAAGTCTGAAACTACTTAAGTATTTCGAATTCACTATCTGTTGCTTCTGGAGCCTGTGTGTTTCACAGGTTTATTACTCAGCCAGACTACCCTTTGCAGTATTACAATGCAGGCTTTTGCTCACAGGGTAGAGTACATATTTGTATTTTGCAATTCCTATTTATTTGACAAACTCACAGGGAGAGATTCTATTCTACTAAAACCATAGATTGTCCTATTTGCAGACTGGTAAAACTAACAATTAGTCTAGTAGAGACAATTAGGCAAATGCCATTAATTATCAAGTGTGTGAACAAAACAGTTCTACACATAAGGAATCACAGAGCTGAACAGCTGACCTTTCTACCATAACAAACTTTGCCTTTTCTTGTGTGTTTTCCTTGCGTGCTTTCCTTGCATTGCTGCTCCAATTGTGAAGTTCAAACAGCCCACAAGGTGCCCCTCTTGCCGTCATCCTACTACTGTAAAAGCTGCTCCCATTTCCAGACAGCACACAGGGAGGATATCTTGCCTGCTGGCCCAACATGCTCTGCAGGAATGTGTCTGTTAATGAATATCTGAGGAAGCCCAGGCTGATTTCTGGGGGGAAACATGCCTGCCAAGCTGATTTACACTGGATACCAGCCTGCTTCCTATTAGTGTGTGTGGCTGGCACCTGCATAGCTTGGTTGACAGCTTTCCCAAGCTCCCAGCTCAATAGCCTGCCTTTGGTAACAGTGACATCTGTACTCAAGACTATATGACCCCTTGGCAAAGAAGAGGTTGTTTTGCCTCCCAATGAACATTTGTCAGAATCTTCTTTCTTTGGATCTTGGTAGTATTCTGATCACCAGCTGTTTCTTATATTTTAGATGAGTTTTTTCACCTCTTTAGCAACTGGAGGATCTGCATTTGTGTATCAGGTGTATTGTATTGTCCAGGATAGTGTGGGTTCCATTGCTGCAAGCGGAATTCATGACATCTTCAAGAAAAAGCACAGTGTTGTCTTCAGCTGCTCCCTTTCTGTTATAAAGTCCTCCCTTCCTCTTGAGGCTGAAGATTTCTTACTTGTATCCAGCTCTTATTGTGGACCACATTTATCATAAATGAGCTATATAAACTAAACTAACCAACGGACTGGAGCAGAATGCAGTGCTGGTGCAACAGACAGCAGAAAAACATGCTGTACCAGCAGTAGGCCAGGAAGATTAGGAGAAGAGCATGAAGAAAATCTAAACACACAGGTGGAGAGATATTGGCCTGTTATAATCATGCTCTGCACACACTGAGCTTCTATCTTAGGCTGGATGGCTTCTTCTGGTCCCTGACACAAAGAGACTCAGGCTCTCACAACTTGATCCAACTCTCAGAAGCTCAACACCCACCAACTTCTTCTTGTAAATGCTTAAGGCCAGATTTTCAGCCTATACAACTGATTTTTTGAGATAATCAGAATGCCTGACCCTGTGTGGAGTATTTAGTAACCCTGAAAATCCTGCCAAGAAGAATAAAGCGCATTGGAGCACCCATGCTGGTAAATCATAGCACTCCATAAACCAGAAGAAAACAAGGAGTAACCCTTGCTGGGAATGCATATCCTTGTAGAAAAGGTATCGGTTTGCCAGTGACACTATAGCTTAGTGAACACTCATCCTGCCATTAAAGATTTCATCACAAAACATAAGACACCGATGCACCAGAAGCTATACATTCTTTATTACAATCATAAGGGTCCTTAAGATCCACCTAGTCTTTTGGTTTTCCCTGATACACATTTTTTTTGCCAAGAATCAGCTTTCAGATAGTGGAAGCATCATGCTTTGGGTGGCTGATCAGCCCACTCAAATTTTGTTACCAATTGCAGCCTTCACACTTCCTAAAGGATCTCTTCTGTCTACTTGAATCTTGCATTTGATGAAAACACTTTAGCCTTCAAGACTAAAAGCTGCAGGTTTCAAACACACCTGGTTTTCTTCTGGGTATATCTCACTGTGAAGTTCCAGGGAAAGATCACATGCAATAGGTCTGCATTGGTCTACATGGCATTTGCTGATCTGCTGCTGGAATCAGAACTGGAGCTAGTGCTCATCCATGGAACACCTTCCGTGAAATGGTTTTTGAATTATAAATGAACCTTGAACAGAGATACCCAACAAGAGCAAAGCTTCCTAAGGGAGCTTTTCCCCCTACTTGCAGTGGCCAAGGTTACTTGCTTCTGCACTGGTGAATACCTGAGACTCCTGCATGCACCTGTTACAGTAAAGAAATATAGGAGTGGTCAATGTGCACTCTAGCCTCAAGGCATCTGCAAGACAAAACTGGCTCTGGCTTATTCAGTTCTGATTCCAGAAAAACAATTAAATTGAACCTTGAACCACCCACAAGATGATGAAAGATGTATTTTACCTGACTTGATAAATATTTGGTCACCAAAAACCTGCCAGCGGTGGGAAGACAGACTGTAGATTGCAGCCCCCCATGTGCCTGCCTTTTGCTCTCCCTCTCTCCCCTTCCTTAACAGTTGCCCACTCTACTACTTTTTTCATGAAGGGTACAAATGGTAGCGAGTTCAAGAAGAGAAACCAAGAAAAGGTCAGGCTAAAACACACACAAGCCTGGCATCAGAAGACTTATTTTAACAGCCCCACTGCAAACTAGTAAATTTGTGAATGCAAAGTAAATATCTGCCTTAACAACTGCTTTAACATATAGCTGAAATACAATGCAGTTTCTTAGTTTCTAGGCTGGATACCAAGCTTTAATTTAATGTAGTAATACTTACAAATAGTACCTGTAGTTTAACAAAAGTGAATGCTAAGCATCTTTCCTGACTATGCATTGAATCAGGAATAGATTCTCTAGCCTTTATTTCCAGTTTTCTGCACTAACAACTTTGCAGTTCTATGTTGTTACAAACAAATGACTGCCTTACCCTTTTCAGGATTCTCTTGTCTTTTTAGGAGTGTACTAATAAACACTTAAAATAGCTTCCTCTTCTTCAGGGATCATCACTTTGTCATCTCAAAGAGAGAAAAGCTTGAACAAAAGCAACAGAGCTGAACTCCTTGAACATTAGGGATAGTGATGTCTAGATGCTGTCTCTGTGTTTTGTGACTCATACCTCTGTGTAGCTTTGAGAAGTAAACTAAGTAGATTGATTCTGTACCACATTGTTAAGCCAGCAACGAAGCTAACCAAGCTATTCTGCCTTCCTGTAAATGCCTTGCTTCAAGAAACAAATTAAAAACTACACAGATCATCTGTATGAGCAGCTCTGCAAGGCAATTTATTTTACCATTATGAAGAAACTGGCGTGAGGAGAACACACCTTACACTTCTTCACTCTCCCTTCCTTTCCTGCCTGTTTCTAGCTGGCCCAGCTGGGTAAATTGTATGAATCTTGCATTTCTTGCCTGCTGATTTCTATAAAATTATGTCATATGACAATGATGGGATTAGCTAAAAAGCAGTGTCCCCCCTTTGTATCCCCTGAAATATCTGTAGGACTCTTCCTTCTAGGGATCAGGCCACCTTTTCCTTGACTGAACAACGGCAGTTCCAAAATTTTAGCAAAAAAACAAAAAAAAAACCAACAACACCCCACCACAGCAAGATCAAATACTTAAGTTTCTATGTATGTTTAAAGAACCCTGAAAATGTTATGTGGCCCTGAAGGACACTTGATAGAAATCAGATCAGAAGGTTTTATACACAATATTTTGTTCTGACTTCCTTCCTCTTTCAGATAAATACAGAGGGCTTCTGGGAACCTCAACAGAGATAACTCAGCATTTTTTGCTAGGATTAATTCAGTAAGAGGTAATGGATATGGCAAAGAGTGAGTGAGCATCAATGATTGTATTTAGATAAACCTCCAGGACATTAGAGCTTACACAGTCCAAACTGGAAATCCAGTGTCACCCATGGTGTTAACCAACTGCAACTATGGGTCAGTGCCTTCCAGGAGTCAGATGGATGTTGCCTCAGCAAGCCAGAGATACACATGCTAGAGCAGAAGAGCACATATGCTCAAAGGAAAGCAGCTGACTCTGTTACTTCTCACCAAGGAGATTGTCCTTTAGCATATCTTCTGAAGACACCTGCAAATTTCCTTAGAGCTGGTCTTGTTTCTTCCCAAAGTCAGGTGAATTTTAAAAAGCTCCTTTTGTGAGAGTGCTTATAAGACTGGCATCAAGCACAACAGATATTGCCTGCTGTTGATCCCCTACACCTAATATCTATCCTGAACTTTGAGCTTCTCTGGACTGGAAAAAATCACCTCCAGTATATGGAAAAAGGCTCTGTCCATAGGCAGGACTATAAACAACAACTAATTCAAGCCAGTGCCTATACTGTGTTCTCTTCAAACAGATGGGAAGAGAATAACTAATGAAAGTGTGGCCAATAGTACTTACTACTGAGTTGCCTTTCTTGCTCTGTCACTTATTGCTGCGGGATGATCACTTACTTATTGAAGCAGAAGGCCCTGCTTCCTCTCCCATCCTTCAAAAAATTAGCTGCACTGAGGCCAAAAGTTCTCCTACTCATTCCCAGCTTGCAGTTAGGAAAGCATGATGATGATCCATCCCTAAGAGAGAACAGGTTCTTCTGTAGCAGACTTTTCATTTCAGACCTCAGCAATGATACTCTTATTGTCCAGGTCAACAGTTCCCAACCCTGCCCCACAACAAAACCAGGATTTCTTACATGCAGCCTCAGTACACTGACATATTTGACGTTAGATGTTGGACAACTGGAATGACAGAGACATCCTATAAGCTTTTTCTTCTCAGCTAACAAATATGTGGGACCTGCTGTTTCATGGTGTAAACCATGTGTTTTGTGTGCATGGTGGCACCTGGCAGTAGGTGCTGACTTGCCCTCTCTGTAAGCAGTGAGGTACTGCAGTAAGGTGTCCATCCCCATAAGCACTCACAGCCTGAAAGCTGTGACTGTGGAAGATACTCCAAAATCAGGCTAATTAGGGAAAACGAAGTGAAGACTTTCTCCACTGAATTGTTCTCCTTAACATCTTACAAAGACACATGATTTTTCAGATGATTCAACCAACTGATCATGTTTTGCCCTACATTTAGGGCACAATGTCAAAAAGAAATTCTCTTAACTTTGACTAAATCTTGCCCTATTGACCAGCATGGGCTTGCATAGCCAGCTTTGCTTTAAGCTTTTGTTACAAAACTTTTTTGAAGGTAAAAATCACCAGCAACTAACTGCATTTTCAGTTCCCCTTAATTTCAAATGTCTTAGCTCAACAAGACCTGCAATTTGGCTTGCTCTTTCTTTCACCCTTTCATGGTCATTCTACCAGTCAACTTTCTTTTCAACATAGTCCTTCTCTATATTTTTAATTAATCATCGTCAAAATGCACACAGGACAACAGATGCGAAATGTATATAAAGAGCCCTTTCCCTTCTAAAGAATAAATTTGAAGAATAGATATTATGGTGGTAAAATATGTTAATAAGAGAGAGAAGAGTCAATGTGTAAGTAACACAGTTGCTGCTCTCAGCTCCATCACTAAAGCCATGTGTATAGAAGTCTTGGAAGCATCATCCCACACATGATGCCAGGGAGGTGTAACCCCACAGGAATAGGAAGGCAGAAGTAAAAAGACATTAGAAGAGCAGCATCCCTTGACTTTAACAGTGTAGGACTGAACTTCAGCTGTAAACCATAAATAGGTTAACTGTCACCATGTTCTTTCACTAATGATGATCTGGATGGTGACTGCTTCTCTTAGTATATTTCCTGAAAAGCAAGTAATTTAGCAACAATAGGGAGTATTTTCTTTTGAGAGAGCTTAAGAAACTGAGTTAAGAGTTTTAGTGCCAGTTTTAAATATTGCAATGGTTTGAACTTTTGTCAATCACTTTCACATTCAGGACCTGTCTACCTAATGATATCCTTTCCTGGCAGATCACAAAACTAGTTCAGAGGTGTCACTTCTAGAAGGGTGTGATGAAAATTTCACAAGTAAATGGGTGTAGTCTTGTGTGACATATCTAATTGAGATGCATTTGTTGCTTTTATTTTTGATTGCCTCACTGCTGTTACTGCACACCTAAGAATATTATTACAGTCAAGAGAAGCAGAAATTTGTCACCTGCTTCATGCCATTGGATCCCTGCAGCCACCCAGTTCCTGGGAACCTAGCCTGGTTACACTGGTGCATACTGATCTTGCAGATGTCAGGCTATTTGCCCTGTTTTATCAGTGCTTGTATCTATCTGCTTCATGAGGTAAGCCCGTACCTGGAGTGGATGCAGCAACTACTAAGTTGCTATAATAAAAGGTGACTTACCACCACTGTTCTGTAATGAACTGGTACATTTGGCTACTTGCTCTGGCTTAAATAAGGCACTGCATGGTGCTTTAGACATGAGGAGAGGAAATTATGTAAATCTAAAATAAAATCAGGAAGTTAAAGCATCAGATAAGTCAAAATTGCTGGACCAGATTTGGTAACACTTCAAGCATTAAATGGCTTTACCAATAGGTTACTTATGAATTATTCCTTGGTGAATGTTGCCTTTTTGAGGGAGTTCTTAGGTGGGGTTTTTTGGAACTCTATTCAATTCAAAATAGTTATTGGACAGGGTAATAGTGCAATGGCATAAATTCTTCCTTCTTGGATTTAGTTGTGCTGTATCATTGTATTTTTGACAGTCCAGCTATTGAAATGTTATTTTTTACTGGCAATTGAAGTAGCTTTTCATCTTCTTTTCACCTAATCAAGAGTAAATCAGAAATCTTATACTAGGCTGCAGACAATTATTTGTAAGGTAGTTTGTTCTTTGACAAGATCAGCTCTGTTCACGTAGCTGGTAGAATATGAATTACATGCTTAAAGTGTAGCATGTGAACTTGAAATCAAATGAAGAATGGATATAAAAAGGCAAGCTCAAAAAAGCACAGATTTAGTGATCACTTGGATAGAATTAATGGTGTGGCTTAGTACGATAAGCCAGAAAAGCAGTAGGATAAAAACCATGCTTGAAATAGAAGTTTTTCTTGAGTAATGAGAAAGTAGAGGAGGTTGCAGTGTTTCAGTTTCCCCCCTGTATTTTGTAGATGACTGTAAGGAAGTCTTCTGATGTCTATTTTAATAAAATAGACAGGGACTTCCAGACAGGGAGGAACAAGCAGAGCACTCTGATTAGCATCTCTTGCTGCCACTGCTCACATCAAGAAAATAGAATGTTATGTCCACAACATGCCTGTAAATGTGTGAAGAAGCTGCCAAACTGGGGCCCTGTCAGATCTAGAGAACAAAAGACTAACAGAAGAGACACAAAGCATTCCCTTTTGAAGACCTATTTCTTCTTTCAAGAGTTCCTCTTGAACCAGCCAACTCCAGCCCCTTCATACTGAAGGAGAAAAAACCTCTAATTTTGCTTCTGCAGCTGGGATGCCTGGAGACCACTCTGTTATCACTGGTTTCCAGGCTACAACTGTTTTAATACTTGCTCTGGGTTATCTACATTAAAGTCCAGTCACAGAACTGTGCGGAGGTCAGCAGTATAGACTTACTCCATAATGCAAGTGAAGTGATGCATGATGGCAAAACTGACAAATGAGGTTTCCCTGTGTACCCTAAAAAGTGGAAACAGTACATGACATAATGAAAAGTGAGTAATCAGGCAGAAATAAAGATATAAAACAGACGTCCTCTAAATTTTAGCAATTCTCTGTATTTTCCACAAGTAGACAAGCTTGTAAAGACCTCAATGACCCTCAACAAATCTCTTTCCAGTTTTTAAAGAGTAAATATCAACTGTTCAACCCTAGGCAAGAGCAGGAGCTGAGACAGAGACAGTTCATGGTAAAGAAACATCTATATCTCTGCTCTTACTGCTATTCAACACTGGTGTCAGTGTTTTTTGACTGAGGCCTGGGGTGACAGAAGATTGTGTAGGTCAGGTTCAGAGAAAGAAACCTTGAAAAAACAGACTAAAAATGAGCACCTTTGAGTACATATCTTCATTTGTCTTCAGTTATGTGTAGCAGGCAGTAAGAATGACAAGTAGGAAAGGGAAAGAGACCACTAACAAGAACTTCTTACATATGTGTGTATGTCTTCAACTTGGAAGTAAAACTCCAATGAACCGAATAGTCTTAAAAATTGAAGAAATCAGATTTTTGTCTATTGCTGTTGCAAGCTATATGCTCTCACTTTATTTATTAGCTGATATAAACTTCTGAAATATGCAGAAGGTCATCACTGAGCAAAGTAACAACACAAAAACCCACAAGGATCTAAAGATAGCAAAGGGGGAATAATGTATATGCAGCTGGCAATCGCTGTCCTGTGGCTACACTAACAAGATAATAATAAGAAAAATGGTAGAAGTGAGAAACATACATAACAAAAGAGGGGTTCTGACAAAATCGAATTGCTGACTGAGGCAGAAATTATTAAAGCAGCTATATGATAAGCACCAAAAAGAGTAACAGAAGGGAAGATGGGACAACAGTTAACCAGTGTGGGGTTTTTATTTGGAAGAGGATGAGCATGGGAAAGAAGAACCTGGAAGGGTGAAAAGGCAACCATAAGGGAATGAAGATGATGTAACAGGGACTGACTGGAGGTACCTGCAACAGCCCTGCATTTGATCTGTGCGGTTCAGAGAACAATAAACCTGCTGTTTCCACCTTACTCACATCGAACTTGCTTCCCTAGTCAGGAGGAACCTGGCATAGTTTTTCTTGTCAGGGTCTTCAGTCCTTGCCCCAGTTATGTTGTAGATATTCCTGTGCCTAGGCCTATCTTTGGCACTGTTTCCCAGCTCATCTCCGATCCATGGTGTAGGAAGCTTGTATACTGTCTCCTGGACAAACCTCAGATCTGTGTTGTAGTCTTGGCTCCATTTCTGTCTTGTGCTGCTCCTGACTGGACTCCCAGGGCAGACTCCATCACCTTGCCTTGCCTGGGATTGTTGATGGATACTGCACGCTCTATTCACATGCTGTAGGACTTGGCCTTAGCCAGTGAAGGCATTGCATGTGGTATGGCTGCCCTTAGCCCCAGCTCGTGCCCCCTCATGAAGAAACCCTGCTCTTGCTGCTTCCTGACACTATCTGACATCAGCAAAGGAAGTTCTAAAAGGTACCACCTAGTATCACCATCACTTCACATTTTGGTCCTAGCATAAATGAAAATACTCTCTAAACTACCTTCTGGATCTTACCTATTCCAACAAATATTTATGAAAAGTGAGTTTTTATATTCTTATATTTGACCGGTTTTTCAAATTCAAATATTTTCTCAAATATTTTGTTCCAAAAAAGAAATTTTTCCAGCTTCTCTGAAGAATTTTTAGCTGGTGTTTGCTTTTGTCACTTCTTTCCTTCCCACATTCACTGCCATGATTTTTCTTAGTATGCAGTAATCAGGGTGAAGAACCAAAGGCTTCAGTCTGATTTTACTGATTTTACAGTTGCTTCATGGGTTGTTCCTCCACCTCTACATACAACAGGAAAAGAGTCTCATTAAAGAGTAGGGATTCATAGTTAGTTCAGCTGATGAAAAAATTCCAGCTAGTGGAAGAACCCTAATTAATACATGAAATCTCTTTGGAAACAGCCTTGGAACTATTTATTTTTGCTAAGAAATTACTCTTCCAGGGACACAGGAGACTAGTTAAATTCCTAAGAAACTTAAGAGAATTTTCATCTGTGTTTACTCTTTTTTTGTATGTACACTCTTGCTTTAATAGGCCCTCACAAATCTAGGTTAGATATTTGACTTCCTATTGTCCTTCCAAAGCTTCTCTGTTTTGCAAGCAACACTTCTGAGTATACTGAGTTTTCAACAGTTTTCAGATAACTTAGGTGGTCAAGCTGTGGCCATGCATGGCTAATTACAGAGGAAGGAGGAAAATGAGTACATTGATTAACATTCTTTTCCCTCTGGAGAGACTAGGAGATTACTTCGGCAGCTCCACATTCACCGACACCCTGCTGGCAGCTTATTGCCCTGTTTTCTGAATTGCAATAATTCTTGGAAAAACGTGGCTGATCCTTGACTGTTGACTGGGAGGGTGAGAACAGAGTTCCGGGGATTTGATGTTTGATGCCATTTTGAAAAGCTTTTCTTCACTGGGCCCCCTGTGGCCTTTCTCATAGCAGACTTGAGCATTGCAGGCTTAATTACTCGTTCTGTTTCCATCCATGCACAGCAGCCTCTGCACAGGGCTCTGTACTCCTGAGGACTCCAGAAGAATTTCATCAAACATAACTACAGTCAGAGAGATCTAGCACTACACAACTGGTCCTGCTAACTATACCTGAGCTGACTGCTTTACCCCTCCATGATATTATACTTACACAGACACACATTCCAGAGCGAGGTCTGGAATAAGAGCACAGAAAACAAGAGATCTTTTGTTGGCTTATATTAAGATCTTAAACATTTTAATTATTTTTCTTTTTTAGGATTGTGCCTTAGTTTTTTGAGACCCAACTGATTTCTTCATGCTGTGACAATTAATTGGATTATTTTCATTTAAAGATCCAAGCCCACGAGATAACTGGAATGGAACGGAATTGTTTTCCTCTCTCTGCTTTCCCTCATTAGTAGTCTAAACAAGTGTGAGGCTGCATTAAGTTTGTAACTATTTTGTTAGCTTGGAATCGCATTCTTCTCTTCTGCAGATGGAGACTGTGCTTAGATCATTATATTCCAGTGTGTGGTTGTGGTATATTAAAAGTGAAAAGGGTACTTATATAATTTATGTTTTCAATTACCTTGATAGTGAAAAAGAAGGAGAGCAAAGGTTAAGTCTCACAAAGAAGAGCAGCAAAAGAGAAAGGAAATTACAGTGTGTTTATATTCTTTTTACTACAAAAGTAGCATAAAAAGTGACCTAATCAAATCTCTGTGCTGAGAGGCTAAATTGGGAAGATGATAGTATCACTGCAAGCTCTGCCTGCAACACAGGTGAGACTTCAAAATGTCATCACATTTATTATGTATGTCTCCACAGGATAATTGTCACAATTTCTCGTGGGCTTGACCTACAAACTCAATAGCTGACCAGTTCCTCCCCTTAGTAATCTTTGAAAACTATTACTGAAATGCTAAAACTATTGTTGAAATTCTCACAGTAGTTAGTGCTTCATTTGGAGACGTTCAGAGGTTGAAGCTTTTGAGATGAATGGGGGAAGCGCAAACTCATCTCTGTGTTTGCATCGCTCACTGGCTGAACATTCAGGCAGATACCCTACTGCATAGGGCGATAGCATGTAGTGTTAGTTGTTCTTTAGTGACATTAAAACTCAAGAACGTAAGTGATCTTGTTGACATAGGCCAGTACACTTGACATCTTCAAGTGTTAGACTTAATTACATTGACTGCACGTTATGTGCTTGTGTGTGGGACAGACAAATGGACAGAGTCAGAGACCCCTTAAAATTTATAGAATCATAGAATCATAGAATAGTTAGGGTTGGAAAGGACCTTTAGATCATCTAGTTCCAGCCCCCCTGCCATGGGCAGGGACACCTCACACTAAACCATATCACCCAAAGGCCTCGTCCAACCTGGTCTTGAACACTGCCAGGGATGGAGCATTCACAACCTCCCTGGGCAACCTATTCCAGTGCCTCACCACCCTAACAGGAAGGAACTTCCTCCTTATATCCAATCTAAACTTCCCCTCTTTAAGTTTTAACCCATTACCCCTTGTCCTATCACTACAGTCCCTAATGAAGAGTCCCTCCCCAGCATCCCTATAGGCCCCCTTCAGATACTAGAAGGCTGCTATGAGGTCTCCACACAGCTTTCTCTTCTCCAGGCTGAACAGCCCCAACTTTCTCAGCCTGTCTTCATACGGGAGGTGCTCCAGTCCCCTGATGATCCTCGTGGCCCTCCTCTGGACTTGTTCCAACAGTTTCATGTCCTTTTTATGTTGAGGACACCAGAACTGCACACAATACTCCAGGTGAGGTCTCACAAAAGCAGAGTAGAGGGGCAGGATCACCTCCCTCTACCTGCTGGTCAAGCTTCTTGCAGCCAAGGATACGGTTGGCTTTCTGGGCTCCATGCAGTCAAGGATACGGTTGGCTTTCTGGGCTGCAAACGCACACTGCCAGCTCATGTTAAGTTTCTCATCAACCAACACCCCCAAGTCCTTCTCCACAGGGCTGCTCTGAATCTCTTCTCTGCCCAACCTGTACTTGTGCCTGGGATTGCTCTGACCCAGGTGTAGAACTTAGCACTTGGCATGGTTGAACTTCATCAGGTTGGCATCAGCCCACCTCACAAGCATGTCGAGGTCCCTCTGGATGGCATTCCTTCCCTCCAGCGTACCAACTGAACCACACAGCTTGGTGTCATCGGCAAACTTGCTGAGGGCACGCTCAATCCCACTGTCCATGTCAGCGACAAAGACGTTGAACAAGACCGGTCCCAACACCGATCCCTGAGGGACACCACTCGTTACTGGTCTCCAGCTGGACATTGAGCCATTGAACACAACTCTTTGTGTGTGGCCATCCAGCCATTTCTTTATCCATGGAGTGGTCCACCTATCAAATAGATGTCTCTCCAATTTAGAGACAAGGATGTCGTGTGGGACAGTGTCGAACACTTTGCACAAGTCCAGGTAGATGACGTCAACTGTACTGCCCCTTTCCATCAGTTCCGTAGCCCCACCATAGAAGGCCACCGAATTGGTCAGGCAGGATTTCCCCTTAGTGAAGCCATTCTGGCTGTCACCAAGCACCTTGTTTTTCATGTGCCTTAGCATGCCTTCCAGGAGAATGTGCTCCAAGATTTTGCCAGACACAGAGGTGAGACTGACTGGGCTGTAATTCCCCGGGTCATCCATTTTCCTCTTCTTGAAAATGGGGGTTATATTGCCCTTTTTCTGGTCATCGGGAACTTCACCTGACTGCCATAATTTTTCAAATATGATGGACAGTGGCTTAGCAACTTCATTTGCCAGATCCTTCAGGATCTGTGGATGGATTTCATCAGGTTCCATGGACCTGTGCACGTTCAGGTTCTTAAGATGGTCTTGAACCAGATTCTCTCCTACAGTGAACCCAAGGTCTTCATTCTCACAGTTCCTGCACCTGCCTTCCAAGACTTGGGTGGTGTGGTCAGAGCATTTGCAAGTGAAGACTGAGGCAAAGAAGTCATTAAGAACCTCAGCCTTCTCCAAATCCAGGGTAGCCAGCTCTCCTGATAGCTCCTGGAGAGGGCCCATGTTGTCCCTTGTCTGTCTTTCATTTGCAATGTACCTATAGAATCCCTTCCTGTTATCTTTAATATCCCTAGCCAAGTTTAATTCTAATTGGGCCTTAGCTTTCCTAACATGGTCTCCAGCTTCCTGAACAACATCCCTGTATTCCTCCCAGGCCGCCTGTCCTTGCTTCCACCTTTTATAAGCCTCTTTTTGTCCTTCTAAGTTTCCTCAGCAGCTCCTTATCCATCCAAGGAGCTGCTTAAGAGTTTGTAGTGCTGCAATCAGATCAGCTTAGCTTTAGGTAAGAAATACCTCCAAAGTTCTTTCTGGTGATCCCTTTACACTGTCCTTGGAACTGTGGTTTTCTCAGGCTATCTGTGATCCTTGCTCCAGCTTCTTCCCTCACCAAATTCTTCTCCCTTCAGTGCAGCTCTTCTGAGGTATTTAGCAGCTGGACCATACATCTTAGCAACATGAGTGCCTGAACATGAATGCAAGCTTATGTTCTAAGCTTTTACCAATAACTTCTGGACAAATCTTTCCTTGTCCTAGAAATGTTTCTTCACAACCCCTGCGATGTTTTACCCCACTTCCTTGTAATCCATCTTCTTACTTTCCATACTGCCTCCATACTTTGAGATACAGATTCTGAAACTAATTGAAGGTGTTGACTCCTCTCCAGCTGTCCATCCATACACAAAGATACCAAGACGGAGAGAGGACAGAAGTCCATGGCCTTCAGGCAGGAAGCTTGTCACCTTGTGTAGGCAAACTTCAGTCCACACGACCCTATCCTGTGACCTGAAGAGTGGTGTTTCACCTTATAGTGGAAGAAATACAATGGGTCCTACTCCAGTCAGGTTAGTCTTTGCCTCCTGTGCCCATTTGGTTGTTCTTTGTTCTTCTATGAGAGCTACACTATGCTGTGATGCAGGCCATCCCTCCCAAACAAGAATTTCCTCTCCCTAGACTGTTCTAGAAGCCCATGTTCAACAGGGTAACTCCTGTGAGTATAGAGGCTTCAGTATCAGGCCCTAAAACAGATGCACTAGGGTTGAAAAACAGAGAACAGACTGTAAAAGCAAGTTGCATCATTTAGTTTATATCTTGTTCCAGTTTCTTTTTTTTTTCTAAATTTATTTTAAGAGCTTTATGTCAGACACAAAAGTTGAACTAAATAGCTATAAGGCAAAGACAAACCTTAAGTAAGGAGACAGACTGTGTGGTAAGCTTGCGATATACAGATGATCTCCCATGTATCAGGATAACGTGAAAATAACAATGAATCTGGCAAAGAATGCAGACAATCTTTGCTACGAGGAAAAAAACATATGGTAACTCCTGAAACAGTGCAAGAACAGATATATTAACTAAGAATAAAATGCCTGAAAAATATGAGTATTTTTGACAAAGATGTTATTTTGTATCCCTAGGATTGACTGGAAAGGTTGTCAACTTCATTTTTCTCTAGCGTTTTAAAGAAAGGACAATGCTGACTATGCTGACAAAGAATATTGAGCTTCCTTAAGAATTAAAAATAGTTATTAGTAGTTAGTGCTTTTGGTAACTTTTTTGTTCCAGACTTTCTGTGTTTATGGAAAAAAGATAATGTACTAAATATGTATCTTGCAAGTCCACCAAGGATTTTCTCCAAAAAGAATCCAGGAATAATAGTTTAAGAGATGATGTTGTTTAAATGAACTTAGCAATAAATATTTTAATTGCTTACAAAATTAATCCATTAATTTGTCACATCCTTAAACTCCTTCATGAGGAATTTGCTGTCTCTGTTCCAGAAAGAACTATGCTGTAGGTTCCAAATTACCTGTAAAAGTCATAGCTAAGCCAGATGTTCATGTTAAAGAATAATATTTACATAGGAAAGAAGTAATTTTAATGATATTGAAAACTGGCAAAATACTGGTTTGGAAGGACAGTTGTGAGTTGCTAAGACATTCAGGATATGAGTTGACAGTCTGTAAGGTGGCTATAGTAATTTCCTTGGTTTTGTATACATGAATGAGTTGCTTTGTTTCTTAGACTACATGTATGGAAACACAAATTGTTTCCCAGTGATGTAGATGCTATTAATATGCATGAAATTATCTGGGCTTTCAGCAAAGTATAAAGTAGAACTTTCTAAGAAGGGGTTTGGAGATAGCAACAGTCTGTAGTTGCCTGTATGGAACAGAGCTGGATTGTTGCAAATGCCTTCAGAAGACACCTCATTTAAAAACTTAAGTAATATTACTTACTTGCTGACATTGCTTAACTTTGTTACTATTTTTAAGAGGCATAGCAAATGGTGTATCCTGCCTTCTGATTAAGAGGTGAGGCAAGAAGTATATGGCCCTGGATAAATGAGCAGCTTGTCCACAGCCTGAATAGTGAAAATCTGGTCCTTTTAGTTGCAAAAATGTAATAGAAAAGGAAAAGATTCAGAGCTGGGCAACAAGAACAATGAGAAGTATGGAATGGCTTATACAGTATAGAAAACTAGTAAGAAAGCAAGAAAGAAAAGTCAGAATTGATTCCTAAATGCTACATTGATTAAGTAGTTAGTTGCAAACTACTTGTAATGTCTTCTGGGAATTAAACATTTATAGGTTATTTCTGGTGATGACAAGGACCTTTCACAGTTAAAAAAGCCCCAAATCTTTCCAAGACACATCTTCAGCATGACTGACACAGTGATTTGTTATATCAGTTGACTGAAGAAAGAAAAATATGTCAAAACCTCACATAAATGTTCTTTCACAGACAATATATCCTTCCTTTGAATTTCAATAATGAGCACAATACTGTTTTGGTTTGCTGAAGACCTTCCCCTAATTTCTCTGAAGGCTTCAGAGGTTCAGTGGAATTTGACAAAAGGTATTTAGGCTTTTGTGTTTGCCTTTAATTGCTGCCCACCAGGGTGTATCCTGATGCAGCAGCCAGAACGTCTGAGCAGAACCTTTTGCTGCTTGTTGCAACTTGCAGGACTGGAATATTATACAGTGTAGAGAAGTATGCACATTTAGAGCAAAGATTTTGATTCAAAATGTTTTTCTGAGTCCTATGCCTGTCATCTTAAAGAGATGTTACCCTTCTACAAGTGAATGAGCTGTTAAACCTCTAAATGAAGGGCTAACTCTACAAATATACACAAACAGAAGTTACTGGGCAAACACTGCTATTTATAACTGTCAAGTGGCACCCCAGTGTTGGTTAAAGCCTTATTTCTGCCAACTCTCCACACCTCATTTGCCTGCACAGACACTATCTGCAGGTTTGGTTCTGCCATGGTTTGTGTTAGGATGAACATTTGGTTGTATCCTCTTTTAAGTGTGCAGACCTTCAAAGACTGGACACAAAGAACTGTGTTCACTTAGGTATCCTATTGACTTCAACTGTAGCAGTGGTGACCTCACTGCAAGATCAAGCAAGACAACCTCTTATGTGTATAGCAGTAAGAAAACCTGCTGTGTGTATAGCTATGTAAAAAAAAATATGTAAAATAAAAAAAACAAAAACAAAATAAACATATCTGTTCTGTAATGGAAAGTCCACTAACATGAATACTGTCACAGCTGCTTAAAAATAGAAACATGAATTATGTAGTTTTTCCATAGATCTCTTAAGTAATAGCCAGTGCTATTATTACAGTGTTGTTTCTCTCTTTAATTGCACTACTGCTTAGGAAAAGTCATGATTTTGATTTATGAAGAAAGTTACATGGAATTACAGACATGTATCAGTAATTTAAAATAGGAGGCCAGTTCTTTACATGCCAGTAATCTCTATAGTCTTAGCAACCATTTCTTTTCCTTTTGTCTCTTGAAAATAATTAAATAAATAGAAGTTTGCCCCACTTCCCCCCTCACACATATGCAGGACCAACAAAACTCAGTAATTTTCCACTGGTACAACAGTCTTTCAGTGCCTGCCATCTGCTGTGCTGGCAGGACCCACAAGAGGAGTAGCAGCAGCAAGTCAGGAACTGTAACGTCATGTTGTGAATATTCATTCAATTTTCATTGTCACAGCTGGCCCTCATCATCTCTAAGACTGACCTTGCCTCCCCCAACTTCCCTTTGACAGCTTTAGTGCAGAGGAGCAGACAGAAGCAAGACACTGAAAGCATAAGCCTCAACCACTAGAAACCCCCAGTCAAAATCAGTCCCCATTCCTGGGGGGGGGGGGGGGCGCAGGGGTGTCTGTCCCTCCCATTTACCATTGTTATTGGTAAAGATTTTTGCCCTGGGAAGAATGCTTTAGTGAAATACTGATTTTTTTTTTAGATCCATAGCCAGTTCATATTGAATTTACTTATCATAATGTAGAATGTATTTTTCCCTTCTTGCTAACTCTTTTTCTGGGTTGTGCGTGCTTTCAGCACTGCAACACGGTAAATGGGAGTGCACCACTTCTTCATTACCACAGGCTCCAAATGTGGAAATGGAGTTCAGGTATCACAAAGGAAGCACTCTTGCATCACATTCAAGTTAAAACATGCTAATTTTAGGCTTCTGTTATTTCAAACCTACCAAATCTAATGCTTCTTGAAACCAGTCTCGGCATGTGGATCCACAGCACTCAGTGAATTTCCTGGCTCTGCCTGCAGGCAAAGGGGACATGTAGATACTCCTGAGGTCCTGAGACTGAGATCTCTGGGCAAGAGATCTGCTTTAGTGTACAGAGTTCCTAAGACCCTTGTCACTATATAAAGACTAATTAGGTAAAACAAATTAAACGTGGCTACCAAATAAATCCTCTTCATCAGCAACCATCCCCAAGTGAAGTGACATCACGAGGACAAACTTTCACTCCCTTGCACACGTTGCATGTTGTGACAGCAGCAGATGATTGTACTGTCATTCTCCCAGTCTGAGCTCAGAGACTGGCCTTCCATGTAGCTGGCTGTGTGAGAAGTCTATATTGCTGCATCCTTGGGATAACAGCTTTCTCTGTAAGTGCTGGCTGCTTCGTTTTATGATCAGGTGGTACTAACACCAAAGCACGGTTTCACAGGGCAACCTGTGCAAACATCCCCACACTTGTACTTCTTCAGTGGTGGGACAGAAGGGTACAAAAGTGAAAGGCCTGAAAATGCAGTTTCCAGATAATTCTTCTGTCTTCTGGTTGAGCACCCGGGCACCTACGTGTGCTCAAAGAAAGTTTAATAGTGCCCTCCTGAGTGGGAGAGCTCTCCACAGCTACAAGCCCTTCAGTGAACCTCGATCATCACAGCCTGCCGAGAGCGAGGGCTTAAGCCGGATGCTCGGGCTGAAGAGACGGGCACTCCGTCCGGCCCGTGGGGTGCCAGGACTGGTGGCTGCACTTCAGTAAGAGCCTAAAGCGAGGCCGCTCCCTCCCGGTCACCGCTCCTCGGCCGGTTTCGAAGGAGGAGAACGGGCCGCCGGGAACACTCCCCCGCTGTGGCGGTCCTGAGGTACCTGCCTCCCGGTGCGGCGGCTGGCGGCAGCAGCCAACCGCGGCGCAGCTTAGCAGCAGCGGACTCTCGCGAGAGCCGTCGAGTAAACATCGCTCTGCCGAGGCCCTCCCGCCGCTCTCCTGCTCCTCCTCCTGCCATTAGCGCGGAGGAGGGGGCTGTGTGTGTTCTCTGAGGCGCCGGCTGCAAGCAGCGAGCGAGGAGAGGTGAGTGCTGCGGCGAGCCGGCGCAGCCTTCTGACCCGGCGGTGGGGAAGCAGGCTTTCCCCTGGAGCGGTGCGGAGGGAATGGGGACCCTGTCACTGAACACTAGAAGTCTCCTTCTGCCTTCCCTCTTCTCCTTCCTCCCCCCCACCGTGAGGCAGCAGGAACAGCCATCGCCGTAGAGCCTGAGGGAGAACAGCCTCAGCCCCGGCTGCCGATCAGCCCGGGAAGGAGGTGGGAGGATCGGGGGTGGGTCTCGGCTGGGGAGCCACCGAGGCAGTTTGCCCGCCTGCCTTCGGCGCGCTGCCCCTCAGGTGACTTCTCCCCCTGCCCCTGGCGGGCGAGCGGGGGCTGCCGCCTCCTGCCAGAGGCACAAGTTGCCTGACTTTCCCCGTCCGTTTCCCCGGGGTGGGTGCCGCCAGCCAGCGAGGCGCTGGAGTTACCCAGCCACGGCCGCCGCTCCATCCTCCCCCGGGGAGGTGGGGGGGGGGGGCGACGATTGAGCCCACCGGCAGCTCGGCGTTTGGGCGCGGTGGGCTGAGGGGCCGCGGATGCCCCGGGGTGGTGCCGGGGGCAGAGGCGAGCTTGGTGCGGTGGGAGGTGAAGCCGGGCGGGTGTGAGCGCCGTGCTGTGTGCTGCGAGGGTCAGGCTCAGGCGCTGCTGGCCATCCTGAGGTGAGGCGGGGTGGGGTGGGGTGTACCCACGGTAGGTAGTGTGGCTTTCGGGTGTCCTGCCCGCTCCGTGAATAAATAAATAAAGGGACAAAAATATCCATGTAATGCGCTTGAAAAGTATATTTAACAAACAACACAGAACAAAAAAAAAAACCCAAACACAACAACAACAACAAAAATACCCAGCCGAAAAAAACTCAGGAACTCACAAGTTGCCACTCTCAGATGCACAAAGCCAAAACCTGCTTTTGTCCTGAGCCAAAGGAGTTTGGGATTGGGCCCGTAATTTGACAGCCCAGGTCGTGCTCTGTATCTTTAGGCAATTTGCAGTGACTAAGATAAAAGTTAAGTGGAAGACCTATGTCTCCTGTTTGTTTTTTCCTTATTGTTTGTAGTTTTGTTTTGTTGGTTTTAATTAGTTTGAAATGTCTTGGGTTAGAGTAGCAGGTACAGGCATGCCACCATTGATGCTGCTTACCTGATTTCCTGGTGTGAAATACGGAATAGGAATAAATGACCCTTGATGTAGCTTCTGAATAAAAAGCAGTGCTGAAGTTTGAAGTAAAAAAAAGTTTCCTGTAGGGTATTTGATGGGTTATATTAATGTTGTTTTGCTTTTACTTGCTTTTTTGCTGAAGAGGCATGAAATTTATTTTGGAGGCTACAGGTGCTGGGATTTGTCAGGTATGCCAATTCAGTCTTTTGATTACAGTTTTTCTGAAGTCACTTGCAGTAAAGGGATCTTGTTTGTGAGTGTATATAACTCTAATAAATCTCACTAAGTGGTTGGGCGTGTTCCATAAAAGATGCCTGGACATAAACAGAAATCCTAAAAACTGCTGAAAATCTTAGGGATGAAACAGTATCAATCTTACTTTTACCCTGCGCTGTTAATGGCAATACTAGTCCATACACTACTATTCTGAGAGGTGATAAGCAGTGGCCACACTTGCTGCATATGAGAAATCTGCTACTGTATCTAATAGAATTGATGCGATTTCATCTTCTAGGCTATATGTAGGCATGTTTTCCTGCCTTTTTTAAAAGGTGTCTTGAATTATAAAAATAAAATTCACATAGTTCTGTGAAACTGGGACTCGGGTATTTTTCGCATTGTACACAATGTAGTATATGTTCAGTTTAAATGTTATTGCTTAACAGAGCTTTAAAAAATTACAAAATTATTTCTCAAACATTTCAGGAGAAAATAAACTCCCAAACCACTGGCTAAACAGAACTCAGAAGTAAATATTTACAGTGGACAGGTACCATGCTTTATTTCATTTTGCCTTTTCTTTTTTTTTCTTTTTTTTTTTTTTTTTAGAAAGTTAGTCTTTCTTAAAAAGAAGCAAACAACAAACTCACACCCTATCATTAACTTGCAGTGGAGTTGGACAAGGCCTATTCTCTTGGGATGCAATGAGGTTATGTTCCCAGGAGAACAGAAGCTTTGGATTTCTGTCAGATAATCCATTGTGGACTTGCTTGTGCAAAACTTGTGGTGCTGACCTCTGAGAATCTGGTCCTGTGCTTAGTGGTGTCCCTGGCGTACTGGTTGGAATTATATGGGATGGCATGCTGAATGGAGTTCAGTGTATGTATAGCTTCTCTTGCACATGGTGAGGTTTGCCTGACTGTTGTCTCTCAGGACTTCTGTATAGCCTCCTTTGAGCTCATCTATCTTTATACCCCTGAAGCTTGAGTGGTGGGTAGAGGTTTTTAATAAGTTACCTTCTGTACTTTGGGATCCCTCTTGAATCCTTTAGCGACTACAAGGAGCTTAGTCACAGTTTGAGGAGCACTGGTTTTGTCCACTCTTATCTGCCTAGGCAATGGTTTGTTTTGGTTTTAAAGCTTACCTTCTCCTTATAAATTCAGTTTTTTGCTCTATCCATTTTTATTCTAATAAAAATGTTCTTCCCACCAAGTTTAAGCCAAGGGTTAGTTAAAATGTAAAATCAATTGCTAAACTTTGGTATTTTTTTTCTAGGAGATGCAAGATAGACATGTAAATTACAATGAAAAGAATTACTTCTCTGTATACAGCATTCATCAACACAAAGACTACTTACTAAGCTGTATATGGTAAATGGTTTGCTTTTAGTCCCTCTGAAAGAGGCTTTATGTGTCTTAGCGACAGTTGACATAAATCAAACATACTACTGTTCACCAAATCATTTAATCTTCTCTTGTTGGTAGCTCATTTCAGCATATAGCTGCACTTAGAGCAGACCTGCCATCAGTAGTAATTGGGTTACTGTAGCATGAAAATGTGGGTTTGATAAACAACTGACAGCAAATTCTTTGGGATGGGTTGATGCAGGATTTTTCGAAGTCTGGTGACTAAACAACATCTTTTGTTTTGCAAAAAAAGGAGTAACACCAAGGGTAACCCAGTCTGATGTTGTGGGGTGTGAACTCAGGGAGGAGTTATTTAGAGCATGGTATTGGATCTATATGGTGAAACTGTATTTAAGGTGGGGGGATCTTTCCTTGAAGGATCAGAAGTTGGTTGATGCCAAATGACAAAGAGTAGATCATTTCATTGGTATGAAAGGTCCTGCTGCTCTGTAGTGTAAAACTACAGAATAACTTTTGGCAGTCCTATAGCTCCTGCATCTGCATGAGGAAACAATAGAATGAGACAACATGGGACTGAGGGGAGGGAATGAATTTATCAGAAAAAACTTCTTTTCCTTGTCATAAATAATTTTATCAACATGGGAAGCATTATAATAGGCAGTTGTCATAGTTAATACTGTCTTTTACATGTGAAATCTGGTAATTTTGTGAGCCTTGCATTAATATCTCACTACTTGATAGAACTTAAAAAAGCAAAGCAAAACAGTGGATCAGGAAAGAATATTAATCTTGCTTCAAATATAGGGTTATCTGATTTTGCATTATGGTTTGAACTGTAGATTTGGAACTTAGTTTGTGATGTATGTCTTTAATATTTATACCTACAAACTCGCAATTTGTCAGCTGACATATGAGTTTGAGACTTGTAACTGAATAGAATATGAAGAAAGGAGATACCTAGAATTCTAATGTAATAAACTTCAGAAGACTGCTTATGTGAGATTTTGATTGTCATAGGAAATATATATTTTTAAATTCTATTTAAATATTTTAAATAAAATTCTGTATAAATACATAGAAATAAATTTCTGTATTTTTGCTAGTAAAGAGGAACAATGGTTGATTAAAATTGTAGACTGGGTTTATGGGACTTCACAAGAGAAGAATCTTCTGAAGTAGTGAAAAGGAGAGACAACTATTCACCTTTTATTAGTAAGGAACAGACAATGTTAAGTAATAGTTGGTGTGAACAGGTTGCACAAAGAGGTTGAGTTTATCCTAGGCGGCAGAATGAGTGGGAGGGAGGAACTAAGGGGATAACTTGAATCTATATGAGGAGAGGAGCTGTGTTTAGAGGAAGCGTGTTTACTGTATTGCAATTTAGATTAGCTGTAACTCTGATGTTCCAAAGTTTGAACCTGTGATTGCTGGCATGCTGTAGAGGAGCTGCTTGCTTCGCAAAGATCTTGGCATACTGGAATTTGTTACATTTCCTTCCCCAGAAGCGGAAACAAAAAAAACCTTTTTGTTATCTTTGAATAGAGGAAAGGTTGCAAGGCTTCCTTCTACTATGTGTTATAAAGATAGCAGTTTACAATTCTCTGAGAGTATTGTGTGTAATGTCACATTAAGTGAGGCACTGCTATTGCATCTATAAAACGTGCCAAGAAATTTTAGCAATTAAATCTCCTTGTAGTAAAACAAAACCAAGCAAACCACTTCCCAGACAAACAATTAGAAATCTTCAGTCAAGTGGGTACCTTGCCCTAAACCAAGTATGTCTTTCTGGTCCTACTTATGAGCCACCGTAGTAGAATAAAGTTTATGAGAAAGACAGTTGTGCTTAAGTTGGATGCTACTAAAATGAAGATACACTAGGTTTTGCCAAGCCATAAGAGTTGCAAATACAGCCAGCTTCCGTACAGAGGAGTTTAAATTAGGAGGGGAAAGAATGGAAGTCATAACTTCAGAAAGGCACATGACTACTCTAACTGTACTGCTAAGAGGGATGCAGACAGCAAAAGGAAGTGGCTTGCTACAAGTGGGGAGTTGTGTGTGCTTAGGGGATTCTGCTGATTGTACCAGGTTAGGCTCCATCTCCCTCTCCCTGATGCAACAGAGAGTAAGACAGCCTGTCTAGCACACTTGTGCTCTATCATGAACCTCTGTCAGCGTCACTGAGAATCCGCCCAGAGGACAGCTATGTCCTATTCCTGCTAGACTGCTGCCAGTTAGGAGACTCTGAGTCTGCTTTGTGAGGAAAGGGTTTTCCAGGGTCAGTGTTTGCTACTGCGATGTATTCAGACCTTGAGTATGCTGGCACTACTACCAGTCAGTCACCTGTGGGGGATGGCTTGGTGGTGTGCCTTTCCTACAAATCACTGTTTTCTACTTGTTTTTTTTTACAGAATGAGTAGAGCTGAATCCAATATTGAGAGAGCCTGGCTTAACTGCCATGTAACACCAGAACAGCTATAACCTCACTTCATAGAAACCTCAGTGTTGTTACAAGTGCTCTAGTAAAAAAAGAAATTACTTATAGCTGAACTGATAGTTAAATTCCAAGCAATATTTCATGGTCTCAGGAGAGCTGTTTTGTACAGGCCAGCCAAGATGCAGATTATCTAGCCACAGAGTTCCCTTGCCACTGTCTGAAGCTGAACTTATGATTAGCCATCTTGGTTTTCCATGTGTCACAACTGAGCACAGAGGGGAGGGTGACAGGTCACAGTGTGGCCCGGTATATTTCCTAGTGCAGAACTACCTCTTTAGCTGATTAGCTACATCTGAACCAAAATGTGGAGAAGGCAGGAGCAGCTCACAGGCTTAAGTGTTCCACTTCTTCCCATGAAAACTGAGGAAAGCCTTTCCTTTCAGGAAAAATTCTTCTTTTCCAAATCAGCCAGGTAGATGATCAGAGAACTGGAACACCTCTCCTATGGGCAGGCTGAGAAAGTTGGGCTTGTTCAGCCAGGAGAAGAGAAGGCTCCGGGAGACCTTACAACAGTCTTCCAGTACCTAAGGAGGCCCTACAAGAATGCTGGAGAGGGACTTTTTACAAGGGCATGTAGTGATAAGACAAGGGGGAATGGCTTTAAACTGAAAGAGGGTATATTTAGATTAGATGTTAGGTAGAAATTCTTCACTATGAGGGTGGTGAGACACTGGCACAGGCTGCTCAGAGAAGCTGTGGCTGCCCCATCCCTGGCTGTGTTCAAGCCCAGGTTGGATGGCGCTTTGAGTAATCTGGTCTAGTGGAAGGTGTCCCTGCCTGTGGCAGCTGGTTGGAGCTGGATGATCTTCAGGGTCCCTTCCAACCCAAGCCATTCTATGATTCTGTGAAATAGCAGACCTTAGACCAATGGCATCAGACTCCTTTTGTCTTCCTGTGTGTATTGCAAGTGTTTATCACAGACATTTCTTAAAATTTGTTTTAACTATTTTTTTTTCCAATGAATAGTTGCATAATGTGTTTTCAGCTCTTCCCTCTCACTGGTGCCTTATAAGGGAGGTAACCAGAATGCCAGCCAAATATCAGCCTGATGATTAAAGAATTGTTCCATTTAAAATGTCACTAATTTTTAGCATACTGAGTCCTGTATGAAGAGGAAAGCTTATATTAGTACCTCCACGGACAAAAGCATTGTACTGCATTGTTTAAAGGCAGTTGTTGTTTTCTGAAGTTTAAGATAACTGGATTCTTTTGTGTCATGGTACTTAGTGTTTGGCAGAGTAGGAAAGGAGAGCAAATTCAATCACAAGGTAAGGATTTGATGGGAGTACCTGTTTTTACAAATGGTAGAATCTGAATATGGAGGATAAAGTCTGTTTAACAATAATTAAAAGTATAGTTTAACAAGCTCTAAAATCTGGAACTATGAGAGAATTCTGTGTTCTGCATGTGAGCTTCTCTCTGGTACTCTAGGCAATCATACAGCAATGAAAGACAATGAAAGACATGGCTGTTAAGAATATGTAACAGCCAACTGTTTAAACACATTCCTACTTAGTGGAGTAATGGCTTTTGAATAACAGATATTTCTGTAGCAGATATACTTGGTGAGACTTACCAAGTAAGGTCATCTTATAGTTCAGATCTAATAATGGCATGTCTCAGAAAGCAGTTGAGTGCATCGCAGTGAATTCTGACTGTCAAGCTTCGGTTCTGGTGTCATCAGTGTACATCTTTGTCACTAGGTTTTGTTGATTTTATTTATGCTTGCTTAGCTCAAAAAAGTGGGAGAAGGCTCTGGTTGAGAGGTGAGTCAATGTTCTTCATGACTAACTTGCCATATTTCACTTCTGTAAATCAAAAGTTCTGTTGTGCCTGAAGAAAATTTCTCTTACTAAAGCTGCCTGCTTACACTTTAAAAGAACTTACTTTATGAAATAAGCAATGAATCTTGGCTTCTGCAAATGTTGTAGGAGAGGAAATAGTCATATTCAAGTTTGGGGGGACTCCCCAAAACAAAACAACCCTGTTCATATTGTAAATACGATTTCTGGTAAAGTCTTAGTGTTTAGTCCTTCCCCAATGTTAACAGGCATAGGTAGCATCTTATGAAGTAATGATTAGGGGAAGAGAAGCAAGATTCATTGAAACAGTTGTTCTCCATGAATTCAGCTCTCAAATCTTGTGAGCAAAGTAGATGGAGGACCATTTTGTATGGAAGTATAGTAGGTGGGTTCTTATTGTATGGAGGCTCTTTCCCTGCTCTGTCCTGTTTATCTTGTCAGGGAGTTTCATTTAACAAAGAGAGAAAGTTCGTATAAAATATGTATTATGTGAGCATCTTAGCCCACTTGTGCTCTGGATGTGGTGACCCCACTGCTCAGTTGTATAACTAGTAAGTAGAAACTTTTCTCTGTTGTTTTGGTTTGGGTATTTTTTCGTAATTTTTCCATGATGTTAACACCTGGAATAATCTCCTTTAATTGCTTATGCTTTGGATCATTCCAACTGGAAATTGAAGTCAGGCAAAATGGCAATAATAAGAATAAAAATGTGTAAACCAGGGACTGTTTTGAATTATCTGAAAAGCCCAAAGAGCAGAATACAGACATAAGGTCCTTTCCAGCCCTAACTATTCTATGATTCTGTGATTACATCAGGGGGATCTTTATAGGAGGGAAATAAAAACATGCATGTGTAGTATAAAACGTAATTGACCTTTAGTATCTGCTTAAAGAAATACATATGGAAGTGAAGCAAAATAAAGCTCTCCCTGATATTCTTCAGCTGAATCTGAGTATAACAGCTGTTTCTGAGGCTGAGTTATACAAGCCATGGAGTGATCACACAGCAGCAGAAGTTGAGGCTGTGGCTCTCAAGTCCAGTGAACCACAGACTACTGTCAGGCCACAGCGCACTTCCACCATACACCTTTGATTAAAAAAACGCTCCGGTCCCATTGACCAGCCACATGCTGCTGACACTGTCTGTGGATCACAGGTTGGAAATCACTAAGTTATGATGGGCTGTGGTGTTAGGAATACCACCTAAGTTACTTTGGTTTGGAAGATCAGTGGACTAGACAAAGGGATTCTTTCCCTGCCCCGTTAAATCTTTCCCTTTCCTTTCTTTTCTTTCCCTGTCTTTCTTATTGTGAGCCAGTGATAAAGGGAAGAAGAATGAAATGGGATGCTTTAGATTTTCAAGCTTTGCTGGCAAACCTTCAAAGAAACTTGAAATTTTTTTGTCTTCTTTCTTATATCGCAGCATGTGCCATTTCTTGACCAGCTCTAGTTCTCAGTAATTAGCAGTGTTTACAGGCAACATTCATTCATTCCTTCAACAGGAAGGAACACACTGAAGTCACTGGGAGCCCCAGGTGCACAAGGTAATGCAGAATTGTCTCCAAAGTCTTGAGGCCATGTAGCTGAGGTAGTGTTACAGCAGAACAAATGTGTAGGATGGAAACCTGCATTTCAGCTGTGCGGGCATGGTACTATATATGGAAGGATGGGGCTGTTTGAGTGAGGATTATAATATGTTTACCAGCTGATCAGTTTGAGTAAATAAATCTTGGCATTTCCAGATGGTTGGTTACACCTGGGAAGTAATTTAAATGTGAGTGAGCTTATATCAGAGTTTCTTGTGACAGGAATGGTGATATGCCCTCTTGCCTTCCAAGACATTCTGCTCTAGCCTTTGCACCATGAGAAGTGCAAAATGAATGCTGCACTGATATGACCAATCTCTCGACAGTGCTGTGAATCTGACCATGGATGTTTAGTGGGTTAACCAATATGTGGATGTTCAAGTTGACTTCATGTGCTGCAGCTCTGATCCAACTCTTTCAATCAATATCAGTGGTGCTGATATTACTGTAGGGCAACCTAGAGGAACTTTCCACTTGATTTTTCAGGAGGCATCCAGGTACAACCTGCCATGTTGCCTGCTATTATGATGCCACTTGCTTTAAGTTCGTACTGAAAGCAGTCTCTTTACAGCTGTGTTGATTCGTAACTACGAAGTATCAGGCTTGCACTTGAATAACTTTAAGCCCTATTTAATCCCAGAGGGCACCTGTTTTATGTTAACTCTCTGCTCCTGCTCACAGACATATAAGCCAGTTGTGTAGTGTCAAATGAAAAAAGAACAAAAAATCCTTTTCGATGTTCAGGACAAATAGGTGAATATCATCCAAACCAGACATGAGAAAATTTCATGTGTATGAAAATACCCTGACCTCCACCACTGATTTCAATTGCTACTCAGCTTCTGCTGCAGCCTAGCTTCTCACAGAATAGCTTTTCTGAAAGCTTTTGCTGGAAACCAGAAAAGAGGTTCCTTAGAGCCTGTCAAAAATACTGCTGCCTTCACCTTCGCTCTTCAGGAAGATGCAAAACTCGTGGCAATGGTGTAAAATGTACAACGAGGAAATATGCTTACCCATTATCTGTTTAAATAAGCAATATAACATTCTGCTTTATAAAATAATTTTTACAGCAACATTCAGGAAAAAAAATAGATACACATCCATTTTTTAATGTGTATTTTAGATCACTGCATTTGAAAGGATTGAAAGAATAGTGGAAAATAAAAAATGAAAATGGAAGTAATTATGGGGTAATTAGGGATAAATTGTTATACTCTAGTAAAGATAAAAGTTTTTAGCTATTTTTTTCTCTGCCCTTTTTATTAAAAGAGCAGTAATATTTGGAAAGCCTATTTTGGTTTTGTTTCCAGTCCAACCTCTGTTTCAGATTTTGACCCCCAGGCATGCGATGAGCCTGTCTTGTTTAGGGATCAAAGCCTGCAAGAGAAGAATTACAAGGACAATTTTAGTTATATTATTTCTCTTTAAGCAAAGCAAAACCAAAAAAACCACACACACACAACTGAAACCCTTTGGTGTTTGTATTTTTTTCATGTAGAAGCTCACTTTTGAAACTAGTCCTGACAGTATCTTCTTTCTATCTGACTGTCATCTTCTCCGCCTAAGAAATGCAGTGTAAATGTATTTTCTTGATTCCTTTGCATAAGCGCTCTGAAGTAGTCATGTCATCTTTAAAGAACACTGCCATACAGACTGAGGATAAAAGCTTCTGCACACTTACTTAGGACATTAGAGAGTGATGGTGATCTGCGTCTGCCTGGGTGCAGCAGAAGAATGCAGTTGCATGATGAGATTTTCTTCTGTCATTGTGGAATCTTAAGTGCTTTCCCTCCCTCTCTTTTCCTGCCAAGGCAAGTTTGAATTTTACCACAAAGATATTGGTTAAGTAAGGCCTGCTCAACCCCATTCATTTTAAATCATAAAGCAAGTCCTCTCCAAATATTGCAGGCTAATAAACCACAGTAAAAGAAGTGCAGATTAAGCTCCATATTTGTCTTGGATGGAAGGCTAGACTTCTGTCTGGAACATCTGAATTGGTGCTTTGGGTGCAGCTTCCTTCTGTTCAAGGGTGGTGATCATCTTGTCAACAAGGCACCAGTTTTACAAGATAAAATCACTTACAGAAGTAGGCTTCCATCATATATGTACAACTAGGGAGGGAAATAGGGGCTTTTTTTGCTTGTGGTATAACAAACGCTGCACCTGCTTATGCTTTTTCCTCCTGTTTTCTCTTCCTTGGGTAGATCAGGAATGGAGTTTGTGCTTGACCAAGAGTGTAGGATTTTTGATGGAAACAAAATTTGGCTAATCCTACTTTTTACAAAGAAGCTGCACTTGAATACGTTATAATGGCTTTCCAAGTTAAGGGGATCTAAATTAATATTTGCCAAGAACTAACATACAAATGAAACAGTTGAGAATTTCTTTGTAATTCTTGGATTTGTTTCATACCTCAGTCAATGCTGCTTCTAAGGAAGAAGCCTCTTTCGTTGATACAAAGCTCAATCTACTACGCATATGGAATTTGTGGGTATAATTCTCATCAACATTGAGGGAGAGGGGACTGACAAAGGATAATCTATCCTCTGTTGTGGATACCTAGCACATTTTTGAAGTGACAAGCAAAGAGGGAATACATGAATGTACCAAGATCTTTTTATAAGTGCTTTTTCAACATTGAAAGATCTGGTGCTTTTTGAGATACTGACCATATTTGACCCTACGTACTTCACAAGCACCATTCAATCAAAGTTTAGCAGGTGTTTACAAAGCACCAAAATTCAGAAGGCCTTCATCTTCTTTGAATGAAACACATGCTGTTCTCTCAACTTGGCATCTCAATTTTCTGAGCAGCACTAATCCAGGTAATATTAAGTGTGTTTATATTCGGATACATTGTGACATCTGAGTGCACCAAAGGTTAAATTAATTAATAGACTCAACTGATGTTTAAAAAACTATTACTCTAAATTTTATTTGTGACTTCTATGGCTTTGATTTCTAGCAAACTTAATAAACTAGTATCTGTATGATGCTTTCTGCGTATGTGAGGATTTATTATGAGAAATCAAGTTTGATGTTCATGGTCGAAGATTTTGATCCCATATTATCTGTGTCCTCTTAAACTTACTCTGTGTGCTTGAAGCAAGTTTAAAATATTGTTACTTTAGTAACAATACTTAGTTACTTAGTTTTCTAAGTTTGTATATTCTATGATTTCTTACTTCATGCCCCTTTTCTGGCAAGAGAAAAGGCAAATATTCCTAATGATGTGAGTCCTTGAAATTGAGCAGTTTGTTCAAGGTAAGCCTATGTTTGTATGTTAAATTTTCTTAAAGAAAAAATACTTGGGAGCTCTTAAACTTTTGTTGGCTCTGGAAGCAGGAATGCAGTTAGCATATGGGATAGGAATATTCATGTTGGCTGCTCTCCTTTTGCATGGCTCTGGCATGTTGGAAGTCAGCAGGTGTTGTTTCTTTCTACTGAGAAAGTGTGGGGTTATATATATTACTTAGAAATATTTAAATTAGTTCATATTTTGTAAAAACACACTGAGATACTTTCAGCAAGGATGCTAGGTAAAAGCAATTTGTGTTCTGAAGGAACACGCTATTTTGAGGGAGGATAATTCATTTTCCCACCTTATTCAGTCCTTGGCCTTTACAGTGGTATCAAACAAAGGAAGTGACTCTTACAGATGCTTTCATGGTGTGGTTCCTGGTTTATTGAGAGCTGGGCTGAGATCCACTGACTCATTTCACGTAAGCCACCAAAGAGATGTTTCCAGTTACTGCCTGGACCAGGCCTTTGAGCTGAAGGATTCCATCTCTGTCTGCCAGCCATCCTTCACAAGAAACACAACAGACTTGTATTACAAATATTTCAACACTATAATTCAGCCTTTGAAGGTTTGGCAGTTACTTGGCAAAGGATGTCTCCAAAGTGGTATTTTTAGCAGACACTTTATAGGGAGCTTCAGATCTTCATCTTTTTTCTTCATGTGGAGAGTATATTTTCTGTCTGTGAGGTGCCCAGAGCTGAAGGATATAAAAATTACAAGATGCTCAAACCACAGTTGAGTTCAAATTGTCTTGAGTTTGGTGGGAGCTGCATCTATCCCCATGATAGTCAGTTGCCTGGTTTTCCTCTGCTGGAGAGTCCAGTGCTCTATGGGGGTGGGAGAGGGATGCCACCTATTTTTTTGGTTTCATTTGGCCCTTGAAACACATTTTAACTGTCAAGCAAATCTGTTTGCTGTAGGACTATTATTGGATGAGGCTGGGTTTCTAAACATTATTTGAGAAACCAATTATAGACGTGGGCAACAGTTACAGGCTTTTGAAATGGTCGGGAGAAGCAAACTGCTAAATCCAAAGATACCAGGTACCCTCATCACAATGAGAGTTGGCATTGTATCAACTGTCAGGCAAGATTCACCTGTCTACCTTTGGGTGCTTAAAAATGGCACATCTGAGCCAGTTAATCATCTTAACTGTGCTCTGTAGTCAGTGGATATGAAAAGTCACTAAGAGGAGATGTTTTGTTGTACCTAATGCAAGGGTGACTGTTTTAGGACTCCACCACTACAACTGGTAGAACAGAGGTTGACATGTTTTTCAGAAGAAGATGGGTACAAGCAAGGCCCTGGTGCACTTCTAGTTGTGGAGCCTTGCATGCATGTATAGGGTCTAATAACTGCTGTGTGACTTCTGAGTAGTTTCATATGGCAGTTGAAATTTCAACAGTAATAAAATCCACTGGCTTCATCTTAGTAAAATATCTCTGCAGGTGCATGCAAAAACTTGTGTGTGAATTCACAGACTCCTTTTGTTTTGCTCACAGCATAGTTGAATCAGTTTGGTTTTCTCCAGAAGAGCATGAAGAATGTGCTTCCTCAGTAGCAGCCCATGTAAAAGGTGGTTTAAGTAGACAGCTCCTCTGCAGTTGCACCTCTGGAAACCCCTGGGCTTAGGTCAGCTGAACTTTTTTTTCTGTTTCCTGCTGTAATTCTATTTTTTTTCCATAGTTCATTGTGCCATTTGGTGTTAAAAATAGGATTCCATAAAACATTTTATGTTCCTTAAGTGCATACGCTTTATGTTTTGAACGCATATCTCTGTGAAGGCTTGCCAGAGAAAAGCTTGCCTTTCCTTCAGTGCTGACCTGATCTGACTGTAATACTAAACTCGAGGTAAGAGTCAGGACTAATGCAGTGATTCCATGTCTCAGCTTTTCCTTCAGGTTTCTGGCACCTTCTGCAAACTACTCTTTGTGCTTCAGATGCTGGTGTGGTGCTGCATGGTTTAAATATATATGCGTATATATATATATACGCATACATATATTCTTTTAATTTGGTGTTTTTGATTCATTTTGTTATGCCTCACTTTCCCTGTTTCTAAAATCAGATTGAAATTGTCCTTGTGTTTTCACATCTATACATGGAGAGCATTATGTAAGCCTGTATGTTATCTTGAATATATTTCTACTACTAATTGAGTGGCATTGGAAGGGGTCTGTTCCCCAGGCTGCTGTAGATACTTGTTACAAAGCAGGGCTGTCTGGTCAAGTTCTTCCCTTGCTCATAAGCCTTCAGGGTCTTCCCAGGATTGAGGTTGGGTTTACTTCCCTTTGTAGTCAGCAGTGATACAATTGCGGACTTGCTTTTCCAAGATGATGCATTTAATGTTTCAGTTCTGCAAATTACCTCACAATCTGAGTGGAAGATATTTTAAAGGAGCAAACCATAATTTGCTTGGAGGCTCTGGGAAAGGTATGTCACACAGGGAAGCAGAATAAAGCTTGCAGCTCCATCTTATGGGAAGATGAAGACGCTTTCTGGCATTATTAATGTGAGGAATAACTGAAAGGAGAGGAAAGCAGCTTGAGGGTTGGTAACAACCCCAAGAGCCCTCTGCATTTTTGGGTATGCTGGGAAGGGGGAGGGCACACCTTCCCTCCCAGAGGCTACCAGCAGAGCTGCTTCCCTGTGCTTTCAGGATTTGCTGAAATTTCCATAATTTATTTTATTACTGATTTATTTTGTGAGATTTTACTCAAGGGGATGAAAAAAACCCCCAACCACAAAACAGATTAGCCTCCATCCCTGTGCTATCATCTTATATCTGGGGAGAGTAATGAAATCTTTATTACGCATCTCGGCTAGGGAGGTAGGGCTCAGTATCAATTGGGGCATTATCTGTGGAGTGAAAAGGGCTTATTTTTGCACAGACCTTTTCTGGCTGCCGTGGGGTACTTCTAAAACAAGAGATTTTACTTGGCTTTCTTTTTGCAAATGAGAGCAAGTTGAAATGTATTTTAAGACTCAACTGACACAATAATTAATTGTCTGAGGAATCACAGATGTAAATATTTTTTTATGCTGTACTAATACTACATTATTAGATTTCTTTCTCTTTCTTTTTTTTTTAGTGCTCCCTGTATTTTCAGAAGTGAGATTATAGCAGAGCAGCTGTTTCCTTGTGAATAGTGAAATAGAGAAGTCTTCTCTTTCACCCTGTATTATACCAATTTGACAAACTACATTCCTGATATTATGTGTGGCTTTACAAGGAAACTGATAAAACATTCCAAACATTGTCTATTTATCAGTACTTTAAAAGACAGCTGATTAATGTTATTTGCATATGAGCAACAGAATGTGTAAACATTGACTGGGGAGTCATACAAATGAATACGTTCAGCTAGATTCACAATAGCAACATTTCGTCAAGGCTGAGTGTAGATCAACCTGGAAATGGTATCACCAAACTTGGCCACTTGCAGTATGTTAATATTTAATTGTCCTTTCTATTGCCTTTTCCCATAAAACTCCCTTCCAAATCCATTATGTACAGATTAATGCTTCTTCTGCAGTCAGCTGTAGGGGTTTGTTCGATGTCCAATCTGATTGAATGGGCAGCTCAGGGAAGTGGAATAGCAAGGAAGGGGCCACATGCTTTGGGGCTGAGTTAAATAATGAGTTTTCGGAGTGGCTTAATAAATAATTTTTAATACTTCTTTAGCATCTTTCCTCTTAAGAGCCCAGGTTCTTTGTTCGTATGAACTCATTAAGTTCATGACCCACTAGGAACAGAAATAATATATTTGTTTTCACATAGGGTAACTGAGGCGCACCCTAAATACACTTTTTCTTTATTTCATTTTTTTCTGTAGGGTTTGTTTTTGCATATGGGAAATAAAATAGAATCCAGCTCATCTGTTTCTTTATGCAGTTTCCTGTGTTGTAGCCACAAAAGCATCCTTCCTCTGTACATAGACCATCTGCAATTAGAAAAAGAAAATGGAAAATATTCATTATTTCAACATTTGAATCACTTGTAAATGCCAGGAGTTTAATGTGGGTTTATTTTGCAGAAATAAACTCAAGTCAACATTAGATGTTGTGTGAGGGATACCTTTGCTGGTAACTCTTCTGGTAGAGTCATTGAGTAGAATGAGAGGACTGACTGAGAAATTAGAGTAGAGCTTAAGGTGGATATTCCTGGTGTGTTACTGTAGGTCCGGTACCAGGCTTTCTCTAAGTCTTTGCTGTTGGCATTCTTTGGATAAGCATAAAACTATTCAAGTACAAATTATGTCTGTGTTAACTGCATAGTGTGGACTTCTGCTCCATGTCAGCATTGTTGTTTGAGCTTACTTGTCTGTATTGGGCTTTATTCAACATACAGCAACCAAGCAGTGCTCCAGGAGAAGCATCTGGTATGGCTTCTGAAGCGAGAAGCAGCACATAGTACCAACCCTTCCTGGTCTTTGTAAATATAGCTTGGGTTATTCATGAAGAGTGCAGCACATGGTGCACTATCTAGGGGATAGATGTTCAGCTGTTCATCATATTTAGCCTCACCATAACCTTTTTCATCAAAATCAAATTAATTGTGTTCTGTATCGTTGCAGCCTAAAGTAAAGGGGATGTGAGAAAGTAGTTATAGCCTATCTTTTGAAAGCTTTGCAAAGCTGTCCTCAACATCAGGCCATTTCCAAATGGAGCCAGCAAAAAATGGCGCAAGAAGAATGCGACTCATTGGTGAGAGCTGACATTTAACAGTTGTTACCGTTAGATTCTAGGATTTATGTTGTATCCAGTCTGATACAACTGTCCAGTTTTCCCATTGCCACAAGTGTATCTGAACCCTACTTGGGTAATCTCCAAATCTGGGTGCCTGCAAAAAGGGGCAGTGCTGTTTTGCCCCTTGTCCTCTGTGCCTATCCATGTTTCATTACTTCTCTTTCACTGAATTTAGCAGTTGTGTAGTTGGAGGGTGGGACAAACCCAACATTCTGATTTTATGGAAGAATAGTCTCCTTATTGGAGTGTGGGGTGGTTGGTAACTTAGTTTTTTCAGGCTGCTGAGTTTGTCTAACTTGGCTATGGCTGCATTATTGGGGAAACTGGAAGAGTGCATGCCCAAGACTGGAGGGATCAGCAAAGTGAGAGAGAGGGGTGTCTCTCTCTAAAATGCAATTCATAGACCTTCGCTCACACTTGGCAGCAATGTCTGTCCTTTCTGTGTAAGGGCCTTGTGCATGGGGCCCATCCCCATAAGGAAATGTTAATGTTAAATATTATTCCAAAAGTGGAAATGATCTCATTCTTCCTACAGCATATTTGTTTTTTTCTCTTATTGATTTACTCTTATTACTGTTTATGGGAAATAGCTGGTTGCATCCAACTTGTCAAGCAATTCAGATCACTGCCTGAAAGACTTCTTTATTTGTCTCTCCACCAGTCTGCAGCCTTACACGCTGCTTGCACTAAACTGCTATTTCTGTTCAAATTTCCTACAAGTAACTCCACTTGTCTAGTCTCCACTTGACAGATACAGAAATGGAAGCACAATGGTACTTTGTCACTTTACAAGGCAATAGGGACTAACACCTTGGAAAGGAATGGTGAGAGCTGTTCTGTGGGAACACAAGTGTTGCTTTTCTTTCTTCCTTTCTTCCTGTAAAACCCATACCTTTGTAGATGGCCTGTGTTCAATGAAGAGTCCTTCTTACTGATGAGTCTTGCTCCTTTTCTCAGTGGAGAGCATACTTAGCCCTCAGGACATGCTGCAAGACTGTTCTATTCTGAAGGCTTTCTTGGTGGCAAAGGTTTGCTCCTAGAGAAGTTGTCATCATCTTCTCTCATTCTTGTCATAATTGATTTAATCTTGAAAGTGTATGAAACTGGATTCTTTAAGATTTTTATTTTTTAAAAATCTGGAAATTTGCTCATTCTTGCATGTTTAACTGACGCATAGCAGCTACATATAGCCTTAGTATCTTATAGAAACTTAAGCAGATATCCTCTGTTGCTTTTCCCTCTCACTTCCCCTTGCAGCTGGGTATAGCTGGAGCTTTTCCCCACACCCTGCTTTTGCCTCTCTTATGCTTTAAGTAGGAAAACAGATAACAGAATCAAATCTCTGAGATAAATTTAAAGGAAAACACCACCCATTCTGAGTGATTTTTCTAGGGCCAAGATGGGAGAATGACCTTCAACAGGGAACTAATGCTCATCACAGACCTCATTATCACTCACTTCAGTGCAATCTTTTATTTCCTTTTTCTTTTTTTTTGTCTTATCTTCCTAGAAGGGTGGATATGTGATCATGTAGTATCATAGCATAGCCATAACAAAACACTCCTCTGGTCACTCTTCAGCCTTAGAGGAAATTAGCAGTTGGGACAATAGGCAGTAGGCTGCAGGAAGATTTCATGAAGGCAAAGCTCTGTAAGTCTGCCACTGTAAGAGCTGGTTTTCTCCATACCTAAATCTCAGAAGGATAAGTCCCAGCTACCCACGTGCAGTGTATTTTTGTTCTGAAAGTGATCTATAGGCTGATAGTGATATATATCTTCTCAAAGAGGTATAAATGCTGAACTGCAAAACCGCAGTTCTGTTGACTGTTCTCCCCTAAAACAGTCTGCTAATAAGGCAGTATATAATGCTTTCTCTTTTCAGTTGCCCTTGTTACCACTCTAGGGTTCAGATATTGCCATTAGGGCTTCTTCATGAAATAATATTTCTTTCTGCACCTTTGATACTGATGGCCAGAACTCCTGATGGTTTGGTGGTAAAACTGTGGCACAGCTCCGTCCTTGCCATTCCAAATCTACTTCCAAACTTCAGGCAGTAGGAAGGTGGCACCATGTATCCTCTCATGTGTCAATGACTGCACACATCTTTTCATCTTTGTGTATGCTGGCCCTCATCAGGGTAGTCTGCTTTACGTGCCAACAGCTGTTGTCTTCTCCAAAAATCAGAGTTAAAGAAATGAACTGTCGTAGTGGGATTTGAATGGGCAAGCATCTGTTCTCCAGTACTGCATATAGTGAGATGTACTACCTGCATTTGCAGATTTTTAAGGCCAGAGGGATCTGTTGTGCTCATTAACCCTGACTAGAGGCATTGCATAGGCTATAGCCAGTCATTGATGTTCTGCATCTCATTAGCAGTCAGCTTCTTTGTTGGCACAGACATATCACGTGTAATTACTATACTTAATTTGATTGATGTGACCTAAAAAGAGCCTAGTAAGAGTCAGGGGTTTGAACATTCATCAGTAAAAATAAAAAAAAACTTAGTGTTTTCTTCTCATCCAGCGTTGTCCAATGCAAAAGTACTTCCTAGTTCCAAAACTGAATCCTCCCTCTGCTCCTGCTTCCCTAGGCTCCTTAGAAAATAGAAAGGCTTTACAGCATGCCTAAAATTAAAAAGCAGAGCTTCTTTGTTCAAAGCTGAAAATGTGTTATGATTTCAGGGAAACTTTATGCAGGTTCCAGGCTAGAAGCTCCTTTTTTTATTCTTTACTTCTGTCCTACGTTGTGTCTCTTGGCCATGGAAGAGCCAAATGTAGAGAAATGCACTGTGGCTGAATTTGACTTTTGGATGGCTGTACATGTTTTGGAGTGGGCCATATCTTTCATTAGACCTCGGTATAATTTTATCCAGAAAACCAATAGTTGGAGAGGAAGCAGATTTTTTGGTCATTGATCTTGCTCTGTTCATAATTATTTCATGATCCAAAACACTGCAGCAAAATATTTAGCATGGGCTCTTTTTTTTTTTTTTCCGGTTATTTTAGCAGGTCTTGGAACAAGGCTTTCTTGAATATGCTTGGATGCAAGTACCTGCTAAAAGCTGAGAAAATGCTTAAGTGCACAGGAATGCAATTACTTCAGTAGATAGAAGAGCTTCCTGTTTTTAGACACTTCTAAGAGGACTAAGATTTGCAGCACTGAAGCTTGGGGAGATCCAGGAGAAAGGAAAGATACAAGTGAGCTAAAGCAAGCTATGAAATGCCATTGTTAGCTTTTCAGCAAGCTACTGATTTCTTTTGTTTCCAAGAAATTAAAATGCATCAATTCAGATAACGTGGGACACACTGGAAGAGAGAGATGGCCACATGGCACTGCAAGTCTAGTTCCCTTATTGTGTTTTGTGTTTCATTTGGTTATGCAGGATGTTGTCCTGAGCTGACCTCCCATCTGGAGCACTATGGAAACAGCAACATGTGGATACACCAGCATCTCTATTCCCTTCCTGTTCCTAGCTTTAGCCCTCTGTCCTTGCTGGTGGAGCAGAAGTACACCCTCTGTTTTCTCTCTTTAAACGAGGCTAATGGGGTGGGGGGTGGGGGGAGTCCTATCTTGCAGCTACGCATGCATGCACGGTAAAGCAATTTGAGTGGGTACTGTTAAAACCCAAATGGTTAGATTTTCTTTAGAAGCCCTCCATAAGGAAAATAACATAAGTTACTTGAAAGGACTGATCTCATGAAGATTTTGGTATGTCATTGTAAGTAATTCAATGCTGAGTGAGTGTTCTAAGTACAGGATGTCTCAAAATGTACCGTTAACTTTGGGACAGAGCTATTGATAGTAGAGCATAAAGAATGTAATTGTATTGCCGAAGGTTGAGGCAAATGGAGCTGAGATGGAAATGACCTTTTTAGTGGATTTGTGTTTCTAAACTTTAGGTGACCAGTTTCCCATTGTTAGTGAAAGCAAAGGTTATGATGTTTGGATCAAAAGTTTTTTTGTAACTTGGTGTGGACCAAAGATTAAATGATAGGACAAGGGGTAATGGGTGCAAACTGGAACACAAGAGGTTCCACTTAAACTTGAACTTCTTCTCAGTGAGTGAAAGCAACAGGCTTATGATGTCTCCTTCCCTGGAGACATTCAAAGCCCGCCTGGACACATTCCTGTGTAACGTTATCTAGGTGTTCCTGCTCTGGCAACTTGGTGATCTTTTGAGGTCCCTTCCAATCTCCAGCATACTGTGATACTGTGATACTGTGAAAGAAAACAGTGCATATATTTTATCTAGGTGTAGGCATATATAGTTTATATATATACACCCATATACATATATATTTTTGTACATACATATGTCTTTTATCTTTTCATGTCAGGGAAATGAATTTGTGTTTGGCACTGTGCACTCCGCTTATTGAAAGTAGCAGAGAACTGAATCAGGGCCACTGTTCATGGGAGGCTTCTGCTGCTCAGCTTTGGTGAATAGCAGGAAATCCTGGAGTGCAGCACAAATCCAATATTCAGGGTTTATTCCATATTAGGAAATATTTCCTTATCATTACTGTGGGTGTGTCGGAATGATTTGTGAGGTTCATTTCTGTGAGCCAAATTAGAAGGTGAGGCTGTGTTGCCTGCTTCTCGCCTCTGGACAAGCTCCATGGGAAGGAATGAGCAGGCTCTGCCTGGGGAAGTGTGGCCCTTTTCAGTCAATGCAAGTAAAACCAACTTCACCAAAACTGTTTTAGAAGAAGTCGTTTCAGTTTGATGCAGTTCCTCAATCTGGGTTACACAGCTTCTTGTGCTGGCACAAAGCATCAAGCGGCAGCAGGAGAGAAACAAACAGATGGTTGGATGGAAAGTGGGACAGGTTCTTTCAGAAACAGTACTGGCTAGTGCCAAGTTACAGTGTGCATGCAACTGTGGCTTTTTTTGGGGGAAGGGACATTGGTGGTTTCAGAGGGGATTTTTGCCCACTGCCCCTCCTTGACATTTTAGGGTATTTATAGATTTAGGAGTCTACCCCAAGGTAGGAAAGTAACTTCCTTCATTTTTAAAGCATCTTTTACTTGGGTGCATTGGGTGAAAAGCTCTTGCAGAGTTTAGGTGGCATCTTGGAGCCAGCCACTGACACCCCAAGTTGTTCTCTGGGCCTCACTGTCCCCCACGTTTCCCTGGTGTCATCAGTGCTAGAAGCACAGCAGCCGCTGAGGCAGCAGGACCTGTGTAGCATCTCTATCCCGAGTCCTGTGGATTTGAACGTTTCTTCAGGGTTTTCTCATGATCATGGGGGTCAGACACTGGGAGTGTCCACCACTTTTGGATTACGAGCTGGGGCTGGGCGAGTCATGGAGTGCTCTCTGCTTTTAGCTGTGACTGTAACGGGCAACTCGCCCAGATGCTCTGGGGGGAAAGCAAGAATGACTTAAAATGGCTAAAACATTTGAACATCTTTTGCTTTTAAATAGCAAAGCCTGTTCCAACAGGGCTAATTTTACTCAGGTTTAGTGCTGCTTTAAATAGAACAAATATAATTCATGCTGTAACTTTAAAGTAGCAAAACTTACTAGAACATAACACACATTGAGGAATGAGTAAGAAGCTAAAGGAAATGAAGTATATAAATGAGGTAAATGAAAGTTGAAGTGTCAGTGCCATTTTGTTGCAGTCTTGTTACTTCATTTTCCCTTCTCAGACTGCTGTAAAAAGTGGAGGATCTCGGAAAGATCTGGTCTTGGCAATTAACATTGAAAAGAAGAAAAACCTGCATGTGAAGTAATCATCTGATTTGTTTTATTTGGCATAAAATGTTGCTTCCTTCAAGTAACAAATAAAATAGGGGCTTGTGACTGGTGATACTACTGAAAACATGAATTATGTAGGATCATAATATTTATTTTTCTTTTTGAAATGTACCTCAGAGCAGTGCTTGGCAAACATGCTGATCTGATAACTAGGAACTTCAGTAACAGGAGTAGCACAGCTAGCATCATCCAGATGCCAGAATAGGACTATTAGGTAAAAACCTATTGAGCTGTAAGGTTTTTTTATTGAAATAAGTGAACTTTGGGCAGGGTTCTGTTCTGAACATGGAAATCTATGTTTAGTAATAACACAAGTATTAAGATCAAGCTCCAGGGGGTTGAAAAATGCTGGCCCATAATTGACATAGCTTGGAGTAGTGGGGTTTTGTTGTTTGCCTGCTGTTTGGAGGCTTCAGAATCCTGTAGTGTTTTGTTTGTCCCTGGAGCTTTCTCAAAAGCTTTGGAAGTGTATTTAAAGCGGGTTATAGAAAAAGAAGGCAGGGAACCTCTCCAGGAGAAGGTTTGGTATAAACAATTGGACAGTGAAAATATGCACAGCACAATTGCCAAACTTGTGCTAGCAGAAACTGTAGTGCAGAAAGTAATTTTCCCTCCAGCTGATACCATGTTATGACCACTTTCTCCTTCTGTTTCATCACTGGAACTATCAGCTGTTGTACAACATTTTTATCTTTGCTTTCTGTTTGTATGTCAGCTCATACCACGTACAGTTGCATGTTTCAGAAGTTGCTTGGGGTGCCTGTGCGGCTGCTGCTCCAGCTGCTGCTCCTCCCCTTACTCCTGCTCCTATGTCACACCACCTCATCTGGCTGAGCCTTTGGTTGCTTTTTTCATCTATCTGTCCCTGCCCACTGCCTTTTGGTGTGAATCATGCTGTTATTTGTGTACAGTGGGTTGATTTTTTTATTTTTTTTTATTTCCTCATATATACAGATCTCCTGTCTCTTTGTGTGAGAATCCGAACACTTTGGAGAGAGCAGGGCTGGCACTCTTATTTGAAGCTTTGCTGTGTCCGTGCTGTTTTCCTAGACAGAACTTCATTTTTCAGATACAGTCTTTGCCAGCGGTGGTTCTTAGTGCCTGTTTAGTGAGTTGCTTTGCTGCCTTGTCTGTAAGGAGCCACGCAGCGTTACTAAGTCCACTCTAGCTTCTCACCCAGAAGATCTCCAGCACAGCGCACAGTGGTGATAACTGGTGTTTCTGAAGGTACTTGCTTTATTGAGCTGTATTTGTTTACTTTGGAACAGGTCTGGCACTGAAACCCTCTCCTTTCTTTTTTACCTTCTAATGCTTGAAAAATACCATTTGTATACTTCATTTCAGGAGGAAGTTGAATGCCAAAATGTGTCATGCTGAGAAAATGGGAACTTTGAAAGGCAGAAATATGTTTCAGTATCTGCCTTACCCAGAGGCTTTCATTCAAGAGCCAATTCACTCGGAATGTAAATTGAATCTTTATAAACTTTGCAGTTTTACCCTTTTTGCTGCTTTCCTAATTGCTGGGCTCTAGGGGTGTGCTTGGGTGCCAAAATTATTTCAACCTTTTTGTGATGTAGCTGTTTTGGGAGTAAGGATTGGTGTTTCCTGTTCTGCTGATGTTTGTAGCTTTACATTTTAAATCCAAGTCAGAGACCCAGAAGCATGATGTCATTCTGTCATGCGGTAAAAAACAATGCTTTTCTCTCCAAGAGAATTGTATTGGTGTTTGCTGTATAACTTAAATATGCACCAAGTCCAGAGTAAATTTGTTAGGGCTGCTGTATAATTATGCTATAGACATACTTTAAGAATATTTCCACTGTGTGACTTAAGTCCACATTAATTTGATAGTATAGATCAACTTTATTTGATAGTAAGAACAAGCTATATGATATAACACAGTTGTGCAGGAGACTTGCCTGTAAAGAGACTGGCACTTTCAGACCGGTTATTGCGGAATTGGAGCCCAGTTGCGATACCCACCACTGTCTAACTGGCACAGAGTTGTTATTTTTGCGGACAATCTTTGTGATAGAGAGCAAGGATTGATCAAATAGGTTACTGTAGTATCCTGAGAAATGTAAAACCCTCTAATAAGGAAGACAGCTGGAAAGACAGTTTCAGTTTTCACTACTTGTAGCATACTTGCATGTATTTATATTCTCACTGAAGTGAGAAATCATTAAAAATGTAAATGTGAAAGGTTTGAATAATATGCTAGAAGGATCTGAAATTCTGAATTTACCTGCTTTGGGGGGTGATGTTGGGTTTTAGTGAGGGGTTTTCAGTGGTGGAAATTTTCAGGAAAATCAATTGACAGTTTAACTTAGAGATGCTGGGAGTGCAAACTGAAGTTGTAGTAAACTGGAGGCCACTGCTTGGCCTTTCTCTGATTCTCAATCAGGGAAGATCTGGGAATGAAAAGATCAACGTATGCTTTGACCAGGCAACATTGTTCTACAAGAAGGGAGAGGTCCCTTCCAACTGAAATACTCTATTCTGTAGTAAGTCTGGAGAATCTTCCTTACAGAAGACACTCAAACTCCAGTGTGTTAGCATTGGGCCTGCTGTCCCCTTTCTGTGCTTGTCTCATGCTATCCCTCATCCTTTGGGAACATCCTTCAGCTCCTTCCCACTCTGCTGCTGTTCCACCTGCCTCTGGGGGCAAGATTTTCTGCAGCTGCTGCACATCTGTAACTCCTCATCTGCTTGCCCTAGGTGCTTGCTACTGAACCAAGCAGGCATCAGGAGAAGGGCTCCCTCCTGCTGTGAGGTTAGCCATCCATCCAGAAGGCACAGCCTCTGTTTCTGGGCCAAGGAGCGCATACAGCCTCTGTGCTTCTGGCATCTCTGAGATACTGTTCTGCAGCTGTGCACTGCTCAGTGTCTCCTGTCCATTAGTTGCATTTGATGTCTCTATCTCTCTCTCAATCTCTCTCTCATAGCCAGTGTTCTTTTTTTTCCCCAAAGTAACAGGCCCTTTGGAAAGAAACACCTTTGGTCCTCATCAGCCAGAGGAGTTTTGGCCAAATGTGGTTGGCTGGTTTAATATGACCTTATTCATGGTCCAGAGAGCCTAATGCAAGGCTGGTGATGCAGCAGGAGTAGAATGGTTCCATTATGCAAATGGAATGAATTTGGGTGAATTAGTAGATTTTTGAGGGCATTTCCAAGAACTATGGGTGGCACCTTTTCAAAACATTCCTGTTAATGTGATGAGGTCAGTAGCAGTGTGCTGTCAATAAAAGGCCCCATTTTGAAGCTTCTTCCTTCCCCCCCTCGTCTCCTCCAGCATCATTTGTTTATAAAGGCCATGCTTAAGGACTTTACTTTGTTATTCCCAACTGAATATTTAATTTGGGATGTGGATTTGTGCTTTGTTTTGAGGTTTGTTAGTGGAAGCAGAGAGGCCAGAGGAAAAAGGATGAAGAGTTTTTCTGTGCTGTGGGTTGACATAGGATTTTGCAGGGTATCTTGTGTCTCCTGCTAGGTTTGTGCACTTTCCTGCTTACTTTGGGGAACCTGGAGGGCACTCTTCGGTTTATAAAGGTGTTTATTTTGTTGTTTACAAAGGTCATTGTTTTGTTGTGGGGTGGGTTTTCTGTTTTGTTTTGTAACTGGGGACACCAATTGCATACTGAGCAAACATAAATTCTGCCTGAAAAATTGTTGTGCTGTGGTACAACATGGTCTGAAGGCAGGGCTGGTGGGGTGTGCACAGGATATATGGGATGCTTTAAGGTCCCTTCCAACCCAAATCATTCTGTGATTCTATGCTGGAAGCAAGTGCTTCTGGTAATGTATCCCTCCTACTTTAGTGGAGGGGATAATGGTGGGTTTATGCTATGGTATGACAGTGAAGTCAATACAAGTTTCTTCTCCAGTAAACAGCTTTCTCTGAGTTTGCTGGTTTATGGATTGGCTTCTCGTCTGTGTTTTCCTACTATAGAACTACAGTGAGGGTCAGCCCTGCTATTTATAGCGTGGTGTGCTAGTGCCAGAATTGTTATCTTCTTTTTACAGGCTTAATAAGATCAAGTAACTTAGATTTGCTATTTGGTAATGTCTGCATTTGTGAGTATAGGCGCATCAGGAAAACAAATTAACAGGAAATAGAACTGCAGGTTATTTTATCCTACCAGGAATACAAGATGTGCAAAGGATAAATATCCTGTTGCTTGCCAGTGCTAGAAGTGTCCTCATTATACCTTAAGTAAAGGTTAATCCATTTCAAGCCTGGGTTAATGCTGCTCTATCCTGATACTCCAAAATGACCATAAGATGGGGTTTTACTCTATTAGGTAATTTCTTGCAATAACTTAATCACAGATGCCAGTGTGTGGTCAGCAGTTGCTCCGTTTGATTTAGGTGTGTCAATACGCTATAGGTTTTTCCACTCAGATACCCGGTTTATATTTCTTTTCTCACCTGCCAATGGAGAAAGAGAGTATAATATTGTACAACAGACTCAGTAGGGAGAGCAGTGAGAAGTTCCCCAGCTTTTGGAGAGGTGTCCAATCTGCAGTACATGTGTGAAGAGTAGAACCCCTCAATTTTTAGTAAAGGCTATTAAGAGTTGACAGCTCTCATCTTTCTGTAGTAGAAAATTGAAGGGGATAAAAGTGATTAAAAAACAGACATATTGACATCATCCTGAAGCAACTGTAGAGCTATTAAAACCTCTTTGTATGTGTATAGACAGCTAAATTTTTATTCTTGGAACTCCAACATCTTGCACACTGCAAAATACACAGCTAAAATAATATGTACATAATACTATAAAACTCCTTTATTTGTGACGCATCAGCTGCATTTCTGGCAACAGATATCTTATTGTTGCACCAATGAAATTAAAAATCCATGAGAGAAAATCCCGTCCTCACAGAGGGGAGCAGTCAAATCCGCAACAAAAAAAAACAGGCAGAATTAAGTAATTTCCCTATCCTGATATGGACATACAAGTTTTCTTCCATATGAAAGTTTTAATCAGTTCACCTTAAAAGGTATTAAGATCTGCTTGAAGTTCGTAAGCCTAATTTAGGGTTTGTCTTCCTTAAAATCCCCTGGTGAAATGGAAGGGGATTACGTAAATAGTCAAAAGGAAGTGTATGTACTTCTGTGGAATTTTCCAAAACCAACCCCAAATAACCTGATCAAACGAGCATGGGGCTGAGGTCCTGCTATTCGTGGCTCTCCTTTGTGAGGCTATTTTGAAGTGCCTCAGCCCACTTCCAGGTAGGGCATGAGTCTCAGGACAAATTGTACTTCTTTTTACATCTCCCCTGGCTTCCCTGGACCAGATGCAAGGGACTCAGGACTGCCCTAAGATGTCTTCTTCCAGCATTAAAAGCATTGTTCTAGTATGTCCAAGTTCTTTGGGTTTGAGACCAAAGCTATTGAAGAGAACAGCCCTTCTTCTGTCCTCTTTCTTCCCAGTTTTTAAGTGCTCAGTGACCACATGCCCTGACCTTCAAGTACATCATTTATATGGGCAACACATTTACAGCTGCATAAGATGATTTCCCCATAAATTTGTGAATCCAAACACAGGCAGGTCTGTAAACGAACAGCTACTTCAGAAAATGCTTGTTTCATTGGCAGCATGGCACAGAGGTGGCTGGAAATTAAACAGAAACACTGGTTGCCTAATGGCCTTGCGGTAAGGAAGGGTTTTCTATTCTTGGCGGTTGGTTGTTGCTTTAAAAAAACAGCCAAAAAGAAAACCAAACCCCAGCAGCAGCAGTTTCCCATTTAAAATATGGCAGCTGCATTATTTCATTTCCATGCAATGATTTCTAGAAGCCCTCCCCAACTTTCCCCATGTAATTTTGTTGAGCATCTTTAAGATTGAAAGATAGTTGATTACTTTCTTCTGTCCTTGAAATAGGTTCTTCTCTGGATGGGATTAGGGATTTTCTCAGTTTACTTTTCCATTTTATCCTGTCCTTTTGTAGCACCTAGAATTTCTGGAGTCTGAAATTGTTGTAGAGTTATGATGTATCCAGCTGTGGGAGGTGCTTGGTCCTCCTCTGGCTTACTCCTTTCCACTCTGCCACCTCTTCTCTTGCCCAAGCTGGACTCAAGCCTGCTGGAGGTACATTTTCCTCATTCACGAACAAGGCCTGTAGCCTCCATAATTCTTTGCTATGATTCACCCTTTGTTTTTCCAATTGGTTTGGTTTGGGTTTTTTTTAGAGAGTGGGTAATAGGCCCTCCTGCTATCTTGGGATAATTTTATAATACAGGAGTTTTTTTTTGATGGATTTTCTTCTATCTAAAGAACAGTGCCTTTCCTGTGAATTCTGTAGTGTCTAAGAATTTGGTGATGAAGAATGGGAAAGAAAAAAAAATATGTGTATATATAATTTTTGTATTATTTTTTCCAAGTGAGTAATGATGTGACATGCTCTGTTTCAGTACATGTTACCATGGCGATGACTGCAGGGACTACAACATCCTTTCCCATGAGTAACCACACCCGGGAGAGGGTGACGGTGGCCAAACTTACACTGGAGAACTTCTACAGCAACCTAATTATACAGCACGAAGAGAGAGAAACCAGGTACTGGTTTCATCTTTTCTTGGTTGGCTTTTTTGCGGTGTTTCTTTAAGGGCACTTTGATTCCCCATTCTTGTAAGGTTGTTGTTTTTTTCTGCTTGGTAGCAAGGAGCTTATCCCTGAAGGACACAGGCTACATTGCAGCTGCTGGCTGTGAACATCCCCTGCTACTGTAACAGTCACTGAGTGACAGAGGACCTCCATTATAGACATCTCATACTATCTCATCAGGTTATTACTACTTTGTGAAAACTGCTCTGTGCAGTGTCTTATTTTGCAGCACATGCAAGGTTTCTGCCTCAGCATGTGAGGTTGGTAATCTCCAATTCTTAAAACTCTACAGAGGCAGATGCTGCAGAGCTGCTGATGGATGGTAACTTGGGTTTGTGGTGTCTATTCATGCTCTGCAGCATGGGGCTCATGCCAAGACTCCCAAACCCTGCAGAAGGGTTACAGGAGGTGGGGATAAGGACTGACAGGAGTGATGGGGTAAGGAAAGGAGGCAGGGAGTTGGGGGTGGCCTGGAGTGGAAATAAGGGACAGTAAAGAGCATAGGGTTGGTAATGGAGGGTTTGAGAGGCTCTTGGGTAGGCAGGAAGAATTCTGGGGATAATGCAGTTCCCACCTCTAAATTGTTCTTGGGTGGTGCTAACTGGTACTCTGTGGGAGTATGTGTTGGTCATCTCCACTTTAATTTTTCTCATCTGTGCCCAATTCTGCCTCTGATGTGGTGAAGTGCTACTTGAATTAAGTGTCAACACACCAGTATTTGATGATAATGAATGTTGTATTTCAAATTGTCATCAGCATGTGAAATTATCATTCCCCTGGTAATATGTTTTTAATTGAGGGGTTTTCAGCTGAGCAGCAGGGTTTCTCTCTTCATCATATTTAGTCATTATCCCACGTAATTGAGTTGCTTCTAGTTAGGAGAATAGTGTCTGCTGAGGGCCTTTAATTTAGGGGATCCTGCTGTACTTCCCAGAGTGCAGAAAGACACCAGTAGCGAGCCTTCAAACTCTTTGCTGCTGCTAGTGGGTGATGAACATTCTGAAACCTGCACCCAGAGAGTCATAAAGAAGTATGCCATGGGTAGAAAAAGAGGGGTCCAGTAGACATGTGAGGGTAGTGAGACACTGGAACAAGTTGCCCAGAGAAGCTGTGGCTGCCCCATCCCTGGCATGTTCAAGGAGAGGTTGGATGGAGCTTTGAGCAACCTGATTTAGTGGAAGGTGTCCCTGCCCATGGCAGGGGATTTGAACTGGATGATCTTTAATGTCCCTTCTAACCCAAACCATTCTATGAATGTGTATCGCCACATGCTGACCCCCTGACATCTGTAGGGTAACCCTCAGGCTTCACTTACCACTCATCCTCCCAGCCTGGCATGGCACCAGCTGGATGAGCCCCAGGACCAGTGAGCCCTGGCCTGGGCAGGACACTGGGTGATGATGACCCTGGGGGGGTAGAGTTAGTTGGCCCAAGAGTAAGGGGAGCAGGACCAGATGTGTGAGCAGAGAGAGGTCAGCAAGGCTGGGGTGGGGGATAGTGGTGAAAGCTGGAGCTGGCTGAGGTGTTGGAGGTAGAGCTGAGATAGAAACGGTGGGGAAAAAAGAAGTGTTTATTCTGATTGGTTACCCAAATTGGTGAAACCAGCTTTGCTTCAACAAGGTTATATGAAGAAGTACAAATCAGTAGAGTGATTGTATGTTTGGACTTTGAATGCCTAATTGTGCAAATACTTAAGTACTTGCTTGAATTTGCTTATGCATTTTTAACAGCTTTGATCACAAATGAATAAATGGGAGGAGAGGCCAATAAGTCTTCGAATTTCCATTTGATGCAAATTCTTTGGTATCTGGAATATGTGAAGTAAAAGAGTTGTCTTGCTGTAGTGTTCCATTTGTTTTTCATTAATATTTAAAAAAGCAATCTCTGTTTTTCCCCTTCTCAGGCAGAAGAAGCTAGAAGTGGCTATGGAAGAGGAAGGTCTCGCAGATGAGGAGGTAAATACTACTTAAGTAACCTCTGAAGAGACTGCTTTGCTTTTGTTTCCCTACTTGAAATTGGCATTTGAGAAGCTGACAGAAACATTAGCTAGCATGACAGTATGTTTTATTCTGTAAATGAATGTTGCCCCTATAAATAATTGTTTATTAGGGAAGCTGTGAATATACTTGAATGATACTTTGTATGCCACCCTTAGTCCTTATGAGGCATGTGGCCACAGCAAGTATATTGCATGCTTTTCAAAAATTAAACTTGTTTGCCATTCTGTTTGGGAAGAAAAAGCAGTGAGATGTGCTTAGAAGTGGATAGAATGCAAAATGCTGAACCATTTTTTCTTCATTTAAACAGTAAATGGGTAAACCCTTGCTCCATTTAGATACAGATAAGGAGGGATCTGTGTTCGGTTGGCATCTCTCAGAACTTTGGTCAGTCAGTTGCTTTTCTGAGGTCCATCAAATCATGGGTGTCTGTACTGCCTTCAAGGGTTGTCAGGGAAATAAGTCGGAACAGTGCCTCGGTTATTTCTGAGGTGTGGCTGCCCTAACTTCTAGGAAGAGGGAAAGGCGAGCGTGAGTGTGTATTGCCATCTTGTGGTTTTAAATGGTGCTGTCACCCTAGTACAAAATGTGGCAGGTAGGTGCCTGATTGATGGATCTCGTTAAGGGTCTGAGATTCTCCCTGCATCTTTGGGAGCATTGATTGGTGTTTGTCTCCTCTCAGGCTGAATCTCATTGACATTTTTATAGAACAAAATATATGGCAGGATTGGACAGGTTTTTCTTTCAAATGCAAGTGTTTGCCTGCCATAAACCAAATGGATTTTGCTGCAGAGAGTGTAAGTTGCATCTCTACTGCCTGTCAGGCTTCTTACTGCCTGTCTTTTTTGCACCCATTCTTTTCGGTGGGGGGGTACGTTTCAGCTTTTATTGATCCTTCAGATGCCCAAAACCGAGAGTCCCTGTCTCAGGCAGCGACTTTGGCCTTTGGACTGATGCACTTTGTTTGAACCAGTATGATTTTTTTTTTCTTCATTATTTTTAATTACCATTTATTTACATCTAAGTATTAAAAATAATAAAATGACCTCCCCAGAAAAGTGAACCTGGGCCTCTGTATTGAAAACCCTGCTTATGGGTCATACTTGTAGAAATTAGAATCATAGAATCATAGAATTGTTAGGGTTGGAAAGGACCTTAAGATCATCTAGTTCCAACCCACCTGCCATGGGCAGGGACACCTCACACTAAACCATGTCACCCAAGGCTCTGTCCAGCCTGGCCTTGAGCACCGCCAGGGATGGAGCATTTACAACTTCCCTGGACAACCCATTCCAGTGGCTCACCACCCTTATAGTAAAGAACTTCTTCCTTGTATCCAGTCTAAACTTCCCCTGTTTAAGTTTTAACCTGTTACCCCTTGTCCTATCAGTGCAGTCGCTAATGAAGAGTCCCTCCCCAGCATCACTATAGGCCCCCTTCAGGTACTGGAAGGCTGCTATGAGGTCTCCACACAGCCTTCTTGTCTCCAGGCTAAACAGCCCCAAGTTTCTTAGCCTGTCTTCATATGGGAGGTGCTCCAGTCCCCTGATGATCTTCGTGGCCCTTCTCTGGACTTGTTCCAACAGTTCCATGTCCTTTTTATGTTGAGGACACCAGAACTGCACACAATACTCCAAGTGAGGTCTCACGAGAGCTGAGTAGATTCAAAAAGGCTTCTCCTTTTTGCATTTCTCTTTTCCATTAGGATTACAGAGAAATATTTCACAGGAAGGGAAAGTCTATATCTGGATTTTCTACTGTTAAATGACTTACAAACTTCTATCCGTGTGTCCCCCTAGAAAAAACTGCGTAGGTCACAACATGCTCGCAAAGAAACAGAATTTCTGCGACTGAAGAGGACCAGACTTGGCTTGGATGACTTTGAGTCTTTGAAAGTTATAGGAAGAGGAGCATTTGGGGAGGTTTGTGGCATTTTTGCTTGAACGTGACATAATTATATTGAACATTAAAATGAAACATTTTAATTACAGAATAAAACGTTCCACTTGGGGAGTTTTATTGCAGAAGAACAGCTATTTGAATAATTGTGCAAGTGTGATAAGTAATGAATTACTTGCATTTCTCAAGGCCCCTGGAAAGCCCTGGGAGGTTTTCCACAACTTCCCAAACTGATGTTGCCCATGTGGACCCCTATGATTCTATTCTGTGATTTGCTGTTGCACAACTCCTCTTGGTAAACATTATTCCTGCCTTGTGTCACATCACATTATATCTGCTCCTGAATTTTAGTATGCACAATCTCACAGCTGCCTGGAATTTATGGTACTTGCTAAGTTTTCCTAAAACAATAGCTACTTCAAACTGTCTGTTCATCAGTAGTATATGTGGTGTAGAAATATTTCTTTTTTCCATGTGTTTTTAAATGTTTAACAAAAGAACTTTTCCATGCTCAGCAACTTTGAGCTTTCCAGTAGATTCCATGCTGAGGTCTAAGTTCTGATGTATAAACGATTGATTGGGTTGTATTTCTCATTATAGGTGCGCCTCGTTCAGAAGAAGGATACAGGTCATATTTATGCAATGAAGATACTAAGAAAAGCAGATATGCTGGAGAAAGAGCAGGTTTGTGTTGTATAAGTCCCTTTGAGTTCAAACTTATGCTCTCTAGAAGATCGCTGATGTTCTTTGTGCAGATCCTATTTGGTCATATTTTCCACTTTGAAAGCCCCAATAATGGTATAGCAGCCCAAAGCATCTATGGAGCTGCTAGCACAGTACAAAAGAATAAGCAGAAGTTAGGAAATAAGGTCATGTAACAACATTTTTAAATACGTTTTATTTGCAGTCTGTTTTGAATAGAAACAAAGTTGGGTTGGGTTTTGATTTTGCTTTTCCTCCCTTTATCAGCACAGACCTTATAGTAATATGTAAAACTGCAGTTCAAGGAAAATGCTTCTTGAAAAGTAATATTGTGCCAAAGTGTAAACTGAGAGTATTTGACATTTTCTTTTGAAGGTTAGATACCAACAGATATCCCACTGTTCAGTGGCTTTGTTTTCCTTTTTAGCTGGGTCTTGTGTTGTTTTGCTTTGGTTTTGTTAGTTTGGTTTGGTTTTTGCTTTTACTTTTTAGTTAATACACTCCAAATTCCTGGTAGGACACGGCAAGTACTTCGGCACCTCAAAGCAAGCAAATCAAGAGCAGATGTCTCAAGCATAAGGGCAGATAAGAGAGGTTTTTTCCTTATTAAACCCAAGTCCAAACCTTGCTCATCATTTGCTCTTGTATTACATTTCCCAGCAGTGGTACTTCTTTTTTTTTTTTTTTTTTTCCTGGCACAGACGTTTTGTCTCCTCATGCCCATGTGCTGAATGTAGGGGACTAGAGGAGCAGCATGTTCTGCACAGCAGCCAGGATGTGTGTGGCCCTCTGGTCAAAGCCCTGTCCTGGTTTTGTAACCTGATGTGACAAGGAGGCTGAGCTCTGACTCTCCATTTCATTTGTGATGGAAATCTTCCCTGAAGAGTGTTTCTCTGGTATAATTTTCATTGCCTGGTTTGTTCAGCGGAAAGCAACACAAGACACAAATGCAAGAAGATTAAGATTTTTTTTATTATTATTATTAACTTTTTTTCAAGCCTGATAGCATTGGGAGATATCCTGGCTGGTTTTTAAGCAAGGTTTTAATATTGTATTTTATAGCCACATTGAGGAGTGGAGGGTGGAAAGAAATATTTTCTGATGAGAATAGAGCTAGATAAATCAAAGTTGGAGTGCCTACTACAGAGAGAGAACCCAGTGCTCTGTGAAACCCTGTGGAAAGAACACGTACATGTAAAGATGCTCCTGGCCAGTAGAATTGGGAAAGAGATGCAGAAGACAGCCCTTGAAGCTGGAATAGTAGTACGTATTTTCTCTACAGAAGGTGTTTTCTGGGGTGTGAATAATGAAAATCTTAGAGCTGTTAAGAAGTATTTTCCCATGCATGTCTTTCATTTTCCTGAAGTATGAGGGTACATTCTAGTGAAACACACCATCCTCCTCCAATCTCTATTAGTAGTTCCCAGTGAATTCATGGAGTAACAGCCCTCTGTGTTTGGGGTTCTTTTCCCCCAGGGCTTCAGCTGGGGCTGGAATAGCCTGAGTAATGTCATATATTCTGAACCTCCCTTGCCCATCAGCAGCAGTGGTAGCTATATGAGTTCTGGACCAGCTTCACACACCTCACTTGGAGGAATGGCTCCATCTTTTCTTCACTTTGCCCCTGCTTACATAGCCCAAGACTTTTACCATTTTTGCACTGCTTCAGCACTGGCCACTGAGCTCATTGCTACCTCCCGTCATCTGTGGGCTGAAACTCATCCCAGCCCTTTTCCCACTTGGCCAAGGCACATGCCATGCAGTTTAAATAAGGTTTGCTATGCAAAAGGAGCATGTGCATAGGAGCAGTCCCTGTGTATCATCTGGAAGGGGTACATGCACCATCATCAGCTTGTACAATGGTAATTTGGGAACTAGACAGTAGTTCACTGTAAGTCAGGCATTTCTTTCTTCACAGCAATGAAGGAATTGGGTTTTGCAGGAAATAATTAGACACTGTCACTCTTCGTAGAGGAGAATTCCCAATGCTTGTCTTGCCAAGTTTAAACTGAGATATAGCATAGAAGTTGCTATTAGCAATAATGGCAGCATAGAAGTTGCTGTTAGCAATTTGTTTCTTTGTATATGTATATGAGAAATCTGGTAACTTGTGACAGCAATCATAATGTATTTACCATTTACCTCTTGGTTCTTGAATTCTTTAAGACCAGCTCTGGCCTTTTCTAATAACTTTATCAGTATTTGCAAATGGAATTTTTGTCTAAGCTTGCATCAGGGACACTACATGTACCTTATTGTCGTGGTTTAAACCCAACCAGACAGCTCGTTCACTCACTCCCCCCCTTCTTGCCCTCCCCCTATGCCTGGAGAAACGGAGAGGAGAACTGAAAAGAATGCAACTCCCACGGGTTGAGATAAGAACAGTTTAGTACCTAAGGTATAACACAAATCACTACTGCTACCACCAATAATAATAATGATAAAGGAAATAGCAAGGGAAGAGAATACAACACCTCACCACCAGCTGACTGATAACTCACCCCCCCAGCCTGACCAAGCACCGACCAATACCTAGTCCAACCCTGCAGTCCACTAGCTCTTCCAGGTAACTCTCAGTTACATCCTGGGCATGACGTGCTGTGGTATGGAATACCTCTTTGGCTAGCTTGGGTCAGGTGTCCTGTCTCTGCTTCCTCCTGGCTTCCCCTCCTCTCTGGCAGAGCATGAGGCTCACAAAGTCCTTGGCCAAACCAAAACATCATTGTTATCAGCTCTGTTCCCAGGCTGAAAGTCAAAACACAGCACTGCACCAGCTACCAAGAAGGGGAAAAATGACTGCTGCTGCTGAACCCAGGACACTTATAAAGCTCTGAGGGTCAGCTTTGTGACTTCTATTTAATGTTTCTGTTTCATTTTAGGTATAGTAAAAAATGGGAATTGCACTTTTCTACCACCTTTGTCAGTTCTTTCCAAACAAACAAAACCAGCTTAACAAGCTATGTTTTGTGTTTCTAGAGACTGCTTCTGCAAAGTTGAGTGAACAGGTCTTTTTCGACATTGAGTTAACTTCTGTGGGTTCCTGGTGGGTATTTTGGGAGGACTTTGTAGGATCTAGTATGAAACTATGAAGAGAGCATGAAAAATAGTTTCTTTCCTAAAGATCATGGCAATATATTGTAAGACTAGGCAATAATATAGTGTTTCTCTTTGAAATATTTAAATTGTCCTTTAATAACATTTTTTTTTCTTTTAAATTTTAGGTGGCCCATATCCGAGCAGAAAGAGATATTTTGGTTGAAGCAGATGGAGCCTGGGTGGTGAAAATGTTTTACAGCTTTCAGGATAAAAGAAATCTTTACCTGATCATGGAGTTCTTGCCTGGAGGTAAGCTGCATGTTGGGGCATTAGGTGATTACGAGTACTTTTTTCTTAGCTCTTGTTGTCAGCTTTGTAAAATGTTAGAAACAAACATGCTGTAAAATTTGTGGTGATAAAAATTTTAATGCTGTTTTAAATCAAGTCCCAGTAATGTGACCATGCCTGAGTTTTAGGGGAAGGAAGAAAGTTATAAAGTGGTGTTAAAGTAGACTTGGATTAAATAATTATTCTAATCCAATGTTCTGCTTTTTACTGCTGAAGCTAGTAACAGTAAAAACAACAATAAAAACTCTTGTTTAAACAGTTTATTTGCACAAAATATGCATTATGTGTTAAAATTCACATCCTGGGCTATTCCTATTTAGGATTTTCAACAGGTTTACATTCAGTTTACTAAAAAAGTATGTTGGGTTTGTAGGTCCTTGCAGTAATAGCTTTATAATTAGTAGCTATAAGGCCAGTTGCAAGGTTAAATTTGGATTCTACTGGGGTTTCATTTGGAATTAGTCTTGTGATTAAAATGTTCTGATTTCTAAGCTGAATTTTCATCTCTTTGATTAGGTGACATGATGACCTTACTAATGAAGAAAGACACCTTATCAGAAGAGGAGACACAGTTTTACATTTCCGAAACTGTGTTGGCCATAGATGCTATTCACCAGCTGGGATTCATCCACAGAGATATTAAACCAGATAACCTCCTGCTGGATGCTAAGGCATGTAATGTGCATATAAACTGCCTATGCTTTAAACAGATAATGCCATTTATAGCCGTGCTAATCAGTGGGAACCAGTAGTGCCACACCAGTGATCTAAACTAGCTGGAGTAAAGGCAGAAAGTGGTCTCTGTCTTTTCCTTGTAGAACACTTATATACTTGAAGTAAAACCGCCCTTGGCTTTAATTGAAAAGCTTTCTAACCCTTGTAAGGCAAGACTAGACCCACTTAAGATGCTCAGATGCCCATATTCATAGGGACATGGTTTAGCAGTGGGCTTGGCAGTGCTAGGTTAACAGTTGTAATCGATATTAAAGATCTTTTCCAGCCTAAACAAATCTGATTCTATAGTCATACACATTAAAAACTAATAACCTCGGTTACTTCAAGATGAATGAAAGCATGAAACATTCAGACAATATTAGATAACCAGTTCAATTCCTGCAGTTACCTTACTTGTTTTATTACCTACTTGCCAGTGAAGGCAAGACTGTCTGTTAGCCTAACTATAGCAAGCCATTAAATGCATCTAGTAAGCATCATATACAAGTCTGTAGACTATCTAGCACTGATGTCTGGAAATCTGATTAAAGCCAGGTTGCCATCAAAGCAAAACAAAGGAATTTTGTCCTGAAGGCTTTTGCAGTCTCAGTGGTATCCAGCTCAAAACAAAATCAGGCAAACTAGCTTCTCTCAGTTCTTGCAGCATTGTAGTTACAACTGTTCCCAGGGGGCAATAAGCTGTTTGAGAGGAAACACACTCTCAAATACACCAAGATTCAGTCATTATTTGCCTGGTTGTCCTGGGTTAGATAGTCCTGTGCAAGTCCATCATGGCCTGAGAAGGCATATGCAGTTATTAAAACTTTCAAGCACTACCTTTCTAAACTATGTTTTCATCTTCTCTGATCTGTCTATCTATCTCTTTCTTTTTCTTGTTTTAGGGACATGTAAAACTGTCTGATTTTGGACTATGCACAGGTTTAAAAAAAGCTCACAGAACAGAGTTCTACAGGAACCTCACACACAACCCGCCAAGTGACTTCTGTAAGTAGACAGTGTCCTAGTTAAACATTTAAATAGTTCTGAGCTGTGGCTATGCCACATTCTAACTTCTGTCTACTGGGATAAGCAAGATTGCTCAGGCTGATTGTATTTAATTGAAAAACTGGAAATGCATGTTCCCTCGGACAGGGAAGCATTTCACAGGAAAAATCATAATTTCTGCAGTGTTGATGTATTTTTGCACATCCATACACAGATACAAATACAGGTAATGTGTCTGTATTTTAATGTATTTTTCAGAACAGTGTTAGGAACTCGGAGAAGTGCTATTTCGGAAGGGACATGGGTTTCCTGTGCCAGCTTACTGAAGTCAGCGACACTCTCATTAAGCTTTTTCTAATAGTAAAGTTGTTCATCAGCATGCCTTGGTGGCACAGCCACATTAGTGTGTTATTCTATAAATGCAAAACTCCTCTGCAGTTCCTGAATTCTTCACTTGTTGCTTAAAAATACCATTGCCTGCATCTGAATATGTATTGCCAGCTGCAACAATAAGCGCTGCTTATCCCAGATCAATGTGTAAAACTTTCAGCAAGTTCTAATTTAGAATTACTACTGTATCCTACTTAGATGAGTTTCAGCTGCAAATTGGACAGTAGTTGTTACTATTTTCCCATCTCCAGTTACAACAGTATTTGTTTCTAGACTAAAGCATTCTAAAGATACAAAATAGTCATTCTTTGAAATCAGAACGGTTGTATATTTTCTTTTAATTCTCACAAATGCATTTATTACCTAATAACTACTTTATAAATTAGCATTTCAGAACATGAACTCAAAGAGAAAAGCAGAAACATGGAAGAAGAACAGGCGACAGCTGGTGAGTTATTAAAATTATGTATTTTTTTTTTCCTTTTAAACTGTTTACAGAAAATGTTAAATAAGAGCTCTGCATTAATGCTACTGTTTCTTTAAAAACTGAAAGGCCCTTATCTGTTACAGATGTTGTTCTCTTCAAGCTCCCAAAATTGAAAATAACTCAAAAGAAGATGGTCTAGTGATTCCAGTTGTGGAATAGCTCTAGGATCAGGGTTGCTTCATCTGATTTCAGATCTGTGATTAGCAAGACCCTGCTCTTCTCTGTGCCTTTGTTTCCCTTATAAACATCTGAACTAACTAACCTCAGGTGTCAGTAAGCACTTAGAAAAGCTGGATTTTGAGTTTGTCTCCTAGACTGATGTGGTACTGACACTGTGTATGAGCTCCTGCAGTTCAGTGTTGCAAGAAGATGCAGAGCTGTGTGGTTCTTCTTCAGAGAATCATGGGGAAAATTTGTTTGTCCTTGTGCTGAATGGGAATGTGATTCAAAGGCAGTGGAGGGTATTGGCAGTAGAGGGCTGCAGCCTGCATTTATAATAAAGAGTGGTCAAGTAATAAAAGGGAGTAGTTGCATTAACTGAATCAAAAGTAAGTATCTGTCAGCCGTGGGACTTCAGAATTTCAGCCCTGCTTGTGATTTTCACCAAATAGCAGTTGCAGAACCCGCAGTTTTCAAATTTTGGAACCTTTTACTTTGTACCCTCTGGTTTAAAAGTGACGTGCTGCAGGATTCCCAAGAAGCTTTTGGTTGTTTTTCCTTGCCTTATGAGACATAGCGTGATTAAATTGCAATCACGCTGCCTCATAGGGACTGTATTTCAAGCCCTTACTCCTGCTTGGAGTTAATCCCTGAAAAGACTACATCTACATGTCAGTTATGACTGATGTGGTAGAACTTTCTGATGAAGCTAGGTTAATCACGAGGCAGCCCAACAGAAAGAATAAAAGGGCAATATGACAACTTTTATAAACAGTGTTTTAAAAGGAGCCATATTCTTGGCTTTCCATTGGTGCAAAACTGAACATCTCGGCTCTGTTTAATAAAATGTTTTGTTTCTTCTCAGAAAATGAAAGTAAAACCTTTTTTGTTTGTTTTTTTTTTTCTTTACCCCACCATCCTGCGCAAAAATTTCCATTGGTGGAGAGAAATTCCCAAATAGCTCAAGGTCTAGTTGTTAGCCAGAATCATACAGGCTTTTAAAAGGTTAAAAGGATGGAGCCTGGGCCCAGAAATAGCACAAATTAATTCTGCAATAAAGACAAGGTAGTACATCCAACAGCTATTTATCACCAGTGTCACACATGGGAATCTACCACTGGTTATTCCTTCTTTTCTTTTTCTTTTCTTTCCTCTTTAAAGCCAACTATAGAACTTCTTGTGTATTTTGGTGGATACCTGAATCTTCAGCTAAGATGACCCACTGATATTGCAGTGGGAATATTACATTACTTCATCACTTTTAGGAGGATGATTTCCATTTACTTTCAAGGTTCTCTATGGTTACTCATGTAAAAGAATAATGTTCTTAGGATTTTAGATAGTATGAATTCTCAAGTTAGGAATTCTTGTCCATCCAAATAACATGCTCCTATATGTATATCCCCAGGAAAAGGGTTTGCAAAGTGTGAAAACATAGTCTTTATCTTCTAAAGAGTTTATTCTTTCTTTCCAGGCATATTCTACTGTTGGAACTCCAGACTATATTGCACCAGAAGTATTTATGCAAACTGGGTACAACAAGCTGTGTGACTGGTGGTCTTTAGGAGTGATTATGTATGAAATGCTAATAGGTATGTGAAAGACCCCAACTTGAGAATTATTCAAAAGGTTCAGAGGTAGAGGGTTCATTAATTCACTGAGTCTGATCCCCTGCATAGTAGAGTTTCCAGAATTTCATTGTTCTACCTGAAGTAAGCCCCAAATTCAGCTTCCAGAAAACCTTTAAGTCCTTCCTCCTTTCCAAAAAGACAACAAGAGGTGATGCCTCGGCTGTTTCAGTGAGTTCACTCTTACATGTGTTTGCAGTTCAGTCTCATTATTGGAAGTAATAAAATAGCCTTTAATGCTGCATGACAAAAGAGAGAACTTTCGGCTGGTGCTACCAGTTAGATTTGGGAACCCTAGTGGCAAAACCAGAGGCCCAGGTCACTTTCCTCTTCTGGGAAAAAGCTTGTTAATATTTCCATTTGTCTGTACAGGGTATCCACCTTTCTGCTCAGAAACGCCCCAAGAGACTTACAGGAAAGTTATGAACTGGAAAGAAACATTGGTATTTCCTCCAGAGGTGCCCATTTCAGAAAAAGCAAAGGATTTAATTCTAAGGTCAGTAACAAAAGCCCACTTCTGGCCACTTACCCAGACATGGTCATCTTCCATTAGGTTAATTTTCCATTCTGAATGAGGGAAACTAGATTAGAGGGAAAGTGGGTTTCTTCTGTATCACCATCCATCATCTTTTTTCCCTTTGCCATTTGTTTAAGTTAGAGGAATAAGCTGTAATGATCTTGATTTGTACCACAGTATGAGGGGAAACAGAGCAGACTGAAAAGAAGGTGATTAACACAATTTTTGTCTTCTCAGAGGGAACTAGAAAATAACCACTCACCACAATTTAATGGACTGAACAGAAATCTTTGGATGTTTTGGATATACTCAGTTTTTCCAAAATGACAGTTTTGAATCCATTCAGTTTGCATTGAAGTTTTTGCAACGGGTTTTGGTGTCAAGGTCACAATGCTTTCTTGTCCTTAGAGTGCTTTTTGGTGGGGGGTGTGGAGGGTGGTTTTTGACTTTGATTCCTACCTTCCCCCCTCCTCCCCCAAAAATATTACACACTTACACAATTTTGTTACAAGCAAAAAGGGGAATATGCTTCATAGGCAGAGCCAAGAGCTAGAATTATTATTAGTCCAGGCAGTGCTCCAGTAGCATACAAATGTAGCAAATACAACAAATAATTACCCTTAATTCAGTTACAGTGATACTAATAATTCAAATTATTATTTCTAATCCTCATTAATGTTTGTGTGTAATGGATTTATTATGGGTTCGTATCTATGTCTCTAGTGTTCCAATTACGTGTCCTGTGTGTTGTCAGCATCCCATCTTTGGAAAGAGTATAGTGTTGCTGCTGAGAATTTCTTCCTCCTCAGTCTTGGCTGTGTTTGGAGCATTTTTAGATATTTCAGGCAGTATATTTGTTAACGTCTTGCTCATGAACTTACTTATACAATGACTATTTGAATTTGTTAGTTTTTCTCCATACATGGAAGGGCTTAAATTAGGGTAAGCCAGCTTTTGTTATAGGCCATTTACTAAAATGAGGTCAAACTAGCAGGTTAGGCAACAAACAGCTGGCCATTGGGTAGTTTATCCATTACAGCTTGGACAAGTTCAGACAACATATATTTCAACTTAAAGGAAGTTGCAGACAAAGCTGAAGTTTCTTTATTTTTATGGATAGAGATAAAACCGATCTAAAATAAGCTTAAGTTCAGACAAAGCCTGACAAGTCCTGCAGTCTGGTCTGGCTAACTGTTTTACAAGGTTTGGGGTCTATTATTAGTACTTGGCATCAACCAGATGGCTGGGGTACAGTAGAAATGTAAGCAGTGTTTTTTCCAAGTGACACTTGACTACAAGTAGAAGAACATTCATTACAGACTATAATTGGAGACAGTTACAGCCTAACTTGCTATGTTACTAAATCACTTGCTGAATATTTCCCTAACTAGTGAGATGGTGCCTTTTTTTGTATTGCAGTGTGCTCATGTGAAAAGTGCCTTGTGAATGTGAATGATGTGATCATGTGGAGAAACTGAATTCAGGATAACTAAATCAACCACCAGAGGCTTTGCTCATATAGGCAAACAGGATTTCATTTAACAAAGGCCAGTTGAGTTTTAGAGCAACAGGAGGCCCACATCCCCATGCTACCAAGTACTCCTGATTTCCAGGAGGTCATTAGGTGACTCCACACTTGGCAAGACCAAGCTTTTTGTTTGACATGGGCGTTTTTTCCTGTTATTGTAAGCCTCCCTCTTTGTGGCATTGGTGACATCTTTGGTTGTACTTAAAGAGACTGCAAGGACAGTGTAAAAATATAAAGCAGTTTTAGCTTTGCTAACACACAAAAGATAGCTAGGATTTAATAACTCCTAGGCTAAGCATTGGTAGGCTCATCATCTCCTTTACGAGCTACTTCTGATGAGAATCTTTTCCAGCCAGCTTAGGCATTGGTGCAGGCAGGCATCAGTCCAGGGAAGAAGTGTCAGCCTCTGCTAGTCACTGGAACAAATCCCTGATGTCACTGAGTTGCTGTCAGAGAGCTTTCACCTCCCTATTATTTTATTTCAGGATTTTATACTTTCTGCTGTTGGTGTTTTTTCTCCTGCCTACCTAAGCAGGGAACAGTCCTATCTCTATCTCCATTTTCACCTGTTTCTTCTTACTTGACTCTATGGACTTTCTCACAGCTGCTTCTCATAAATTGACAGTGTCTTGTAGAGTCTGAGATAAGGTTATACAGCTGGGCCATATCACAAATAGGCCTTGGGTCTTTGTACCACCAGCACCTGGTTGTCTAAGGAGATGATAGGGAGAATAGGGACATGGCATGCTTTGAATGTGTGTGACTCATTGTAGTTCCAAAATGTGACATCAGAGAGTGGTCCTATTTCACTGAATGTATCTGTTCCTGTTAGTTTGACTTGGAAATGTGGATTTTAAATAGTTGAGAACATGCAGAGGAGTTTTGAGTGGTAGGGACTTAGCCTCCATTCCAAACTGACTTTACAGGGCTAGATCTGCTGCAACTTCTCACAAACTTTGAAGATGTGGATGCAGCAGTGTAGGATGTTGTCATCATAGCTTTTTGTTTTGGGACTCTTAACAGTATTTTGCTTCTCCTAGATGCAACAGGCTGCTTTTACATTACCCCAAGTGATGGAACAATTGGAAATGACTTCCTCATATTCCTGATACAGGGTGCCACAGCACTTTTATTTGCTGCTGCTTCTGTTTGCATTGATTGTAACTTTCCCTTTATTTTTTTCCCCTTTTTCAGGTTTTGTATTGACTCAGAAAATAGAATTGGTAGTAACGGAGTAGAAGAAATAAAAAGTCACCCATTTTTTGAGGGTGTGGACTGGGGACACATCAGGTATGCATAGATACATACACACATTTTATAGAGAGAATAAAAGCCATGAAAGCAAGAATTTCATGTACTATAATGTCAAGGATAATTATTTTCAATTTATCTTTCATTTTGAAAGGCAGCTACTGGCAGTAGGTGGGTGACAACAAAGATTTTCAGGCCTTGCTGACATTCACAGATCTGGTCAGAACTTAAATGTCTTGAGATGCCTCAGATTGCCCAAGAGTGCCCAGGATGGAAAGAAACTGTGGTAGGGTGGTGTCCTGGGTTTAGCAGTAGCAGTCAATTTTTCTCCTTCTTAGTAGCTGGTGCAGCATTGTGTTTTTGACTTTCAGCCTGGGAACAGTGCTGATAACACTGATGTTTTCAGTTGTTGCTAAATAATATTTACTCTGACCAAGGACTTTGTGAGTCTCATGCTCTGCCAGGGAGGAGGGGAGGCTGGGAGGAAGCAGAGACAGGACACCTGACCCAAGCTAGCCAAAGAGGTATTCCATACCACAGCACGTCATGCCTGGGGAGGTAACTGGGAGTGACCCAGAAGGGCACTCGCTCTCTTCTGGGTCAGGCTCGTTTCGGTGGGTGGTATCATATTCTCTTCCCTTGTTATTTCCCTTATCATTATTATCATTGCTGGTAGCAGCAGTGATTTGTTTTATATATTAGTTACTGGACTGTTCTTATCTTCAACCCATGGGAGTTACATTCTTTCAGTTCTCCTCCCCATCCCTCCGGGAGCGGGGAGGTGGGGTGGGGAAGGAAGGAAAGAAAGTGTGGGGGGGAGTAGAGACTGTGTGGCTGACTGGGTTTAAACCACGACAGGTGGCTGTGTTATTCCTGATGTATGCTCTGATGTCAGCACAGACCTCCTCTTCCAGTAGTAATGGGCTCTGCAGCTATCGCTATAATTAACTTTTTGTAATAGGAACACAAGAAAAGCAAACTCTATTCCAGAAATACAGGGGAAATAGATGAATGAAGAGGCAAGAGGCAGCAAGTGAGAGGAAAATACAGGGCATGTCTTTATTGCATGCTGCAGATGCTACACCTGAAGGAACCGGTATGTCTACAGGGCACTGGGCAGAGGCACTGACTCACCTCTGTGGCCAAATTCTGCTGGGCCAAGCCTGGGTAGAGGGTATGGCCGAGGCAGCTGTGCCAGTTCCAGCCTGAGCTCGCGCCTGCCGATTCTGAGCTACAGCTGCACATGCTCAAAGTGATAACAGCTTTAGAGCAGAATTCGGTGACCCCACAGATCCTTTCAGTTGCAATGATGGCTATTGTTCAGCTCTCCGTGAGGTCTGAGGTAGTCTTTTTTTTTTTTTTTCCCTCAGTAATACTGAATTTTCCACATGAAAATACGTACTGAGGCCATGTGGTTGTACAGCTCTTGTACTTCTCATTTCCTCTGGTGCAGAAAGCCTCATTTAATTCCTCTCCTCAGCGTGGGAGGTATTAATAACCAACAAGAGCAGTAACATATCTGTTCATGCCACATTTGGCAACCTGGTGAAATGGTTTCCCTGTTCCACTCAGGAGGGTATTTAATAGTAATTGTAATAATTACAACTGTAATAAGTTTAAATTAATTTACAGGTGTAAATTAATGACTTCCCCACAGTGCTGTGTTCCAGTTTGAATGCTTTTGTGGGACACGCCACTTAAACAATTTCGAAAGCCACTTTAAGACTTCTTAAAGGGCTCCCTAATTAATTGTTAAGCTAATAAAGCAGTAACATGTCAGAGCCAACCCATTTTGGATGAAAGATACTGGTGACTGAGTGTCAGAAATAAGAACTACAGTTGGCAGGTATTTGGATGAGGTCCAGGCTGCTTCTGAGCACTGGAATTGTAACACATCTGGGCTCCAAATGCAAGTGAAGTCCTGCTCAGCTGGGTTTATGAAATGAAGTTGGTGACAACTAAGATCATAGCAATAGCAATATGGCAGATAAGTGTGGAATGCTGTTTCGATTAATGGGAAAATTGTGTTTGTCAAGAAGATACTAATGCCAGATAGGAAACCAGTAAATCTCCCCATGGTGTCAGCAAACAGGAAAGTCAGATACATCACTGATGGACTCAATGGAACCTTTGTGTTTTAAAGGCATATTGTTACTGTAAAAAGCTAAGTTAAAACTGGATTTTAATGTATCTCTTCCTACTATTCACTCTTCTGGCACTTGTTTCTATTTGCAGGGAAAGACCAGCTGCAATCCCTATAGAAATCAAAAGTATTGATGATACTTCCAATTTCGATGAATTTCCTGAATCTGATATTTTACAGCCAGGTGAGACTGCTGTTGTAAATCCTAAATTTCTATCTCTGATGAGCCAGATGCTGTTGTTGTGGTGGCTGATATTAATTTTTTTGATGCTCTAATCAGACATGATCTAGAGACTTTCTTTCAAAGAAAGAATGTAAACCTATGATCTCTCATAGCTTCTACTTCCTTAGAACTTTGGAGGGGGGGAGAGGGGGAAAGCCCACAGATTGTAACAGTTAATAAAAAGCATTCACATATATAGCAAGCACAGAAAAGAGTGCAGTTTTCTACCATGCAGTCTGTCTAACCAAATTCTGGTAAAACATGCACTGACTTGCTTTTGATCTTTAATGACTTCTGTGTTTCATGCCAAACATAAATCTTCACATATGTGTGGGCAAAACATTTCAGACAGATGATGAGTTAACATAATGATTTATGCACCTGAGTGGTTCTGCAAATCATTGAAGCTTTTGTAATTGTTAATTTCTATTGGCAAGTGGTAGGAAATTTTTACACATAAAAGGTTTGATTCTCTCATATGCCAAGTTCTCCCAACTCCCACTGTTTTCAATTAATTATTAATTGCTTAAAGATAGGCAGATACATAACAAAGATTGATTGAGGACAGATAAGTGTAGATGTGCTAACAACCATGAGAATTATCAAAAAGCTAGGGCTTTTTTTCTGAAATGGCTTTTATTTAATGGCAAGGAAGTTTAATGCAAAAGCAGTCAATCTCCAGTGTCTAAGAACAGCTGTTTAAGTCTGTATTTGGATAATGCCAGGTACATTTGTATTGGTTTTGGCATTTCAGCCCCAGTGAAACTGACACTGTACATCTAGATACCTACATAACTTTAATATTGGTGTGTTTGGTATCTCAAGTTGAAAATATTATTGTAGAACTTTAAAAGCAGTAACCAGGAGCTAAATAGAGAAGCCTACTGCAGTCAATGTCTGTGTACAGCATGCCAGCCATGTGGACTGCTCATGGAATAAAAAGAGGCTGTACAAACCTTGCTGGAAGCTGTAAGAAGGAGGAAGTTCTGGGAAAGTAGTATGTCTGATATATGTAATTCTATTGGGAGAACTTGGATATCCCTTTTCTTCTGTTTGTGTTGAGGATAACACAATATGTATACGTGTGTTTGCTGTGCATGGAGCATCCTAAATGTGTTTACCGTAATTGTGTATCCTGTTGGCTGTGTTAAGAGTTTTTTGTCAAGGTCTGCTAACAAGCTCCCATGAGCCTGTGAGGGTGTGTAGACATACTGAAAAAGGCAAACTGACTTGATCAGAAACAGGATTTCTTCTGCTTACTAGGGGAATAAGAGCTCAAGGCGGTTTATATCAGTGCTCTGTGAAAAGTCCTCTCAGAAGTAGTGTTGGTTTTTAATTGTTTTGTTTTTACTTGTGTTTCTGAATTCTAGTGCCAAACACAACGGAACCTGACTACAAATCCAAAGACTGGGTTTTCCTCAATTATACCTACAAGAGGTTTGAAGGGCTCACGCAGCGTGGCTCAATCCCTTCGTACATGAAAGCGGGGAAGTTGTGAAACAAAACACAACCCCACAAAAGATACAAAAACACAAACCTCAGGTAGCTGCATCACCAGACCCGCTTGGCATTAGTTATCAATACATTGACTCTGGTGCGCATCAATTTCACAAGGAAATTCTACAGGATTAGGATTTCTGAGACTACTACAGGAATTAGTTGGCAGTGCCAACTGGCTGGTTTGTTTTTTTTTTCCTTTTTTTTCTTTTTTTTTTTTTAATATTTGAATATTTTTGTTAACTTTATTATACAAAGGTACTGGAATAAAAGGAACATACATCCCTTTAACTGCCCTGCCTATGTGTGTATAACGGTTAATTATGCCTCTCTGTACTGTGGCTTTTGTACTGTAAACCATCTAATCCAGCCAGGAGTAAAACATATCCTTTTATGCAGCATTGTTACTATACTGCTTACCTGGGTTTTAGATATGCAGTATAAAAACCCATTGTCCACATTTGCAAAATTCTCTGAACAGTTGCTCCAGGGTGTTCCAGTTGTGGTCTGCAGATACCCCATGAGTGTGGCAACATTGAGTTATTTTAAATAGCAATGTCCTGTGGGCCTATTTGTACCCTGTCTGCCTTTGCTTTTGTGCACTGGAGGGCTTTATCATCTGATCATTCCTTCTTCTCTTCCTTCCTTTTCCCACTGTCTGTGGTGGTGAGACTGTCCCTGTGATCTCTTCAGTGGTACTTTAGCTTTAAATGATAGTTGATGGGTATTACTGTTTAAGATGATGACGCCTTTTGGCAACTTCAGAAGAAAAAAGGAATCTGAGTAAAAATCATACAGATTTTTCACAGAAGGGAGATCTTCTGATTCCAAGTTCTGAAGAGATGGCAGTTTCCAGGACCGCATTCCTGCCTCTGCTGTAAAGCAGATCATCTTTTTGCTGCTTGTAATTCAAATAGCCTCTTCTGTCAGTGCAAAATGTATTCTATAAGAGTGATCAAATTGTTGCTTTTCCTTTTTCATCACCCTGAGAAGTTCCAGGCAGAAGGGATCCTGCTTTAGCCTTGTCTTTCTAGAATACCCTGTGTCAGACTCTCCTGTGGGCTCCATTGTCTTCTAGGATCTCCATCTAACATGGACCATGGGATTACAAAGGATCGATGAGTCTGCTGTCCAGTTTCCAAGGACTGCAGACATCCATGACTGAATTAGGCAGAACATCCAACTGCTTTTCTCCCCAGTCTGCGGATGACTGATTTGCAGCAGAGACAGGTCTCCTCCTAGGTCAAGGAAACTGAAGCAGAAATCCCTCCATATGCAGTGTATGGTTTTGTTTCTCAGCCCAGCAGCGGTTGAGGATTGAATTGCACACCTCAACAGTTCACAATTAAGTGGGTGTTGGCAAATTTACCTGTTAATCTCTGCCTGTACTAGAATATTATCTGCAATACTTTGGATCTATCACAATACAGCAGAGATTTTTGATGTCACTTTCTGGTTAAAAGAGATTTGCAGCAACCAACAATTCCCTAGTAATTAAACAAGCAGAGTCACTGTCGCTGTCTTCCTCTGAACGGAAATGACAGACACTCTAAAACCTCTGCAGCACCCATTGGAGTGAAGCACAGGATGTTTTTGCATAGAGTAGGGAAGGCTCCATTAGACTGGCTTTTGCAGCAAAATGGAAGGGACTATTTATAAAGCCATTACAGAAATATTTATTGCTGTTAGGCACCATGGTGCAGCTGTTCTGAGTTATTTGTATGCTTTAAAAACACTGCAGTGTTCATCTTCTGCATAAAAAAAACCCGACACTTGCCAACCAGATTTATGTGGCACGTTCACGTGCACGTGGTCTTCCCTGATCCAACAGCTACCAGATTCAAGGCCTTCAGTGATGTCTTTCCTCCATTATTTTGTTTCCCTTCAAGCATCTAATATGCTATTTATACTGCATTTCTGCAAAAAATTGTAGTCTTAAGGCCATCAAAGAGGAGTAGCCAGTGCCTCAAGGACCATTCAATTTATACAGTTTATGCTTTTGCCTAAATGCTCATCACTACCTGGGAACAGTTCATTGATCTCCACATTGTTTTTCCCAGACCTTATACGGTTGTGACAAGGTCCCTCAGCAATTCCCCAGTGTTGTTCTTAGCCTTCTCAGTGTAGTGAAGCTCAGCCTGTATCCATCCAAAGACTGGCCAAAGGTGGTCACTCACTTCAGTCCATCTTTACACTTTAAGGCTGCATTCTGCCTGTGCCCTAGCAGCTTCTGAGGCTTCTCAGGAAAAGAAATCCCTTTTTTAAGGCCTTCAGTCCATTCTATAAGACAGAGGAGCCTGAGCAAAAAATACCTGCAATGCAAACTTGGCCGCAAAGGACACTGCTATTCAAAATAGGATTTTTCCTAGTTTTAATTTCCTATGTCATTCATAGGGCACTGTGTGCACCAGAAGTGGAATTCCTGCGAACAACACGTTTCAAAAGACCAGAGTAACCCTATTTGCATAATATAAACAGAAGTCTTTGCTTGAATGTCCTGAGACAAGATAAGTTTCATGGAAACTGCAAATGCTGAGTAAATACTGGTGATTTTTTTCTTTATCCTGCAGGGTTCAGGGGAGGGGAGATAAATACACAATTTAAAGCTATTAAACAACAACGTCTGTACATACTCACTGGTTTACAAACCTGGGAAAACAGCTCAACCCTCATATTTGTAACACTAAAGATAATACTCATTTAAAGTTGAGGATGATTAATCATATCAGTGCTCACATAGGAGTTATATCCATAGGGAAACAGCCTGCAGCCTATTTAGCATCAACTGCATTGTGGTAGTTTGTTTTTTGGTTGTTTTGGGATTTTTTAAGCACAGCATTATTTTAATCAGTAAGTCAAGTTAAACAGAATATTAACTGCTGCTTTTAGGATAGTTTGTTTTTTTTTAAAGTTGAAACTGTGACACTGTATGGACTAAAAAGAACAGAAGGTTAGTCTACACTGGCTTCAAAACACGGAAGTGCAACATATCTGTTGTTTATTTTATGTCTTATTCCTTTGGATGGTTATGTGTTTTCCTTTGGTGATGTTTGTCACTGTGCCATTTATTTTTCTTATTCTTGGAGTACCAAAGATCCTGAAATGGCTTGATGATTGCAACCATGTGAAAAATTATTTTCTGGAAGTATGTTTTGTTAACTTCTGTTAAAAATGTGGAATTGTGTATGCAAATTGTAATCAGAGATTTGCTGGGAAGTTAACCCATACCAGCAGAGAAAACTTGAGTGCATTGATGGAAGGGGTGAGCCTGAATCCAAATCCTGGATCTGAATACCCTGAAACTGGGGAGGAAGCTTGGATTGGGAAACGCAGCTGAGCTTTTGCACTCCTATCAGCATGAGTGAGTGGCCTTAGCTCCAGGACATCAGCAGAGGTTGTTTCATGTGCAAAAGGAGTTAAAAAAATTGCCAGCATTCAGAAATCAAATATTGTTGATACCGCATTTGCACTGTTGAATTTGCCTTGCTGGAGAGTTATGTGTTATTTTTATAGGTCAATTGTTCAAACACCTGAGCCGTTGGATACAGTATGGAATAATAGCATCTGACATGGGTGAATTCACCTAAGTGCAAAGGGGCTTGCTGAAAGCTCTCCACACTAAGAAAAATGGGCAGAAGCAGTACACAGGGTTGCATCAGCTCCTTCTAAAGAGGTGATTTTCCTTCTGTGCAGCAGCAAGTAGGGAATACTGCAGTTTAGCCCGGTTATACTCTAATGCTTAGGAAGTGCTCTCACTTTTTCAATAATATGAGCAATTACAAGCATTGTAACATACTGTACCTTGTCCTTTTAATGTTGATATCTTACAGCAGCTCATTCTTGGAGTCGAAATGGCAACTGCTATATTTTTCCTAGACTGTTTCATTAGTTGTGGTTGGGAAAGTTACATAGAAGCATTATAAAAATTTATATGAGGCTTTTTACAGCATTTGAAAATAAAAGTAGCATTCTTTTTGTAAAGTTGCTGGTTTTATTCTTTCACACCATGTACTTCAAATGCTTATTTTCCAGAACGGGCAACATCTCAGGTATTGAGGGGCTGTTTTGTGTATCTCATCCTGAATTCCATGGATAGTGAAAACCCCAGTGGTGCTACTCCCTCAATCAGAAAGTAGAGATCACGGAAATTGCTCATCTTGTACCGAGTGCAGTCATGTGAAATTACTTCTACAATGGTTACTGCTTTTCAGAAGAGACCTTCTTCCCTGTAGGCCATGATTTATTGAATAAAGGCCTCTGTGGGCAGTTGGAGGCTTGATTCACCGTAGAAACAATTTTGTCCTATTGTTCCCTCTTTCTTGCTGAGTTTAGAGCAGCAGCAGCAGACACAGGTGTGAAACAGTCATGTAAAAATATTAGAGTTGAGCAGCTGAAAGGAAAGTGGAACTCACAGCTGGTGACTGGCCTTTCTTTCTGGAGGCCCTTCCACTTGAGAATTGCTGTTCTTAGTACATGTAAAATCCTGTTAAAATTGTATCAAATTTTATTCAACGGGATTACACATTTTTTTCAATAACCACATCGTATCTCAGAGCTACGTATCGTAAGGATAAGCAGGCTTAGTTCTTTATCTCCTTGCATTACCAAATTTAGTATTCCTCAAAAATACAGCACTTTAATGGCAAATATAAAGGCTATGCATTCATCATGTGCAGAAATGTTTCTTGTTTTTAAATCGACCACTTTTAAATACTACATAGTGTTTATAAAACATGCTGTATAAAACCTACTATATTTCATTTCTTCATTCTTTTACAAAGTGTATCTTGCATATAAGCAAAACAGTTGTGCTCTAGACAATAAAATATCTTTCCTGAGGCTCTTCTTATGGAAAGAGAAGGGAGAAGTATTCAAAACAGTCTTTCTTGCTGTTGGGAGTGATGACAATAGTGGTTTCCAGCGCCAGTCAGACACGTTTATCTCTGTAGTTCAGGAAGGTCTTAACCTTTAAGGTAATTTTTTTTTTTATCATGCATGAAAATTTTAAGTATTACAGAGGTTGTAAAATGCCTATTCCATAGCTGAATTTCAAAGATGAAAGCAGGTTTTAAATGTGGGTACCAGTGGACTGTAGTGGGTCAGCCAAGCTGGGTTCAGGCTCTGCCTCACAGAACACCACTCTGCCTCAAAGAAGCTGCTACCTGAAAGAAACCAGGTACATGAGCTGTTAGGATAGTTGAAGGGCAAGTTAATGTGTGTATATATATAATACACTGAATTTCTTCTCTGTCAATAGTGATGGCAGTGGGATTTGTACACTTCACACAGGAGCACTTCTACAGTCAGTGTGAGGGGAAATGAATCTTCATACTTGCAGAGTTTATCTCACTGCCTCCTACTCCTCCCACCACCTCCTTTCTCCAGGTTACATGATAGCGTGGAGGTTACTGTTCTCTGGGGAAATGGGACGTGTAGGCTTGAACCTCCTCATGCTGAGCAGGGAAATTAACCCAGGTTTCTCATTTCCCAATCAAGTCAGGCTCTGCTAGAAGCAGTCTGTTTCTGATTTGAACTGACCCTTGATGCCACATCTTGTTTCTGTAGCAGCTGCTTTAATCCGTTTCTAGTGAGTCACCATCTGCTGCTGCTTCTCTCTCCTCTAGGAATACATGCTCCCTATACGTGCTGTCCCCATGCAGTCCACCTTCAGTTGGTAGCAGTTCCTTCCCCCCAGGGGTCTCTGCCCATCCTCCATGCTCCAAAGATAAAATCTTTGCCCTTGACTCTTACATTTCCTAGCCACAAAACTAGATGATGTTAAGAGGTCAGCTCATCAGCTGAGTACGTGCTGTGACCTTGAAGCTGTTGTGTAAAAGCATAACCACAATCCCTGCTCCACGTTTTGAATCAGAGATGGCAGGTACAGACAGCAAGTGTTACATATGCACCAAGCCTATGTAACACCTTGTTTCCTTCCAGGGACGTATTCAGAATCTGCCTGTCGGTGTGGATGTTCATGCTGGAATCGTAGAATCACAGAAGGTTTTGGGTTGGAAGGGACCTTAAAGCTCATCTAGTTCCAACCCCCCTGCCATGGGCAAGGACACGTTCCACTAGAGCAGGTTGCTCCAAGCTCCATCCAACCTGGCCTTGAACATTGCCAGGGCTGGGGCAGCCACAGCTTCTCTAGGCACCCTGGGCCACCACCTCACCAACCTCAAAGGGAAGAACTTCCTCCTAAAACCTAATCTAAATCTACCTAAATCTTCCTAATGTCTAATCTAAAACCAATATGAAGGTAATGGAGCTCCAACAGGAAGCAGGTGCCAAGACAATCCCTGTCCCCATGCCTGTGCACATGGGGCTATCCACAAAACTTTGAGACTTGAAATGGGAACACTGATGTGAAGATACGTCTCTCTAGCATCAGGACTTCTTCAAAAACTGCAACAGCTGTCCTGCTCTTGGACACTTTATTTCTCTACAAAGTCTGCTTCTGACTTCAATGTATCTATTTAATAATAATGAAGAGTCAGATAAGAACTTGAGTGACTTTTTGATCATGACAGTGCAAATCATTGTTAAACCAGACATGCATCTCAAGATTTTTAATCCAGCAGGCTGCCTGCAAGGTCTTGTCCAGCTCCCACTAATGTCAGCCGAAGATCCCTATCTAAGGTCCAAAGAAACCAGTGAACAAGGATGGTCTCAAAAGCAAGCTGTTTGCTGATGCTGCTTCTGTATCCTTTACAAATAAGACAAGGAGATTCTACTGCCTACGCAATTCAGTCAGTTGAAAGGCAGTACGTGAAGAGGATGCCTTGCGGCTTCACATTACAATGGTGACAAACTTGGGTGGCACCTCTGCTATTAAAGAAGAAAATATTACCTATTTTTTTTAATAAACAAAATGAAACTAATGCCTCAAGGAAACTTTGCAAAATGTGTGAAATTTATTTTAATGCCTTTTTCTGAAAGAGCATAGTACATAACTGGGCCCCGGTATGGATTTTGCACATTCTAGGAAGCAGAGGGATCAGCGTGACTTCTTGATTTATGAAATTCTCAGGTAGTGAACTATGAATGCGATGCATTCAATGAGCACAGTTCTGCTGAGTGACATTAGACATACTTATGGGCCTACTCTGTGCCACAGTTGTTGGGTTTACCTCTCCAGTTAAGTCTGCCTCAACTCAGTGGCACAGACTGACTACACGTGGTTTACATGTCTGTATCTTCACATTGCTCCTATACCAGCTATTTAATGCAAGGCTATCAACACTTGAAAATCTGACAAGTCTGCTTTAACCAAGGAGAAGGCTTTGTCATGTAAGGCACTGTCAGGACCTTTGCAGGCAAGGTGGGTGAGACAACTACAGCTTGGAGGTTCACAGATTAGTTGCATGCAAACCCAAGAGAAGATGTTTTGTCCTTGGAGATGCCCTGCCCTCACAGCTGGTTTTGTTCTCCTTTAGTCACAGCAGAAAAGGCACTGGGTGGGATCTTGCTGAGCCTAGAGAGGTAGGACTCAGCTTAGAGGTGGCCAGTTGTACACTATGGGCACAATTCCATTGCTTTTCATTTCAACAGTTGCCTTAAGCAGCTTTATTTATCCTTGTGTAGAGCTCTGTCACAGCAATACTGTTTTTCAGACACATCAGACGTTAGGCTCTTGTCATGCATTCAGAAAATACCAGTTTCGGCCAGGAATGAAAAGGCTGTTTAAAAACTGAGCACTATTTTGGTTTTAAGTCAAAAGTGGCACCATCAAATTGAGAGACTTTTAGGCAAGAAATTTACAAGCAAGTGAATTACTTTGTGGGGACAAACCTCACCAGCCAGGACTCCAAAATAAAGTAGGCACTTTGGAAAATACTGATCTTTTTGACTTACTTTAACTTGGTTAGGAAATCTCAAAGTAAATTGATCATGGTGTGTGCGTGTGTGTTATTGTATTCATTCTTCTAACTAGCTATCTGGTTCAGGTGTCCTGTATAAAAACACACTTGATTTCAAGACACAGGCATTGTTCTTTACATTACTTTGAGCCATGTAATACCATGATTGGAGGGAAACCACAAACACTTGTGTTCTGGAAGAGAAGTCTGTGAAAAATCTGTGGTTTTATTTACAGGTATGCTGAGTAACTTTGGTTTACTGCTACAAAGTTTCAATAGAAAAAAGTTGGTTAGCTCACCCTAAGCAGTCACCCAAGTATGTTTTCAAAGTGAAGCAATACAGGTCACTCTAATTACACAGACTCCCAGTGCTCCCTCAAAGGAGGAGATTGCTTTTGTCCAGTCACTTTCAGCTTACGAAATAAGTCTCTTAAGTGTGGCATGCATGCAGCTAGCCTGGCCCTCACAAATACACAAAGCAATCTGCATCCTCTTCAAGATGGTATCTCAGGGAAATGCTGACTGCATGCTCCTCATGTCCTGCGTAACAGCTAAGACATGCTATGCTTTGGATGTCATTAATCATTTACTGAAAAGAAAAAGGAGGAATAATACAGAGACCTTTCTTTAACTGCTTAGTCTCAGGCTATTATTTAATTGTTCTGAGATTTGATTGTTATTTTCACCCCTTTAGCAAGTTGTTGTATAAGTTGTTTGGAAAAAAGAGGCTTACATAAAGCATTCTGTTCTGTATTTTATAGGTAAAGGCTCCTCAAGAGAAAGCGCTCACCTAAAAATGGGGCAAAAATATCAAGTGTGGCCTATTCAAAATCAGTGCCTTATATAAACTGGGATCCTACTCTGCCAAGACTCAAAGCTAACTATGTGTTATAAAGACCAATTACTGTCATATACGAGATGTATGAGATGTTCCATAGAGACCAGTCATCACATTTGAATAAGAAACAAGTATAGTAAATGATGTCTAGAATCTCTGTTAATGATTTGGAGCACATTATGTTTACAAGAACTCCCTAAGTGCCAAGGTGTGACACTGACCATGAGATCAAGAGAAATGCACAGAAGCAACATGACAGGCAGAAATACTGCTAAGAGATTGCTCTGATTTTCTGACCTAGACAAAAATTTCTGCATTGAATTACAAGTACTTCTACTGCTGCACTAAAATAAAATATGGATAAGGTACATTAGCTCTGTTTCTAGTAAGTCACTTAAAAAGAAAAAGAAGAGGCATTTTAAATGTCCTCATTGAATGTCCTCGTATGGAGGGCTTTTGTATTTAATAGCTGTTAAGCTATTAAGTTTGTTCAAGCGGTTTTCTGAAACTATTTAACTCTTTATCTCACTGAGCTTTGCAACAATGGCCATCTTCAATTTTCTGTGGTTACTGAGTCTCTCAAACATGTTTTAGTTGATACAACTGACTCACTCTTCTGAAATCTCCCTCACGTTTGGGCGTCCAGTGGTGATGCAAAGCTGGAGGAGGGAACTCCTAGCTTTAAAACTGGGGCAAAAAGAGTATTTTGCCAGGGCCAAATATGACATTTAAGACCCCTAGGAATAAACTGTTAGAAATATTTTCCAGTATCAGTTGTAGTACATGAATAAAACAAATGTGCATTAATTATAATGATTTTCTCAAAGACAGCAATCCTAGCTCCTGGTTTTTAGCTAATCCTACTGCTTTTTATTTCACTTAAGGCAGAAGTGGTTTGTAATTGCTATTGTCCAATACAAATTCTGTAAGGCCAGCTGAACCCAGCCTAGTGGAATATATGTATCACTGCAATAGTAACTGTGTGATCGCATAGCAGCTAAAATTCTGAGATGAAAAGCTGAGTTTGCAAGGGCACCTTCCAAAGCACCTTACGAAAAAAATGGGCATTGAGACTGTCACAGTACATTTGTTCAGCAACATTCCCAGCTGGAACCCACAATTCCCTGCCCAGGCAAGCATATTCTATTAGAGCTGCTTACCCGTTCGGCACTTCCACATGCCATGTGTAATCCTTGGACATAATGATGGGCTAGATGTTGAGCTGCCCACTTCCACATACACAGGGTGATTCCATGTCAAGCGTAAACTGTGTTGGGAGCTTCACAGAGTATAAAAGATGGCACAAATGGAGTTCAGGGCTGCATGTGTCAGCAGCTCATGTAAATTTTAACACCTTAGATATTAAAGAATGTTAAAATACTTACAGCTACCTTTGTCATTTCCAAAGGACTACTAACAACAGATGCTCTGAAAGCCCACTAAACAGTACACCTGCAGAAGTAGCTTCCTTTACACACATTGCCAATAGTTAGATCCAGGCTTACTGGTAAGTGATACCAGCTGCACTGTACATGTAAAAATCGCTCATACCTGAGTTCACCAGCTAGAAGCAGGCACACGTGCACCTATGAAGATGGCGCGGGCAGGGATGTGTGGGTCCAGGCGATAGCCTGTTCTACTACACCTACGACTGGAACTGAGCAAGCACAGTGTGTATTAAACATTAACAAGCAGGGCAGGACAGTAAGAGAGGTTCTGTCAAATGGAACAGGCATTGCTGAGGTCCTGATGCCCACACCCTGTTATAGAGGTTTCATTTGAGACTAGCTCTAAGGGAGTCTGCTGGAGTCAATGTCCGTTCAGAGCTGGAGCATGTTATGCTCTTGAAAGTGCTTCTTCAGGTCTTTGCTCAAAATGATACACTTCGCACACACCAAGACTCTTCCAAGATGTGAACCCAAGTGCAGTGAGGGTGATGGGCAGATTCACTTCAAAAGTGCACTCCTGGCATTAGCAAAAAATATAGCTACAGCCTGTGCATCTAGTGTTAATCCAAGTCTACTAACACAATTTAATATACTACTAGAAGTTAACCCTATTTTTGTGTTTTTTTGACTGGTAGGTGTGACTGTTCTCTGTCCTGCTCTGACCACACACTGAACCAGGCGACCCACAGAGGCCTTTCATAATTAAAATTATTCCATGATCACAGTTCTTCCTCAGACAAGGCATCCTCCATACAGTACCCTGAAAACTATCAGGTTCACAGGTACAAAGCAATTTTGGTATTTTCATGGAATCACAGACTGGTTTGGGTTGGAAGGGACCTTAAAGCTTATCCAGTTCCAACCCCCCTGTCATGGGCAGGCACACCTTGCACTAGAGCAGGTTGCTCAAAGCCTCATCCAACCTGGCCTTGAACACTGTCAGCGATGGGGCAAGCCACGGCTTCTCTGGGCAACCTGTGCCAGTGCCTCAGCACCCTCATCGTGCAGAGCTTCTTCCTCAAACCTAGTCTAAATCCAATGTCTTCTAGTTTAAAGCCATTCCTCCTTGTTCTACGACTACTTGCTTTTAGAAGTCCCTCCCCATGTACTGGAAGGCTGCTGTAAGGTTTTTCCCCAGACAGCAAAGGCCAAAGTGGCCCACTCCTACCCTGGCTCTGCAACATACCAGGAGGGAGCGGGGCCACCTCCGCCATACATTCAACACGGCCGGTGCGCTGTGGCCTCTCCAACTGCCACAACCCCCTCCCGCGGGGCTCGGGCCTCACCCCACGTCTCCCCCATCCCCGCTGCTCAAGGAACGGGAGAACACCGCCCAGCTCCGCGGGAAGGCACCAAATGTCGCGAGAAGATGGCGGCGCTGCTGAGGCGGCGCCAAGGCGGGGGGAGGCCGATGGGGCGCCGCTGAGCCCTCCCCCGGGCCGGCGGGACCGGCGGCTGCTGCTGCTGCTGCTGCTGCTGCTGCTGCTCACCTCAGCTCACCTCCTGCATGCCACCGGGGCCGGGGGCGCTGTGGAGCGGTGGCACGGGCCGCCCGCCATGGCCGAGGCAGGAGCGGGAAGCGCCGAGGGGGCCGAGGAGGAGCGGCGGGGCCCTGAAGGTGGGGTGGGGGGGTGGCGGCGGTCGCTGGGTGGCCTCTGCCCCGCTGTAGTGTGTGTGTGTGGGGCGGCCGTGGGCGCGTACGGTATGCGGTGGGGTGGGGTGTGCCTGCCCGTCTCTCTGCCTTCGTGATACGGCACAAGGGAGCCCTCCGTGGCTGTGGGTGCCCGAGGTGCAGGGCAGGGAGATAGAGCTCTGCTGTGGGGGCACGTCGGTCTAGTCAGGTTCCCAGTATCGCTCTGTGGTGGTGAGGGTTTGTGGTGGGTTTTGTTTGAATTCACGCTGTTGCCTGCGCGCCGGCTGGCTCAAACTGTAACCTGAACGCTGCAAACTCCTTTCTCCTGGTGAAGTTCAGTAAACGTACCAAGGGTGGGTGTTACCAGGCGTTATGTTGTGCACTCACAGAGAATTCCCGAGTATAATGTTCACTCTGTGCTTCTGTTTGTTACAGATGTGTCACCACACTGTGTGGCGTGGACTAAAAATGTCATGGCTTTTGTAACTTAGTGTGTAGTTTGCTGTTTCTGATATGTATTTGCCTGGTTTATGTGTTCCTAATATGCTAGGTAACATAATGTAGTAATTTAGGTACCATGATTTTGACTCTCTGTGTGTGTGTGTGTGTGTGCATGCCCACGCTTGTATGGTGACCAGGGTTTGATGTTTCTTCCTTGTTCTTAATCATAACTTTCTGCTACTAAAGCAAGGCTAGTTGTAAACCATCGACAGCTGTTCGTGCTCCTCCTGCTTTGAAACGAGTATGTTGCTTTCCCGAGGAGAAGTAAGTGTTTTTTTGCACGGGGTTTTGAGAAACAAGTGAGCAAACCTCTCCCAAGTCATCCCTGCTGTTCTGTTCATTAGCACGAGTTCTTACAGGTTTTTAATAGTTGTTTCCTAAACGTCCGTTGGGTTATATGTGTTTTAATGTATATGAGTATCCTGTTTGTTTAGAATGATTGGCATTATTCTGCCTCTGCTGCTTGACTGTGTAAATAACTGGTAGGATTTTGTAGCAAGTAATTTAATGTTTGAAAACAAAGTGGGGGTTTTGATAGAGTTTTTGCAATCTGTTAAATTGTGCTTAGAATAAGGCTTTATCGTTTCTATATCATGCACATATTGTGGGGAAAGGAAATAATCAAAATAAGGGAAATTCCAAATATGCAGACATTTCTATTTACAAATTTGTTTGGGAAAGCAATAAACCATAGGCTTTCATGTTTGATTGTGAAAGAAACCCTCCTCCCTCGTTTCTTTTGTTACCCATGCTTATACCTGTTCTAACGGATTTTGAAGAGACAGGTCTGTTTTGTTTTTTTTTTCTGGTTTTGTTTTAAGATAAAAGTATCTTAATTTTTGTGGAATAGGTGCACACTAGGGTTAGCTGCTTAAACAGGGTTTTTTCACTTGAGTGTACACATTATTGTTGGTATACTTGCACATTATATAAAGCAAACTGTAAACTGGACAGTTCACATCAACAGAGAATCTGGTGGGTGACTGTGGGAAGTGGATTGTTGTTCTGAACTCCAGAGCCAGCTAAACCCATGGAAATTCTGCAGCTGACTTGATGAGAATCAGAATTTTACAATAATATGAATCAAAAAGTTATAAGAAAACAGCTACCCTCCATTCCTTTATCTGTGTTTGATTAGAGAGAGGTGGGGTGGTTGGTTTTTTTTACAGTAATGAGCTAGGATATATGAGACTCTTGATTTCTGTCAGTGACCTGGTTTGAGCCTGAAAGTGACTGGGAAAGCAGGGTAGTCTTTCAAGGGCTTGTGTAGTACCTTTTCATTAGCTGGTTACAGTCGTCTTTTTAATACACTAATAGGTTTGGCCAAATACTTGGTGTTTGAAATCTATTAAGTAAATGTGTTGTTTAACTGGTAGGTGTTTAATTGCTTGTGATTCTTGACTACTCTTCTGAGTGGTAAAAATAGATGTGGAAAGTTGTCCGTGTTAATGTTTGATATAAATGTCTGTAATTCGGGATATTGTAATTTTTCCTTTCATCATTTTGTGATATTAAAAACAAATCCAATGTTCTTAAATTAACCTGTAAGAGTTTATTCTCTGTATAGAATGATAAGATGCTTTCATTATTGAAATTTCCGTATCTTGCTCCTGCATTACGCATGCTTATAAAATGGGGGTGGGGGGAACTCCAAATGTTTTAGGTGGTACATTCCTACTGTTTTCAGAACTCCAATGAAAATTGTTGCCCGTACTTTCAGTAAGAGATACTGTGGGCTATGATATGAATGCCACTTGCTATAACTAGTCTGAAGATGCTTTTCGTGGCCTATTTTAAAGCTCTAAAATCAATCAATCTGTTTAACACAGCTCTCATCCCTGTTTAGAAAATATGGTTCTTTGCTTTATAGGTGCTCAGATCTGCAGGACCTGTAAACAGATGCATATCACAGCACCTGTAACTTCCTTCCTCATACAGTCCTGTATGTATGTAGCATATCAGTATAGTTTTCCCATTCTCTGATGAAAATCTGCAGTAAGAATTCATTAAAATAATTTTAGAAAAAAAACCCAAACTCTCCATATTAAGATAAAGCAATTTATTTTACATAACATACAATTATTTGAAACTATTTGACTTGCTAGCTACCCTCTGTGCTGAATGTATAGATAGATAACTCTGTAATTGCTTAGGTAATCAGAGACATCTTATGCCTTAAAAAAAACCACATGTCAATTTGACAAAACGTAAGAATCCAACTTGGCATCTCGAGTAGTACCTTAGTTTAGAAAATGTAGGTTGCTTCTTTGCCTAGATTTGAGTGCATATACGTATATATCTGCTTCTTTGTATGACTGTGTGCTCCCAAGGATTTTAGACTGAGACGCTGAAATCACGTAAGTACTCAGAGGCTGTGTGCACATCTGCATTTTGGTTCAGAGCAATAGCACTGGTTTGAACTGAATCCCATCCTCCCCACTTCCTGCTCATGGGTTTGGTTTGAACAGCAATTTTGGTATAAATGAACTAGATTCCTTTCAGAAGAAACTAAACTAGAATCTTTTTGTAGCAAGGTTAGGGCCACTCCAGGCACATACCAAACATACTCCAACTCCAAACATAAGGGACTGAACCAGTGGTTTGTTCTCAGACAGCTTTCAAATACATGCATTGTAAGGATTTTTGGCCCAGTGAACCAGACTAAATGTGATTTAGTGTAAGCTCCCTGAACTACTAACAAATTAGAAACAGGGGCTTGTGAACCAGCTGCTTCTCTCTACTGACCTGTTGCTGTTACGCTCTTGTATTTACTACTGTAGACGTAGCCGATGAGCTTGTGTGAGTAGATTGCAGTTTTAGTAACTCACCTGGTGACACTAAAAAACCGTTATGTGCTGCTTTAACTACAGTCACTTCTAACATAGTTTTGACTTCTTTAAACTTCTCAAAGCTTGAATTTGTAAGTAAAGTTTTTTGTGTCTGCCAGGAATGTACATTTAGAAAATGCATGTGTAATAGTCCGTGGCATCTGTGGTCTTAAAAATTTCAATTCAAAGCAGCTTCTTTCTTCTACCTCCCTTCTGCCAGAAAGTGTTTCAAAATAGGAAGCTGGATTAAAAGTGCCTTCTTATTCTTAGAAAGGTTGTGCTAGTGTCACCACATTGTTAACTTAAGCAGCTGCAGAGCTGCGACATTTCTCCAAGTCTGGTGTCTACATTTTTCACAGACTATGAAGTTTGCCACCCGTAAGTTTTATAAATGCACTTATTCATTGACATTTTATTTCAAGTATACTTTACTGTAAGATCCTGATAGATGGATTTAGATGTTCTTTTTATAAACTGGCTAAATGGGGCTGACTGACAGCCTTTTTATTAAATTCATTCACATGGCTTGTATTTTTCTGCTGATTTTTTTGAGCGCATATCTTTTATGATTTCCTTTTGATGAGTCTAAAAAGTCTAAAGTAGCGTTTTAGGAAAGCCTACGAGGAGTAAACTAGCCAGAAAAGTTAACCTTTCATAGCAGGGTGAGTGGGTCATGAGGTTGTACAGAATAATTAAGGCAATCATTTTAAATACTGTCTTGCGCTTAAACTGGTTACATGTGACACAAACAGGTGCTGTCTGTGGCTGGTATATTTTAAGAATTGCATGATGGTTTAATAGCCACGTTCAGTGGAATTCGTCTCATTTATCTTTAGATGTCCACAGAGTAGAAACCCAAGTCTGAGCTAGTTACTTTGGTCTTTGTATAATTACTGAACACTCTTGGACTGCATTTCATCTAACCAACTGTAGGAATCTATTTTAGATTGAGATGAATCACCCTAGAAATGTTGTATTTCATCTAGCCAACTGTAGGAATCTATTTTAGGTAGAGATGAATCACCCTAGAAATGTGTTCTTCCCTCCAAGAGGGACTAGAATGCCTCTTTCAGATGTGGACATCTTTATTTGTTCAGATGAATCTCACCTTTTATGGCTGGTGGAGTTTGGCCATAAGCCTTTTCTAATAGATCGTGTTTGTTTAGGAACTGGAAACCTTAAAGCTGTTGGAGAAAACAGCTCAGGAATGTGGCATGCGTTTAGAAAATATTATTGTCAGTAATTGGAAAAACATAGAGTCTCCCAAAGCTTGGTTCTTAATGCATTGCATGTGACTTACGCTGAACATAGGAATACAGCTGATTTTGTATGTCTTTACTTCATATCCCACACCTGAACAGTAGTTTCATGCAGCTCATTTGCAGTTGTTCACTTCCTCACCAGCACCTTTGGGGACTGTGGGCTTCTTGTGTTTTTCTGGTAGAAAAACATGAGGGGGGTGTATTTGGTAGGGTACGGTCTTGTATTTGGATGATAACTATATATGTTGATAACCATTCCTTAAATACTTTGTTTGCCTGATTATGAAATACAATGAAGTTAAGAGTTTAAATACCAGGGTTTTGTTTCTGGTACACTTACTGGGGATGAGCTGATTTTCATGTGGTGCATTTGTAATGTTTGGTTGGTCTTTGTTTTTTTTTCAGAGATCTGTCCTGATGTGCATATTATACTTTTAAAATTTTAATTTTTAATATAGATAAGCACATATGCTTTGTACTGAGAGCCAAACATCATAAATAGACATATGTATTTGAAGAACTATTCACTTACCATTATAATTCAAATCTTACTATTACAATTCAAATAATTGCAATTCGGTGCTAGGGCATTAGCAGAACTTTGAAAGGAACATTTTGGGTTTTTTTATTGTCATTTCTCAGTTGGAATTTTATTTGATTTGCAAACCAGACTAGTGTAACTAATAGCCTTTGGAGTGGTAAAACAAAATACCTCTAAGTTGAATTAAACTATTTCTGGTTGTTTAAAAATTTACTGATTTTGGTTTTCCAGGAAAATAAACTTGTAATAATGAATAGTATTCCTGGATGATATTTTTCAAGAAGCAAGGCTGCTATGAAATTAGAAAACATTTAGTTTTGCTTCATATGTTCTTAGGGGTATTTGGTTTTGATTTTAATGGTATGAAAATATTGACAGAATTTGATACTAAGTCAGCCAGGAGCGCAAATGAAAGGTAACAATCCATCTTTTTCCCATTGTAGGGGCACACCCAGGTTATTGGGGTGCATCCAAACCCATTCTCTTTGCGAACCCTAAGATTTTTAAATCCTTTATCCAGCTCTCCCAAAATGGTATAACCAGAGAAGTAAATAAATCTTTCATTATAGACTGCAATATAGACCTTGAAATCACCTAGTACCATAATGATAGCTATTATAAAGTCCTAAGATATTATTTTAAAGAGCTCTTACTGACTTCTTGAAGCTGACTTAGCTTTATGCTCTGTCTGCTTCTTGTTCAATGAGTAGTAGGTATTAAAAAGATTTACTATTGTTTGTTAAATTCCAAATAAATACTCTTCTACTATGTTTGATAGTTCTGAAGCTTTAAATTTATTTCTCTACTTGTTTATGATTTATATTGAGAATCTGAAAGAATGTATATAAGGAATATATGCTACCTGCTGTACATGTCGGGGATCAGTACAGATTCTTAACCTTGTATTTTGTCTAAGAACAACCAGCTATCTTACCAGCATTAGTTAGATGGCATTTAACATGGCATCTAGTTTGTCACAGTGACAGGATTCAATTTATCACGTAAACGTTTTAGCGCAGAAGTTCGTAACAGATCATCATTGCTGATAATCTAAATGTTTTTGTATTTTGGTTAAAGAGAATTATTAGGAAATGTGGAGAAGTGCAGTATTCAGAATTTGTTGCTTGGGTGTGAGTCAAAAAACAGTATTTTGATAATATGAAGGCTAAGTTGGAAAAGCTCTAAATGGTGCCTTTCATGTTGTGCCTTTAAAGGGAAGTGGTTTAGAAAGCAAGCTGGCCATCTGTGTGTGAAGGAGTATTTAGGTCAGTGGGTCTGTTCTGTCCTGCTTTGTTCTAGGACTGAAGGATCTGTTGTGTTGAGGGCATTCTTGTCTTTGATACATGTAGGTTTCTGTTCAGTAAGTACTCCTTCACAAATATTCATGAAGTATGATTATACTTTGATAACTTAATCTAGTAATTATAGGCTGCTATGAACTAAGTGAATTAAAACTACTCTTTATAAATACAGAGTTCCTTTGGGATTTTGTTTTTTTTTTTGGGGGGGGGGGATAGGGTGTTGTTTGTTTTGTAATTGCATGGATTTACAGTATAAATATAAATTGAGACTATTACGAAGTGCTGATTAATCATAAAAATATTTCAAGCATCTGCCATTTGTGCCCTTGTAGTATTTGTGATGTTATATATTTGTAATATCACCAACTTAAATATGTTGTGTATTTGAAGTAACTTTCTTTTTGTTGCAGATGACCAAAGGCTGTTACTTGTCAAGTATTTATTGATTCTTTGAGCTTCCACCTCTCTTTATGAAACTTCCCGCGTGACTTAATGAGTTAAAGAGCTTTCTAAAATAAAACAGGGACTAACTCTATATAGTCTGGCTGAGGATTAGTGGAAGACCAGGGAAGCTGTTCAAGTATTAGCCTATTTTCATGTAACTCTCCAGAGTCATATTCCAACTGAAAATGAGAACCTAGAAAATATTTCCAGTGTAAGATGTGCTTACACCTAAGAGGAAAAACCATATACTGTGTATCACTTTGTTTGTCCATATTTACCTATCATTTACAGACGGCACAAGTGTTTAAAAAAAAGGAGAAAAACCTCACAATAAAATATCCAGATTTTCTTCCTGCTAGATTTTCAAAGCACTCATCTTGGGTTTTGCCTTCTGCTAAAACTAGGAGATGCTCGCATCCTTAAATAACCACTCTCAGTCCCTCATCTGTCCCTTCATGGAGTTAATGCTTTATTGTTTTTAGATGTATGACATAGGATTCTTGCCTCACTAGCACATGAAGCCTAAAGGAGGGCCTGCATTTGCTGGAACAGAGTTAATTCTGATCTTTACCTAGACATCAGTTGAGTGATTCTTTGTGATAGCTTTGCAGTGATGTAGGGAAAAAGTGTAATAGAGCTTAGGTTTCTTGAGACTCTTCTTTCTCAGTAGGTTACTAGTATTATTTTTGCTTGTGACTTCTGTCCCTCCCAGAAACAAAATGGTTCTCCTTGGGAAGAGAATTGTGAAGGGAACTTTGAGGTAGAACTTGTCAAGCTTTCGAGACTCTTCTTAATTACTTGACTAATACTGTGTGTAATTACAGATTTTGTCAGAAACATTCTTATGGCAAACTTTCATTTTTCAGATATCCAGCTTGTTTAAAAACCACAGTTCACTCTCTAAATTTAATTTACTTTTAGTTGCAGTATTTTGTTCTGCTAATGCCACATCTTGTGATTTTGCAGCAGGATGTTTGAGGTACTGGGGAATTATAAGTGTAGTCTGCCAAGATGGCATGAGGAGGAGAATAGGTGTATTTTATGTTGCATTGGTGTGTTGATTGGGTTGATGAGATCATTACAGGACTGTGGAAAGACAATGTACTTTTTTCTGTACTTTAGGTGGTACCAGTGCAACCTTTATGTTTTTGGTTTGTGGTTTTTTTTTTGTCAGAGGCATAGAAGCTACTCCCGAACTGTTGGGTTTTTTGTTGTTTGTTTTTTTTTTTTTCAAAATGAAAATCCATGCATACATGGTAATACAGCTCTAACTGGACATTGAGCTTTTTTTTTTCCTCATTTCACAGATAATTTCTCAATAGATGGAAACTCGTGCATTGCTTCTGGAGTCCCCAGCCTCATGAATCCAGCAACTAAGCCTGCTACCACCACTTCTTTCAATGCTCCTGTGGCTGAGATTCCAAGGAAGCGCAAAGGAAGTGATTCTGATAACCAGTAAGTAAATTGATTCTGCATGTGTCTCAACATAAACTTGAGACATTCATCTGTTACTTACGCAACATGTCGAATCCTCTTTCCTTTGTTTATTACCATTATTTATTGCAATTTCTTCCAAGCACATTCTCTGACTGTCCTGATTTATTAAAAATAGCAAAAATAATCCCTAAATCAAAGGGATATGTGTAGGATTCTATAATGCAATTTGCTGGCTTGAAGTGTCTGGGTAGTGTGTCTCTAATGCTGAAATTTCAATCCCAACTATTTTTTTCGTTTTTTTTCCCCCATTCTTTGCCTGCTAGTAAAGGCAAGTTCTCTTTGCAGCAAATTGTTACTAAGTTGCTGAAGTCTCACACTAGAATATTACCTTAAAGTGTGAAACACAATTACTAGTTAAGCTCTTTGATCTAGTACCGAAGAATCACAAGTGTTTCTTCAGTGACCAGGGCAGCATTTTACTTAAATGCGCAAATAGACCTGTGACCTAAAAAAGAGAACTGTCTTACAGTAGTGCTCAGTCTTTTTTTAAGTGGGTCACACTTGACTAGTGAGATGATACTTTCGGCTGCCTTCTCCTGTTTTAACTGCAAAATAGATGACAGTTAACCAAATAAGCATTTACACAGAAAAATAACTTTTAAAAGTGATCCAGTCAAAACTGTGTTAATCAGCCAGAAGTAAGGGACAAAAGTCAGTCTGTAGATCTAATACACTACAAGTATCTCCAAACTTGTGCATAAAATCTACGTTTAAAAAGGGGGAAAGTAGGAAATCTACATGTATTTGTGATTTTTAAAGCAAGTCTTTTTAATCACTGCTTCTTTTACATACAGTCCATTCATCTACAGAATGTAGCAATACTGTGGATGTTGATATGTATCAGTTGTCGACTTGGAGATTCAAATGTATCTCATAGATCACTGAAAACTCCAGAAATACATTAGTTTCTGAAAAAAAAAACAAACCTGCTGCCATTCTTGGGTTTTATTTACCTGTTCAGTAAAAGTGCTGGCTCATCAATAATGTTTCCTTGAAGTTTGGATATCTTTTTGATTTAATGAAACTTCTGTCATAACAAGTTCAAGTTGAAATACTAATCGAAACCGCATTATTTTATCAGAACTAGTGATTAGTTTCTAAAAACTAATGTTCTTGCTGAAAATAACTGATCAAGTGGAATCCACTAAAATTTTTCTGTGACTTTTTTCATTGGGTACATCAAGTCTTGTTTTTGTGCTTCAAACTGTGTTTTGCTTAACATAATTACCTGTTTCTGCAGAGATACAGTTGAAGTTGATGGTGATCTTCAGAAAAGGTATGTTTTATAAATCATTCCATTTCTGGGTTTAGTGTGAAAAACATGCCCTGTTTGGCTAGATGAGCTATGTGGATTTCTTATGTTAAAGAACGCTTTGTTTAAGAGCAGGTCTTCATACAGCACAAGGTGATAAACATACAGCTAATTAACAGGATGCATAGGTCCATGCAATGTTAAGGTTTTCTAATATTTTTTTCTAAAAAGACACTCTGGCTTGCTTACAACTTTACCAGACTTGTTAGCATTCAAGTTAAGGCTTGCCTTACCTCAATGGGAATGAACGAAAAGCAGCACCTAAATAAGACTAGGGAGGTGGAGGAAAGGTTTTGTACTCCTCTAGGATTGGTGCATGTAAAGGCTTTTTTTGTTTTAACCTTCTCACATACTTTTTAAAATAGAACTACCACAGCTATGTTAAATAGTGCTACGATGTTACAAGGTGACAAACCAGAGTTAAGATTGGCTGTGCAGCATAAGTAAACCCTTTGTGTATATATGTTACAGGATAGTTATTAATTACATGATTGCTTTGTTGTGATTTCTATTTCTGTATCTGGATACCTTACTTAGAAAATGTATTGGTTTATATCTAGCTGTACACTGTTCTTTTTTATGAAATAGAATAAAATGTTTCAGTTGGAAAGGGACATACAGTGATCATATAGTCCAACTGCCTGACCACTTCAGGGCTGATCAGAAGTTAAAGTATATTGTTAAAGGCATTGCCAAATGCTTCTTAAACACCAACAGGCTTGTGGCATCAGTCAGCTCTCTCAGAAGCCTGTTCTACTGTTTGACCACCCTAGGTAAAGGAATGATTCTTAATGTCCAGTCTAAACCTCCTCTGGCACATCTTTGAACCATTCCCACATTCCTATCACTGGATACAGGAAGAAGAGCTCAGCACCTCCCTCTCCACACCCCCTTCTCAGGACGCTTTAGAGAGCAATGAGGTCACCTCTGAGCCTCCTTTTCTCAAAATTAGACAAGCCTGGAGTCCTTTGCTGCTCCTTATAGGACATTCCTTACCGTCCTTTCTCCGGCTTTGTTATCCTCCTCTGGACTCATTCAAGGACTTTCACATCCTTCTTAAATTATGGGGCCCAGAGTTGCACACAGTGTGCAAGGTAAAGCAGCAGATTTGCTCTACTTTCTTCTCCAAGTGGAGGTCCTGTGGGAGAAGGGAGATGTAGTTAATAGGCCACATGCTGCACTGCAGTTAGTCTGGCTTCCCCTTACCCCTTCTCTTATGGTCAGACAATATAACTTCTGTTTGAGTTCATAATACATGCACATTTCTGGTAAAAGTTTCTTTTAAAATGAAAGAAAAAGTTAGTTATTACTGAAAGTTTCACTGAGGAGAAATCCTAGCATCTTCTGAGCCCAACCTAGTTTCATGTTTGGGTTTATCAGACTGTCCAGAAGATTCCTGGGTTCAGTGAAATCTCAGGGTGATGAGCTGAAGTCAGTGTTAATTTGGCTCTGGCTCCTGGAACCTCACCGGTGTCAGTGCTTAGCTACAGGTGGAAGCAGCTTTTGGGGTCTTTCCTAAAGTTGTAATCTCCAACTGTCCTACTTCCTACTTCCATTTCTCATAGGAAACAGCTGCTGACTGATTGGCCTGTCTTCTTATAATCCTGCTGGTACAACAAATGTGTCTTCCAAAATGGACATAGGTTAGCAGGTCCCTCCTCTAGAATGGAGTTGACTACTGTATGAAGTGTTTCCACTGCTGAATTAAAAATAGCTGAAGAACTGCTGTAGAAGGACTAAAACTACTTGTATCAGTTTGTCTTTCAAAGAAAGAATGCCCAGTATTTGTATGGAAACTGCCTCCCTGCAAGTACCAAATCATGCAAACTGAATTGGCAAAGTAACTTAGGCCATGTTCTGAAATTCTTAATAGATGGTGGTGAATAATACAGTGATCTTGGTGAAGAAGAAAGATTATTGCCTTTGTTTGAATCATCCTTTATATTTTCCTGTTGCCAGGTGTTTTTCATGATATAAGCACTATGATTGTCTTTCACTTACAGTTTTATTACAGACTTTCCAGTCATTGCTGTCAGGTATATGAAAATACTTAATTTTTATATTTTCTGACCATAAGCAATTAAAGTGTATTTTAAAGCCAGTGTAGGCTGGGATTGCTTTTTTCATCATTTTACAATAAGATTTTGGAAATAAAAACATGAACAGATACGCTTTTTTGTAAACTTTATATAGACAAATAAAATCAAGCCTGGACTTAAGTTATTTGAATGTTCCATTAATTTTTTTCTCCATGATAAAAATAGCCCCATAATTATGAAATATCCCCATAATATCTTCACATAGCTGAATGGAATATTGGAAGTTATGCTTTGGTCTCTTATGCTTCACTTGCTAGATTATTTTTGGTTTAGGAATTTTTGTGGATTCACTTGTGTTAGAGCCATAGTAAATTTGTAGCATTTTCTGTATTTTCTCAATTTCATGGGAGGAAAGAAATGCCTAGTATTAAATATGCAATATAAAACTGTATTTTGTTTTGTCTAGGAGTGAAGATGAAGAACATGTTAAAATAAAAGATTTCAGGTACTAATTTATAATAAAAGTACATTTTGCTAGCAAATTCTAATATTCACAATAGTAAAATATCAGTTTGTTGGTAACATTCGTTAAAACTATCAAAAACTTAACAGTGAACTTTTCCTCACCCCGCCTCCCAAATGTGTAGTAATTTTTAGAGCCTCCTTGAGGATTTTGTTTCCTACTAATTTTAATGTATTGCAGAATCTGTCAGATGGTTTAGCAAAAACCTGAGGTTGAAATTTTCACAGTGAGGTTTAAATGCAGTACACTGAAGTTCCATATAAAGTGGGGAGCTGATACTCAGTCTGTATGCATTTGAGAATCGTTTTTTCTCGACTTGTCTGCACTTGGAGGCATTTAAAATTTATCCCACTTGAAAATGGATTCACCTAAAGCATTCTTTTAAGACAGTTCTTGTTCTGGAACAAGTTTTTGAATAGGGAATTATTTAAAGTTTGCCATTGGATTTTGAATTCGCATCTTACCTGCATCCAAATTGAATTCACATAAAGCACTTGTAAGATTTGAAATGCTGTGTGACTGAATGCAGTCATGAATCATCCAAATATTTGAAATGATAGAGAAGCCACTTAATAAAACTAGAGCTGTTTTATAAAGTTGTTTTAAAAATAGTGTCTTTAATTTCTCATGTGAACAGAGATGTCAAGGCAGAAATACATAATCCAGTCTTCTGTCAAAAGCGTTATTTATAAAGTAGGCTAGCAAATAATTGTGAAGTGTTCCTGTAATTTGCATAAAATGGAAGGAATGAAAATGTTCCAAAATACGTTTACAGGGTTTTTGGTTTAACTGCAAAATTAATTCTCTTTATGTAGTATCCCGGATTGCTAGACAAGATTGTTTTGTACATTGCTTCAGTAACTTGCATTTTGTATTGTTAATTCATGTCTTTAAGTTTTGGTTCATGAGTTGAAGGGAAAAAAAATAAACAGAAGATTCTTTGGTGGTTTGCTTAACAGTTATTTTCTTCCAGTGTTTCTCTTCTCAAGCTTACTGGGAAACTTGGTTTTCTTCCTTCCCCTTTGTAACTGAGGAATGAAAGAGAAGGCTGATAAAATTAATTTTTTGAAGAGTCCTTGGAGAGAGAAAAGCTAATTGCTTGGATAATGACCAGAGTTATTTGTGTGGAGAAGGGATTTATTTTTAGGAGAAATAATAAAAATAATAGATAGCAAGGTCTTTAAAATGGTACTCTCTTTTTTCTGAACAGGCCAGGTGTAGTTAATGCTATTACCTTTAATACCTTCTGTTATAGTATGACTAAAAGGAGGAGTTTCAGTTGTCCCTCAGTTTGGTTAACTATCACTGTGCCTAGTCTCAATCAGAAGGGAAAGTAATCTTTTTTAATTGAGTAACTAGCTTGTATTCTGGGTAAGGTGGGAATAGAATGAATTATGATTTTCTTGATCTGCTGGCGAATGTTAAAGGGGAAGAGACCAGCTAGAAAAGCTAAGATACTCCACTAGAAAGAATTAAAGAGAAGATGACCTGAGGTATAAATATGGTTGTGATGTGCACTGTCATGTGCCTTAGAAGGGGTTTTCTGATGAAAATTGTCCGGGAAGAGATGCTGTCTTTCTGTGGTTGAGTTCTTGGACAGAGGCTTACCAAAAGATGAAACCTGAGACACAACATGTGCAAAGAGGCTGAAACCCTTTCTACCCGCCTTATCCAGCAAATGCAGGGGAAAACTTTCTGAAATAGCTCTGGTGAAATTGCAGAAGAGAGTTCAGTGATGCTTTAGCAAGTGCTGAGAGCATTCTTTCTTTAAAAAAAAGTATCAGTATGCATACCCCATCCTGGTTACACAGGACAGCCAGGTAAATAGAGGGCCAGGGAACAGAAATGTCTTCCAGTGATTACTAATGACATCAAAAGTTCTCTGGTATACAGTAAGGTGTCAGGGATGACTCTTTGATGTCAACAGAAGAATTTTAGCTTTTGTAAGCTTTCATAGCCTCTTGTTCCTGCCACAGATAATCAAGTTGTTGCTTGAGATACTTTTTCTCCCTTAATATTTCCCAACATTATTGTGACCATTTCTGCTTTGTTCAAGTGAATCCAGTTGTCAAATACAAGTAGTGTATGAAAAGCTGTTTCAGTGCTTCTTATGATATGTTCCATTCCCAAAATTTAGTTGATTATCAGGAAAATAATGTGTTCTACATCTTTCTTAAAATAATTTTTCTTCTTAGAGAGGCTCACAGTCAAACAGAGAAACGAAGAAGAGACAAAATGAATAATTTGATAGAGGAATTGTCTGCTATGATACCTCAGTGCAATCCAGTGGCACGAAAGCTAGACAAGCTTACAGTGTTACGGATGGCTGTGCAACACTTAAAATCTTTAAAAGGTGGGTTTTAGGGAACTAATTCTGAAAGTCCCATGTTCTATCAGGAGTCATAATACGTATCTTCTTTGATGTTAAATAAATCAAAGGTCATTTATTTTGTGTTTCCTTGCTCAATTCAGTTCTGAGTCTGTTCTTCATTTAAATTTATGTTTGTAGCTTCCAGGACTTCATTTCTTCATTTTGCTTAGTACAGCAGGAAAAAAGTCACCCTTTGGTGTCTGATATTTTTTTGTCTGTAGGGGTATGACTTGCAGTCAAATTACTCCTTGATTCTTTTTTAAAATTACAATGATGAAGCAAGTCTGTCTTTCATTATTTTCCAGCCCCCAAAGTAAATGTGTGTTTTGTGATGTCTCCACTTTGCATCGTACCTTCTTCAACAGGAATACCTGTGGTGTTGTATGGATGCCAACAGCTATCCTGCTAATACAGAAGCAAATAGTTCACATACTCTTCTGTTATTCCCATGTTTGTGATTACATCAACCCTTTATATTGGAATTTCATGTTTATCTGTTGACTTCAAAATTTGGAACATCCTGTTAGAAACCATTGACAAGAAAAAGCCCACCAACAAACAAAACAAAACCCCCAAACAGCTGAATCTTGGGAAGGGTTTAAGTTGAAGACCAAATCATTAAGAAAAATACCAAATGCTTCTGATGAGTTGTTTGTCCAGTGTGAGATTAGGAAAAAAGTCTCCTCAACAATGGGAAGCTATGTGAATGGTTACCTAAAGAAACTAATGTAAGTAGTTGCACCAGTACAGAGCACAGAGAACTCAAGTCTTTTACAGTGTAACTTCATAAAGCCAAAACCAGTTGTGTAAAACTAAAAAAGTTGTTTGGGTATAGTCATCTTTCAAACTTTTTTTTTTTTTTTCTCCTGCAAGAATAGTAGTCAAAAGGAATGTTTCAAGACCATACTCAAATAGAATATTGATGAATTTGATTACACTTTCATTCCATTAAAGTCTTAAACACCGTGAAACATTAGAGAGTTATGTCCTGATTTCAGCTAGGATAGAGTTAATTTTCTTCCTAGTAGCTGGTACAGTGCTGTGGTTTCGGCTGTAGGTTGAGAACAATGCTGATAACCCACTGATGTTTTTAGTTGTTGCTAAGTAGTACTTGCTCTGATCAAGGACTTTTCAGGCTCTCATGCCCCTCAGTGGCACAAGAAACTGGGAGGAAGCAGAGACAGGACACCTGAGCTAAACTAGCCAAAGCAGTATTCCATATCACAGCATGTCATGCCCAGTATATAAACCGGGGGAGTTACCTGGAAGGGACTGATCACTGCTGGGATTGGGCTGGGTATTGGTCAGTGGGTGGTGAGCAATAGTATTGTGCAGCACTTGTCTCTCTTATGATTTATTTCTTTCTCTCTTCTATTTCCTTTTATTATTCTTCTTACTGTTGTTGTTATATTTTACTTTATTTCAGTTATTAAACTGTTTTTATCTTTACCCACAAGTTTTACCTTTTATTTTATTTCTCTCTGATTCTTCTCCCCATTCCACTGAGGTGGGGGAGTGAGTGAGCAACTGAATGGGGCTTAGTTGTCAGCTAGGGTTAAACTACAACAGAGTACCAAGAAAAAAGTATCAAAAATTTGTATTCTCAGTCAGCTAGCAACTTTAAAGTAATCATCGATCTCAGTGAATGGTTTAGTGCTGGAATATCCAAATACAAGTTGCATATTGCATAATCTACCAGCAGCACACAAGATTTCAGGTTTTTGGCATCACTGTTTCAGCATAATAATTTGGTCAGCTGCAAGAAAAGATCAAAGATTGTCTGCACTGCAAAAAAAAAAGAAATTGGTTATGAATAAGCATATCTAATAAGAGCCCCATTAGACTTAAGTCAAAGGAGTGTAGGAGACAAATTATTCTACTAACTCGACAGTAATAGAATCATAGAATAATTTAGGTTGGAAGATTTTCTAGAGTTCCATTGGGCCAAGCAGGAGGAGAATTTTGCATAAAGAAATACTGTGACAAATTAGCAGGGCAGTAATTGCACTTGCAGCATAAACAATCATGTACAAGAAATCTTCAGCTCAAAACATTTATATTTTAACAATAGCACACGAAAACTGGACTCCATCTGAGACAGTTGTTACACGTATCTTCAAAAGAAATGCTTTAAGAAAGTACAGGATACTATGTGAGATTATGGTGAATGCTGAAATTTGCTGGAAAGTTCAACTGCTATATACCTCAAAAATATATAGAAGAAGTTGTGGAAATGCTTTTAATGGTTAAAAGTTATTTTTGAGTTATTTTTGCCATGGGTGCTAGAACAGTAAATGTAGTGAGTCAGTCTCACTACATTTAGTGACACTTGATTTAACTGCAACAAAGTGTTTTATGAATTGTTGGATATATAGTGCTAATGAAGCAATATTCATGCCAGAAGTCAATTGAAAGCATTGGAATTATTCAGATTAAGAGAATGTTAAGGATTCTGAAATGGGCCTATGAAATGTTTATAGAAAATTCAGTTCTCGTAATACCCTTTCTTTAGCAATGCATTAAAGATATCTGAACAGAAGTTTCCTTGGTTTATGCCAAGTGAAGGGCAGGAAAAAACTGCTGGTGTGCCTGTATTCATTAACTAGCATGTGTTTATGAAGTTTATTTATAATATTTTTGGATTTTTTTTTAATTAAGCTGTTTTGGTTGCAAAAAACCTTCCAACATACAAACCAAGTATAACTCTGTTAAAGTAAATTTAAAATGTAACTTTTGACATTATGCCTGCAAATAATCTACTTACCAGGTTCCACTAGCTCCTATACAGAAGTCCGGTATAAACCTTCATTTCTAAAGGATGATGAGCTCCGACAGTTAATCCTTAGGGTAAGTGGAAGTGGAATTATGTCCTTATTACAGCTTGCCATAGAGTTTTTAGTTGGAGAATGTTTTCCCATCTTTTTCTTCAGGCAAGTGCTTTGTTGTACTTGTTAAGTTCATAAACTTTGTACACTGTACAGGCTTTTTCATTAAGTGGTACAGAAGATGATTTGTGAGCATGGCAGACAGCAACCCCTGAAGGGATAATAAATTTGTATGCAGTCTGCATATTTAATACATACAGGTTTTTATGTTGCTATTGAAGTCTGTATGCAAGTATAGAGAATGCTTTTAATTACACATAAATATAGTTTCAGTTGTTTGCTCTCCTTAATTTTAAATTTTTAAACCTTGGAAAAGATGCAGAAATAATACCCTAAAGAAAATCTTTGCTTTTGCACTTTGTCTTATAGCAGCACCCCTTTACTCTCTCATTTGCAGCTATTTTCTTTTTCCTTTTGCTGCAATAGCAGGCTTTGCCAAGATCTGTAAGATGACTCCTAAGTTAAGCTGTTTTGCAGCTGGTCACCTCTTTTCCCAAGGCTGTGTTTAAGGAACTTTAGCTATCTGTAGCTGAAGGTCTGATTTGGTCCTTGTAACCTTAGTTGCTCTTTAGCGTGATGTATAATTTGGCTAATTAAATCAGGTTTAAAAGTATGTTTCCTTGTAATCATAAATATTCATTGTATTTTTTAAATGTATATTTTAAAATATGGTATCCTTGTATTTTCAGGCAGCAGATGGATTCCTATTTGTGGTTGGGTGCAACAGAGGAAAAATTCTGTTTGTCTCGGAATCAGTTTGCAAAATACTGAATTATGATCAGGTGGTTATAACTGAGCTTCTTGGTTTGCTTTTGCCTTGCATTTTCTTAGGAATATTTAAACTTTTACATTTTAATGTATATTGCTATAAACAGTCCATGTATATAATTCCTTGGAATTTCTTTGATTTAACCTCCTTCAGAGTAAGTGAGTATCCAAAACAAAATATTTGCAACTGCTATTACTCAGTATTCCTGACCTCAGTAATAGCACCAGATGTCAATCGATCATCCTTAAGGAAACTACTAATTTGAAAGGAAGGGATAATTTGAAGATGTCCTCATTTATATCCCCAAGAGATTTTCTTTTAAATGGTGAAGTGATTTGGGTTGTTTGGTTTTTTTTTTTTTTTTTAGGCCAAGGAAAATTGAAATAGTGGAAGTTAATTAAAGCTTTCCTTGGTAATGCCTTTATGCTCATATGCACTACATAACACCTCATCCACAATAACTGTCTATGTAGATACTCTTGGAGGAAACCAAGATCTTGTGATTTATCTTAGCCTGTAAAAGAAGAGAAATAGGAAAAATATAATTACCTTACAGTAGTTGACATTGAACATCATGGACAATAACAACAAATAATCAAAGCATAATAACTTGTTCATATATTTATGACTTCTTCTCTGAAAATAGAGGCTAGAATAGTTGGTTCTTCCATCTGACTAGTTCTATAACTTTGAAACCCTTTGTGATATGTTCCATTTTCTTCATAAGCAGAAGAATAAACAATCTGGACTCTAATACGTATGTTTTATAGATTTTTAAAAATGTTTTATTTAAAACAAACCAAATCCAAACCACCAAAACTATATCTTTTTAAAATTAAAGTAAAATGAATCATGAGAACAAGCATAAAGGAGATATATTTTATTTTTTATCAAACTTCTGCACTGAATTTACTGAAGGACTAAAAAATACTTGTTTGAGTTTCTAACATCAGACCTGCCTACTTCGAGACCCATGAGATCTTTGCTGTTCCAGCCAAAGAGGTTCAGAGAATATGATTTATTAATGCATGAATTCCTGAACTTATTTGTGAGTCATTGTAGGTAATGAATGTCACCCTGTATATTTTGACAAAGCTGCTATTAGCATTTCAGTGGTGTACAGAATCACAGAATCATTAGGGTTGGAAGTGACCTCTGGACATCATCCAGTCCAACCCCCTGCCAAGGCAGGGCCACCAAGAGCAGGTTACACAGGAATGCGTCCAGGAGGGTTTTGAATGTCTCCAGAGAGGGAGACTCCACAAACCCCTGGGCAGCCTGTTCAGGGCTCTGCCACCCTCAGCGTAAGGAAGCTCTTCTTCATGTTGAGGTGAAACTTGTATTGTTTTAGTTTATGGTCATTGCCCCTTTCAGCATTTTCCCTTGGTAATTGGGTTAGATGGGGACTAGGCTAATGAAAGAGGCTGTACATTTATCCTGCTTTCTTAGGTGCTTTTCATTAAACTAATTTTTGACTCTGGCTTATTGGAAAAGTGCTCCCCTTTTTATGTATGCAGTGATCACATAGCAAGTAGTGTGGTCCAAAGTTAGTTGCAATTCAAATTTAGCATACTGCTTGTTAACAGAAATCATATTATGTGTGTAAATAAAACATTTGATTTAACATTTGATTTTACAGAACTTTCTTAATGCCTGCTAAAATTTGCTATTTTTCAAAGGGGAAGTAAAAAAATGCTTTTACTACCCTGTTTTTATAAAAATTGTATATTAAAAATATTAATGGAAATTAAATGAGGATCAAAATATTGATGGTTAGGGTAACTGGGAGGTTTGACTTTTAATAGTGTAGAAAGTTGTTTTTCTGAGAAAAGTAGTATGTGTAGGGTCATGTTCTAAAATGATGTGGTTCTTATAACTTTTTTTTTTTGGGGTGGTGGTTTTGGTTTTTGTTTTGTTTTAAATAGGCCAGTTTAATTGGACAAAGTTTGTTCGATTACTTGCATCCAAAAGATGTTGCAAAAGTTAAGGAGCAACTTTCTTCTTCGGATGTCTCTCCGAGGGAGAAGCTCGTAGATGGGAAAAGTAAGTCATATTTGAAAGTGCTCAAATTTTTTTATTAAAGGCATATTAATAAATCTAGTTATTATACAGGCTATATTAATGTGTTTATATGTGCATAGATGTACAAACTTGAGGTATAATTTCTATGAACCAAACATATTTGACTGCTTATCTGCTGCTTAGAATGCATTTACAGTTTCAAAGCTAGCCCAGAAAAGATTTTTTTTTTTAGATAATAAGAATTACTGAAACCTGCATTGTTAAACATTTAGCAAGATGTGGTCTGATGCTCTTCCTACCAGGCATACTACTTTTTTTTCTTGTATTTGATAGGTCTTGTCAATACAAAAGACCTGATGTAGTCGAACATGGGATAAAATACTTCAATATCAAGAATCACTGTCTTCTCTGAAAATGCTAAGTGTCAATCCTAATTTAACCAAATCTTATTTTGTTTACAGTTATTTCTAATATGGAAAGCATTATGTATTGTGCAGCTAATAGCTATTTAATACTGGCTTTTATCAGCATCTTTGCAGTTTTTCCTTGTACCAAATAGAAGTTGAAAGTTTATAAAGCATATTTATTAAAATACCATTCAAAATATCAAGAGGCTTTAAAAACAGTGTCATAATTCGTTCTAGTTTTTGAATCTCTGTGACAGTCACATTTTCTGTGCCCTATTTAAGTTAAACTTTTCTCATTTTTAATTGTAAGGACAAATTTAGACAGGCAAACAGTAAGGAAAATGTACTGGAAGCTGAAATGAATAAAAGTCCTTGTATTCTGTAGTTTTATTGTTGGATTTTGTTTGTTTGGGTTTTTTAAACTATTTTACTGAACTTTTGTAAGCTGGCTTGCAAGTACACACAGATTTTCAAGCTGGACCAGTTCGACTGAATTCTGGTGCTCGCCGTTCCTTCTTCTGTCGGATAAAATGTAGCAGGACCACAGTCAAAGAAGAAAAGGAATGCTTGCCCAACTCAAATAAGAAAGGTATTCAAACAGTGTAGATAAGGTGGGAGCTTTCTGTCTTGAGATTTGGTATGTTCAAGTTCTGAGTCAGTAGTGTGACCCTTGTAGTTATCACTAAAAGTAGCTGTAAAGAGTGTAGATACATACTAGCGACTAGAAATACAGTTTAATTGTGTTCTTTCTCCCCCCTATTTACTCCTGGAAAAGAAGGAGGGAGGAACCTAAGTTACAGTGGCTGTTTAAGAGTATGTGGTTTGTTGTAGTCAAATTTTAGAAGTCTTAGGGAAATTTTGTAAAGCACTGGAGCAGATCAGAAGGAGAAAACTAAATAACCTGTGTCTTGAAGATACCTGTGTGAATAAGGCCTGCAAAATCTACTGTTTTGAAGGAAAAAAGCAAGTAAACCAACTTTTTTTTTAATTTACTTTTCTGTGTTGTGTACTTAAAAGTATGATTTTCTTTTTTCTTCTACTATTAAAAGTTAATTTATCAGTGTAATTCCATTATTTTTTTTGCAGTAATTTTAATCTACTTCATATTTTGGTATGCCTGTACAGCAGTTGACTCTTGTAAAGTTTTCAGTGAGTGGATCTTTTTAAAATGGATTTTCCAGCTTCTGTTTAATACCTTAGTATTGATTTTTGCAAAGGTGTGCTGAAATTGTTTGACCCTGAATAAATCCTCCTACTTTTTTGTTTTTCAGTGTAACCTGTTACTGTTGAGATATGCTATACAATAGTAAATGTTAAAATAGGTCTGTAATTGTAAGTAAATAGAAAGCCGGCACACCAAGGGAGACTGCAAACTTGGTGTGAGATAAGAATTTAACTGTTATAAATGTTTTTCAGGAAAGCAGTATTCAGAGAAGGCGCTTTGACAGTCTGAGAAATTGTGACAAAGTCATAGTAGATAATTCATTTTTTCATTTTGCATAGTTGATAGGAAATTGAATCTGCAGAAAGCATAATTTGTTCAGAATGGAGGTATCAAGAATTCTTTGGCAATTTTTTGAATGATAGTTCAAAAAAGATAGTTCAGGACGCATAATGTCATCTCTATGCCTTGATGTGTATGGGGGTATTTGTATGTTATATAGGCATCAGAGAGTCTACCAGCCATAGGGATGAATGACAGTGTAAGCTGTAATTTAAGGCTTATAAAATATTTTTGTTCCCAGAGAATTGAGGATTTCAGAAGCCTGAGATAAATAGAAAACAAGCTGGGTCGTTTTGGGTTGCTCTCTTGACCAGTTCTTTTAGCAATTGCAGTATGTTAAGGTCATCATGTTCACAAAAGGTGAATTGATTTGGAAGCTACAGAGGGCCTCTCTAGTTCATTTTCATTTACAATACATATGCAACCATATAAAGAGAAAGTGATCTGTGGGTTACCAGACGGTTGGTTTACTTTTATTTCTGTGAGACTGTGTTTGAACTACCAACACCTATAACTTACCTTCCTAAATCTTACATGGGGTTAGAAGTGCTCTCTCCAGGTAAGCCGAAATTAAGTTGTACAAAATTAATTTAAAAGTACTCTGTAAAAATGTCTATCGTTTTGTACAGTTGTTGTAGGTAAACATAAAATATAGTTGCTGTGGTCTTACAGTGAACAGAATAAAAGAAGGTAATTCAGTCTACTTTTTGAACCGTAACTGCTTCTTATTTCATTGCTTTTCATTAGATCACAGAAAATACTGTACCATTCATTGCACTGGGTATATGAAGAACTGGCCTCCTAATGAGGTGGGAGTAGAAGAGGAAACTGATGTGGAAAAGGACTGCAGTAACTTTAACTGTCTTGTTGCAATTGGGAGGTTACACCCTTATATTGTTCCGCAGAAGAGTGGAGAGATAAAAGTCAAAGCAACAGAATTTGTTACACGGTTTGCCATGGATGGGAAATTTGTTTATGTAGATCAGCGGTAAGCGTTTTGTTTTTTAATGAAGAGAAAATGACAGTGGCACCACAAGTTAAATTTTTTTCATCCTTTTGGTCAAAACTGTGATTTCGCAGACAGGATAGAGTTTTTAGGTGCAATTCATTTTGAAACTATGAGTACTTGTGCTTTGTTTTTTTGTCAAACAAAATGTAATGTATAAGTGTATTGTCCTATAGGAAAAGGTGAGGTAGCAAGATTAAAGTGTCATAAAATGCACTCATGTACTTATTCATAAAGAAAAAACCTCAAGTTAGAGCTTCATAGTGATGTATATGACTTAAGCAATAAATGCTTCACCAAAAATTATACTTCTTTAAATCTTACTATTTGGAACAAATACATTCTATCTAAATGAGGTACCAAATTATTTCATTAGAAGTGAAAGTGAAGTTCCTATTTCCTGAACTTCCTATAGCAGACTTTTATTTGATGTAGAGACTGAGTCATTATTGTCACTGGAAGCTTTTTATTGCTTTCGGTCATCTTGTCTACCATCTAACAGTGACAGTTTAAACCTATTACTTAAAGTGGCAGAGCAAAATTCAACTACTGATTGGTTGGTTGTTTTTTAATGACTCCTACATGGCCATTGATTGTCTAATGGGAAGACCTAATGATCAAAAGTATTTTGTGTGTACTTGTGGTTTGCATATTTAAACACTGTTATTTTGTCTTTTAATTGTCATTCCTTGCAAATGGATAATTTCCAGCAAATAATATTTCCTGTTGTTTTAGAGCTATACTAATGCTGTATCTTTTTCCCAAACATGAATACAAGGATCTATTTCTTTACATATTAATTTTCTGCTTTATCTGATACTGAAGAAAACAGCTTTGCAGTTGTTTGAATCCGCTGTAGTTCATGTTTTTATTTCTAACAGTGCAACAGCAATTTTAGGGTATCTGCCACAAGAGCTTCTAGGAACTTCATGTTATGAGTACTGCCATCAAGATGATCACAATCATCTAGCTGAAAAACATAAAGAAGGTACAAAATAATTGGTCTTCCCAGACTACTTACAACTGCGTTTACCTGCTGTGTGAAAACACTACAAATCAAATATCAGAAGCTGAGAATTAAGAAAACTAAACAATCTTAGCATTGTCCTTTTCCACATCTGTGTTAAGACATGCCTGCATAAAGCTTGTGATAAAAGCAGAGAGAAACTTCTGTTGCCTTGGATCTTGGTGCGGTGCTTTAACTGCAAGGGAATAATGTTAATGCTTCTTTCAACCCTCTGCTTAATTTCTTTAAAAGAATGAAGAAAGAATCCTGAAAAACAAGTGTGCTAATCATATAATTAAAGACATTGATTATGATAGTTCACGAAGTCAGGAGGCTTCTTACTAGCGGTTTGCAGAAGCATACTACTTGGGCTTTAATTTAAGATTAATAACATTGCTGAAACTATAGTTTGGGTTTAGTAAGGGTCCTGTCCTGTCAGTTGTTCTGGCATTTAGTTTGTGTTACTGGCCATCAAAACCATTTTGGTTTTATGATGCTATGAAACAGATTTTTATTGTTATTAAACTTTATCTTTCCAAGAATAAATATGGTGATTATAACTTTCCTTTCTTATTTAGTGTTGCAGAATAAAGAAAAAGTATTTACAAATTCCTACAAATTTAGAGCAAAAGATGGGACTTTTGTTACTTTAAAGAGTCAGTGGTTTAGTTTCATGAATCCATGGACCAAAGAACTGGAATACATTGTATCAAACAACACTGTGGTATTGTAAGTAATTCATATGACCTCCCCATGTTATCTTTTTGTCCTAATTGCAGTTAGCATTAACAGGAAGCAACCTGTTTAAGAAGCAGAACAAGACTAGAAAATATCAGCACTGCACAAAAAGTGGTTGAGTAGCCTGGAAGAACATTTTTTTGCCTTCACCAGTTATTTTTATTTCAGGCTTAAGTCATGGATTTGACTCTGAAAACTCTGCTGTTTCCCAGTAGAAAAAAAAAACAAAACAACAAAACTAAAAGAGGTGAAAAATTCCTTTAAAGGCAGAAATGAAGGATCTTTTAAGAAAAGTAGATATGAATAAATGGAACTGTGAAGTTAATTCTGCTTTTCCCTCTGAGTTTTACAAGACTGCATGTCAGTTGACCTAATTTTAAATGTTACCCTACCTACTGCATGTGAGAATGTGGAGAAGCGTAACTGATAGACTGTAGAAATTCAAGGCAGGACAAAAAGATCATCTCCAAGTTGATTGCAGGAGAGGAGCCTGTGAGACACTAAAGTCTATATTTAATTCTTCTTTTTAATTCTTTTTCATTTTCTGTGGCTTGCAAATGAGTTATAATTTGGGTTGATTGTTCCAGTGATCCTGAGGATCTTTGCCAATGACTGGGTTTTTGAGATGTCAGAGGGGCCTTTTACCCATTCTGTAGCTGGTTCATGTGTTAAGTCAACATGTCTGTTTTGGCCATGTCCTTTTTCTTCAAGAAGACAGAGAAGAGCAGTTAAAGCAGTCTATGCTATCCAACAGCCAAAGGCCGGTTTTGCCTGCCCTTGAACTCTGGGCATCTGCAGCTGTCTGGAGGAAGGAAGGTAGGCAGAGGCTGCTGGTGAAAGGCCTGTCCTTGTAGCATTTTTTTCTGGTTAGCTGGTCTGCCTCCCAGTAGTAAATATAGTGTTCTTGTTCTCTTGTCATGGCACACAGACAACTATATTGGCCTTTCTTTATTTGGAGAATAAGTGAAAATGATATTTCACCCAATGCTTCAGAAACAGTACAAAGTATTGAGCATAGAAAGATGTTACTAGTTTGAGGATGTTAGTTTTTTCTCTGTGTAAAATTCTTCTTGAAATCAAACATAAATATGCTGGGGTTTCCCTGTGAAAAACTTGCTGATTTGGGGTCTTTAAAATAATTTAATTCATTTAAATCTTAGAGGTCACAACGAGTCAGCTGAAGATGAGGTCCTCTACAGTTCCCAGCCTGCAGAAGGCAAGTGTTGCTTCTTACAGTTATCATAGTGCATGGAATCTTTTTTATTCTAGGTTGTGTACAAGGAAATACTAACTATTTTTAAAGCTAATTCTGGTGAAAATTTCTAGTTACTCACAGCATCCTAATTCATATCATTCACATAACTCTGATCAGAAAAGCCTATGTCATATCTTTTCCTTCTAGCAGCTTCTACTGTAGCTACTATAATACCAATATCCTATAATATAGGATAGGATATTATACCTCTGTCACAGCCTCTGTTCATATCTTGCCTTGTTTTCAGAAGAAATGCAATTGTACTATCTGAATTTACCTATAGAATAGAGGGTGATGCTGATATTGATACATATTTTGTTAAAATTTTTCTGCTGTGCATGGATTCTGATTTCTATGTATTTTTTATCTTTTTTATATAAGGTTTTTATCTTTTTTTACATAAGGCTTTTTATTTTTGCTTTTGAAATTATTCTGTTTAATAACTGCTTTCAGTTTGAAAAATTCAATGGATTTTTTGTTTCATGTGTTTTGCATTGTCTGTAAGACTGGAGGTGGTAATGATTAAAGCTAATTTCATGGAGATCGGGAGTTTTCACAAATACACTATAAACTTATCTTCGTATTACAAATGAAACAACTCCCTTTCCCATGAGTCAGTGTTTTGAAGAATTTAATTTCTGAAAATAAGAGATACAGAACAAAAACTGCTTTAAAATGAATCATTGCATGATTGTCCTTGCTCTGTAATGAAACTGCTACAGACTTAAGGCTTTCTTTTTGTTTTGTTTTGTTTTAACTGTAGATGCTGTAAAACAGTCTTTAGTAAGTGTACCTGGAATGTCCTCTGGAACAGTTCTTGGTGCTGGAAGTATAGGAACCGAAATTGCAAATGAAATATTAGAATTGCAAAGGTAATAAATGCTTAACATCATGCATTAGGCTTTTAAGTAAAGATAGAGAAGAGGTATATGGCAGTATGTGAGGGTTGTTCAAGTTTCATTTTTATTGTGTTATATGTATAAATATTTTTAGGTTGAGCAGTGGCTGTATGAGGTACTGATTGATTATAATCTAATGTTAGTCTCGTACATGTCAGAAAGCATCACTGATGTCAATAAATAGTTTTGTTCTGGGCATGCAGCTTCCTTTGAAAGTATTATTTAATTGTGACTTCAAAAGTGTTAACTGTGGTGCAGCTGCTTCATATGATGTTGAAATGGGTAGATAAATCATTTGGGAATGGAAAATCAGTTGTCTGTGAGTAATGTTTGTATTTTTCTGATAGTGCTGCTCTGCTAGGGGAACTTTCCTTGAAACAGTACCCAATGGAGCACTTTCATAGCCTGTATTGTCCTTTGCCTGGTTATCCTGAATGCAGGCAAAAGTGATAGCACAATTCCCTCCCATACCCATCCATAGATTAAAAAAACCTCACTGCATCATTCCAAAGGGGAATCCATACAAGATTCAAATTGGGAATTAAAGATTGGCCCTTTTAAAACTAACTAGTGTTAGCAGGTACACAGCTTAGGCAAGGAATTTGAAAGGAAGAAACATAATTTTAATGTGAAGATACCTTAAGTATTTTTTTGTGGTGTGTACCCAGAGTATTTTTGTGTGATGCCTGACTTGCCATATTACTCTATGTCAGTTTGTACTGTATCATTTGTTGTCTAAAAACAATTTTTAAGAAGTCTCTGAGCCCCCTAATTTCATGACTTCGGGATACACATGCACAGAAAAAGTCTGTTTCACTCACAACTCTTTTAGGAATTAAGGCTTCATCAGATCTAACTACTTTTGTTAAGGTCAGATTTAGGATAACGGTACTGTCATCAGCACAGGAGAAGTTATGTAAGTCTTAGTTTTGGGTAATGAAGCTGTCCCTCAGACTTTAGATCTTACAATTCCAGTACCAGGTAAACAAATGGCAAGGTATTTTTTGTCTACAGAGCAGTTCGTTTCAAGGTCTCATGTAGTTCTTTCCACTTGCAGTTTTGCAACTGGATCTGAAAGAGTAGTAATACTAAATCTTCCAGGAATAAGTACACCAGTTTTGGCAACAACGGTAATGGTATAAGGAATAGGTCTCTATCCTAGAATATCCTGAGTTGGAAAGGACCAATGAGGATCAAGTCCAACTCTTGACATTACATGTGGTAGCTTAAAGTTAAACCATATATTTAAGAGTGAAGTCCAAACAGGTGTGGGGTCATGACCACTTCTCTGGTTGTTCCAGTGGTTGACCATCCTCTCAGTGAAGATGATCTTCTTAGTATCTTCCCTGATACAGCTTTAAGCCATTCCCCATGTCCTACTGCCGGACACCAGAGAAGAGACATCAGCACCTCCCTCTCTGCTCTCCATTTATAAGGAAGTCATAGACAGCAATGGGGTCACCTCTTATTCTCCTCTGAGCTGAACAAACCCAATATCCTCAGCTGTTCCTCAGAAGTCATGCCCTCTAGTCTTTTTGCCATGTTTGTTGCCCTCCTTTGGACACATTCTAATATTTTTATATCCTTATATTGTGGAGCCCAAATCAGTATACAGTACTTCAGGTGAGTCCACACCAATGCTGAATATAGTGGGACAATCCCTTCTTTTGACTGGTTAGCTTAAAGCACCTCAGGATACTACTTGGCTGTCAGGGTATGTTTTTGACTAACATTGAGGTTACCATCAACCAAAAGTCCCAGATCTCTTTCAGCAGGGCTGCACTGCCTGTTGTCCTCCAGTCTACAGGTATATCAGTGTGCCATCACTTAAGTCAGTTTCTGCTGTTTCAGAAGTAAGCATCAGCTCACCTGTGAGGTTAAGGGAAAGCGTGAAAAGCTTTACTGAAGTCAACATCAACAACGTACAATGCCATCCTCTTACCCACTGTGCTAGTCACCTCCTTGTAGAAGGCTGTAGGGTTGGTTAAGTGTGATTTCCCCTTCATGAATCCATGCTGAAGTCCAGGATTTCCATCATTTTTTCAGCAGTCTCTTCATCAGAAAAAAGTATTTAATTTTCTGAAACAGTGAAAACCGTGGTCAGAGCTGAAGAGTGTGATGAGTGAAAGTGGTAGATGTTTCTTACTCTGTTTCCATTATTCTGGAATTGCATTCCAACTGTGAAGCCACATCCTTTTACTAGAACAGTCAAATTGAACAGGGAAACATTAATTTTCAGTGCAAGGAAGAAAAGAATAAATATTTCAGTTGTGATGGGAAAAAATTGCTACTTAACAACAACAGAAAATAAATCCACCACAAGGCACGTTGGCAGGTTGCTGGAATTCTCCAGAAAGGAGGAAGAAAGCACTAGGAACAATAAAAAGGATTGATACCAGCAGCAGCAAAGATGGGGTGTTACATTTTGGAAATGCCATTGTTAATGTCCTCTCATCAGTACCACCTAGACAGAAGGAGAGTCACTTTATTAATAATAAAATTAATCTGTTAATATCTTTCTGAAGACTGAAGAAGTTGGCAGAAGTTCTCATCTCTGACTGTTAAGATCCCATGCATGACCCGAAAGCTTAATTTCACTCTTGTTCTAGATGCTTCAGACACTTCAGTGTGATGTTCTTGATTGAAATGACCTGACTTTTGCTGAAAATGCTTACCCATGTGAGCATATGTGTGTCATCAGCTTAAGGAAACAAGTTGAAGTAGATGAATACTAAATTCGCTGAATGATGAAAGAATGAATGTATTCCTCTGAAAATCTTCTTCAAAGCTACACCTTGAAAGTCCTGGTATTTGTGTTTCTAAGAACCACAAGCAGTCTGTAAGAACTGACTTTCTGGAAATGTCTGGATGTAGTTGCTTGCACCCAGATGTAGTTCACTTTTCCAGAGTTGTTACTGAAAACAAGGCTGTGTTTCTTCCCTGCTGAAGACCAGAACTTCATGCTATTTCTTCATTTCTCATTTCTATGAAATCAAGTTATCATTTTGCACACACTGAGGGAATCAGAATTGGACAAAAGAGCAATCAAGAGAGGCTAACAGCAGCTGCTTTTCATCAAATACCTTTCTGACTACAAACCTAATCCAGTAGGATGAGTGCATTTATTACCTGAATCTGCTCTCTGCATTTTTAATACTAATAAGATACAGATGGTTCTCAAGCTGTGCATCAGGCATGATCAAGTTTTCTTAAAAACTCCAGGACTATGCCTACAGCTCTATTTACAGCTATATTTGAATTGAATTGGCATCTAATGAATGGTCAGTTCAGTTACAGCAATGCAATTAAAACAGTCTATTCAGTCTGGAGTTTCTCTGCTGGCTTTTAGAGATGTCAGTAGTGCTTATCAAATGGCACATAGGAAATTGGAGTATAGGGAAAACAAATATTCACCACAAACAGCTCTTGATAGACTATTTATTCATCCATTTTCTATCTCTCCTTCAGTGCCTTAGCACATTTCAGATCTGATGAAATGACAGAAACAGAAGCATCCAGGCTACCCTAATTTTTCTATAGCCTTGTCCTTTGGGAGTTAGGAAGAGCAAGGGTAGATGGTAGTTAATGACTGGAAAAAGGGAAATATAACCCCCATTTTCAAGAAGGGGAAACTGGATGACCCAGGGAATTACAGACCAGTCAGTCTCGCCCCCATGCCTGGCAAAATCTTGGAGCACATTCTCCTGGAAGGCATGCTAAGGCACATGAAAAACAACGTGGTTCGTGACAGACAGCATGGCTTCACCAAGGGGAAATCCTGCCTGACCAATTTGGTGCCCTTCTATGGTGGGGCTACAGAACTGATGGACAGGGGTAGAGCAGTTGATGTCATCTACCGGGACTTGTACAAGGCATTCCACACTGTCCCACACAACATCCTTGTGTCTAAATTGGAGAGACATCAATTTGATGGATGGACCACTTGGTGGATAAAGAACTGGCTGGATGGCCACACACAAAGAGTTGTGGTCAATGGCTCAATGTCCAGCTGGAGACCAGTAACGAGTGGTGTCCCTCAGGGATCAGTGCTTGGACAGGTCTTGTTCAACATCTTTGTCAGTGACATGGACAGTGGGATTGAGTGCGCCCTCAGCAAGTTTGCAGATGACACCAAGCTGTGTGTTTTGGTTGATACGCTGGAGGGAAGGAATGCCATCCAGAGGGACCTTGACACACTTGTGAGGTGGGCTGATTGATGCCAGCCTCATGAAGTTTAACTATGCCAAGTGCAAGGTCCTACACCTGGGTCGGAGCAGTCCCAGGCACAGCTACAGGTTGGGCAGAGAAGAGATTCAGAGCAGCCCTGCAGAGAAGGACCTGTGGGTGCTGGTCGATGAGAACATGAACATGAGGCGGTTTCAGTGTGAGCTTGCAGCCCAGAAAGCCAACCGTATCCTGGGCTGCATCAAAAGGAGCGTGACCAGCAGGTTGAAGGAGGTGATCCTGCCCCTCTACTCTGCTTTTGTGAGACCTCACCTGGAGTATTGTGTGCAGTTCTGGTGTCCTCAACATAAAAAGGACATGGAACTGTTGGAACAAGTCCAGAGAAGGGTCACAAGGATGATCAGGGGACTGGAGCACCTCCCGTATGAAGACAGGCTGAGAAAGTTGGGGCTGTTCAGCCTGGAGAAGAGAAGGCTGCGTGGAGACCTCATAGCAGCCTTCCAGTATCTGAAGGGGGCCTATAGGGATGCTGGGGAGGGACTCTTCATTAGGGACTGTAGTGACAGGACAAGGGGTAACGGGTTAAAACTTAAACAGGGGAAGTTTAGACTGGATATAAGGAAGAAGTTCTTTACTGTAAGGGTGGTGAGGCACCTGGAATGGGTTGCTCTGGGAGGTTGTGAATGCTCCATCCCTGGCGGTGTTCAAGGCCAGGTTGGACGAGGCCTTGGGTGAGATGGTTTAGTGTGAGGTGTCCCTGCCCATGGCACGGGCGTTGGAACTAGATGATCTTAAGGTCCTTTCCAACCCTAACTATTCTATGATTCTATGGGAGCAAGCTGTTCAAAGGGCCATGTTATGACACTTTCATTGTTAGTTTTGTATCTGGCACATTCGGTGAGGGAGGTTGAGCAGTATCTCAAGAATTCTGCTAAAAAAAAGTCTTTGTTTTTAGTTGGAATAATTTGAAAATATGGAAAGACAGGTATAAATAGTATATAATATATAGATATATATAATATATATAAATATAATATATAAATAATAGTAGAGGGAACGTTAGAAGTATGTGTTGTTTTCTCTCTATCATTTAGCAGAACCTCCTTATGTTGTCTGTATGCTAGATGTATTTGAAATGTACCTATTTGTCTCGGTGTGCATGATTCTGAAACCTGTTACTCTTTGGTCTGCCAGTGCTGGTGATTCAACAGAAGAAATGAAAGTGTGCTCAAGTAATTATGACCATTGGCCTTTATTGATGTCTTTGTGTTATCAAAACTTGGACCAGGAGATTTGGAATCTTTAGGAGAATTTAAGACAACATTGTCTCAGATTAGCTGGCTTGTGCTTCCTCACTGGGGAGGTCTGGTGGGTTCTGCAATAGGCTGTTTTTCAGTTGACGATCAATGTCACTTGATAAATCAACTAAACATATACAATTTTAGGTTACATTCTTCACCATCTGAGGAGTTAAGTCCATCACATCTCTTGAGAAAGTCACCTTCTCCAGCTTTAACTGTAAACTGCAGCAATGTGAGTATGTCACTGCCTGTAAAAATCTGAAAATAAAACGTTAATGTCAGCTAGCTTAAAGCCTATGTTGGAATGAAATTACCGTGACTTACATTTTTGTGAAAGGCCCTGTAAGGTATTGCCCAACTACCTGGCAACTGCGAACATCTTTTCAGAGATGCGACAGCACTAAAAGTTCCATCCTCACTTACAGGGGCATCAGTTCTAGTCTTAAGGGGTCTATTCCCAAGCCTGAGAACACTGCAGTCTCCGCTCAGTTATTAGGATCTCTGCTGAAGCTCTACCAATATGCTAAATATGAATGCGATTCATGTGATAAGGACTTTTCTGGATTTGGAATTGCATTAAAACTTCTGCTAAAAAACTGTCAGAGGGTGGAAATGTCTTTACCTGTTGACAACCTAAATATAAATAAAATATTAGTTCTTGTTTTCTCTAACTTGTCCTTTTAGTGTTCTTGAAGACCCTTTTAAAAAGTCTTTGCTGTAGGTTCTCAGTTCTTGAATGTTTCAAATTTTTACTTTGAAAAAAGTAAAAATAAAAAAGAGTAAAAACTTAGTCTTCTAAAAATTGATGGAATATGCTATTTTGCTAATCTAATAGTGCTGGTAACACCACAAACTATAACTAGCATAGATACTGACCATACCTATGGAATAATTAGATATTTTCTTAAGTACATGCTGTGTTGTGTGTTGTGCACTGTATGAAAAGACATTTACTTCTCCATCAGCATTTCTTTGAATGTAATTTTTTTTCCATTTAAAGACAGTCTGTCTTCCCATTGCAATTTCCATTTCCTAACAATTCCGTTCTGGACTAGAGATTGTTTTGGCTTCCTCCCTTTTTTATGACCAGTTCTCCTATGCCTTACTGCAGGTTTTTCTCCCTAAGAGTTGGTTGAATTCATATATACTGAACTCTCTAAGTCTTGCAGCATCTCATCATAAGGATAATTTCATTGTAATCATTGAAGATTTTTCTTTATTTTTATACTTTGATATCCCATTTGTTCCTAAAATGCTTTTGTAAGGCATTTCAACTTTATTAATTTCCTTGTAGAATATACACAAGCCAGGCAGCCCAAGAAACTTAAATTGCATGTTGGAGTTACATGAAACAATTAACAAAAGGTTTTTAAAAAGGTTGGGTTTTTTTCCTGGTATGTTTGGGTTAGAATGACTTCCATCCATATCGTTGCTAGCCTAATTTTTCTGAAGAGCAAAGATTTTTATCATGATGGTAACAAAATGCAAAACAATAGAGAAAAGTTTATAATTCATATGCTTTAATACATATAGAACATGGGAGGTATGAGGGTCTTTTTGTTTGTTTATCTTTTAGCTAGAATGTGTCAACATTGACAAACATGGTGTCACTGGGAATTTGTAGTTTATGGTACTAGATGTGGAATGTATATACCAGTACAATTTGTTGTGCTGGATCTATTTGCTGAATATTGAACCCTCAAAAAAGATGCCATCACTGTAAAGTGTACTTATACAGATGTATAAGTAGCACCTTTTACTTAAGCCAAGTCCAGTGCTATGTAAAAATTATTCTTAAATTCAGTAGATCTGCATAGTCTTAATTTATTTAGTTCTTAATACTTTGACAGTGATTTAAGTTTCTGAAATGTAATAATTGTGACTAAATTCAGGATTTAATTCTGTCCTTTTTACTACTTCTGTTCTTTCAGGTGCCAAATAAAGAGTTGATTCAGTTATGTCCTTCGGAGTCAGAAGTTACAGAGACTTCAGAACAAAACCAGGGTGCTAGTCCATATCCCAGTAATGAACCTCTCCTTGGTAAGATTTGTTGCTCTTGTAGGTATTTTGAGGGTTGCACATGAAGACATTTCTGATAATGGTGTAATTTTTGAGTGCACAACTTTACAACCGTGTGTAAATTGTAAAGACGTTTGTCTGTCTGAAGAGGAGAGGACTTAAAACTGATGTGTTATCATTGGAAGACAAGCAGCAAAGTTTGATCAGTGATTGAATTTTGTGACAAAAATAGCATTGCGTAATAGAAATCTACCATTGCCACAGTTTTAATTAGGTACTTACTAGTTCTCTCTCAAGAAAATAGAGAATTTCAATGCAATGGAACTGGTTGTAATTTGTGAACTTGTAAACTTTCATCCTTTAAGCAGTTCATCTCTTTCTTAACTGCAAGCTGTGAATAGTCAATACAAATGGCTAGTCAAAATGTTTTAGAAAGAATTTTGTTTTTCCCTATCCCTTAGTTCAAGTGTGTACTAAAGCAGCGGTTTGTCTGGATATAGAATTCCCTGGCATTGTAAGAGGAGAATTCTATTGTGTTGTTTTTAATATAAAAGGCAAAGTGCTATAAAAGTAATGTTTATGCTTATGCTGTATTTCATCTCATAGAAACTTTTCCATCTCCGTCTTTCATTTCCGTTACTAGAGCTTTACTTATTTATAACCTACAACTTTCTTCCAGTTTCACTATGAGCTCTTTGTATTAAAAAAATCCAAAGGAAAAAAAAAATAGCTAATCCTCAAATAAGTGTCTGAAAAAGAAATCCAAACCAACAACAGTTATCTAAGATAGGCAAGGAAATGTTTTTCATGGATACTTGAGCCAAAGCATTTTACCTTACTTTTGTTAAAGGCAAGGGTATAGTGTTCATTTCTAGAGCTAACACATAGCAACTCTTAAGGTTCAGGAGTTCATCTGGCAGAGTACATCAGATGAGAATTCAGGTACACAACTGTGTTTCTCACTAAAGTAACATAAAGTAGAACGCAGTTTTCTCCTTCAGTGATGTGAACTTTACTGCATGGATACAAGTTTTGCTAGCTAGCAGTTGGAGGTGGTCCAAGGGATCAGCCAAAGACCTCAGTCATTGTCTTAAATCAAGTTATCTATGTCCTTGTAACCGTTTGTGGATAGCTATTATTTCTATTACTTGATTATTTTTTCTAACATATGTTTGCCTTAACTTCAGAGGAAGGTGCTATTTAAAAACAAATCTGTTTTGAAAGTTACCATATTCTTCATGCTTTGTACTGCTTGCATTAATGTTTTAATAATTTTACAGGTGGTAATTCTCAGCTGGACTTTGATGCAATATGTGAAAATGATGACACTGCTATGACAGCTCTTATGAACTACTTGGAGGCTGATGGAGGACTTGGGGATCCAGCGGAACTCAGTGATATACAATGGGCTCTCTAGTTTTGCTTTTTCAAAATAAGAAGGAATGTACAATCCGTAATGCACAACAACCATACATCCTCAGTACTGTATTATAATTTTGTAATGTCTTATTTGAATTCATACTTACTGTCTATATATTTCTAAAGACTGAAGCCTTGTTCAGAGAGAGACAGTTTCTTCTGATGCACCTATGGAAAAATGCAATATTTTTTTCATGATGGGGAAACCTTGAAATTTTAATATTGAACCATCTGTAACTGGAATGCTTAAAACACTATATTTTTGCTAAGAAGCTTTAACCAAAAGGTACTGTACAGTGTACAGGAATACTTTTTCTTAGTTTTAATACTTAAACCTTCTATTTATTGTTTTTGTTTCAAATGGTAGAATATTGATTATCCGTGTTGCTTTCTGTAGAACATACTGTACTTACACAGTTTATTTGTAACTATTAAATTTCATTGAAATGATGAATTGCACACACTACACTTGTAAAATAAGGTATTGTAATACTCAAATGAAGCAGTTTGTGATTCTTTGTCCTTTCAGAAGTGCAATTTTTGTAGTCAAAAGTAAAAATAAAGCATACAGCTCTGGGAGCAAGGATTTGCATTGGAGCACCATAACAATAATGTTTTGAGAAAAAAATGGTCATTTCTCCAGTACATAATAAGGGTGTAAGAAAGGATCAACAAAATTTTAATTACTATTTTGTATTATCTGTAATGTGTTATTAGAGGGGCAGTGCACAGAACCTAAGAAAAGTAATGCTAGAACTGTAATAAAGCACTTTGGTCTCGCCACGGGTTATTTACTAACTTAGAGAAGTTTGGATTGTCTTGGTCCCAGCGTGAGGCTAGCACTGTCTGTTAGTGCAAACATGTTCTATAGTATCTTTTGTCCTCTCCATGTTTTTGGAGAGATTAGGGTGATTTTCTGTTGCTTGAGTCTGTGACTTTTAAAAGTATTTGTGTAATATAGTGCTGTGTGTAAGTAAATGCTATATAGGATGACCTTCTTTTGGGAGACAGCTTTTGCAAGAATTGTAACCCAGTTACAGAGAATTACTCAAGAACATGGCACTTAATGGGTTGTATTAGAACAATATAGCATTAATATATAAACGGGATCTTTTATCTCTGGTATTAAGGGTTTAGATTACTTTTTGCATCAATTATAGCTCATAAAAGCACAGTTTTCTGCTTTGTTTTGGTTTCTAAATTCGGGTAGTGAAAGGAAAGCATTTGAAGATACTCAAAACATGCATATGTAATACAGACATTTAACCACAGGTACTACCATAAGCACTGTGGTATTTGTTTTAACACTAAAGGTAGGCAGCCTATTTGGCTATTTTTGCGATGGCCGAGGTGTGTGCGCAAATGGATGTGGTAGCCGCTAGATGTCAGGCTTCCACTATTAGATAACGGCCCTTTCCTGAAGGAATACATCATTTCGTGATGCGCTGGCTTCTTCATATGCTTTGGCAGAGCGCCTTTGTATCTTATAGATATGAACCTATTTGCAAATGATGAATTTTTTGGTGACATCTTGTCCAGATTTTCTAGAACGGATTGTTGGGTTGATTTTTATTTTTCAGTCTATAGATTTTGCATGGGATTTCCCGCAGTCAGAGGTTTTGGTTTTTTTTTACAGACATGGGGCCAAAATTATCTGTTCGCTAGCTTTATTAGAATAAACTTTGCTGTTTCTTCACAGACAATGGATTTTGGGCTACATCATGGAGAAAAATGAGAAAAATAAACTGGCGCTTTTAAAGAATTGGTCAAACTCTATTTGTATAAATGAACTTGGAGAATTTCAGTTTTTGCCACTGTAAAATGCATTCTTTTTTTGTATTTAATTATAGAAATAAACAATAAAACAAGAAATACTGCAGCGAACACAGATAAATGAGTAAATAAATAACTTGAAATTATGCAGACTTTCCTCGGCATAGTTTCTTTTTGAAAACTGTTCAGATGTTGTTATTGAAGGAGCATATTCACTCTTTCACAAGATTTATATGACTGTCTAGAGTCAAACCACTATTTTTTGATTCTTCTTGGGTTTCTCTGAAAAATAAAACCAAAAATGTGACTTGGAGTATTTTGCAATGATCAGTATTGTGGCTCTCAATTAATTTATTAGAGTCTCCCTTTATGATTTGTGAACTGTTGTGGCTTAAAGCAGTCTTACAGAAAAAGTGTGACTTGTAAGTAATGATGAAGCACATCATTACTTTCTGAATACAGTTGAGATGGTGTGTGCTTATTGCTGTTTGTGTACCAATACAATTCTAGTAAGATACTGACAGAGGTTTTATTTTTGACAGATGTGTTTAAGTCAGGTCAATGAAATGTTATTTTGATGCACTGCTGTTAAATACGAAGTACACATGCTTTCAGATCCCAGGCTCATTCCATGAAAATATAAATGGGGAGGTTGAACTAATGAGGATTTTAGTACCTCAAGATGATGTTCCCTAGCCATGATAACTTAGTAATCCAAACCAATGTCCATTTTCTGGGTACTAAAAACCCTGGTGTTGAAGCTTCACTGGAACACATCTGGAAATGAAAGTGCCTGTAGGCTCTACCTGAAAGATGCTGTTTAGACAGAATGCATGCATTCTTCCAGAGTCTTGTTTCAGGTAGGTATGCTAAGTGATAAAGCAGGTATCAACAGGCTCTTAAAAGCCTTATTAGTTATCAGGGTTGTACTTGGAGATAGGTCAACTAATTTGTTACTGAGGGCACATACAGAATTAAAGATAAGAAAATCTTGATGGGAGAGGAGTTCAGATGTAAGCAGCAGCTTATTTGGGAAACTAGTTCCTGTGTTGACAGGAAAACGTGAGAGAATTATTCTCAGAATTAGGAGCAGGGAATGAGAAGGTGGTAGAGACAAATACCATCTGGGTATTGTTGGAATGAGCAAGGGGTCTGGCTGGGCAGAGGGCAATAGCTGGTTGTCAGCAGCCTGAGTTGGAGCAGAGGCAGACTGCAGAAAGGCCTGGGCTGCCATGTGGCACAGGGGATTAAAAGTGTTTCGGAATACCTCATGCCTTACAGTGATGAATCTCATTAAACCTTAATTTTTTGCATTTCCTGTAATGATATTTGACAGTTGGTGTTGTGGGGGCAGAGGGATCCTTTCTGAGCTCTCCTGGATGCAGCTCCTTTCTGGGATTTCCTTGTAGTGTTTAGCCAAGTGCTGTGCTCTTGAACGGTTCAAAGCAGAGCTTCAGTCCGTGTTTCTTTCCTGTGGTGCGTTGTAGTTCTGGACTTTTCTGTGGATCTTATGCTTTTTTAAGAGTATTGGAAAATTTGGTTTACTCACAAGCACAGAAGGCTAAAGTTAGTTATTTTTGTGGTTGCTCACAGCAGTGCATTCCTGTTCATGATCCGAATGAAATGAAGCATTTATTCTCGCATAAGTGATGTTGATTCCCTCCAGACCCTGGCTTCTGGCCTTTCCCACTTAGTCTTTTACTTCTGTTCTGTGAGCTGTCATCGAGCATGTAAATTCATAAAATGTCTTGGAATTCCAGGGAGTAGTTATCAGCTGGAAAGCTTTGTGCCACTTAGGACTTCTCTGAAGGTGGTAATTTTATTCCCCTATCCCTGATGAGAATGATTTTTGTTCTGTGCAAATACAGAGGTCAAGAAGATACTTGTGATGATAGGTTCCTGCAGCTTAAAAGATACAGAACCATGTTTCAGAGCAGCAGAATTAAAGGATGCGTGAAAAAAAGGCAGGTGGAGTGGTGAATGAGCTGGTGAACTGCTGCTGCAGCACATTCTGGGTACACCTCATTTCTAGAAGGTTGATCCAGATAGCTCTCTTTTACTGTGACAGATGGCTGTCATGACCAAATTTACTGGCTTGTTCCTGGCTTAATTGTTCTCCTGGCTTAATTGTTCTCAGAAGCTTCTTACCTTCCTGGTGAGGAAAAGACAGACTTCCTGAGACATGTCAAAAGTTCTCACGTCCTTTGGAAGCAGCGAGTTTTCCTGGTAACTTTTTACTCTTCGTTTGTTTTCATGTCAAATCTCCAGAAATAAACACACAATCCCTGGAAATCATAAACAGCTTTGTGGCAAAGGTCTTCCTTGGTTGTTGCTCTCACAGTGCTGCCCCTGTCTGGGTGCTAAGTTTTCTTCCCTGGTATTTGCAGGACCCAAAGATTCATGACTTGACATGAGTGATGTGTCAAAAACTCAGGAACCTTTGGAACGACTAGAGAAAGTAACACAATTAGTGGTCTCTTTTGTAACAATGAAGTGTATCAGTGTGTTTCTAGAGGAGAGTGGAAAGTGAGCAGCAGAACTTGGAACTATATAATATCTTGTGCAATATGCGACACTTCTAAACAATAAATCTGACTTCAAAGATTACTTCTTTCATACTCTTACAGATAGGGCTGTATCACAGAGAAGACAATCCTACTGGGGCTGTAGTGTTTAGACAAAGTCATTTAAAATGAGTTGATAAAAATTATTTGATGGGAGTGGTTCCCTCCTTAGTCTTCATCTTGTCAAAATAGGATGAGCAAGTTGGTTTCTTAATCCCTCATACTTTATATACGTCCAATTTGCCAGGTCTTTAAGAATACTTTTTTTCCCCTGCAGATATAGTTGCAGTATCAGATAATGTTTTTGTTATCATGAAGAGATGGTAAATCTCAACAACCAACCAAAACCAAGCAACCAAACCGCACAAAAAAACAACAACAGGCAGATGAATTTAGTGTTGTATCAGCAAGATAAAATCAGCTGCTAAAGACTTGTTTTGCAGCACTCTGGGCTGGTTCCACTTCACTCTGCATGGAACATAAGAGCAGCCATGGTGTTTAAGACTACCCATTCTGCTGTGGGCAGCAATGGACAGAAGCTGACTCCTAAAGGAAGAGTTAAGAATAGGATATGCACAGCAGCTGCTTTCAGCTCCAGGGATTTCCTGAGCTCAATTTGGTTTGCCCATTTGGTTTGCCCATTTGGTAAACCCTTAAGGATGTTGATTCCAAGCTTGTCTGTTTGATCACCCCTCCACTGAGCCCATGGAAACTACTTGTATCTGCAGATTCTAACAGGAAGTGCCATAGGCACTTCTCTCTTCAAACTCTGCTAGCTTTGTTTGCAGCTACTACTTCATTTGTGGGTCACTGCTTCTGGTATGGGAAGAGAGAGCAACAGTTGGTTCTTACCTTCTGTCTCTATGGTACGCATGACTCGTTAGGTTTTTATGACAGTCCCCCTTTATGGACCCCCAGCTCTAAAGCTTTTAAAATCCTCCAGTTTTTCAGAGCTGTCTTGCTTGTGGTTTATTACAGTGATTTACAGCCTGCCTCTAGATTGTCTTAAAAAAAAAAAAAAAGAATATACCAAACACCCATGTATTTTACTTCCTGAGGTGTTTTGTAACTCTTGGAGGCATTTTGTGTCCCAAGTTTTGTCAGGAACTTGAAGTTTCCAGGATAAAAACATGTGTTGTGTATCTCAGAAATCAGAGGTCATTATTCCAGCATCCTTACAGTTCCTTTGGTAGAAAGCCATGGGAAGTGCTCCAGTGTTGTGGGAGTTTGCAGACAAACAGAAAGATCAAATGGAATGAAACTCCAGATACAGTTGCAGGAAAAATACACATTTTTTTTTCACCACACCCGCCCTCCCTTCCACCCCAAGAAAACCAAAACAGTCAGGATAATTACTTATAAAACTAATCTAAAATGCAATTCTAGACCGTGCTGCAAGCAAGATGCTTATATGTGTGGGGCTGTGGCAGGGTGCTCAGTCCATTCCTTTGTGATAAAGAGGGCTGGATTGTTTGTTCTTCTCTATCTCCATCTTTGTTGTGTTTAAACCCAGTATTTACTGATTCTGGTCAGCTTTCTTATCACAGTCACTTCAGTGGTTTCAGGTTTGGTGATAAGCATAAGGGTCAGTAACTTTAAAAATGGGAAAGAGGATTATTGAGAGCAGTCTGTGGGGAAAATGTTTTCAAGTGGATTATTGTCCTGCTTAGGCTAGTATGCAACTGCTCCCTTTCCAGGCAGTCACTCAATAATCCAACCCATTCCAAAACTGTTGAGTTTAGGTTTCTCTGGATTATCTAAATAGAATTTGAAACTTCACCTTATCAATCTGGAAGGGCTTGGGTACAGTGCTGAGTGGAGCTCGCATTGCTGAAACAACTTGTTTGCTTTAGTAAACACGATCTCTTTCAGGAGGACTGCAAGTTACCATTTCTAACTCCTCATCCTGCTGCTGTCAGCCTAGGGAATGAGGCTTTCAAAATTCAAATTTGTGCTCTTGAGGACTGTCCCACTCATATACAGAGTCAAAGGTGCTCAGGTATTTTTTGGAACAAGGAATTTGGAGCATGTCATTTAGAGTCCAGTAATTTACATTTTTATGTTGGGAAGCTTTTCACAGGAGAGAACTTCTAAGTGGTCTCGGTAGTCCTAATTCAGTTCATTGTATGTCAATGATGCACGTGATGTACGGGATGATCGGACTGTGTTTTCCTTCAAAGTGATCAGACTTTCATAAGTATTTTCATTTGGTCACTGATGTGCAAGGAAATTTGCAAGCACTTCTCTTTGTGATTCAGTCAAATGCCCAGCGTAATCCTGTGTATGCCAACGGATGACTGAGCCCTTCCTTGCCATTAAATGGCTCAGGAAAGAAACTTCTTCCAAGCCTTCAAATAGCTGTAATAGAGAATGAGCTTTTAGCTCTTTGCAATTTTGGCTCTTCTGGAAGTTGAGTTTTACTGAGAATGCAGACCAGAGTTTACAGGATTTTTAATAAGTCACAAGTGGACTTTAACTTTGTAATTGATTTATACTAGCAAAAACTGAGTGCAAACTTGACTCCATAACAATCGGTAGAATTCTTTGCCTCTGACTTCACTGTGGCCAAGATCAATATTAAGAATTATTGCAAGGTGACTGTTAAAACTGAAGTGCAAAGTAGTAAAATGGGCTGGGTATAAATCCTCTCTCCAGACAGGATGTATTTGTCCTGTTTCCCCCCTGCAGTTAACACTGGATAGACATATGGGCATTTAGATAGATAAATCAATATCTAATTCACAGAGGCTGCTGATGAGATCATCGTAGCAGAAATTGTCACTTGCAGATATAGTAATGCATCTTTTAGTAAAACTAAGCTTTGTAAATGTTGTAGCTTTTCAGGAAATGATAAATTTAAGTAATGTACAGCTGGTAATAGCTAAGGAGCAAAAGAAAAAGAAAGCAATACTCACGTACTGCACTCAAGGTTAGTGCCACAGTTAATCACATGGAAAACAAGTTATACTCAAAACAGCATTTTGTCAAGATGTTTGTGTCAAAGCAATAACCTTAGTTCACATTTCACATAATTTATTTCATACAAAAAAAACAACAAACAGCAAAAAGGTTCTCCAGTATTTCTACTAAGGATGCAGTGTGTTTCTGTGATCTCGGGGAGCTATGCTTTTGAATAGCTTTCAAATTGCCTTTCAGCATCTTGATGGAAATACAAGTTGTATTCTAGCTAAGATATGCCATGTTTTAAAATTAATAGAAAAGGTTTTGCAAAGGCATAAATTGTTGTAGAGTCTTTGTGATATTTGCTATAGTTACCCCCTTTCCTGATGGCTAAATTGAATCATTGGTTAAAAACCTGCAGCCCTTGGTAGCTTTCAGGAGGAATTCTACATAAGATGTTCATTTTATGAACTTCAATTTTGAAATGGTGGCCTAATGTTGATTATATATGTGATTTTGAGCTGGAGATAGTATAACCAATAATTGGTGTTAAACAAGTGCTTTAAAAATATCTGCTGTATATGATAGGACACTGTTACTCTTTTTAAATGATGTAGCATTTTCCTGTAGAAGAATCCCTGTTTTAGTGATACTGCTAATGATGTGATAACACTGTGCAGTACTGCCTTGAGAAAGTCCAGGGTTAGTTCGGAACAGGCTGGTTTGTATATGGCACGGTACAGCACCATTAGCACACCAGTGAAATCCTAGAAAGAATCCAATTATGATAGCAAAGCTTCTAGGACTGACCTAATTGCCTTGTCTTCCACCAGCTTGGGTATCTCCACACAGCACTACTCAGTATGGTGTAAACATAGCCTAAAAACTTAATCTCACAGATGTATGAATGTAAGTAGCTTAATTCACTTGACTAGCTCTGTTTAGAATTAGCTACATGTTTAAATAAATATTTGCACTTGGGGTGTACAAGGCAGAATTGAACTCCACAGTTAAATTGCTTCTTTGGTTGGTGGTTAAGTGAAAGCTCGTGGCAGCACAGTAATTCTGCACTGGAAGGAAAAAAGAGAAAACCAGAAAAACAGGTGGAGCCACAGGCAAAAAAAAAAGAAAAAATCACTTTATAGCAAAGGTTGCCGGCTTCAAAATTATATTGAGATTGCTGTAAAATTGCAGTTTAAAACTGCAACTCAGTTTTAAATCTTGATTTGATCTCTAGTGTAATAATTTCAGTCAAAATCCTTAACATTAGAAAAGGTATTAATAGGATTTTCTTATTCTTATTCTTAACAGGATTGAGAATACAGTTCAATAAACACTAACAAAGCACTGAGTTCTTTCTGCATCAGCCACAAGTTCAAGGGCCTTTTGCTGAAACTTCAGGACAAACGCTAACGACGGGCTGAGCTTCCACTGTTGAAATAGGAAACTTGGCAGAAGAGCAAAACCAGGATAAATATGTGAATTCAGCCATGGTTTAGCTTAAGCAAAGCCATACATACAGAAATAGCTACACATTTTACTAAGCAGATGTGACTTCCCTTTTGTAAGCTTGGGATAGCACTTCCACATTTTTAACTTTGCCTGTCAGTTCCCGGTGTTATATAGCTGATATATATATATATATATAGTTATATATCTAGCTCTTCTTACAATTGCTGTGTTATTTTAGCAGTTAACTTACTTTCTTAAAGCATATAAACTGAAATGAATATGTTTTCCAGTCCTGCCTGTTGAAGGTCATGCCACTGTACAGGAGTAAGGGAAAGATTCATGGGGCCAGAAGGAGACTGAGGAAGGGAGCACACTTTGTTCACAAGAAGGAATGAGTCTGTCCTGAAAGGATCACCTTACTTGTACTCCAGCTCAAGATGAAAACTGATCATTCACTGCTCAAGTCATGGGTTTTTTTTCCAAATAGGTAAAATCTTCACACAGACCTGAATGGTAAGGAAAATTAAGACTAATTGGTGGTTGGGATTTGAGTCTCCCAGCTGGCTTCACTATGCACGCTCCTCTCCTTAAGCCTTTCTGTGGAAGAGTGAGTTTAGTACTCTCATTTGGCTTGTATTTTCACAGTGTGTAATGGAGCAAGGTACTGTCTCTGGCTGCACTTCCATGAGAAGTGAAGGCCTAACTCATGCTTCTTCAAAAATACCCACTGCTCACCAGTCACTTGCACCTACCCATGTTTTTCCATTTATAGAAAGTCTTGCTGTAAAGACGTGCAAATTAAAACAGAGACATACTCAACAAGACTGATACATCTGTGTGAGCATTATGTGCTACCCCCAATCTCACTGTATGTTGTAAGTTGGAGCTGTGTGTGTCTCACCTCATCTGCCGTCTGAAGAAGGATTCAAATAGGTTTTTACCTACTCTTCATAATGAGAATCCTGGAGTGAGACTAACTTAATCTACAAAATCTCATTATCGGGGTTTTCATTTGGGGTTATTTGTCAGTACTGTGGCAAAATTACATCACTTAAATGAGTTTAATGTTGAGAAGAGGAATTAGACCATCGTATCTGAAGCCCTGCTAGGGTATCATGGGTGTTACTGCTGTTTGAAGCTCACCAAATCCTAATGTTGTGGGTCTTTAAACTGTAGTTTTGGAAGGTGAGGTCTTTTTTCCTTCATCTTTTCCTAATGCTAAAATAACGAGGATTAATAATGTCACCAATGAAGCTTCTCTACTCCAAGGACTGGTACAATGTAGACTAAAAATAATACTTTGCATAAGTACTTTTAAGGTATATAGGTTTGTGTATGTTTAGAAGTGGTGCAACTTCAGTCATTACCCCCTGAACCTACATGTTAGTCCTTCTACAGAAGTAGAAACTTGGATACAGACATCAAATGCCTTTGTCCCAAGGCTGTGATAAAAGATCCTATCCGTGTATTTTTTCATATGGATGATCTCTTGACACACCTCGACTTGGATGCAGAGATACTTCCTCAGCCTAAGAGGATACATGAAATTCACCTTCAGTTTCCTTGACTGCTTTGCCAAAATTGCAAACCCAGGTTATGGCACAGCACCCGTTGTGGTTGTATTTGTTTTGTAGTATGCAAGTGCTTATGCCTCAGATATGCCTCCCTACTTGCAGGCTCTGATTCCCATTAATTTAGTAGGTTTGCAATAAAAGGGTGATACACGAGTGACATATGTTTGTAATTCATGGTTCTTGGAGCCTCCAGGCAGAAGGTGATCCCTGCAACTGAGGCATATGAGAGCAGGCATGAAAAAGAAAATGCTGAGCTGAGACAAGCAAGCTAGGAAGGCTCTTGAGACCATGACTCCTCAGTTTTAATTTCAAAACCAGTCAGGATCCTAGAGCCAAAGCAAAACAACTTACTTGCTGTTTTCATTGGCATGATAAGGCTGAGACCATCAGCCATACAAAACTGTATCACTCATAAAATCTCATGCATTTGGGTAAAGGGCACAAGTGAACCATCACGATAGCAGTAGCTTTGCCTCTTGGGAGTGGCTGGGCAGATGATGGACTCCAGTGCTTTAACATCAGTGCCTACAGCTTCATTTGCCCTTAAGATGGCTACTGAGGGCTTTTCCTCAACCTCAATAGGAGCTAAGGCAGGCTCTTTAGATGCACTTTGTATTCAAAGATGTGTGTTGGTGCAGACATTTTTGTAAATACATAAAAGAGAAGGAAAATGGGGGGGGGGGGTTCTTCCACTGCTATTTGTATTCTACCTACCTCACATCACATACACAAGACTACTGCATTCAGCAATTGTGCATTTTAAACAACTAGCCTGATTGGGATATCTGTGGCTATTTACTGCTTTGCTCCAGGCAACCTGTGTGACCTTTGGACTTCACTGAATACCATTGTCTCTCTTTCCCACCTGTGAAAACAAGGCTCAAAGTACTCCACGATTCAAAGGCCTTTTTCTTTTTATTTTTTTTTTTAGAATAATTGCTTTATTGTTACAATAAGAACAATCATAAAGTGCACAAGGCAGAGGGACACAGGCGTTAGTGATATTCTCCTACCTGAGAAGGCAGCACATATGGAGAGTTAATAATTGCCAAATGTAATTACTGTCAAGCTAAGGCTGCTTTTCTGAACAATGTATAGAGTAGATAGCTAATGCCATAGCAGTATAAGGAAATCAGTGTTGTAGCTTGCGCTGTAGCTCAGTATGGGATGGAAAGTTCTTTCCAATTTGTTAATGAATTAGTGTAGTATTATGTTAAAACCAAGAAAAGGAATATCAGAGAACACTGGAATGGCCAGACTTCAAAGACCTTGAGAAGTCTGTTGTCTGCTGCTGCTGTCCTTGCCTGATAAGGAGCACTGCTGCATCCTTAAAGTCCCGATTTTGTTGGTAGCTTTTCTTGAAAAGCAGCACAAGTATAATACAGCAAACTTAAGTTGTGTATGACAAGTTGTGCTTGCAAGCAGTGACACGATTCTTCAGCTTGATTAATTAGAATTTAATCAATAGCTGGGACACAGCTGTCAACTGGCAAACCAGCATATGGAGCTGATCTGTGATTGAAGAAAACAAGAACTTGTGTGCACATTAGCCCTATGCTTTTGTTACAGAAATCACTGTTTATGTTTGGATCTCACCAGATTGACAGTAAGTCTGAGTTCTTCCTGTGACTTCACTTTCTGAGGTTTTGGAGAAAATGGCATATGAAGATGAGCTTTGTGCTAAAAGTAAATCCAGTGCTGTGCTGCTATCTATAGTATTTCCTGTCTCACAATAGCCCACCCAGCTGTCTTCTCTATAGCTGGATATTCAACCCTAAGTAACGATGCACTGAAGATGTAATTCTGCAATGCAGCACAGTGCCAGTGGCAGCTGTAGATTTGCTATCCCCATGTATTAATACAAACTGTAGAAGCTTTAGCGTCTCCTAAAATCTGTATGGCCAAAACATGCTGCTTGGGAATTGCTGATTTACCTGGGAGATTTCTGGGACTGTACTTGTAACTGTTCCCTTAGGAGATTTTAGCACATGTTCCCTGAAGTATGCGGAGTGTAAAATTATGTTAATTCTTAAGACTTCAAGAAGTTTGAACTCTCTAAGAGAAGGCTGTGTGTAGAAGTACCTGAATCTACACACTTCTCTCTATGAGATGCAGCTAACCTCTATTGTGCGCCTGACCTTGATAAGTCATTCTTCATCATCGGATATTACAGCCAAGGCAGCTACTTTGACATAGAGCTAGGATAAGGAATTCTGTGAAAAAAATCCCCCCTTTACTTTAATGAGATTCCTAAAGTCATGACTCTCAGTGCCTCATTTGCTGCCAGTTACTGAGCTGAGCCATGCTGTTGCTGAATCACCCAGAACATTCCCATCAGGTGGGACAGCACTCATATTAGGCCAGAGAAAGCATTTAGGTTTCTCTGGAATAGTGCAAGATGATGGTCCTGATTACTAGAATGCAGATGGTGAAGGTTCACCATCTTATGTGCACAGCAGAGGCTAGGAACGTGCAAGGAGCTCCAATGGCTCGAGGTGGCGGAATCCTCCTGGGTACCATGCCTGCTGCCCAGCTTGCACATCCATACAGAACCCATGGCAGTAGCACTGTCTTTCTCAGCATCTGGCCTAATATGTCACCATGGGGAATCTTTGATTTAACTAACAGATACCGACAGCCACAGAGCCAGGTAAGTCCCCCGTGAGTGCACTGGTGCACGTGCAGCAGAACCTTATTCCAAACAAAGTTTGTGTTAGCTTGGGTTCAGAAACATCCCCTCCAGATCTGCCTGCTCTGGTGGGTAGTGCTTTGCTTTAAATATCATTCTTGCTGCTTTGACGTTTACTCCCTCCTATAAGTTACAGAGCTTGTCTAAAAAGCTGGAAGGGTTTTTTTTCATGAAGTGGGAGCATTCAAGCAGATTAGCAGATCTGCTGCAGGCACCAACAAATATCAACCCTTGCTGAACATAGCACAGATGTAAGTTTCAGCTGTCAAAGAGATGCATTTGCTCCTCCTGTGCCATCAGGGTATATACCTCATAAAGATGAAGGCACAGCTTGGCGGTCTCCTTGCCTCCAGAAGCTGCTTATGTAGTTTCAAACAGAAGCATCTACAACAGATTATAGCAAGAGATGGAGGAGAAAAACAAGGGTAAGATGACTGGAGATTGCCATTGTGTCTCTTGGCAATCTCTTTTCTGGTTCGTGTTCAACATGACACTGTCCTTACCTTGGTTTCCTCTTTAAACTCCCATGCTGGAGAAGCTGCTGGGCACTGTGAGGGACAGCAGGGCACACAAGCAGACTTCTCCTGTGGTGTTAGAGTCACTATAAACAGTGCACGTCCATCTGAGGTGCATGTGAGCACATCTCCCATTTTGGAAGTGCAGTACACTTGCCCTCCCTGTTCATTTCCTTCCAAGCTACCTCCTCTCATTCTCATCCTCCCCATAGCATTAGGCTGTGGAGTCCCATTCAACCATCTTCACAATAATGCTTTATTTATGCTGGAAGTTCAAATTGTTGTTTAAAGAGATTATTTCCCCCTGTGAAACTCCAGGAGCTACTGGCAGGCCTGAGCAACACTTGAGATAGCTGCTTCCCCACCAAGAGCAGGCTCCAGCTTAAGTAAGTCTTGAGACCTAGGGCAGGGAAGAGGTCGTGAGTTCTAAGCAGAGTGAGGACTCGCTTCTGGTTCCCTGTTTTTGCAAATACTGTGGCTACATTTGGGTTGGATGAGTCAAATTGTTTGAAACTGCCTGAAACTCACTTTGCTTGGGGGCCCATGCCAGTCTCCCAGCTCTCCTTTGATGTGCATCTCCCAGCTAATGCAGGAGCAATCAGCTGCATAATTTTGACAAGAAGGAGGAGTGGAGCTTGCCTCAGTGTCCTTCTGTGTGTAAAACAAGTTGAATTTAAAAATGCCACAACACACCCAAACTGATCACTGTAGCCAGCAGGGATCCTGTGGGCTGAATGACGACAGAGGGCATGAAAGGCCTGTGATTTTTAAGTCTTTTTTTCCCCATCATGCTCTATCACAGGACATGCTGCATCATTTCTGTCCTGCGTTACTGAAACAGTCCCTGTGATCTCCCGTGTTTGTGGTGAGGTGAGGGGTGTCAGTGTGAAAAGTTTTGCTGTAACTTTCTTGTAATGAGTTTGTTAAAAGGAGTTCACGATGAAATGCCAAGGAAAAGAGGCTGACCACCATGGCGGGACCTGGGCCTGACAGCTGCAGGTGAGCTGGCAGGGTCCTCTGCCCCAGCCACACGTAGCCAAACCTCCTACCAGGGGCCATGCCATGCCCTAGCTGCACCGGCACACCTCATCCACCCCAGTGCATTCCCCCAGGCCCCACAGCCCATGGTGCCATTTTGGAGCCATTCTTAGGCTTGGCCCTGAGCCCAGCCCCGTCCCCACTGTCCTGGCTCACGGACACCCCTGGGACCAGAGGTGGGGGAATGTCTCTGGAGCTTCAGGCTGCTGCTTAGATTCATTTCCCGGCTTGCTTGAGTGGGAAGGTTTGGGTTGCTTGGTTTATTTGGTAGAGGTTTGCCTGGCATGGCTCTCAGCGAGCTCCTTGAGGCCGAGCGGGCAGAGAAGGTGGCATGGCAAGCCCCACTGGCCCTCTTGAACCACCATGTGTGTTGCTGATGGTGTGCTTCATTAATTTAGTCTCTGCTGTCCCAGCTCCAGGGGATGTGACTAACTGTGCCACACACCCCCTTCCCTATCTCTCTGAGGGGTCACCTGCTGCCACAGGAAACACATTCACATTGCTCTGAATTCATCACATTGTTCAGAAACATCTTTTTCGAGCGTATGTACCTCGTATTTATTTTCATATATATCATTCTCCCTTAGACAAAGGCACTGTTACTAACTCATGTATGAGTCCTGAGACTAAAAACAAGCATGAGCTGTAGGAACCAAAGAGAAGCCAGCCTGCCCAGAGCTGCACACAGCAAATCGAGCTAAGCCTGGGCCAAAGGAGGCAAAGAAATTACGTACCCATCTCATGTAGGAATGAGCAAACGGAGGATTTACGTGGCAGGGGCCGCTGTTTTACCCCTGCAGTGACCATGTGCAAGGGTGAAAGCCTTCTGCTTCCAAGCAGCCCGGGTGGGTGCCTACATGTTCAGTGTCTGTTTCAGTTCTTGGCTCAGTTCTCAGTGCACATGCATTGTTCCAAAGCCCTCTCTCCCTGGTGTCCATGTTTTCAGCTAAGCACACAGACCGTTACAAGCCTGCTGTCTGCAGAAAGAACTATGCAAAGCCTGGCATGGTATATTTTTCATTAAAACAGGATTTAGAAGGATAGTTTGCAGCTAGTGAGTCAAACCGCTTGCTGCTGAACAGTGTCCCTCCAAAGGTAAGCACGAAGCTTTTGTTCCTCACTTCTATTCACAGCTTGGTGAGGAACACATGCTTTTTGATGTGTACTTCCCAGTTAGTTTCTCGGCTTTGAACTTATTGCTATTTCTGTTTCATATTATTCAACTTGCTCAGCTCCAATATTCTTTCTGCACATGCAGAAAAATCACTTTTATCAAAAGCTGGTTCAGTTCAGCCAATTCTTGTTCCAGATGTTCAGATGGTAATTCCATCAGTTCAGTGATTTTATGTTCCTTAAAGCTTTAAGAGCAAACGTTTACGGTTTACACCTTAAACTTGTTTCATTCATTTTCATAAAGTATATGAAACTTGTGTTTTAATACACAGTGTAAGAATTTAAAGCTTTATTTTAAATAGGTTTATATCTTAAATCCGCTATCGAATTATTAATGAATCCAGCTTAAGTGTTTACTTATGTGCAAGTGTATGCATACACTTTCAAAGAAAACAAGATTTTTAAATATCATGCAGTCTGAAGTCCTGATTTCCCAAGATTAAGGGGGAGACTGATGTTTGCAAAACACTTGCTGAAAGATAGTGGTCAATCCTGACTCCTGATTTATCTTAAATATGAAAATATCATTCCGTGGATGCCTAAGAGGGATTGAAAACTTCTTTTGAATGTTCCTTGCACGTATTTTGTATATGAATTAAAGGCCTCGTGTCTGAAGTTCCTGACATTTTTGTTTGAATTTTAAGGTGGTTTATGTGCAAATATAGGAGTTCTGTTGTAGTTATACAAGAAGCCATCTGAGTAACGGGAACTGGAGAGTCAGTTATTTGGAAATGCTGAAATAGTTCTTTGCAGAACCCAGGATTAGAAGAAATATCCACAGATGTTAAGAAGAAATGACATAACTTTGATCACTTACATTTGAAACTGTCTTTAAGAACCTTTTAAAGACAAAATGTTTATTTTAGGAAGCAAAAACATTTTTATAGAAGATGGATGTAGCTGCTCTCACTGAAACAGATCTTCAGCTCTTGGAGGTCTTGATGAAACCTGCAGTGCATGGCACACTGTTACTCGAATTAAAGGAGATCTGTCTCTTTAACGATGTTCTCAGAAGTTTTTGGCACAAAGACAAAACTGCCACAACAGGACTGCTGATGCAGGATCGCAGCCTTCATGCCTCTGCATTAGCAAATTGTTCGTTAATGAGCTGATAGGGCTAGTAAAACCGTTTTGCACAATGGCATTTAGCCAACGAGGTATGACAGCTGAAGGTATTTTCTTGAAGCCAAGCTGCCAGGGGAGGTGTGCCTTCCATCTTCAGCAAGATTAGACTCAAGAGTATAATTAATCTCATCTGAGATGCACATTCACTCATCCCCCCTTACATTGTTTTGTTAGGCTTGTGTGCTTTCTATGCCTTGCTTTTTCTTTTGCATGTTTAACCTTTCATCATTCACAAGCCCACTCACTTCTGCGACCTGTGTTGCATCCAGCCTGTCTGTCTTGTCCCTGTGAAAGAGCTGCCGTGGCAGCAGGATACCTAAAATGAACACAGAAGGTACAGCTCAACAAGACAGTGACCCCACAGCCTGGCAGTACTGTGTGCTATTTGGTTTTGCCACTGTACATCCATCCCAGCCTTCTCCTCGCTTGGTCAGCACTGTTTTGACAGGCTAAATGGTGAACAAATATTAGTGCATTCCTACATAATATCTATATTCTGATTTTCATATTAGTTTGCTTATTGTGGGATATTTAATTTCATGAAAATCCTCAATATTAATCTCTTCATCCCAAACACACTGCTGTTTCTCTCAAAATGTCAAAATCAAGACTTTGGGGTGGAAGTTAAAACATTTAACCAGCTTTAATAGAGACATTGTTGAATAAATGCAATCTGAAAAAGCATTTTGATATCTAGTTTTAAATTGTGTAATAACTTCAGTAATATATTCAGAAACTTTTGTAATGGGAAGAGGCAACTATTTCTCCTGTTAACCAGCAGACAACTGAAATTCAGTTCTTCCTGCACACTTTCTGACAAGAATGCAGAAATGTGATTTTAATTTTTTCTCCATTGTTTGTCTAAGGAATGGTCCTCAAATTATTTGGTAAATAGGTAAATAATGCAAATGTTTTTAATTCTATAGGCTTAGTGAAGTTCCATTTATAAACTGTTCATATCAGCCATACTAACTCAGACTTGACTTACTGCTCCCTTAAACAAAATACCCTTGTCTTTTCTTATCTTTAACACAAGAAGACAGGGCTCACAAGTGATGTGAAGAATAAAGATCATTGTGATTTTTTTCTAATCTAAAAAAATACCTATCTTCCATGAATGAAGGCTTTATTCTCCTCACTCCTAAGGTATAAAATCTCTCTCTAAAGAGAGAGAGGGAGACCAGGCTTGGTAGCATAAAACTGATGATCGCAATCTCCTTGTGCTTCTTTGAGCTGTTTTCCATGTTTCTCTGTTCTTGCTTTCAGAATAAAATAATCCGTGTTTTATGGTTGTCTGCCACTTGACTTGGAGCATGGCAACTACCTCACTGACTGGTACAGTAAGACAGCTTGGTGACTGTCCTCCTCAGCCCATAAGATTTTGCTTATCTCCTTCTGGTTTAGAGCAGAAGATTTTAGTAATTTCGAGTGATAAACATGGGTGGTGCTTGTCACCTGAAAGCAGCCCCTCCTACCCTGTGTGTGCCTGGGGTGACTCAGCCCGGGAGCCTGGCCTTGTTTCCCACCTCAGTGAGTCACCAGCAAGAGGCGTTTCCAGAGCAGGCAGCCCCGGAACAAACAAGGTGCACATATTTTGGGCTCTTGGAAATGGGAAGCAAAACCAGCTCCTGCTCTAGTCTAGGCAGGATGCTGTCACCTTCCCCCACAGCCCTCCCGGTCCCAGCATTTAAGGAATGTCTGAACCCACATTGTTTTCCTCTCCTGAGGACCAGTTAAAGCCTGAGCCTGAAGGCCAGCTGACTGAGCTAGCTTTGACACTGACTCATTGTGTGATCTGGAGTAAGTCACTACAGTTATGTGTACAGTGTGCCAGGCAGAGATATCTGCTGTTCTGGAAGTGGGGCTGGCACTGTACCACGGCTGCTTTTGAGGTCTCTGTGGCAGCAAGACTGGACAGTGGGAATGTAGCTATTCAGCTACACCATGTCATGCAGATGTACTGCCTCGCTCAGAGGTTTGTTCAAGAGATTCTGTACAGTGTTATACCATGAACTGAGGTACATCCCTCTTCACCCTTTGTTTTCTTCACTGGCACTGTGGAGAGAGTAATATCCTTGTGGTAGGATGCAATATTTGAGATTCTCTTAACAAAGGCACTTTATTACAGCACTAGGGCTTTACATGCTGGAGAGCCCTGCTAGAAGGCTTTTGGGTGTGCCTGTAAGCCTGGTTTTAGAACTGTAGAAAGGCTGCACTCAGTAGCACTGGCAGTTTATCATTACAGTGCAATCTAGAAGCTGATGCCAAAACCAAGAGATATCTGAGAAACTGAGGAAAAATATTAAGGAAAAAAAAAATCACACATTTTGCCAGGGAATGGGAATGTGAAAGTCATTATGAAAGGTACAAAAAGGTGATTATGCCATGTCTGTATGCATGCACTGCTAGGCAAACCAGAGCAATATGCGTTCAGAATTAGTGGGAAATAAAAAGTGAGAGTTATCCTAGTGGCTGGGGCACAGATACTAGACGCTTAGGTACGACACTTGTCATCACTGGCCAGGCACAGATGAAGGGTAGTGGTGAGGTCAGCTGTGATTAACAGTGTGAGTTGTAGAAGGAATGAATCTGGCTGTATCTAGGAGAAAGGTCTCCTTCAGATTAGGCAGATGCTACAAACTGTGTTTCTGGCAGGGTTGTTATGTCCTGCTGCATCCACCATGCCTGCTGTCCTCTGATAACATTGTACAGTACTTCACAGACATGGGTATTAGCCTTGCTGGCTGCAAGCCGTGTGTGTGTATTTCAGTGGAGATGTGCTTATGTGGTACATTCCATAGCAAGTCTACCAGTCAAAGTTAGTGCCACTACCTGTATGAGAGTTACTGACTGCTCTTACACCACTAAGTTGTTGAACATTTTTTCCTGTGTCTGAAGGTAAACACTTTAATTACCCAACGGGCTTCTCTCTAGCTCTTGATCAAGCAGTCATCTTTATTGACTATTCCAGAAAGGAGCTCATGAGTGCAAGTGTAAGAATTAACCAATGATACAGAAATCAAGAGAGTGCTGTGAAAACTGCATGTGTATGAACCTAACGAGTATTTCAGCCCAGTTAAGGTATACATACACTTACAGCTAAACTAGTGAGTGGGAGACCTCCAGGCAGAGAAAAATACTGTTTCATAGTATTTATGCAGAAATTTAAAAACTTAAAACTTTTGAACTGTAATCTCTGCTTTCCTGCTTTTAATGACAGCAATCATTCAAAATAATGGGAAGACAAAGCCCAACTGAAACATCCAATCTTTTCAACAGCTATGCTACTGCCATCGAATACGTAGAGATTCCTCCAGCTGAGCCTGTTGTGATTCCTGCTCATGCCAGGATGTTTTCTCTCACTCACATTTTACATAAAATGTGCAGCATCTTCTCCTTAGTAATACTACTTCTTGTGATTTCCAGATACACACTGACACATCTCGGAGGTTCATCTCAGTGCTCAGGCTGGAAAAGTTCCTGCAGCTAATGACTTTTTCACCATCATGGGTGTGTGAAGTTTTATGGGAAACTTTCTTGCCCATTTGAGAAAGAACTTGAGTTTGCTTTTTCTTGGTTTTCAGGGGCCAATTGCACAAGGTTCCAGATAAAATACACAAAACTGGTCATCTGAATAGGCTGGTGATGGCCCCATCAAGCACCTTACCAAAGACAGTATGGACAGCACATGTGTGAAATAGCATCTTCTCTCCAGCATTTTCTGGGAGACTCCGTTTAATCCAGCCTTCTGGAAGGCTCTTCACAGATGGATTTCACTACTAACCCCTATATCACAGATTTGCAAATAGAAAGGTGACGTACTTTGCCTCCTCCTGCTGCAATGTCACCCCATACAGCAGCTGCAGGCTCTCAGGCCTGTAGGTAATCCCACCTCAGAGGATTAGGGGCACCTAAAACAGTCCCATGCACACGAACACATTGGTCTTTTCTTAAACAGTCTTCATTTTTCTGGAGGGTGTAAACTAGAAGCTCTAGAGAGAAATTTCTTCACTATTTCTTTCTAGAGAGAAACTTTCTTCGCTGTGAGAGTGGTGAGGCAAGAGGCTGCCAAGAGAAGCTGTGGATGCTCCATCCCTGGCAGCGTTCAAGGCCAGGTTGGATGGAGCTTTGAGCAACCTGGTCTGGTGGAAGGTATCCCTGCCTGTGCCAGGGGTTTGGAACTGGATGGTTTTAAGGTCCCTTCCAACCCAAACCATCCTGTGATTCTATGAAACTGCTCATTTGGAGAACTTCAGTTCTAAGCAGGTCTGTCCAGCCATCACAGCACAGCCAACGCAGCATCCCTTCTGTCAGCTCAGCAGTAGGTTCAGTCTGTGGGGCTTTTCTTACAGTGTTTTCAAAAGATTGTATGTGGGAATACTCAGGGACAGCCAAGGTCAGAAGTTGGATCATTCTAAGGGTATGATTTTGGGGGCATTTTGTACTTCAGCGTTTTGTACTTCAGGCGATCTTTCAGGCACTGAATTTCTCCTCTCCTCCTCTCCTTTTTAGGAAGAGATTGGAGGGGAATTCAAACATAAGGAGGAAAGTTACATTATTGATTTGACAGCTAGGAATTGTTTGTGCAGTGCTTTGTTCCAGGACTGAACATAGCATCGTACCAAAGCTCAAGGTTTTGGCTAAAACAATTAGCTCTATTGAGCATTTAACAGTTGGGACACTTGAGGTAGCTGAAAGCCAGAACACCTTTGACAGCATAGCTACCATAGGTGGTCAGAAGAGCAACCACTTCCAAGGTATATGCAGCTTCTAACAGTAAAACTATGCTTTTGCTGAGAGAGTGAATGCCAGCTTCCTGAAGCAAAATAAGCTACCTGGACAAAACCATCATTTTCTCTGCTTATACCTCCAACTGCAAAAGGTGCTTTTGCTGGCACAGCTCTCCCTTCAAAGGATCTTATGTCATCACAGCTCTGGCTGACACAACTGTGCCAGGAGGCTCTGTAGCAGAGACCTGACATGAAAACACCCTGGCTTAGCTTGGGGGTCAACACTCGGCTGGGAATAAAGAGAACGACTCACAGAATCCACTTTCGGAGCTGTCCAGAAATGAAAGCTGTGTGCAGCCTGAGTGTGAAATCATTGACCTGTGGAAAGGAGAACCCTTGGATCTTTCAGCTGCTGGATTCTGGGGAGTAGGTTTGGTCTAAAGGAAAACTTTTGGGGCCCAACAAGGTGTTAAAGTTTAAAAAAAGTATAACGAAAGCTGGCTGCAATGTACATGGATATTTTTGTATTCCAAGGCCCTGCCTGTGAGCTAGCACTGGTACTGAGCCAGGGGGCTAATGACCATCGTGCTGCTAAGCCCAGATGGCTTCCAAAGGAAGAAGGAATCTGGATCACAACAAGTCATTAACACTCCCAATGAACTCAAGTGAGTCACTTAAACTGTATAAGAAGAGATAGTAATGCTGCTGAGAATGTAGTAAGGATAACTGCATTAAAAACTGCACTGTGTATCACTCAGCAATGAGGCATGGGCAAAACCCCGGAACAGATGCACAGCAGATTTAATAAGAGTGCTCTTCACTGTTGGTTTGCAAGGGGCTTTGTCTGAGAGTCACTGCCAGTGGAAGGAATGGTCCTGCTTGTGCTTCCACACTGGACACCCAAGTCCTGCCAGTGATCCTGGAGGCTTGGAGCGTCTGCCTAAGCCACAGGTCCAGCTGAAAACTAACTGCACTGCAACACCATATCCCTAGTTGTACCATGCTGTGAATGTGCTGAAGACTTAAAGTGTCACCTGAAGAAGATCATGTAAAAGATGTATGCTGTGCCTTCAAAATGCCTGACAGCTCTTGAAATACCAGGCTTAATGCCATTTATTGATCTGTAACCACGGAGACAGGATGTGTTCCCATCGCAAAGTGAGGGAAAAGCTCTTTCGCTTTCCTCCTCAAGCAGTGAAGAATGTTGAAAATACTTTTACTTATCATCATAACCTCCTGTGGCCTTCACAGGAGAGATGAGTGAGATAATTGACTCCTCCAGGGCTCCTGCGTTTTCACAGAGGTGGAGAAAATCAACCTTTCCTTGCAAACCAGCCTGGAGCAAAAATGGCTAAGCTATTTTGGGAGATGAGAGATAAGCAAGCCAGAAAGCCTTATCAGAGACTTGTCTTAACTTGCAAAGGTATCTTCTTTGATGAAAGAATTCAAACAGTTGTTTGAAACATTCTGTCAGTTCAGATTTGTTTTCAGAGAGATCTCAGTCACATCACACGCCATCCTGACAAATGAAGTCCTCCTGCATTATGTTCTTTAATAAGAATCTTCACTTAAAACCACAGAATGGTTTGGGTTGGAAAGGACCTTAAAGACCACCTAGTTCCAAATCCCTGCCACGGGCAGGGACACCTTCTATTAGACCAGGTTGCTCCAAGCCCCATTGAACCTGGCCTTAAACACTACCAGGGATGAGGCAGCCACAGCTCCTCTGGGCAGCCTGTACCAGCACCTCAGCACCCCCATAGTGAAGAATTTCTTCCTAATGCCTAATCTAACTCTCCCTTCTGTCAGCTTAAAGCCACTCTCCCTTGTCCTATCACTACATGCCCTTGTAAAAAGTCCCTCTCCAGATTTCTTGTAGCCCCCTTTAGGCACTAGAAGGCTGCACTCTAAGACCTCTCTGGAGCCTTCTCCAGGCTGAGCAAGTCCAACTCTCTCAGTATGTGTCCATAGGAGAGGTGCTCCATCCTTCTGATCATCTTTGTGGCCTCCTCTGGACTCTCTCCAACAGCTCCATGTCTCTCATATGTTGGGGGCTGGACACAGTACTCCAGGTGAGGTCTCACAAGAGCAGAGTAGAAGGGAAGAATCCCTCAACCTGGTCTTGCTCCTTTTGATGCAGCCCAGGACATGGTTGGCTTTCTGGGCTGCAAGTGTGCACTGTCAGGTCATGTTGAGTTGTGTCACGTTCATTTTTTGAATTAAAAATCAATTACAGTGTAAGTAAAGGAATCAATGGAACAGTCAATTCAGAATGGAAAGGCTGATAAATACTGGACCTCAGTGGAGATCAGTATTTGTTCCCAGTGTTTGTTACTGGGCAAGTCCAACTGCAGGCATTCCAGGAGGGATACAGCACTGGGTGTGGGAGCCCTGGGATTCAGCCTGGTGCTAGCACTTGCCCATTTAGCTGACCACAAACTGGTAGCACACACTGGAGAATCTATGAAGATTTGAGGAAAATGGGCAAAAAGACCAGCTGTAGGATTTGACGCTACAGCATCAAACCCCATAGTTAGTCACTGAAGTTTTGAAGGAGAAGCACTAGAAGCAGAAGACACTAAAGAAAATCAGGTATTTTAATTGCACGGATGCATGCATTTCTTTTCTTGTAATTTAAAGCTTGGTCCCCGTTTAACTGCAACTGTGGCCAATGCAATAGGCCAGTAACCTGCTAGAAAAAAAACAAATTTTGAATTGATTCACCCTCTTCGCAAACTGCTTAAACAGCAAACGGTACCTTCCCTGTCTTGTTGGGAATCCAGAATGTTTGCTTCCAACACGCTTTTGAATGGAAATTTCCACTTTTTTTAAAAGCTATGGTCAGAAACGAGCTACAACCAAATCATTTTTTCCACACGCGAAAACATTATATGACGAGTTTTGTCTAACCCAGCCTTTGGAGAGAGGATGGGAGGAAGAGCTCTGAAATACAAAAGTTTTGGGTCGACTCAAAACAAAGTGAAGTTAGTCGCCTGGACCTGGCTGCGAAGACGAGCCCCAAAGTCCGCTAGCTGTACGGCTCCGCTCCTGAATGCACCGGGCGAGGAGAGGGGCAGCTCGACCCCGGCTCCGAGCCCGCCCTCCGGCGGCGACGAATGACTGCTGTCGGCCCCAATCAGAGCTGCCGCCCGGCCCGGCGCTGCCGCCCGCCCCGTCGGGAAAGCCCGGCCCCGGGGCGGGGAGCTAGGCTGGCGCCCGGAGCTGCCCGACCCGGCGCAGCTCGGGCCCCTGGGTCCCTGCCGGGGTGTGCGAGGCGGAGCTGCGGGCGGTCCGGGGCGGGGCGCGGGCGGGCGGGCGGGACCGGCCGGGACGGGGCGGGCGGCGGAGTGGCGCGGCGCGGCCGGCGGTGGGGGCTACAGGGAACTGGCAGAGGCGGAGGTGCTGCCGCCCCGGGAGGGCCCGCTAGAGTTCGGGCGCAGGTAAGGGGCGCGCCGAGGAGCTGCCAGGGCCGGCCCCGCGGCCCGAAATCGCACCAACTGCGGCAGTTTTGTGTCCCGGCGGGCCGTGCCCCTCCCCGTGGCTGTCCTGCGCGCACCGGCGGCTCCTGCCGCGCCGTCGGGGCCGCAGTGGGGCCGGCTTTTCCCCACCGCCGTGGGCCTGGGCCGCCTGCCCCGCGGGCCACAGCGGGTGTGCCCCGGAGAACGGGAGCCCGGGGCGGGGGCATACGCCGCGTGTCCGCCGGAGCGGGCAGCTTTCGGGGTGCGGCGAGGGGCTTCGCCGCCAGCCTTCCTCCCCCTGCCCAAACCCTGTCTTTCTTAAGGCTGCGGTTAGGTATTCCCGTGCTGCTTGTGCTGCATCCTGGCTGGAAGGGGGAAGGAGAGCGGTTTGAGAGGAAGCTTCGGTAATGGGCTCCTGAGCTCCTGTAGTTTACTTACGTGCTTTAAAGAACTTTTGGGAAGCGGTAGGCTACGGTTTAATCTTTTGGGGTTTTAGCGGGACGCTTGAGCCGCAAGCACTGAAAAACTTCAGTTGAGAGTTTTATCTTGAACTACCAAACATGTTTTGATTTAAGGCCTGGGGTTCTTACATCCTGTAATTATTTCTCCTAAGTCTGTTTCTTTTAGGTCTGTGACTTCTAAAAGCTGGAACAGCTCTGCTAGCTCACATGCTGGCTGTAGCAGTAAAACAGGGCTTTACACCTATGTAGTTATGTCTGCGGGGGGGGGAAACTAAGCTCCGGCTTCGGTTTTAAACGCTTGGCTGTGGTACAACGACGTGTGTGCTCTCTCGTGGAAGTGCAGCACTACTGATTTCGTGCAAAAACACAGATGGAGTGTTTAGGACTTGGGCTTGGTGGTATCTGAGCCTTCAGAGACAGTGCTGGCTCCTATTTTGGCCCAAGTGCAGATACTACCAACAGCACAGTGTATAAGCTGTGGTACATAGCGCAATGGCAGCGTGATTGAGCAATACGAGTGTCTCTGCGTTCCAAAAAGTAAACAGCAAAAATGGGTCACAGAGTGAGAATATTCTCCATGCTTACATGATCGAATAACTGAGAGGAAGATGTTTCAGTGTGCCAACTCCAGATTTATTGCTTCTATTAAAGGTAGCAGCTATAGCTTGAGGATTTACATTGGTGAAGGATAAAAGGGACTCGTGATTATAATAAAACCACAAGTAAGGGTTTCAGTAAAGCCAGTGTGCTCAGTGGAGCAGCATGGCACATTGGTTTGAGAGGGATCCTGGAAACCAGGAAAACTGAAATCTGCTTAAACTCTGTTCTCAATGCAGCAAGGATGTTGGCTTTCTAACTTCTTCACATCAGTAAGGAGTTAAGGTCGAAATGCTCTCTAGTTGGCTTAATACCTGTCCCATGGGAGTTTTGACAGTGGGATTCAGCACAGTTTCTTGAAAAGCTGTATCAAATAGATCAGCTCCTAGAAGCAGAGGGAAGTGTTTGGTTTGTGCGCAAGTATGGCTGTCAGCGGCGTGCAGTGCTGCTTGTAAATTAAGGGCAGTGTTTGGTGCGGGGAGTATGAAGTTGATGTTTCTCTCCTCCCTGAAAGCAGTGAGAGCTTCACCTGTTTGCTGGGCTGTGGAACGGGGCCTTTAGCAGGGAGTTCTCTCTTTAGCAGCATTGCTCCTGCTTTGAGGCATGCCACCTTTCAACAAGGTGCTGTTAGGTATTCAGCAGCCACTCTGACCCTCTTAAATGAGATAAGGGCAAGAGCCTGAGCCCATACGTATGGGTCCAGATTCAAGTGCTTCCTTGGCTTCAGTGAGTTTTGCCCTGGATTTTCATCCATTTGCTGGATCAGGTCTGCTGAGGAATATTTAAGTTGATGTGTCCTGTGCACATGTGTCTGCAGCAGATCCACGCTCTGGAAAATCTGGTGAGTAACATTTCTGCTTCTCCCTGGAACACAGGGTGGAGTGCCCTGAAATCAGGGATGTCACATGGGGCAGAACGCTGTGGTGAATCTCATCTTTTTTCTTCCCAATTTAGAACCAAGTCGGGTTTCCATTTTGGGTTGCACTGCACAGTGTAAAACACACTGCAGGAAGGAATGGGGTCCTGATGTAAACATCTGTGGCAGTATATGGGGAGACTTCACTTGTAACCCGTCTCAACGTAAGGATAATTGTTAACATTCCTGAAATTACAGCCATTCCCAAGCAACTGAGGTTCCCAGGTGGTGCTGCTGGCCTGTCTGGTCCCATTGCTCACTGGTGATGAGGAGGACAAAGTCTGGTCCCTGCTCACTGGTCAGGTCTGGATGGCCTGAGGACAGGCAGGCAGTGCTGCATGTTACAAGGTGTCTTTCAGGAGGTTTTGTGTCTCGTGAGTGCATCCAAATGGGGTTTCTGTGATGCTTCTTTCACTACTTCAAGGAGCAGTTTCAATGGAGTGAAAATCCTTCCCCTGGAGAGGTTTAAAACCAAAGAAGGTTTAGTCACTTTCTTAACAGTGGTGTGATTGCATCAAAATATACTTTTGGCTTATACTCAGGACAAGATGGTGTTACTGTAAACTTGTTTGAATGACTAATTTCCTTTGTTGTGCTTTGCATTATGTGTTTTCTGTGAAGGTGGAGGGAGTGCAGAGAGGTGACCAGATCACAAGTCTGGTTCAGGTAGTCCGAAAATGCGTCCCTGATTCCCAGAGGAGTGCAAGCAATAAATGCCTGTGACTTGATAGTCTACTGGTTTGTGGTAGTTTTCAACAGGGAAAGTTAACAGCCCAAATACTAGGCAGGATTTAGGGATGTAATGGGGTATCCTGGAAATTCCTGTGGTGTTAGAGGGGGTCTGTAAAGCACACACGCACACACACACACACACACCCAGCTGAATTTGCATGCTGGTAACCTCTGTCTCTGCTTGTAATGGTGATATGCAAGTTAGGTTGGTATACCTGGGATGGCTTCTTCTCATGCTGTTGTTATTTTCAGGCTTCAAAGCAAAACTCAAGTTATGTTGCTTCTTTAAAGCTCCACAATTATTATCTGACCTATTTCTGTCTGGCCAAGCCACATCTGTAAATTTATTAATGTAAGGAACAGATTTATGGAAGGGTCAGGTGTGTTTTGTTGCGTTCACTCCTGTTTGTGTGGAGCTTGTGCATACAGCTGTGCATTAAGAATACATAAAAACACTTAATACCTTCATACATAAAACCACTGAGTGCTTTCCTGTATTTAGGCTGAATAAAGCCTCCTCCCCCCATTTGTAATTGTGATGTCCCATTGGTCATGCCATTAGTGGCTTTTCTCTTGGATCCAGTTCAGGAGAGGTAAACTACATTGCCTTGCCTTCTGTTTACTGCTGGTGTTTATATTGAGACATTCACTTAGCATTTATTTAGCATCTAGTATAAATTCCTTCCCTGTCTTGCCATACTGTATATGTTTGTGTGTCCAGAGCCTAACCAGTATATTGTGGTGTCTCCTTAGCAGATGTGCTGTGCCCAGGTTTCTCCCTTTGTCAGTCTTTGCATTTGTACTGACTTCTTTTCAGTTTGAGTAGGACTAGGGCCTCAGCCTTCCCTGTGTCTTGGCTGGAAAATCTTAGTGATGGAAAGTTGACTGCTAAATAGGGGATGTGTGAATAAAGGTGGCCATTTAATGGCAGCTTTAGCAATCAGTAAAGTTTACTGTTCAAGTAGCTCTTTGAACATCACAGGTTTACAAGCATTAATCTTTGCGTAACATAATAAAGACTCCGTGTTATTCCTAAGAGATTAGATCCCTTGCCCAACATTGGGAAAAGTCAGCATCTGATCCAGAGTCAAAGCTTGTTCCTTCTTTTGGAGGACAGTATTTATCTTGCCATGCAGTTGTTACCATGGAATGGTTTAGGTTGGAAGGGATCTTAAAGATCCTCCAGTTCCAGCCCCCCTGCCATAGGCAGGGACACCTTCCACTAGACGAGGGTGCTCCAAGCCCTGTCCAACCTGGCCTTGAACACTGCCAGGGATGGGACAGCCACAGCTGCTCTGGGCAGCCTGTGCCACTGCCTCACCACCCTCATAGTGAATAATTTTTTCTTAATGGCCAATCTAAATCTCCCCTTTGTCAGCTTAAAGCCATTATCTGCAGTTGTTGCATGTTTCCAACTTCAGATAACAGATGATCATGCTAAGACACAGGTAATGTGTCTTGGTGGGTTTCTGGTGGGATCTTTGCTTTGGATTTCTCCTTGTTTGGAGCACCCTAGCAGGGCTGCTCAGCTGTGAACACACCTTGAGATGCAGGAAATGATGCATCCATTTCCCCCTCCCCCCTTTTTTTCCCATTTCTTTCACAAATTGACTTGTGTGTTGGGTCAGCTCAGGCTGAAGACAGTGGCTTTTTGTTATTTTTCTAGTAGTATTTGCTGGCAAGATGGTACTTTATTTCTGCTTCAAGGTTGGAATTTTCCGCTAATGATTAAGTCATCACCCTGGATTTGCAGTTGCTTGCCCATGATGTGTATTGCTCTTGCTATGGGCATTTATGATTTCCTGATATCCTTTAGCTTCCAGAGCTCTTTGTTCCTCTGCGACTTCTGCTGTATGTGAGGAAAGTGTGGTGGGATAAAGGTCTGTCCTTTTTCCAACGGCTTTTCTCTTGTTTCTGTCTATAGGCCAAGATAAACCCAGTATGTAAAGAGCTGTTTTCTTTCTTCAGTGGAAATATATTTAGATACAGGTCTTACAGCCAGTTGCAACTAAAGCCTCTCTTCTCCTTGCCCCTGCTTGGGCCATCTTCTTCATTAATGGGGGAGGCAGATGGAGAACTTGGGAGGCATTTCAGTTGTACAGTGCAGTCTTGCAAACCTGACATACCCCTGGGTGGGGGTCCTGTGCTCTGTTTCTGTTGAGTGCTTGGTCCCTCCAGGCTGACAGAGCTAATGCTTCATCAGAGCGCTCTTCATTAGAGGTGCTGCCGGGGGGAATGCTGTTGAATCTCGCCCTCATGCCTTGCGTCTTCCATCTTCTGCATGTCATCTCAGGACTGTGAGGAATGGCTCCTGGTGAAGACCAAAATCGTTCTTCTTTCTTTTTGGAAGCATGGTGCAAGTCTGAATCTTGCTAAAACCACCGGAGGATGCAAAAGTCTGATTTCCCTGTATTATATGAGAACATTCAGGTGAGGAGATGAGGTCTCCTGTCCAGCACCAGGCTGGAAACCTCTGTCGCAGTCTGTGTTAAGGTAAGGATGTTCGTTTTCCTGTTTTCTATTCCGTGTCATTAAGCAGTGCAGGTTGTGTCAGAGAATCAGGACCAGAGGCCTTTTAAGCAGTTTCTGGCTTGTGGTGTTTGAGGTAAGATAAAAATAACAAAAAGTGTGACTTTAAGCAGCCATTTGCATACATCTTGATGGTAATCGCACTTCCAGTAGGCACAGTGTTGTAACTCTTGGATGTAGCTCTTGCATGAATAAGATCCCATCAAATGCCACCAGTGAACAAAAGGCTCTAAGATCAAGTACACAGATCCAAGAGTGGATTTGTATTTGCATCTTTCTTTGTAGGCTTTTTCCTAAATATTACTGGAAAACTTAAGGCTCAGACTTGAGCCGGCTGTTGCAGTATCTGAGCTCTAAACTGGAGAATCTTTGTGCTGTCAAAGACAGCTGTCTAATTATGTCTTGGACCAGAAAAATCTGATAACCACTAGTGTGAATCAGCACGTTTTAAATCAAAGAATTCTCATGGCTCCAAATGTGGCAGGTTTGGGAGAATAACTGTTTTCTTGCTCCGTAACAAATGTGTCAAAATAAAAGGAAATGATAATGATTTGGTTTTGCATGCCTTTTCTCGGACTAATCAATTCTAAACAAAAATCAAGGGAAAAGGTATAGGGTATGTTTTATATGTGACTGTAGTATATAACCCAAATAGTTCATGGACACTGCAGTGGTGGTGAAGGGAGATACAATGTAAGCAATTTTTAGTTGGTAACAGAAAAATAGCTTTAATACCGCAAAAACAAGCTAACAAACAAACAATGCCCTAATCTCCTCTTTTTCAGCACTTTCCCCTGTAGTGATCTTTTATAAATGATAGAAACAAGAGCAAACATGCGATTACCAAACCAGCACCAGGATATCTTTTTGGGGATGAGGAAGGGTGGTACTGTTCACTGATGCTGTGTCAGCACCGCAGTGTGCTCTGTCAGCAGGCATGGTCATGGGAGACTGGTTCTTGCCCAGCTTCGTGGTTGGGTGTTCACAGGCTGAGGGGTTCAGCCTAGCGCAGCATGGGTCCTGAGGATTTCACACCAAGTTCTAAAATTCAGAAGGAAGGTCACTAATAATGGCAATGGCATTACTTGCTGTAAAGAAGAGCAGTTCGGTGAGTGACTTGAAGGCTGTTCTGTTGGTCTTTGCCATTTGACATAGAATTTGGCAGAAACGGTTTCTCTGTCTGAAGGGGTAAGGTGTGGTTAAGGGTTATGATCACATTTGTGCTTAAAGGAGTGACCAAGGTATGGATTGCAGACTGTGCTGTTCCCATTAGTTTTTGTGGCCTGTGGCTTGTGCCTTACTGCTGGTTACCTGCTGTCCGAGGCACCTTGCAGGAGGGCATGAGGAGTGTGGTTGCTACATGCACAGAACTCCATTGGAAGTGCTTGCAGTACATTGGATGCTTTGAAGATGTGCTGTGTTTGCCAGGTGTGCTTGGACTGCCTGTGGTGTGCTGCTAAGTGTCTTTCCACAGCAGAGGTCTTAATCAGAGTGAAAGTTAATTTCTCATTACTTCCAGAGTTCAGGGACCTTGTAGTCCATTCAGAGGATCCAGAATAATTCAGAAAGTCTAGGTAGGTGTTTTGTTGAAGTCCGTCCTGACTTGGTATTTTCTCCATGAAGTGTGTGTACTCACTACCTGTCACAATGTACCAAGTTTAGACAGAAATGCAGCCCTTGCGAAACCTTGGAAACCTGTAAGTGCTGTTGAAGGAGATTGGCTTTTTAGACTAGTGCAGATCGCAGGGAGTGTACGGGATGTAGAGAAGAACACGCCGGCCCTTTGGAGGTTGGGATGCATGTTTTTGGATGTCATGAGATTGGCATGTGAGGGTGTCTGTAGGATCAAATTAAGGTTCGGCAGAGTGTAATGCTGATAACTGAAGTCTGCCTTGAAGAGCAGGTGAGGAAAAATATCTTCAAAATGTGCCGTGTTTCTGAAAATAGCGGCTGTAGTACTGTGGTCTGGGTTCTGTGCAGCTTAGCAAGGACACAGCTGGTGTGGGTTTGTAAAAATCACTCTTGCCATATGGAGACTGCCAGAATCTGTTTTCTCTTAGGCTTGGATCAGGTAGTCTACTCATATGGAAGAAGTCCTGTGGAGACAAGATGCTGGCAAGGAGAGGGACCGTATAGCCTGTTGGGACCTTCTTCTCTTGAGCGCAGATGGGTATCCATAGATGTCAGCTGTGTGATTGTGTCGTTTTGCCTTGACTTGGGAGCTTTTCTTGTGCAATCTAAGTGTCTCCTTTAGCACCCTGGCTTAGGTTTATAAACCTGTGCTGAAATGTAGCACGGGTCCATCCTTGTTGATCCCACAGGAGCACCGGGAGCAAGCCAGGTGGGGAGTGTGCTGCCTCCAAGAGGCACTGTGTGCAGGATGCAGGAGGAGGCGAAGGCTGGGGTGTGGATTAGTCTGCGCAAGCAGGGAGCATTCCTGGTTCTGGGAACTGCATTGATTTCCCTATCCAAAACGCATGTTACAGTGGGAGGTGGTGGTCTGATGGCTGTGCTCCTTGTGGTGCTCAGCTGGGGGCTTTATGTTCTGTCTCCTACACTGGCAGTATCTCTCACAGATAGCTCTGCACCATAGCTGACAAGTCCTTTGTGTACCCTACCTTCTGGGGGCCTTCGTGCTGCAAGGCGGGGAACCTTCACATTGCAGCTGGAGGCTGAAGTAGCTATCCTTAGTGGTTTCTTTCAAGGTCCAAGTTCAAATGGCTGTTCTTCTGGAGCATAATGTGTATTACAGACAATTTCAGCAGGTTAGTAGCTTCTGCAGAGGGAGGAGTATAAGGACATGTTGGAGCAGCCAAGGCACACTTAAGTGTTCCCAGTTCCTGCCCACAGCTGTGTGCATGGAGAAGTTCTTCAAGAAGTGGTGGGTGTGTTGAGCAACTAATCTCCAGGAAAAGCATATGTAGCTAGATGTCTCCTGGTGGGTTCAGGTGCTAGCTTTGTTGTAGTATCCTCTGTCCGGCTTCTAAAGCAGGATTAAGCAATGAAGACTATTTCTTTACTCTTCATTTAAATCTCTGGGAAGTTGGTTTTGGATCAGAACAGACCTGAAACAGCTTGTCAGTTGGATCACAGAGCCGTCGGCATTTATTTTCCCCCTCTACTTAACTGAAGCTCATTTAACTTGTGACAGCGCTTCTGATTTGTTATATTTGTAAAGGAAGCATCAGGGCAAGGTTCAGAAATGCATATTTATGTTTCTTGGCTTAGCTTAATTTAGCTCTAAGAACTTGTTTTTCTTATTTCCATATAGAAGAATTTCTTGTCTTAGGCTGGGATTTTTTTCTGTACTTTGTGGGTTTGGTTTGTTTGGTTTTCTGTTTTGCTTACTTATTTCTTTCTCCTCCTCCAAAAAGAGCATAGAGTAGTTTACCTTGGTCTACACCTTCCTGTGGATATGAAACTTGTAATTACCAGGTCCTAACCAAAAAAACCCATCCTGTTGGAGATTACCTCACTTATCCTGAAGCTCGTATTGGACCTCCTTGTAGTGCTGGGCAGGACCACCACAACTTCTGATGGTGCTGGACAGAAGGTATCCTTGGGAAGTGCAGCGCTACTAGGAATTTGGACACTGGGTGGGGGGGTGTGCCTCTCTTCTTGATGCCCTTGCTTGGGAAGGCTGTTTTGGTGCGGGATTCCAGGGAGGTGTGTGCAGTGTGGCTCTGCTCTCCAACTGAGCAGGAGCACTGCTGGTGGGTTGGGGTGTGGATGTGTGCCGTTCCACTCTGGTACCCCAGGAAGGGTCATGTAGCCATCTGCTGGCAGTGGCTGAGGCTGGGCTGTACCCCATGGCACCTGGTGGGGTGTGCAACCAGATTCATGGCACTGCTGTGAAACTGGGATGCTGCTGATGGTGTTGGGGTGGTATCTGAGAGCAGCTGGCTGTGGGATGGGCAAGCCCTGGGCTAGTCCCATGGCTGACTTGCCCCACTCCGGGTGCAGCATTGCACTGGTGGGCACGAGGGCTCGGTGGCCTCACTGGCTGCCACTTAGTAATGCCAGCTGCAGAAGTATGTGGCAAAGCTGTGACCAGGGCGTTGTGAGTGCAGTGTGATCTGACTGTCACCAAGGGTGGTGAAAGTGTCTGTGCTGTCTAGACCAAGTGCTTCCACCCACAGCAGCTGGTGGCACCCATATGCCCCGAGGGCAGTAAAGGCACTCCTCACACTGCTTCTTGGCAGTTAAAGGATGATTAACCCTTCCCCCTTTTCAAGCCTTCACAGGAATTAACAAAGCAGTATTGATGATGTCCTTGCATAGATGGTTATGTGAAAGGAGCAGTAACAGGTCTGTAGTAGGTGCAGGTGCTCCAGCAGTATATTGCTTGCTCTCCCTCCATTTGCAGTGTTGCTTAAGAGCGTCATTTTGGTCTTGAGGCTTTAATTGTAGCGTGGAGATGAGAAGATTGACGTTTGTTTTCAGGGTGGTGCTGGTAAACTTCCTGCAGCTTGGTGTTAGAGATAATTCTGCAGGTTCTGCCTCCATTGTTGTGACTGGGTCTAAGATGAATGCAAGAAAAATGTTTTGGTCCAACAGGCCTTCCTTTCTGTTTTATCCAAAGGGAAAAATCTGTTAGGAGCCTGATCTGTTGTTCTCATTACTAAGGGAGTTTCTGAATGGGACCTAAATCCATAATTATTTGCAGTCCTTATCTGTGCAACACAGTGTTTTCTAGGTCAGTATCTCTGGTCTCAGACTTGCTTGTTGCAGTGTGCGGTCTTAAATCCTCATATGCCAAAATGTTTGATCATAAAAGTATCAATATAGTGAAAGGCATTTCTCTCAGGATCATTTTGGGCATCATGATGGAATTGGCTGCTAAGGACCAGCATTTGCCCAGCTACAGCAAGCTCTTGAGCTGTTGTTGGAAGGAGGGTGAGGTGCAGGATTGTTCAAGCACTCATCTATGGTAAGGCTGGGGAGTGTGGAGAGGAGGCACTGATTGTCTGCAAGGCCTGCTGAGGATGAGGCTTCCACATAAACTGCTTGGAGGGAGAGGGGAACATCTTGTAGCCCAGCATGGTGATTGCAAGGATGGAGACCCACCATGTTTCTGGAGAGCTTTGTGTTGGAGCAAAACCACAGCACGCCCTTGGACAGTGCCTCCTTTTGTGCAGGGTGATAGCAGTGATAGCTAGAAATGCTTTTCCTTTTGGACCTGTCTGGGAGGCTATCCTTCTGTTACTGTAGTGTATGCTTACCTCCTTGCTTGCAGAAGGACTGAAGCAGTACCTGGGGTTCAAGGCTACCTCCTGTAAGGAGCCTCCGTGCTGCTGTCTCCATCTGAAATCTGTTACCGTTTTCTTCAACTACTTACTCTCAGACCTTGTGACACTTAAAACTCCCCCTTCCTTCCCCACTCTTCCAAGGAATTTTACAAAGAAATCAACAGCTGTCTAGTTATGACAGCAAAATGAAGAAGGCTGTAACGTCTCCATAGCTACCTAAAGCATACTTGTAAAATGTCGGTGGAAGAGAGTGCCCTACAATTATCCCATACGTTCCTTGCATGCGGATTGAAAGTCGTTTGCATTAGCTAAGTAAGTGCTGCACACTTGTCCCGTGAGAAATGTTTGGTTACGGCAATAAACTTTTGTTTCTTTAACCCTGTGAAGCTGAAAAAAATTAACTTGTTTTATGTAGCAGACTAACTGACCTGAACTCGCAGTAGATGAACTGATTGTAAACTTACCAGCTTAATCCAGCTTGGTTTTTTTTCTTGTGCTTCGTGTAGCAGCTGAAAAGAGACAGCTTGTGGCAAATTAGCGGGGGTGAGCCTACAAAAAGATTGAATTATTCCTGTTTGAACAGTTCCCAGCATGCGAGCACTTGCTGCTTGGCTTGTACATCATCTGTATCTTGAGTTAGCTTGCCAGAGCTGCTGTAATTGAGGCAAAAGTAAATAACCTCCAACTGGAAAACTTGCCTTTGATGTAAATACTGATTTATTCATTCATCAGTGAACATATCACTGAGATATGATGAACAAAAATTGTGGTTGCTGTGTGTTTGAGTTCCTTGCAACAAAGGTCTCTCCCTTTTGTGTTTCTGTAAAGAGAAGCTGTTTGACACACTGTCCTGCAAAGTCACTTTGCTCCTACTGAAACCCAGTGCTGGTATGAAAATGCAGTAGTCAAAACATACGTGAGGTTGTGCTTGGTGCTCATCTGTGCCTTATGCTGCTCAGTTCACTTTGGGGCATGGCATAAAAATAACAGGCTGCAGAGTTCGGGCTGCTGCATTTATGCAAGGCTGTCAGGCATGTGTAAATGCAGAAGCAGTTGAAAAAAGATGATGTTTTTGTAGGGACTTGCCCTGATGTACTGATGTATCTCAGTACCTCTTTCAGAGGGGAGGGAGCAAAGGGGGTAGGGAAGGTACAGCACATGTGGCAATAGTTTAGGATGGGTGACCCAGCTGTTTAGGACAGTGTATCCAGCTGGACTGCTGATGCTAAATTGGAATTTGGCTGTGATATTGGAGTTAATTACTCTTCTTACTAACTCTGCTAGATCATTTTTCTATGTCTGCAGTAATTAGGGCTTGGCTAAGGATGATGAGGAACAGCACTTTCCTTCCTTAGATTCAGCTGTGTTCATGTAGCTTCTGCAGAGCCTGCATTTAGTAGCAAAACGGGGAGGCTATGTTTCTGTGTTAAAAGGAAGAACTGGGACCCCCAGCCTTTCCTCTGAACCTCATTAGGTTTGCTCTCTCTTTTCGCCCCAAGACATTGGCTGTTTGTGGGTAAGATGTTACTTGCTGGAAGCAGCACAAGAAATAGCAGTGCCGTGCATGAGATATCTGCTAGAGGCAATTGAAATACTGCTTTCTGCTTCTAGTGAGACCTCAGTTTTGCATTGTCTGACTTGCCATGTTTTTCTGGAGAGAGGCTGATGGGGATGCAGACCAGTGATGGCCCAAATGGAGATCATTTGCTGTTGTCCTTTTTGCCTGGGTGAGTTGTTGGGGAGATGGTTTCTGAAGAGAGGAGGGCTTCCTGGTCTGCCCCCTTTGCATGGAGGGAGCAGTGGGTCTCTGCTGCTGAAGTCTTTGGGTGTGGAAGTGAAGGGCAAGGAAACAGGCCCCCAGAGATTGCAGGGGGGACTGCGCTGCGCTGGTGGGGTAGAGGTGGGCTTATTGGGTGGTGAGAGCTGCTCCAGAGCCAGGTGCTGCAGCCAGTGAACCTTCTGGCTTGAAGAGTTAGAAATCACAGGGGCAAGGATAAAACTGCACAGTGCAAAATACTGTCTCTTGATATAAAAATAACAAAAAATTCCCTTCCAGGCTGTGACGTTTTGGATGGGATGTGCCCAGCTAGCTGGCCATTGCTGGTGTGGCAGCTGGCTGTCTTGCAAGCTTGCATCGCTTTGCTGCTGTCTGGATGGAGCCAGCATCCCCTGTCCTGTTGGCCCTTCCTGAGAGCTGTGGAGAGTGGCATTGGCAGCTAAAGTGTGTGATCCTCAGATACCTCCATCCGTCCTATTGGAGGACATGCTCCTTACTTGCACTGCCATCTGCCGTGGTGTCTGTCTTCTAAGCCCATGTCCCTGCCCTTTGTACCTGCAGTCTCCCACAGGCACACAAGGAAATTCAGAGTGTTGTAATTTATGCAGTGTCCTTTCTTTTATCCTTCTTGTCTAGCTTGTGCTGCAAAGCTTTGAAGCAGACGTTTTGTCCCTTATCTAGAGCCTCATGCCTGGATCTAGTTGATGTTTATGCAGAAGTGTGAGGACAGCCAGAGGTTCTCCAGGGTCTGATAGAAGCCATACGTGAAATTAATCCAAATTAAACTGTTACTTGTTCTGTGATAAACAGGAGGTTACAGCAAGGACTCAATATGCTGCATAGCTTGGAGACTATGAAGAATGGGAAGTGAATGCTCCTCTCAAAGTTGGCTGTGCCTGTATGATGCTGAGTGAAGTTTGAAACAAGCCAGGATGCCAAGCCCACTGCGTAGGAGTTTGCGAGAAATGAGGAAGATTTATGGGAGAGGACTGTGGCTACAGGGAAGCAGAAGGCTGCTAGAGATGAAGTAAAGTAGCTAAACAAAATGTGGGCCTGCTCAGGCTGAATCTGTGGTTGAGGAGGCATGGAGAAGGGAGAGGTCAGGTTGCGTGCCTTGCTAACATGGGCAAACTGGAGCTGGTTTGCTTATGTGACAGGATTTTGCAAGCTGTTCTAGTATACCTGCTTCCTCCTTGTGCTTCACAGTGGAGTGTGTGGCAGGCATGTGGAAAGCAGGGGAAACTAATCTAGTTGGAGCAGCCTTGGAGTGGATGTGCGACAGCCCTGTTCTTGCTGCAGAGCCTCTTGTAGGGGTCAGGCAGTGATGGGAGGTTGGTGGCCCAACTGTCAATGGGGAACTTGGCTCTTCCCACAGTAGTGGGAAAACCTGGGGGTGGCTCTGGCCCTTGTGCCCCTTTCCCAGTGTATTCCCACTACTGGAGTAAGGGTGCAGTGGACTTCCCAGCACTGATGGCATTAAGGAACCTTCAGAGGCTGTGATGATTTTCCCTGGATGGAGTCAGAGTCAGCTCCCAGAGGCATGGGCTTTGCTGGCTTGTGTCTTTGGAATGGGCAAAGTTCTCCCAGTGAGGTTTTTAGGCCTCATGAAGAACAAAAAGCATACAAGAGCATGCATGCTCTGGGAAGTGTGCTGGTGTCAAAGAGCAGTTGAGGCATGAGATGGGCTGCTGTAATTTTACATTCCAGTTTACTCTGGGCTTGAACAGTCAGAGCAGCCTGATGCTCTGGAGGGTTTGCAATGCCACTTGCTTCTCACAGGGCTGGAAGTGGGGAGGGATGGATGCTCCCTAGGAGTTTCAAACTGTGGGTCTGCACGGGAATGCAGCAGTGCTTCTCCATGGGAAAGCAGCATCTACATGGTCTGGCTGCCTCTCCTGCCTGCACAGAGATCATGTTGGATCTGGTGGATGTAAATAAACTTGTAGCCTTTCTGCAGAGCTCTGATGGCCAAAGAGAAGCAGTTTCCAAACAAAATGCTGATTCTTAGCTGCAGTGTTGCGTGCTAATAGTGCCTGTATTGGAGAAAAGGAGCAATTCTGTATCACAGTGTTTGAATTGTACATTGATTTTTTTAAGCATGCTGCTTAGGAGTAAAGGATAGGGGAAGGAACTTTCTGACTCTGCACTTGTGGGTCCCTCCTTCCCATGTGCTGTATGCTCAGCAGTGGGACCATATTAACTACTTGTGTTTGGATTTCCAGAGAAGAGGTTTTCTCTCGAGATTTCCTATTGTAATTCACATCTGTGAAGCTGGATGCAGATGCTGCCTGTCAGGCTGCAAAGATTCATGTCCAGCTGTGTATTAAAGAGGGGGAGAGATGTTATTTTGGCATCTGCAAAGACAGCTTACTAAAAATAGGCTAAAGCCTATGAACCCAGGAGCAAAAGTAGTTCCCCCAAAAGTCTTAACTGAGGCATCTTTCTTTTTTCTTTTTGCCTCTTAAAGAATATTTGTTTGGAATATGCTCTGTGTCTTTGCATTTGCAGCAAAAGCTGGTTGTGTTCATGCTGGAGCTGCTGTTGGGTGGATGGAGCCAGACTGAGCTCCGTTTGTAGCTCTGCCACTTGCTCCCTCTGAGGCCTCCTGTGTTTTCACTGTTTTCCTACTATCCTGCTTTTTAACTGTCTTCCTACTTTTGGATCTCAAGCACCTCCAAGACAGGGCTGCCTGAGTATGTGGCATGCAGAGCTCGTGTGGTGTACAAGGACAGACAGTGCAGCTGGGTGGGAGTGCTGCTTTTTAGGGAGGCATAGGTGATCAAGTAGCATGTGGAGACATTGCTGCATTGAAGCAAGAGCTTTTTTGTGGCTTGGGCTGCTGCGTCTGGCTATGGTCTTACCTATTCAATAGGGGCGACTGCTCACATATATATGTAGCAGCCTTTGTCCTGGGGCTTCTTTGTTGTTTTGAGTCCTCTCTATACCTTGATGCTGTCTTTCTTTCTCTGCATCTCTTCCGCTCATCCCTCTCCTGTGTATCCTCTGAGGTGACCTGTACTGGAGACTCCCTGCCAAGACCCCATGCAGGTTTTGGAGCTGCCAAGCTCCATCCTTTGCAAGGCTGAGGCCTCTGGCAATGGAGAGCTGGCTTCATTTTAGGAAAGCAGAATAAAGCAGATTAGTATAAACTTGCCTTCATGGAGCTCATCCTGGCTGCAGCTCAGTTTGATTACGTTAATGGGTAGCCAGAGACTTCCAAATTTTAAGACTGAAACAACTTTGCCTGCGAACAGTTGCTTGGCTGTGCTCTCATAATTGTTTTCTGTTCATTGACTGCATCAGTGGAATAGTATGAGGTGGTGTTAAGTTTCTGGACAAGGCTTTGAACAAGATCTTCCATCAAAGCGCTGGATAAACCACCTACTATAGTGCAGAATGCTGGCCTGTGTTTTTGCAAATTGAATTGTTGGAGAACTCTTACAATTATTAAAAGATGCTTTGTGTTAATTTAATTTCCTGTAAAAGACACAAGCTGGATGGTTCAAAGAAACAATGCAAACACTTAATCTAGGTAAAAGCAAAATTTCCATATCTATACATATGCAATACTTAAGGGTTTCCAGTTGCATTATGCACAAGGGGAAAGTATTAAAATATTCATTGAAAGAAACCAGTTTAAAATCTGTCATTTTTAAAGAAAGTATTTAATTGGTGAAGAACCGAGTAATGAAAAACAGGCAAAGCAAGAATGGAGAAAAGCATTGACTTAATGACTTATTGGGGTGATGGAAGGCAGGATTTTTTTCCCCATTTTATTTTGAATGAGTTTAAAACTGTGTTCCAGCCAGCTCATCAACAGTCAAGGTTCAGTGGTAGTTTTGTGAGCAGAAGGGCTATTATTTGGCCTTTCTGGCTGGGTTCCAGCTCGGGGGATTCCGATTCAGGTTGAAATGCCCCCTTGCTCTAGGGAAGCCTTATCTCCACCTTCTATTTCATAGGGCCAGCAACTTCACTTCTTTTTTTTCCCTGCAGATGTCTGTCAGAACTGAGTTAAGCTCGTAGCTCACACACGCTAAGCTGGCTCCTGCTAGTGATGCGGGGCTTGTGTGCCTGAAGTACTGAATGGTGCTTTTCCCACCCCTGTCCTGGTGAGTGGTGAAGAGAAGAGCTTGTGGGGAGAGGTGGTCCGAGCTGTGTATCCCAGTGGAGCTGGCCCCTCTGGAATGAGTTGAGCTCAAGTGATCTTGGGCATTCTTTGAAGGAAGGATAGCAGTAGCTGTGCTTGCAGGATGCCAAGGCGTCTGAATGCTCTGCTGTATTTATATATAGCACTACACTTATAAATATGTACATCTATATTATATGTAAATATATATTAAAAAGTTATGTTGCCTTCTGAATTTGTTCACAGGGTATCACCGTATTGTAGCTGTGTGCATGGCTGGGGGAAAATAGTGGGGAAAACTTGTAGGACTTAGGAATCCCTGAGTGTTGCCTGCCTGCACTCGTGCTTAGGTATTGCTTAAATGTGCTTCATCAAACTCTTGCCAGTGTCTCCCCCAGCTCAAGTTAAAATTGCTGTGCTTGAACTAAAGATGTAAATGGGAGGTCAGGTAATTAGTCTGTTAATCTAAGTCCTGAAGCAGTTTAGCATTCTTGTTAAGTCATTTTCCTTCCCTGTACCCTACCCTCCTGCTGCAATGCTGTTCAAAGGCCATCTTGCCTCAGAAGTGGCTTCCTATCAATAATACATCAAGTGACGTTCCTCAGGCTGTGCGGTCATTATGAAATGTATTGTGCATATAGCTGCTTGCGTCATTTCCAAATGTTTTTAATAGCAAGAACTATTCTAATACAGCATGGTTCGTCATGAACTAAATTTACAACTTGGTAACATCTCTCTTCCACATACCCAGCCTGCCTGAAGCTGGGAGTGAGGATGGTGTGTGCGTGTTATCTAGCTGGACTTCTCTTAATCGTGTGTTGTTAAAGAGCTTTTCTGTCTCCCACCTCTGCTGCACGCTCTGCTCCAGTGGAGTCCAGAGAGAAGCCTGCTGCCGTGTGTGAGCTTCAGCGGGTGCCCTTTGCTGCACTGCTCCACAGGTCAGCAGTCCTCCTCTCCTGCGCTCGCAGTAGCTCTCTGCCCCTCTGCATTTCTGAATTGAGTGCTCTACGTGTGCAGTGTGGGTGTACTGAGCTGTTCCAAGGCGGTGACCTTCCTTGTGTTCCCAAACTGAATGCTGCAGGTCACAGGAAGTACAACTACATCACTTGGAGTCTAAATTCTTTAAAAGGATCTCCTGGGAATAAAGGCTCTCACTGCTCTTTTTCTTAGTTTTTTTTTGTTTTTTCCTTCTGTCTGCTAATAATCATGGCTTCTTATCCACTGTTTTGTCCCCTTTTAAAAAGACTAGGGAAATAACAGTTTCTTTCTTTTTTCTTTCTGAGCTGAGTTTGCTACAGTAGCTGTAGGGCAAGTAAATCTCCTTTTTGCTTTTTCCTGGCATAAGAATACCTTTTATTTGAGAGAAACTATAAATCTAAAATAACAAAAATTATAGTTTGACCTTTATTAGTTAGGAAAATAGTGATGTAATTAACTAGCTGCTGGAAGGACCAGTGAGACAGATCATACAGGCCTGTCATGTTCCTGGCTCTACTTTCCAGAAAGCCCTGAACTTTGCTAAAATTAGTTCCTGGCCATTGCAGCTATAATGCCTCATGGGGTTTTAAGTTTGTGTTGAGGTAGGTACTCACCAGGATGAACAATCCCACGAAATTTAGACTGAGAAAAGCTGGAGGGATGACTGGTGAGGGGCTGAGCAGAGTTCCCTGCTGCCCCATCCAGCCCAGAGCAATCTCTCCCTGCTGGAGCCAGGAACTGCTGGCCAGACATACCTTCATGCCATGCGGCCTTTCTCCCTCCCTGGCCTGGCCTGCTGGAGCAGGAGAGCGATGGGACAGCCATGCAGCAGGGAGAGCCTCTCCCTCCAGCCCAGGTTAGAGGCAGCCTGCTCAGGGAGTGCTCTCAGGTGGCCACGCAGCCACTCTCTCTTCCTTCAACCTTCCTCCTTTTTCCCACCACACCCTGCCCCTTCAGACCATCCCGGGGGTAATTGCAGCTGCTTGGGGGCAGCAAATGGCTCCAGCTCTTGAATCAGTGGGTATATGTACGTCTGGATCGTTCTCCCTCGGGGTTCATGACTAGACTGCGTCTTCACAACGCCGACTATAAAGGATTTGTGACTGACATGAAAGGACTCGGAAAGCATTCAAAATTGGTTTAGCCCTACCCTGGCACCTTCTTCATCTGCTTTCATGATGTGCAAGTGTGAGAGTCAGAACTCGGCTTTCTGGGACTCATCCAGCCTTGACTCAAGGAAATGGATATTTAGGCGGTGCTGCATTAAGTCAGTGCCGTAACCCTGTAAGAAATGCCCTTTGAATCAAAACAGCTCCTTTATGTTCAGACAGAGAAAATGCTCAGTGTTAGCCTTTGTTAGCAGACTCTCCTGTTGATCTTGTTCAGTGCTCTCTTACTTGACTTTACAGTGCCGTTGGGTCATGCTTCATATCAGCTCTTGGGTTTGCACTGCTGCCATATGGGAAATCCCAGCTGCAATCCTCAATCTGTTGCAAATCTGATGGAAAACGTTATTGTAAAGCACTGTACTTAAGCAAGGAGTTGAGGAGACTTTTAGTGGCTCATTGACCCTTTGAAAAGACACTGAGGATGGATTACGTAAAGTTCAGCCTTCAAAACCGTTTCCTGAACTCCTGCGTATTTGTTTGATTTTGTCTGCACTAACAAAGCTTATTTTTAACTCTGTATCAGCATCCTTGTATAAAGGCTCAAAGACTACCTTTGCATTTATTAGAGCTGACTTCACAGTGTTGGATTGACGTAGTCTTAACAATGTTACCTGGTGTAATTTTAATTAAAAGAAGTAGAGCCCTTGGATAGGAAGTCAAAACCTTAACTGTTAATACAGTACAATTAAGTTTCTCAGTATCTAGTTAGTAATTACATAAAACTCATTGCAATATGAAAAGACTGGAAACAGAAGCATGGAAGTATGTAGAAGGTTTTTACAAATACTGCCTGTCTGAATTGTTCTACTCTTAATAATTTTCTCCCTTTTGTCTTAAACTGCACTATTTTTGCTGTACATAGTTTGTAATAACAGCCTGTTCTTTGCTTGGGGTGAATGGTTTTAAACAGCTAAAGCAATGATGTTTGTATGTCATGAGATGCTGCAAGACGGTGATTGACTTTTCCCTTCCCTGGTGAGTGTTGACAGAAATTCTGAAGGCTCAGCCAAAAGCACTTGAATTACAACGAAGATGGGAGACATATCTGTACTTCCTATTTTTTGACTCACTTGTAGGGAGTGGTAGTACAGGACAGTGAGTATTTCAGCTGTGACCTCTTGGGCATCTGGCATATTTATTGTCCAACCAAATGCTGAAAAAGCTGTAGTGACATTGGCTTTTAAGGTTTGGATTGCATGCAGAGGACTGTAGTTTTAGCATAGAGTAACAGCTCTTGAGTTTAAGCTGTCTTTTCTTGCTTTTCCTGAGGGAAGCCTGAAACAATATGGTAAAGAGATGTGCTGGAGCCCCCGTATGAGTTGGCAGCAGAGCCTTGAACGTGAAGCCAGAAGCCTGTGTCTTGCCAGACCACACTGCAATGTAATTACCAGATAGCGTTGCTGTGACTCCAGTGGTGAAATGAGCCAGGGTAGACGGAGATCTGCATGACCCTCCTGCTGCTTGTGGTACTGGCATCTGTCATGGTGTCCTTCCAGTGCTTGTTTTACATGAATGTGACTCTTTCTGAGCATTGGATAAACTCCATTTACCCTGCTCTGAGTGGAGAGTTGAATTCTGCAGTGTTGTCTGGGTTTGTGGGTTTTTTTGAAAGAAGGAAGTTCATGGATTTCTTTTGGCAAGAAATGTGAAGTAAACTCAAAGATGTAAAGCTTCCTAAATTACCCCTCCTTTCCCCATGAAACTTGATGAAACATTGGGTTACTCTGAGACTTTTTCTAATGACCAAATGTATCTGGCTTCATACAGAACATCTGAAAGAAACTTTTGGGAAGGAGAGCCATGGAATAAACAGCAAATGAAATCACTTTACAGCTCTGTCTCATTTGTATTACCAGGGGAGGAGGAGACCAATTACTTCTTGGCAAATTAGGCTACATAAAAGAATTTTATATAAAGATTGTAAGTGCTCTAATGAGTAAGAATCAGTGATGTAAGCAGGAAGGGGAAATGCATTATCACCAGCTGCATTGCTGCCACGTGTGTAAGGGTTACTGTGGTTTAATGAGCCTGACAGCATCTGTGGTAAGATGTCTTAGTAATTTCATCTTGCAGCAGGTGATTTCTCAGCCTGTGGGTCCCCAGCTTGCATAAAGGAAAGGGAAAAAGATCCTGAATTAAAAAGAATGTGATGGTGTACATTGGCAGCCCTGTACTTGAGGCACGTTTCCCTGCAGAAGAGAGCTTGCCGGCTTCTCTGTGCAGCAAGCTGTTCAGCACTGCACACACAGCTCATACAGATCTTCCCAATCTGTCCTCCTCTACAGTTCACTTCTCATGCTTTCTGGGTTATCTAGACCACCCTCTGTAGAGCATTTATATAGCCCTGTCTGATACTCGTCTTGACTTGCATCCTCTTAAATTCAGGGTTCTGTAAGTTTGACATCTGCTACACCTTGTCTTTGCTGGGGTCAGAGATGTGTTTTATGCCTGAGGAGTGTACAAGATAGTAAATGAGGAATGAATGGAAAGTGAAAGTTGGGTTGGAGCTGAGTAGCTGGGGTTTTTGGTGGAAATCAGAGTAAAGGGGCCTTTGCCTCTTTTTCGGGTGGTGCTCCTGTTCGTAACGAAAATCTTAACTACTGACTCCTTACGATCATAAAAGCACTTAAGGCAGCCACTGGAAAGTCCTGGGGTACAAATTCAGAACAACTTACCTGTATGCTTATGTCTTCCATTGTACCATACTCCATAAACCCCAGTGTTTTAGCAAGTGATGACTTGCCCTGTAGATAAAGCAGGAGCTGTATTTTACTGTTTGGTCAAGTATGGAAGGCTCTTTGTTTCTCTCCACAAATTTATAGGATTCTGTTGGGATATTTGAGGATAAAAGAAACCAAGGCAGAAACTTGCTGTCACCTGAAAGCGTTTTCTCTATGTGACACCATCACTGAAGGAATCTCTCATATTGTCTGTGGAGGGGGCTCTAGCAAGAGTAAATCACCATGCACAGAAACAGGGGTGAGTTGGGTTGCAGAAGGTGAGAGATATGGTAGTGACTTTCTTTGAGAAGACCATGTCTGTTTCTCCCATCTCCATTGCTTCCACCATCCCCTCCATGGGAGAGCAGCACATGCTTGTAGGTGTGGCTCAAGGGGATGGGCTCTGCAGTCTTCCAGTGAAAGGTTTAGGTTTCACCCAGTACTTCTGTGCAGGTGATGAGGTCTTCCTCTGCTCCACCACCCTTCAAAATATGGTCCTGAAGATGGTCCTTTCCCCAGTTTACATGGTGGAAAATAATCTGTTTAAGTGAAGTTGAAGTCTTTTTGCTGTCACCCAAACTTTACACAGCAGTTAAAAATCTGTTCTGCTAAATTACTGGATTCTAGGAACATCTTTGTGTGGGATGTTTAATAGAGACATCCTTGTGTAGGATGTATCTGGCTTCTAATATTAACTGTCCCCTGTGGGAAAGATGGTTATTAGGTGATTTCTAAATGAAGATGCAATGCAACATATACTTCATGGTGCACTTGTTTGCCCTCACCATCTTGTAAGTAATTCATTCACATCTGACTTTCATTTGGAGTCTAAACAAAGTTTGCCTCTTTTCCTAAAAAAAGACCAAACAACCTCCCTTCTGTAAAGCAAACTGACCAATCACTTAAATATGAAATATTTATTCATATTTCATGTGAAATATGAAACTAGCTTTCACTGGACTAGTTTCTGCTTGGCTGCTATGGTGGTTAGGGCTGCTTGTTCTTCTGTAAGAGTGAAAACAGGGTGGGTGAAGTAAGAGAGTTTAGTAGGACTAAGTTGAGTGGAAAGCTTTTAGGTAAAGATACTGCTTTCTGGGTCAGATGTCCCTACACAGTTCATCAGGCTCTGCTATGATGCATTTGTCAGAGGTAATCCATTGCGATTCAAGGCTTATTATTTTTGTTGGATACCTTTAATTTAATTCTCAGGGTCTATTTTGCTCCCAGCCCCAGTGTTTCAAAGCTGTAGCCCATAAACCTCTTCATTTTGCTTTTGACACGCTGCAGCGCTTGGCTTGGAGCCCTGGGCTGTAGATGCCAGCGCACTGCTATTAATAAGTAGAGCCAGACTATCGCAGCTGGAGAGAGATCATCTCATCACAGGACAAATCCAGATCTCCTAACAGGACCAGTGTCTTCACACTGCTGTCAGGACACATACTGTTCTTGACCTGGCACTTTTGCTGCAGTGATGGAGCTGTTTAGGCAGCTGTGGCCGTCCCAGCCCTGCTTCAGGTGGAGCCTGTCAGCTGTGGTCATACAAAGCTTCAGTCCGAGGGCTGAATAAAGTGCCCTCTAACAAGTGAATTGCTATTGCAGACATGGTTTGTGTATCAGGACTGTGGAGAACATAGGGGCAAGCTGATGCTGGTGACTTTTTTAATTGTTGTGTAATGGTGTCTGGACTTGAAGTGATGGTCTAGAAGGGAAAAATGATTTTGCATCTTGTTTATCCTATGAATCTTCTGCTCTGCCTGCATCTTTTCTGTTTTGTACTGCATTTTTGATATTTTCCCTGGAGAGAAAAAATGCTTTTTTTCTGTTATCACAAGAGACTAAAAGCTAATGAAGGTTTTCCTCTAAGGATAATGCCCTCTAATTGTCAGTGAAAGGGTATTTAATGCTGGTAGCAGCATCCTTACTCCTTAAATAAAGTGCTGTAATAGATTGGTTATAAAGAAGATTAAATAAAATCAAACTAAACCAGAAAGGCTTGTGGAGGCATGGGGATGAGATGTTTGCATTCTGTTTTAATGGTGCAGAAGTGTTCGTTTCTAAGAACACAGACAAATAAAATCTTCTGTTGTCTAGCCACTAGCTGCTAAGGGCAGAGAGGGAGTGGGGTGAGCCTCAGTTGCCACTGGTAGCTGTGGGACTTGTCCTCAGGTTGCTCAGCCCTGGCTGGGGGTGGATGTACATCCTGGCCCTGCAGTGTGCTCCCCTTGCCCGCCCTGGCTGCTTGGCAACTCTCAGGGTAGTCACTGCTTGTTCTAGTCACAGGAGGCCCTCAGCCCTCCTGTTTTTCTGAAACAGGGATAATTTGATGGGCCTTCTTATCCCCAAATAGCTGAGGTTTTTGATGTTGAGTGCTTCTAGGGCAAAACCACCCCACATAGATTGCAAGTAATCTCGATTCGGCTTGTAAGCTTTTGTTCCCTTTGTAGTCCTTACAAACAGTATTGTTTGGTCATCTTTCAGTAGTGCCTCTGCGTTGCTTCCATTCCCTAGCTTTGTGGGATGCAGTGTGCATTTCTCGTTTCCTGGGATGAAGAGGAAGGTGGCTGCAGTTTGTAGGTGAGGAGAGGTGAGCAGGTGAGCAGCTGTGGAGAGGGGTCTTGCTTTCTGTTGCAGCTGTGACAGAGGTGGATTGAGGTGGGTCTAGTCTGCCTCTGCTCTTTCCCATATGTGAGCTCATCTGCTTTTGCACTGCTCCTGTCCCATCTGCCAGCTTGAAGGCATGGGCCATTTGTGGATCCAGGAGAACCCAGCAGCATCCAGCGTTATTTGTGGGTATCTAAAAACGAAACACAGGGAGAACAGTGTGTTGCAACCTTTTCAGTAAGTGGAAGGAGGGCAGGGAAAGGATGTTTATTGTGCTTGTAGGTATGGAGATGGCAAAGAGCTGCCAACTATCCCTCAGGTAGCAGAGTCGACAAAATATTTCATTTCCCTGTGTGCGTTGACCTTCCGTCTACCATGACCTGTGTTTGTTCTCTTTGAACCTCTTCATTTTCACTGTCCCTTATTTCCAGATCATCTTCTCCCTCCTTTTTGGCTTGGTCTGTGCTTTCTCTCCAATGTCTCTTACGTTGGCCACACAGGAACTGATATGTGCTCTGAATGCCCACGTGCAGATGCTGACAGATTGTCGAAAGCAGGGGATTGTTGAGTTCTTGCAGCAGTTCAGTTCTGTGTGAGGTTAATTTGGATGTGTCTCCTCTACGTACATAACAATTTCTCCCAAAGATACAAGAATGTGGCACCTATTCAGATCTCTTTGCCTTCTGCCAGATGTGGTGAAAATTGACTAGCGAGTTGAAAATTTAATAGGGCGAGGATTGACAAACAACACTATCACATAAGCTTCATTTCCGTTAGAATCCAGGCCAGAAATGTGTTGGTGAGGGTTTTATTCTGCAATCATGTGCTTTCAAACTGTGTGGAACAGTGTGATTAGTAGAAGTGGTATTTTTAGGATTATTTGCAGTGCATATGAAAACACGACAGCTGAATCCTGTTGTGTGCATGTATATTAGCATATGAGCAACTTAAAAGGGTTGAAACAACTGAAGTGTCTGCTTGGAGAAATAGAAAAATAAATGTATAAAATGTGTGAAGTTGACAAAGCATGTAGTTATGTTGATCCTAATTTCTAGGGGTTTCAACTCAAATCTGTTGGCTGCCTCTTCTTAACAACAACAACAAGATCTTATTTTGTTTCTTTTCCTGGTAACTGCTTTCGGGTTTTGCTGTTTGCATAGCTTCCACCTCACTTCTCAGCTCTGGAAACACAGAATTTAGATGATTTGCCTCGCTGACACAATTTTGTAAGTCTGTGCTGTTGGAGCTATTTAAGTTCCTTCTAGAAATGGCAGGGTATTGTTCTGACTGAACTTCAAAGTGAAGGATGCCCATAACAATTCAGGCTAATTGAAGAGCAGGCATTTTCCTGGAAAATGTTATGGCAAACCTTATGTGTGAGCTGGATCCATTTTTGTTAAGGAATGTCTTGTGGTTTTTACTAGTAGAGTTGGGAAGGAAGACAGAAACCAGTATGTGGCAACGCCGGTCAAATTAAGAAGATGAACAACAGAGCAGTGCCTTTTGGCACTTGATGGACATGCCAGGTTTGAAGGTGTCCCATAAACCTCCAAGAGGCGCAAGGAGGCTTTTCTTGGGCCTTTTGCATATGTAAAAGAATAAGACCGAACTGGTGCCTGTCAGAGAGAAAACACTTTCATTATCTTTTCGTGTTAGTTTAGTGGTAGCAGTGTTACAGCCCATTGTGATTGTCTCACCCTAAAAAGCAGTCTCCTCTAATGAAACTCTTGAAGCCTCTTGGCTTCCAGAAAGAGGGCTGCTTGAGAGACAAGCTGGTGGATTGGTATTTGCACAAGGACAGAAGTGGTGCCTGAAGATAGCTATCCACCCTACATACACCAGATTGCTGTGTGATGAACAGGATCAATGGCTTTAGTCACCTTGGTGTCAGCAAACTTGACATATCTGTGAAGGAGGCAGAATACTGACAAAGCCAGTCTTTGGTGGTACAAAATTCATACTGTGGAAAATGTCTTTCAGGAGATTGAATTCTCTCATATCTGATTGCATCTTACCACACTGTTTCCATAACATGGGCACTGCATGTGAGATCTGCAGTTAAGTTCATCAAATAATCTTCTATATCTTCCAGTCACTTCTACATCTACTGTCAACTGTCGTCTGCGTTTTCACAGATGACAAACCACATAACCTGTTGCTTTGGCATGTAGAATTAAAACCAAGCACTAGCTGACAGGAATTGCACAGAGTGGTGCTCAGATTTAGAGATGGACTTGGAGATTAGTATAAAATTAGTTATAGATTAGTCATAAATTTTTTCCTTGTATAAATCATGTCTAGTTTCACTTAAAATCTGATAAGTTGGTGGTTTGAAAGCTTTTGTTTAAACCTTGTGCAGTTTGTTCTTGCTGCTGGTCTTGCAAGTACTGCATTACATGGCGTGTCTGGTGTTATTCTCTGACTCAGTAGATTATTTATAGTATTTTATTATACTTCCAGAAAGTGTTTCTTTGCTGTGGCAATTGGCTTTGTTGTTTGTATCCTCCAATGCTAGTATTTTGATTCAGTGACATTTTTGCTTGCACATTGTTCAAATGTACTGTTTTGTGATAGAAAATGTTGTTGCATGAGATAGCAGCAGCTTGGGTCACTGGAGTTAATTATGTGGTTAATTTTGTTAAGGTCTCTTTAGTTTTCACTTTGGTTTCTCTGTGTGCCAGACCCCCTGGTTTTGGATTGAAGCTTGTTTTTTAAGATCAAGACTGGCACGTTGAAGATGGACAAGTACCGTTTCAGGTTTCAGCTATGGCTGTAGTAATATCCAAAACGAGACTGGTTTGTTCATGTGGATGCTGTGTGTTTTTTGTCTGTGTCAAGAGGTATACAGCCTTGTAGAAAAATGAAGATAAGGTCTACAGCATCTGTGGTTTATGTGTTTGTCTAGGTGCAGCTACCCTGTCCCATCGTAAATAAGAGACTCGTTATGTGTTTTGCAGCAGCTGAAAAATGTATCCAGGGACAGAGTGATTTAAATGTAAGAGAGATTGTGTGTTGGTGGGTGATACTTGGTGTGGACAGGTGATGTATACAAACATGGGGAAATTACTCAAGCTGTAGCCCTGATTACTTCTGTTGAGGTTCCAACCAGCTTTTGCCTAAAGGCCTTTACAAAAAATTGTACCATGTAGTGTACCAAAATAAGACATGTATTGATGACTTTTTTCCATGGAAAACCATTAGCTCCTCAAATCATTCAAGCTATGAGTGTTTCTTCATTGCTTTGCTTCTTGGCTTTAAATTCTCCACCCACCTTTCGAAGGCAGGTTAACTGGACATGATAAGCTTGCACTGGTGAATTCCTTGGAAATGTACACGTTATTAATCTTCCTTCATAAATTTTTGAGTCAGGTTCTATCTGATAGCTATTGATTCATTCTTTAAAGAGGAAAAAAAAATAAAGGAAAAATGGCCTATTAACACAGACTAAAGGCAGAGCTCATAAGCATCAAATACGCTTCTCAAGCAAGAATCTTCTCAATGTAACCTTGATGCAGGTGCTTTGTAATGCCCAGGATGAGCTAGGTGTTCATAGAATCAGAGATTACCAGGTTGGAAGGGATTTCAAGAATCGTCTGGTCTGACCTTTCTTGCCGAAGCATGACCGAAACTAGATGGCCCAGCACCCTTAAAAGTGTCCAACACGGGGAAATTCATCAACTATTATATTAGTATCGTTGATATTAGTATAGTGTTACTCCAATATCTATTACTACTGGAAAGACTGAAAGTTCTGCAAAATTTCTAATTTATATAGGTCTGGGGGAAGCTGAATAATGGGATTGCAGAAACGCCTGTGAATGTCTTGACAAGAAGGAGCTGTGTCTGTGTGGGGGCACCTGTGGAAGCCCCTGTGAAGCCATGGCTCGGCCAAGCTGCTGCAAGTGTGTCTGGGCTTTTGGGAAGAGGTGTTTTGGCTGCAGGTAAAGGGTGCCAGGAAGAAGCTGAGCACTTGCTCATGTTGTGCATGTGTCAGACAAAGGGTAAGCAGAGGAGGCTTCTTGCCACCTTTTCTCCTGGCAGTCAAGCTGCAGAAAGGGGTGGCTGTCAAATGAGATCCAAGCAATACTACATTGAGAAAATGGAGACTTTTGCTTCCCCACTGTGAAGGGCTAGGAGGTTAGGATGTGCGCAGAGCTGCTGACCAGTGGGTAAGCACTAACTGTTGTCAGATGTTTCCTGGAGAGGCAGCTGTGCTGGGTTTGAGGGGTCAGTGTTACACACAGTGTCTGTTTCCATTGCAGGGCAGAGTGGCTTGTCTTGACCTTCACCATGAATTTCAAGAAACATTCCCTGTCTGGGAAACCGTGGCCGCCACCTTCTGTACTGTTTCCTGTGTCTGGCTGAGCTTTGATTGCTTGCTGATGCTGTCCTCAGCAGCCACAGCCCTTCTGCCCAGATCCCTTGTTCCTGTGTGATTTCTTGGTGCTGGAAGTCCAAAGTCCATTGCCAGATGACTTGTCCTCATCGTGTAAATGGTCTGATTATAAAACATGGTAATCAAGCAGTCAATCAATCAGTTGATTCAGACATATGCATGTGTAGGAGGCTTAGCTCCCGGAGTGCTTTGGGATCAGAGGGGGTGGTGGAAGATACTTAAATACAAACTTTTGTGAGTCCTGTTGCCTGTGGAATTTTCTTTAAAACATGTAGGAAGAATGTTAGTAGCTTTTTAATTGAAACACAGACAGGCAGACATGAAGCAGGTGTGTGGGAAGGAGGAGTAATTTGAATTGTGCTCTGGGTCCCGTGTAACAGAGTCACTTTTTAGCTTTAAATAGAGAGGAGGGGCTCTTTCAGATCTTGTAACTTGAAGCCCTTCTTTTCTTCGTCAGATATGATTAGGCAAGGCAGAACTTTTGCATTCTTCCAAAAATGTTCCTGAAACAAAGCTTCCAGCAGGAGCAAAGCAAAGAAATACAGAAAACAAAGAAAACACAGTGCAATGTGAATTTTTTAGGTCTTTAGGCACAGGATTGTATCCTGTTTAAATTCCTACACCATGTAATTGCATGCAAGCTACTTCTTGAATTGGAAAAAGAAATGGGTGGCTATTGTAGAAAACCCTTGACTGGCAAGGTAGAATATCATTGCTGAACATACAAAGTCGCGGGATTGGTATTTGTGTTTTCATCCTGGTTAAGAGGTTATTGTCTGGAAGGGACACAAATGTTTATGTTGTGCACCTCTCCTTCTTTTGTCTGTCTTTATGTTTATCTTGAACTACCTTTTTTTCTTTTTCCCTGGGGATACTTGAAAGGTTCCTCCGAGGTTATCTATACTTCGCAGTGCTCTCTGTATGAAAGCAGAAACCCCAATTAACTTTTATCTCACCTGGTTTGCCTGGCCTCACACTTCTTAAATGATCATTCCAAAAAACGGGCTCTGGATCAGGAGTGTGGTTTTCTGGGAGGTTGTTTCTTTGATACTGAAATTGAACTTGGATTGAACTCAGCTGGAGAAGTGCCCGCCTGCCCTCTGCTCAGGCTCTGTGGCACGTTTATCGGGTGTGAAGTAAGAGCAGCTGTTGCCCTGGTTGCCGTTCATGGGTGGTAATTTACCCTTCCAGCTAAACCTGAAAACCTCAACCCTTTCCCAGAAGTGCCAACAAGTCCCAGTTTTCACCCAGCATCCCTGAGCCTCCAGACTTCCCTCAGGGGCTGTCAGCCTTCCTGGCATCCTAATGCAGCTGGCAGGGTAAAGCACTTGGATCTCTGTGTCCTGTTCAGACAGGAGAAATACTGGGGTGAACGTCACAGCCAGCCCTATAGAAATTACTTATGAAAAGAGTCTTTATAGGTGAGGGCGTGCAAGAGAATTTTCCTTGTCTCTAGGGTTAGAGAGAGTCTGAAATTTTCTGGGGAAGTGGTGTGGTTGCCCAGCCAACAACTAAGCATCACACAGCTGTTTGCTCACTCCCATCTGTGGGATGGGGAAGGGAGTCAGAAGGCTAAAAGCGAGAAAAGTTGTGGATTGAGATAAAGGCAGTTTAATAGGTAAAGCAAAAGCTGCTCACGCCAGCAAAGCAAAACAAGGAATTCATTCATCACTTCCCATGGACAGGCAGGTGTTCGGCCATCTCCAGGAAAGCAGGGCTCCATCACACAGAATGATTACTTTGGAAGACAAACACCATCACTCCAAACGTCCTCACCTTTCCTCCTTCCCCCAGCTTTATATGCTGAAGTATGATGCCATATGGTATGGAATGTCCTTTTGGTCAGTTGGGATCAGCTGTCCCAGCTGTGTTCCCTCCCATGTTTTTGTGCACCCCAGCTCACTCACTGAGTGGTGAGGTGAGAAAAGGCCTTGACAGTGTAAGCACTGCTCAGCAGTAACTAAAACATCCCAACGTTATCAACACTGTTCCCAGCACAAACCCAAAACACAGCTCTATACAAGCTACTATGAGGAAAATTAACTCTGTCCCAGCCAAAAACAGCACAGGAAGTTCATTAGTAAAAACTGAGTTTGAGGAAGGAAGGAAGCAGGGGGGCAGGAAACGTAGACCGCTTCCCTAGCAGCCTTTGAAACAAACTGTATCCTTGTGATGACAGCTCACAAGGTAGGGTCAAAGGCAGTTAGTTCACTTTTGAGGAATGCAAGTGTTCCCTTCTTCATTAGATAACGAGTGGCCATACAGCTTGCCTGCGGTGTGAGCTGTGCATGTGTAACTCTGACTCTGTTGAGAAGGAAATGACTAAACTGTCTGTTAAACCACAGTAACAAGAACATCTTTGATATACCAAAATAGGGTAGAGAGGCTTGGGAATAGCTGTGGTGCTGCCAGCATGCCACGCTGGCAAGAACAATCAATTGGCTATCAGAGCTCATGAGGGAGCATAACTCTCCTGTGCTTAAAGACAGTGTCAATGGAGGGAGACAGACACAGCAGTGTGGGGTGGGAGCTTCATTCTGAAAAACTGCCAGGACTTCCCTGTGCTGGAGAAGATGGATGAGGAAAGTGGGGCAGGATTGTTGACCGCCGCTGAAGTGGGTGTCAAGAGGGACAGAGCAGCGATGACAGCAAGCTGGCCCCACACAGCAGGGCGCTGTGTCAAAATCCTGCAGCCGCTGTGCTCCACATCTCCTTCCCCTCTGCCTGACTGCTGCCTGTGGGCACTCTGGGCAATGGGAATCCCAAAGATCTTGTCAATTTGTGAGCCTCACCTGGTTCAGTGGAGTCAAATATTTGTAATGAAGGGAAGAAGCTCTATCTAATTATAGGTTTTCCATTTCAGTGCTTGGTATTACTTTAAGCAGGCTAAAACAACACTGTTAACTATCTTCTTTTCCCCTAGCATTGTAGTTTTATACGTGACATTCTGCAGTACCCTTTATAGAAACCTCAAATATTGTTTTTTCCCTGCCCTACCACATTTTGTCTCTTTTTCCATCTGACAGATGTTTTTTTCCTGTGCTGCACAGGGCTCAGTACATAATTGTTCTGTTGCAATAGCCTGAAGCCCCAAGTCCTGTGACAAAGAGTCTGCTTGCACAAGCTCATATGTCCCGGTCATTTGTGTTTGGTGTAGGTTTTTTCCCCTGGTGTTTTTGTTCAGTCTAGTCTAAATACTGCTCTGAGAAGCAATGAGCCACCCAGTCATTTATGTGCCCTGAGACCATCTATTACAGCTTTTTCATATCTAGACCTGAAAATGACCCCTTTTTTGTGTGTGTGTACTTGTCTCCATCATGCATGGGCTGAATTCTCTCTGTTCTAGTTTACACCTTCCGGATATTTGCAATTGGTCTTTGTTGCTCAAAGTCAACTTTATCTGTGTCACTTTAGACCAGCATGTTTTGGGGTTTTTTTGAGCTTCTCTGTTTTCTGATCATGTTGCTTGCTTGTCCTGAGCTTGTATCAATTTGTCAAGGTCTGTTCTTGCTCTTGGTGTGATTTTTGTTCAGAGAGCAGCATCTCCGCATGCTGATGCAATGTCTCAGGTGGGTTATACTGAATCATTCCTGGTTGTTTCAATCCTTCTGCCAGCTGTATTTCACTGAGTAGTCACACATGACTTACTCTTAAGTCTCTTCTAATGGAAGTTCATGTAATTGCCTAGGTTTGGAGGTTTTTTTGTTATTGGTCTGGGCTTTATTTCCCAAACTTCCCTTTTTCAAATTCAGAGTTTACCCAGAACCTTCTCCTGGAACAGTTTTGTCTAGCTTCCCACACCAAATAGCTCTTATTTTGACCACAATCTGTAGATGAGAGTATCATGACTAAAACTTTCTGTCAAACCACAGTAACAAAGAACATCTTTGATTTACTAAAATAGCAAAGAGACTCAGAAATAGCTGTTGGGAATGAGTTATAGGGCTGGTTTGGCACTATGGGCTGCTCTGACTTGACTTTAAACTCTGATCTCTAGACCTTCTACAACATGGGGTGCTACTGGGTTTTTTGGAAGTCACAATAGTGAGAAGGAAGCCTTGCAAGGCATTGTTCACCATCTTCATTTTGGGTTATACAGGTGTGATCAACTGGGGATGTGGAGGGTAGGAACAGGCCCACCCAATACCAAGAAATAATGTTGCTGGGAATTATTTGGAATAAACAAGCTCATTTCCTCATTGTACATCAGTTGTCATCCTTGAATCTCTTGGTATTGGCTTTTTTGATGCTGTTATGTACGTCATCCACTGTGCTTCCTGTATCTGGTGTCACTTGACAATAAACTTCTGTAAGATATCACTGTTAAGTCACCTCAAACTTTTTAGTGATTAATTACATTTCTTAATTTCTTTCTCTTCAGTGTCAGAAGTTTATATGGATCAGTGGTACTTGCTGAAGAGTGACAGTGGAGATCAGGATTAAGTCTGCTCCTCTGGGTGAGTAATCTAACCCACCACATCACTGATATCTATTGTCTACGCATCTGCTGTTTTTTTCTTGAAACCTTACATAACAGCTCCTTTACGCTTTTATTTCAAATGTCATTAAAATTATGCTGTATGTGGCTTCCAGCAGGAGTTGTAGAAGAATGTCATGTTGCTTCTGCTTGTATAGACATCCATTTACTTGGTATCTTAAAGGATAGCCGTCACTTAACACAGCCTGAGCTGCTGGTTAGTTTCAGGGAGGCTTTCCACATTTTAAAGGTGGTGGATTTGAAGTCCACATACGGACTGTGGCAGAGTAATGAAGTATATTTTGATTATCCAAGAGATAAAACTTTCAGTTGGGCCTGTTCTGTGGCATATGATGGGCTCAGGGAGTACCAGTGCTCCAGCACAAGGCCCACTGGACTTGCCATTCCTGTGTGATGCAGCTGTGCTGGGCATGTGCAGTTAATCTGATTCAGCAGGTCTGTGTCAACATGCAGAGGAGCTGCAAAGAGCTTTCAGATTACCAGGGCAAGTTCATGTGAAAACACATTCAGCAAGATAGACTTATCAGTTACATTAGCCCTTGGAAATGACCTGGTTTAGGTGACTTCAAGGAGCAGCATTTTGCATTCAGTCTAGACTGATTTGATCCAAGTAGCCTAGTGCATGTAAGAGCTGGCAGTCTTGTTTCGGGACTGGTTATCTCTCATCTACTTTGGTTTGGATATTGCAGTATGATATAGCATGCTTTAGCATCCTAAATTCCAGCTGGAGAGCTGTGTCAAATTGCTGCATCTGCACTTCAGCCATGCACCCACCCCACAGCTGGGAGGTGCTCACCCTGTAACACCACCGCTGAGGTCCCAGCTCCTTGCTGGTCCCTGCTGACTCATGCTGCTGGACTCTTTCATACTCAGTACAGCCACTTGCTGTCTACTAGCATGCTGCATCCTTTGGTTCTCCTGGCTTTTCCATTGCCGCTCCCTAGTGCTGTTCTGCATCCCTAGCCTCACTGCTGGCCCAGGGTGTGCAAGGACTGGTGTGTAATTTGGAATATTATTTCCCATCTTTTACTCCCTTTCCCTCTCCATAGCCTTTGAGGTGCCTCTTCTTGGATTTCTGGCCCTTCCCACACTAAATCGCTGTGTGTGAGCCCTCCATGGGATTCACAGACTGTACAAGGTCTCACACTGGACCTGGAAAGAAGTGGATGCTGCTCCTTGTTTATCATGAACCCTAAACTCCAGTGCCAAATGCTTTTATTCCCTGGGTATTTAATCAGATGTCTGCTGGTTCCAGAAGTGGTTATGCTCTACTGTCTCCCATCCTGGTCACATTTCTTCAGTTTTATTGCTGCTTATCACAGTTGCAGGGATTGCACTCCAGCTGGCCCTGCACTCCAGCTTGAATTGAGTCAGTCATAGCTGTAAAAGCATCATTAGAAGTCCGATGTTGGCTGGCTGCCACACTCTGCTGGATGTGTTTGGAGACTTTTGATCTGCTGGCATCACTGTGTAAATGTCTTGCCTTTGCTTGAATTCTCTACCTCTTTGCTCTCCAGATGCTGTGCTGGTTCCCCTCCTCAGGAGCAGCAGAAGTTTTAGGACCTAAATCTGCTTTGTTTTCCCTGTCACTTGAGCTATTGCTTCAGGGAAAGGGACGTGTGTCCATGTCCATCCTAGGCTGTTAGGAGCAGGTGCTCAGTTCTTTCTCCATTCCGGTAGCTCCAGCGGCGGCATGTTTCTGGTATTTGGAGGCATGCTGTTTGAGTCAGGCCTGTTGCCCTCAGCAACTGGTCTGGAAGGCTGGAGCTGATTTCTCTGACTGCTGCTTGCTTTCTCTGTTAAACAAATAAGTAAGAGCCTCTCCTAACAGGATAGCAAGAAATTCCCGTGCCTGACTCAGCACTGACAGGAGCAATGGGCTGTGTTTCAGGCTGCTGTCTGTTTCTCTCAGCCAGGAACACGGGCTTTCTCATTGGGTTGCCTCAAGTTCAGCCCAGATGTCTGAGCTTCAATTTCACCACACAGAATACACGAGTGTGTTTCCAGTAGAGTTTTTGTGCCTTTGCCTGCTGCCTCTATTTAGCTGTAGAAGCACGGTTTCCCATCCTATTGTTCCCCCCCTAGCAAGCACTGCGTTAAAAACATGGTGTGCTGTCAGTCCAGCCATGGACCACAGTAAGGCAGGATTTATGAATAACCCAGAAAAGCTAAATAAGACTTTTAAAACAAGCCTTAGTGGAGAGAGATGCTTTAGTGTGGTGTCATGAAGACACAGAAACTTAACTATGTCCGTGTAGCCAGATTCAGTAGTGACTTCCTGTGGCGGCTGCTTTCCTAGAGGATTTTTGGGTACATGTTCACCTTCTCCACCAGTTCTTGGGACTGCCTTGAGTTAAAGTCTGTGCTTGGTGGCAGCAGGTTGTCTGAGTGTCCTGAACTGAGACAAGGGTGTGCCCATGCGGCACTGAAATAGCACATGTCCAGTCCACCCTGTTACAGTGCCTGTGTGCAAATAGCAAAGATTAGTATTTGATGATGTTTTTTTTTTTCCCAGTGCCATGTTGAATATGGGAAGGAAAGAAGTACAAGGCTATTTCTGTGTACTCAATATTACCTTTATTAGCACTAGCTGACTTGTCCTGCAGAGTCCAGCCCACACACAGCTTTTCTTGAGCTTTTAATAGTTGTGCTGAACTCAAAATAGTGACGATTTAAAACGTTTCCCCAGAGCCTGTGGCTGCTCTCCATGTTTAGGGGAGCTGTAATGCTCCCTGTGGCTGGGGCACAAGGATTCCCCAGGCCATCCCTAGCCCTGTTCCTGCCTGGTTGCTGTAGCAGAGGGGCTGTACTGTGTGCGCAAGGGCAGGCATGGGCAGAGGAGCACTGGGAGCAGAGCATGGCAGTGGGGCAGGCGTGAGGCACAGCACAGCCTACACGGCCACAATTTCAGGGTGTGTAGGGCAGGGGTATTGCCTTCATGCTGACGTGTTAACCCGAGGCTGCTGCACAGCAAATGGTCCAGTGCAAAGTAAACTTACTTACTTGTAAGAAATGTAATGCCTTCCCCTTGCCCAGACCTCCCTCTGTCATAGCCCAGTGTGTTGTTGGAGCGGTATTAGGGCATTAAATGATATGGGGATGCTGGTCAAAGGTCAGTTTTGATCTAATTTGCTGCTGGGTTCGGTAGGAGTTAAAGCCACTGATCTATTTTTTGATTTCCGAGTTAACATTTCTCTTGTGTGAATGACACCCCGTGTCCCATATAAGCCTGTCAGCTGAGCAGTTATCCTGGACTGGAGGGGATGGGGAAGGAGAGTGCCACCCTGGTGGGGGTGGAAGGAGGCAGGGTTTTTCGGGTTGCTTTTTCCTCCCGTCCTTCTGAGAGGCAGTATTGCTGCTTGCAGAAAGCTGGATGTTATTACACTTGTTGCATTTTATGTTATGCGGTTTGGGTAATATAACTTAACATTACACTCACCCACAGTACTGATGGTGTCTCTAATATATGTAAATCTCTGCAGAGAGAAAGGGAGTTGTATTTATGTGTAAATAGTTAGTGTACTGCCCTGTTTATCTAGCATGTGACCTCTGTTGCACACTGTATTTCCCTGCCTCCCTCCCATCCGGTCCTTTTTATTTAATTGACTTTCCCAGTCCTGACAGTTGTTTTAGATCCAGAAAACATAAATTCATCCCAAACAGAACTTCGAAATCTCATTTCATTTCTTTTATTACTTCTGTGAGAAATTCTTTTTGCTCTCTTCCAAGACTGAGAATGTGCTGTTTCCCCTGTTTATTTAAACAAGCTTATTTTGTCTGCAGAAACCTTGTCAAATTATATGTTTCTTTTCTACATTTATAATCCTGTGAGGTTTATGTATTGGGAATTATCTTTGTGAGCTGGAAGAAGATTGTCTAATCTTTTTTAAGATGTCCCACTTTCTGAGTATTGCATCTCATTAGGAATATAGTTGGCTGTTTGCGCGGCGTCCTTTTTCCTCTATATAGCTTGGGGGAGAAAATATATCATTTCATCATCTAGTAATAATGCTTGGCACTTTGTTTGCATCTTCAAAGAACTATATGGCTATGAACTGAATAATTTCTATAACATTGTGTAGTAGCTTCTCATTGTTATTTTACAGATGGGGAAAGTGAAACAGAAATCAAGTGACCTTAAACCACGAAAGGGGAAAGAAAATCAGCTTGAGTTCCCAGCTTCTTGACTTTGCTATTCTGTGACAGCACCGCACATTTTTCTTTTTTAAACTACAGAAGAGGAAAAGGAAAAAAAAAATTGAGGAAAAGGGGAGCTGTTTATCTTTAACGATTTTGCCTAACTTTGTGAGCTATTTAGTTACATGTGTTTGCTGGTGGTGGGTTTTTGGTATTTGTTTTTAAGTGTGTCATCTAACTTTACTGATGTGATTGTCACTTCTTAGTGTGTGGTTGGAGGTATGCGAGGAATTGTCTGGAGTTTATAAAGGCAAAACAGTGTGTGAATTGGATTAGGGTTGTTGGGGAGGGGAGGGTGTCACTTCTGCGCCTTCCCTCCTCTTCCCTCTTGAACCAGAAGCAGGGGAAGCCTTTTCTGTAGTATGTGAAATATTTTTTCCCCATCTTGTTTTCCATCTGAGACTGAGATGGGAAAATTGAGCCATCCTAAGTGGGGACTGTGTTAACACATGGCATATATAGAAACGAGTCCTTCTCGTCTCATCTACCGCAAGCCATGCTAGGATTTATTTTTTTCCCCTTCATGGGCTGCAGTGGAAGTTGTTGGCTCAGGGTGGTGTCTGGGATTACTTCATTTACGGGAATAATGTTATACAACTGCTGTAGGCTGTAGGACTTGATTTACAGCTGCTTAGTTAGCTAAGAAGACCCCCAAATGTGTTGCATGCCATGTAGAAAAAATGAGTGCTGTAAGTAGTGAACTGTGGGATTATGATTTCTGTTACACAGGAGGTCATGGTAACACTTTTGTTGACTGCTTATTCAAAGTTAGTTAAAACTTCATTTTTTCAGGATTTCTGGCTTTTTACAGCGGTGCTTTGGAGCACCGGGGAGCATTAGAATGGTTCAGTCCTCTTGGGGAGGACAGATAACCTTCTTGGTGAGAAGTGGCTTGGTGCAGAGGAGCACAGAAATTGCACAAAGAATTTTTTCATCTTTCTTTGCAAAATCCCATGGCGGCTTCTCCGTAGGTTCTCAGAGTTTCCCTGGCCACCTTCTGCCTGGCTTCAGGTGCCTTGTTTGGTAAAACTTCTGGCTAATATCTACATGATTTAACACAGCTTTATTCTGGGCATGCCCTGCGGTGAAAGCAGTGGAGAGAGCAGCTGTCTTCAGCTATGCTCTCTATCTGGGGATGTAAAACTTTGCTGAGCCTTTTTTAGGGGGGTCAAGATTTAATTCCAAGATTTATTTAGTTTTCTGTTTCTGATGGGTGGGACAGATATCCTGAGGCCTTAGATGAGACCTTCAGTGATGGGCAGCAGCACCAAGGCATCATAGCCAGTATTTTTTCTTCAAGTCCCTGTGTAGCTGATACCTTATTTGTATGTCCTCCTTTACAGTGTTGAGCAGATCTATCCTGAGCCACAGCATGCTCACAGTGCTCTGATTTCATCCAGTGTTTCTCGTGGTACCCAAATTGCTGATTACTTGTCAGCTGACTTTCTGAGGAGCTGAATGTGGCTTTTCATCAGTCTGGATGGTTTTCCGTTTCTGGGCTTGGGGAATCCTCAGGGCTGGGTTGGGACCCAAGCTTTGCAGCAGTAGGTGCAGAGCAGTTGGTATGCAGGCTTTCATGCTTTACTTGCAGGGAGCAAGCACTTGTGCTGGGGTCTTTGTGTCTCTGTCATCTGACAACTTTCTTACTAGGCTTTGATTTCAGAAGAAACCTCAGCAGCTCAGCATGTGATGACCTGTGTGTTTGCCTTGGGCTGTTTTGTTGTGGTGGGTTTTTTTGGTTTTAATTTGGGTTTTGTAATATTTTTGAGGTCTTGTATTCAAAACTGGTGAGAGCTTCCAAGAATGTGTTCAGGGCAAGTTGCTCAGATCACACTGATACCCTTACCAAGGAATTTTTTTTTGAGATACTTCAGTATCACTGCGTGTTACTTTGGTATTTGAAATTAAAGAGAGGGAGGGAACTACTATGTAGGGAACTACGTACTTCTTCGTTCTCCTTTCCCCCCCCCAGTGCAAATTCACCAAAATTCAGGTAACTTCTCAGCTGTGAGAAGAATTGTGTGCTCTTCTGCTCAGCAGAGCCTTGAGAGTTGGATGCTGCATCTGGCCCCACATGGCAGCAGCTCTGCAGGGCACCATTGCCCCGAAGTCCAACAGAATAACTGTGGGGCTGAAGAGGGCTTCTCCTGCTGTTGCCTTGCTGCAGCTGTGCCATGCACAAGAGCTGGGGGCAGAGTTGTTTGGGATTTGGTTGTTGGGTTGTTTGTTTTTTTTCATACTTCCTCCTAGCTCTTTGCAAGTAACAAAGATGAGGGAGAAGCTGTCATGTATTACAGATGGATCACGAACATCATGGGCACTCAGGAGACTGGGAGAGTATCAGGAGAAGGAAGAGAGTGGTAGGAGAAGGGACATCAGCTTGAATGGAAAGAAAGAAATGGGAGATGGCAGCAGAAAGCTGATCACAGCCAGAGTGGAGGGCAGGTACTGTGGTGGGTACCTGAGCCAATACAGTTCCCCATAGTGAACTTGATTACTGACCTCTGCAGTTATATTGGTTTAACTAAGAAACTCTATTCTGAAATAACATGAGGGAATACAGAGTATTTTTTGACTTTTAAGATCTTAAATTTGCAACCTCCACTTTAAACCTGCCTGCCCAACTGCCCATGTCCCAACACCCTCATGTAAACCTTAGACTTCTTGTTTCCCCCTTTTTTATAGTTTTGCTTAGCGTAGTATGTTTATGACATACATGACTCTGGGATTTGGGGTGGATTTGGGAAAATGCTAGGATTAGCAAAACGGGTGATAATCTTTGATTGCAAAATTAAGCAGTATGAGTTGACATTCAAGGGAAGCAACCTCAACTGATGGTTTAGGAGGAAAGTGTGTTGTGCGTAGGATGCCAGCAGGCACATGCCTTCCCTTGGGACTGGGTGTGGCCCAGGTCTGTGATGGGCCAGGTCTGTGGATGGCTCTTGCCCAAAGGGGCATGGAAGAGGCATTCTTTTTTTGCCTGGGGCATCAAACTGCTGTCAGAAAGTGCTGGAGACTTTTAAGGTCTTGAACGGAAAACCATCTTTCCAGCTGTCCTTGCAACAAATTGGCCGGTTCTTTGCTTCTCTTGTTTTTGAAAGGCTGAGTTGATGCTGAAAAGGTTTGACAAGTGATAACCAGGGAGCCTGGCTGTGTTCTCTTTTTTGATTAAAGCTATAAGCTAGCTCTCTGAAGTTAACAGAGCAGTAGCTTCCAGGTGAAAAGCAAGGGCCACTCTTGGCAGCAAGACCGCTCCAGAAACCTGCTGGGAGCAGGGACTGGGGATGCAGACTCTCCTGGCAGCAAGGGCAGTACAAATGGTGCTGGTTACAACCGGGGATGGGCTGAAGCAGGAGCACTGTGTTGAATCTTCATGAGCCTTTCAATTTGTCTGAGGCTCAGATCCATACTGCATAAAATTGATATTTCTCTCAGCCTGCTTATCTGCTGGCCAGCCCATTCGCTCACTCCCACATGTTCTCTTATCTTGAAACCGGAGATGCACCTGAAATTGTCCTTTCAGGATTTGGAAGCTTTTTTTGCTAAAGCTGTCTGTCTGCAAGTGTTTTCAAGGACTCATCACACTTTTAAATCATGGTATTAAAATAATTGCCTTTGAAATGAAGGGAGTATCATGTGCCCTACATCAGAAATTCCTCTTAGTGCTTATTAAACTGGTATATAAATGTCATGGCTTACATCCATGCGGTGTTTATACTGAATTTTTAGCTGTATCAGTATCTTACTCTCCAGAATAAATGCCATATAATCCTGTTATGAGCAATATTCTTAATTTAGATACCAAAAATAGGACATAGACAAATCTGAGTTACTGTAAGAAAGGAGGAAAGGAAATAGTCCTGCCTTATGAGAAAAGATCAAATTGAATTGAATCATCTAGTGTTTAATGTAATGGTGAGACTAGAGAGTTCAGGCAGTTTCATTAGGATAGCACAATGATTGCCGCACTTTCTCCTATCTTTGTTTGTTTGTTTGTTTGTTTGTTTGTTTCCTGAAGGCCTGATTCTCCTCTGATGTACATCTGCTGAGGTGTGCAATGAGGTGGTAGGTTAGCAAGCACCCTTCTTTCATTTTCCTCCCCCCTGAGCAGATCAGTGCACAGTGATTTGAGTAAGCAAAGCAGTAGGGACTTAGCTTATCCCCCAGTACTAAACCCCTGGTTTGAGAGAGATGAAGTAGTTCCTCAGAGACCTGCAGTGAGTAGCACTGGTGAGGACAAGATGTGCATTTTGGGAGCAGAATCATCCTTTCTATGGCAGGTAAGTGTCATCCAAGAGCTCAGATATCTGAAACATCTTCTTTGTTTAACCAAGCCAACATTCTGATGCCTGCAGGTTCCTTTTCTCATGCCCTTAGCATCTGTTCTTAACCACAATGAAACTAATAATCATATAGGCATCAGTAGTTAATCAGTACCTGGTAAACTAAGGAAACTAATATTGCCGGCTGTGTGCCCTGCAGGTTGACGACTGAGTAGCCAGCATTTTGCTCCTTGCCATGAGTGGCAAAGGCTGTTAACTTTTGGCGGAGTTGCTGTCTGTGTGCTGGCGAGGTGGGTCAGCTTCCTCCCAGACACCCAGGCACTTCAGTGGAAGCTTTGCCTGACTCATTCCCTTCTGCAGGCACAGCCTGAACTCCCACCATGTGAGCTCTCTCACTACAGCCTTTGTTTGCCCTGATTCATTTTTTGTTTTGTTTTCTATATGGAGTCAAGTCGATTGGTCACAGTGGTTCTGTGTAACCTGAAGAAAATATCACCTAGAAATATCTTCATCAAGAAGTTGCTTTTCTGTGTGATGGCACTTCACATCACTGAACCAGAGTGATCTAGAGCAAGATCCATATTGGAAGAGAATACGTCTTTGTTGCAGATTTGAGTTTTGTACCTTCAGTTTTTCCTTTGGACCCAAACACCCCCTCACCTCACCACCGTAGCTGTGCTCCAGTAATGCCCCTAAGTGGAGAAGGAAAGATTGAAGCCACAATGATCAGGATGTGTGTGGAGACTTACTCATGTTTGGTTTGTGGCAGAGGTAATGTCTGGCAGCTGATGGACTGAAGTCAGTCAAGGTGAGGAGAGCTGCTATTTTACTGTGAACTTTATTACCACAGACCTGATACTACTGAAAGCACCCACAAGTTACACAAAGCTGGCAGTATTTTTATAAAAATACCTCTGTATTTTGAGGTCCTGTTTTGATCACTTATGAAACAGGAAGCCAGTGTTCTACCTGTTGACTTCAGTGGCCTTAAGGAGCATGCTTGTCAAATGTGGGCTTACACAACTTGCTGATCTCAGCCTGGGTGGGTCTTGCTGGAAAGGTCCTGTGCCGACATAGAGACTGCCTCTATTTCAGGCTGTGGTTCAGCTAGATTATTGATCCAGTTTAAGGGGACCAGATTATAAACACTCTGAAATGCTGAGCTGCTGTGAAGACATTTTGCTGATAAGGAACTGTTCAAAATATTTGGAAAGTTCAACTCTGCTGTGGGACTGGGCAATCAGTCCTGGCTATACTCACAAGGCTCAGTGCCAGGGGCAGTTTGCCTGGTTGGCCTGATGCCCATCAGTCAAGACTTGATGTGCCCTGTATGTCATTCTGCCTAAGCCCCACCAGGCAGTAAAGCAGCTGTGGTGGGTCTGCCATCTGTGTACAGACAGAAAATAGGGTTGTGCATCCCATCAGGTGCTGGGAAAACCCATACTGAGCTGACAGTGGCTCTGCTCCCATTTGTATCTGCTGCCAGCTCCCCACATGAGATGAAAATCCGATAGGTAAGGGCTGCCACTCTGCCACATCTTTGCTATCTGCAGGAGACCCTTGTTGGCTGTCAGTGTTTCAGCCCCAAAATAGTCTGGCAAGGGAGCAAATGCAATCTGCAATTGCCAGCTTGCAAGTGCTCTCAGGGCTTTGTGGGTTTGGTGTTTTTCCATCCAAGGCCTTGGCCCCAATTTCCATTATGACTGCCTTCCCCTTCCTTTCTCCTCTGTTTCTGGTTGCTTGCTGTTCATTGCTTCCCTTGCAGTTTTGGACACTGTTTGACACCTTTGCATCCTGTAAGTATCTAGAGTAGCTAGCCTTGACTTCACTTGCATGTTCCTGCTCCTTTATAGCTTATCTCATTGTTTCATTTAGGGACCTGCTTGCAGCTGTGCTCCTGTTCAGGAGACCTCTGTCATCTGTGCTGCAGTGCTCTGGGCAGAGAAGGAGTGGTGTGCACAGACCAGCAGGAATGGGGTATCATGTGCTGTGGATAGTTGCTGCAATCTCTCATTTGGATCAGATGTGTGGTGCCAAGGGGTTTCTTGGTGCCTGGGTGTGGTATTTAAGCCATGCTTCTGTGTTCAGCGGAGTGTTGTCAGCCAGTGATGATCACCAGTCACTGAAGGTGGGGGCAGCAGTGCTTTGAGCAACTGAAATAACTGCATGCTGGGAGGACGAGAAGGAGAAGCCCAGCTAGATTACTACATCAGAAGAAACTATTAGTGTAGTCAGTTATTATGGCAAGAAACCATGTATAAACACAACAAATAGTAGTAGTAGACTATGTCTGTCTCCTTTAATGCTTCTACTGTCTGATTAGTTGTCAACATCTGTTAATTTCTGCTACTGCAAAAGATATAGACAGTTCTGAGGTTTGCATTCTTAAGGGGTGTGTTGTCTATAATTTACAGTGTATTATGACAGCTGTAGTGAAAACTGTGACCCACACCATGGAGCACAGAGATGTGGCTGTGTTGCTATCTCCTGTATTATCTAGAAGAAATCTGGAGTCTTGCTGGCATTACAACAGGAGATGAAACATGTTTAGTCATGTTACCCTCATTAGGCATTTGCATATGGCTCTTTGGAGCACAGTACAGCACAGTGTTGCTGGCCTACAGCCACATCAGCCTCTTGGGATCTTGTCAGGTCTTGCAAGCAAAGGAGCAACAGGCTGGGTCACAGATCTTGGACAAGAGAACCTCCAAGGAACCCGCTGCTGTTACAAAGATACTGGAGACATCCTTGTGATGCCATGTGTATTTTGGCATGTGTGCAGTGCTGGGGGTGTATGTCTATTGTTAATTACTTGATACTTTCTTTCTTTGGAAGAGCACTGTATTATTTTCAGTGTGTTAGTGGGAAATAGCACTTGATTCACGTCTTGCCCATACTTTGCCCAGTTCTAAATGGTTTGAAGATGAATTGCTTGGGATCTGCAGACAGGTATAGCATTGATTATGTCTCATTCTCATGAGATAATGATTGCTCAGTCATGGATTGGATATCCATCCACACTTAAGTGTGGCCTTAGTAGCAGTGTGGAACTGTGCTTGAGATTCCTGGATGCTGTTTCCACGTGGAGTGTGTCTTTCTCCCTGCTTTCCCATTAGTAAGAAGTTCCACTGGTGAGAATTTTGCACAGGTAAACGAACATGTGCTCTACTCAGGCAGGCTGTACATGTTAAAAATAGCCATGAATACGAGAGTAGCAGGAGTCTCAGCTCAGGTGAGCAACTTGTAACCTAAGCTCTTCAGAGCGACTGGTTTAGCTAAGCAGTTTCTTTTGATTTAATGCCCAATTTACTTCATGTTTATGTCTTTCTTCAGTCAGGTTAGCTCTCTTGAGATTGGCAGCTGGAATTAGGAAAATAATGTATTTTTCAGAGCATAGACCTACCCTTATTGTTGGCAGACTGCTGTGTAGATGTTCAAGATTGCTCTCCCCACCTAAGCTGGAAGTTTCCTGCCGTGGGCCACACGACTGTAGTACCAGGAGAGCCTTGGGCCTGCAGGCTGCTGCAGTGTGAGGTGGCTTGTGAGTACAGAGCAGGTGGTCTCAGCAACCAGAAGCACTGCCAAGTACATCCTGAGGAGTGCCTCTGGTGTGGGAACTCACCTGCAGCCAGAAATGTTTCCTCTGGCTGGAAGGAGTATTGTGGCTGTCTGGCCGTGGCTTCTCACCACTGGTTTCAGACCTGAAGAAGTTCTCTGTACCAGGATCTGTTGGTTTCCCTCCTTCCTCCTGCAAGCCTCCAGAGCATCCCTTGTAGCTGGAGCACTGCTTTCTGGGCACAAGCCCCTTTGCTGGTCACTCACTGTGGGGTCAGTGCTGAATGTCTCCTCCCAAGGCTCCCAGGCACATGGTCAGATCAGGATGACTTTCCTACCCTGTTTACTCAGCGGGCTGCCCTTGAAGCGCATGGTGTCGGGGATGACCTAGGTACCTTACCTAGACCTGCCTCTTATGTGCCAAGTACACACTCGTGCTGAATTACTTCCCTCTATGGAAGGTCAACCTCTTCAATATTGACCTTATCCTTCCACTGATGGGTCCCCTATTTCAGATACCTGAATGTCCTCTGGCTTTCTTCCTGGTTCAGTAGTTGGGCAGTGTAAGCTGCATAAGCAGTGTAGTCCTGCCCAATTCTAAGCTGCAAGGGAGCCCAAACTCAGTCTTTGTGAAGAAACCCCACCTCACCCCCCCAAAAGCTGGTAGTATCTTTCCCAGTGAGACCACTGCCACAGCCAGGACCTCCTGCAGCATCAACACAAGAGGCAGGATTTGGCCTGGGGTCTGTCCTGGGTTGTGCTGAGTTGGAAGAGAGTGTCCAAAACTGGGAATGATCTTCAGCACTGAGGACAGAGCTGGTATTGCAGTATGGCAACAGCAAGTTAAGGTATCTTTTACTTAAACAAAATTTTTTTCTATAAATCATAAGCAAATTTTGCCTGAGTAACATTAAAGTAGGCTTGCTGAAGCTTTGAAAGTCACACAATTATGTCAGAAGTGTGACTGATCATCAGTCATTTCATTGATAACTGAGGCTTGGGTTAGAAAAATGGGATGCCATTCAAGTAGTTGTCTTGTTCCTGTTATTTTCCTAAGTCGCTCAGGTTTAGACACAAAAATGCAACATGGGGAATTACTTTTTTGAAGGTTTTTAATTTGCTGGCAGTACTGATTCAGGTCTTGCAGTTTGTAAAATACAGCACATCACACTACTTCATCTTGGATAGCGCTCCACTTTCTTTTTAAAGACAATTTAAATGGATTATTAGGGGAGGTGGGAAAAAAAAACACCCGTAAAACCCCGCCAACAAAACCAGAGCACAGAAATGGCAATTTTGTATTCTTGACATTTCTCAGAAAGCTGCTTAAGATTATCTCCTTAAAATGGCAGATTTTGCCTGCAAGTCAAGTAGAGGAGCGGGAACTAGTATTTCATTAAAATACTGTGAGAAGCCTGAATGCATTTATGATATTTGAGACATTTGCAGGGAAAAAAGAGCTTGCTATTTGGAACTGTCAGAAGTTTTAATGAAAGACAGAAAACAAATCTCAAAGGCCACTTGTGTGTCTCAGGTACCTCCACTGCGACGTATGTGCTTCTTACCACACAGAGATACCTGATTCTGGCTGCTTCTTTTTTTTCTCTCTTCTTTTTCTGAATGTACATGTGAAAACTTTTATTTTAATCATATCAGGCTGAGGATGTTGGGGCTGTTCAGCCTGGAGAAGAGAAGGCTGCCTCATAGCAGCCTTCCAGTACCTGAAAGGGGGCCTGCAAGGGTGCTGGAGAGGGACTCTTCATTAGGAACTGTAGTGACAGGACAAGGAGTGATGATTTAAACAGGGGAAGTTCAGGTTAGATATAAGGAAAAAGCTCTTCACTGTGAGGGTAGTGAGGCACTGGCACAGGTTGCCCAGAGAAGCTGTGGCTGCCCCATCCCTGGCAGTGTTCAGGGCCAGGTTGGACAGGGCTTTGAGCAACCTGGTCTAGTGGAAGGTGTCCCCGCCCATGGCAGGGGGGTTGCATCTGGATGAGCTTAAGATCTTTTCCAACCCAAACCATTCTATAATTCTAATGCTGGATGTTCAATCGGAATTTAGATAAACTGGAGTGATGATTGCTCTTAAACATTATAAAATATATAAGATGGACTTTCTTCTAAAACTTTATCAAGAAAATGAGGAGACTGTGACTTTCTCAGGGATCTGCCATGTGGACAATGCTTTTTAAATTTTTGGGGTGACATTTGTTTTTGTTCATTTGTTCATTTTTGTTTGAGTTTTTGTTCTGGTTTGAGCTTTTTTCATAGAATTGAGGTTTATTCTGAGTGTTCTGCTCTACTCTCACCTCACAAGATTAAGGAGCTGGGCTTCTGTCAAAGATTTGTTACTTTAGCTTGAAAAACAGAGTTGGAAAAGTTGGGAGATCAGAACATAAACTGCAGAATAAGGCCTATAACAGCAGGAGTTGTGTAGGGAATGTTATTTTGGAAAGCACTACTTTGGCATTTCTCATAAACTTGTATTTAAGGCAACAAGTTTAATATTATTTTCCACTCAGATTGCATTGCAATATATCTTAAACTCAAAAAATAAGTAGATTTCTTTCCTTCAGTCACTTTTTAAGCTAAGGCATTTTCCAATTGGGAAAATCATTGTTAATGAAATACAATGTATTGGCAACATACTGTTTTAAGGCTTTAACGGCACTAATCTTGCCCTTAGTTTCATGGTCTGTGTACTTATTTCCACAAGTTTCCACAGGGCTTCCTGTTGGACTTACCCCTTATTTGCACACAGCATTTATCTTCAGTGATCAAGTAAGGCTGTTTCCCTGGGTAAAGTAGTTGAAGCGTGTAGTGAATTGCAGGAGCACCCAACTTAGCAAACTTTAGCCGTAGTTGCAGTGGCTGGTTTTGAAAGTTTGTCCTAGAGAAGTCCCTGTGTTACAGCATTTAAGCAGTTAGAGCTTTCTTGTAGTCTTGCTTTTTGGACTAGAAAACCCTTTAATAGCAGTGTTACTTCAGTAACACAGTATTTGCAAAGTATTTCAGCCCTTGCAAAATTGCAGTATACTGGAGGGAACACGCTCATGTTGACTGATACATAGAAAATCATTTGCAAAAGTAACAGGGTTACTTGGTGTAGATGAATCCATTGATGCAAGTGGCAGAGTTCCATGCTGTAAGGAGGGTAATTACTGTAGTGCTGCTGGGGGGGGGTGGACGGTGCACAGTGGACCTTTCTGTGAGCATTCAGCACACTTGTGATTTAGATCTGCTCCTGTTTCTGTCCAGTGACTGACAAGCCACTTAGATGACTCTGCTGCAGGCTGTTACTGGGCAGTAGTAAATTATAATCTGTCCCTGAGAGAAAGCGCACTGTGATGGGACTCCAGCATGAAGGTGTATGATGGTTTACATTCTGAAGTAAGTAATGTTTCTTTTCCTAAACAGGGATGAAGCTGTAAGTCTATTGTGTATGTAAACATTCTTGACAGTTTTGGATTTACTCTTCCGTTTTTAAGCAGCAGGATCATTGTAATCAGGGCCTTGGAATCACCAGTGTCTTCTGCAAGCCCAGACTAGAGTTTCTGAGTGCTTGCTTCCCATTCAGTAGAGCAAGATCTTCCTCTAAGGAAGGATCCCATCCTAACTTTAGCCAGGGAAACAAAATCTGCAGTGCTTCAGAGCTAAATATAGCTTGAATCAGAAACAGTCCCTCCAGTGATGGCTCAATAAACACATGAAAAATAGTCAGCCTTAACAAAGGGGAATATAGGGGCAATAGTTTTAAAGTAGTTCTTTTCATAGATCTATTATATCTGAAGCAATAATTAACCTTTTAAAACTTAGTGCTTGAGAACAATCAAGACTTATCTCCAGGTAACTCCTGAGCCTCCATGTGTGCCACGAAGGATTTGGCACTAGGTGTTCACACAGTTGCTGAGGAAGCTGCTGTTCATGGTGGTGATGTAAAAATATAATGACTTGTTTACTATTGTTTATTTAAGGTGGACTTTTGTGACTTGGTTTTGGCTCAGTTTTTTTTGGCATGGTAACAGAGGACAACTTCTAGGTCCTTTGTTTTTCCCAGCTGGTTCAGTGAGGTCCTTGGTTGAGGCGCAGAGACCTGGTACATCTTGCCAGCCACCCCCTTTCCCTTTCACTGGCAACTATCACAGTGTTTTAAGAGTCCTGTTGAGTTTTCCCCCTTGCCTCTGAAAAAAAAATTGAAGATTATCAGCTCATCCCTATTAAACTTCATAAAGGTTTTGACAGTACATGTGGGTATTTGTTTCTCCCATCTGCAACCTCTTCCCTCCTGTGGCCTTCATGGACTGGGCACTTCTAGTGATCACAAGTTCCCTTTTGATTTCAGCAAGACTGTTTGCATCCTACAGCTTAAACCTGTGTTGTTCACTGGGACCAGGATCTTCAGGCATGGATGGGACTGGGGCTCTCCCCTGTTTTTATTTACCTTTGGTAAATGAGAAATGGTGAAAATTGGCACATGGTTAATATATACCTTTCTACAAGACTGAATCTTACCCCCCACAAGAAGTCTGGGAAAGTGAAACATTTTTAATGTCTGCTTCATTTAGCATTAGATGTCTAACTTGATTTGTATTTAAGTAGGAAAACTTTGAAGTGTTGCTGAAATACAAAGGGAAAATACTTCAAAGAAATGTAGCATTAAAAGTGTATCTGATCCCTTGAGATTTTTGAAGTTTTATCTTGAGATTATATATTCAGAGGAATGTTTGTATGGAAATACTAAAGATCATTAATTCATCCAAAACACTGTTGAGTGTTGCTTGTCAGAATGCATTGAACTATTTTGTACTAATTTTGAATTCACATCATGGCAGATGATGGGAAATCAAAACTAGTACAAAATCAAAACTTCACCCTTCTATGTTGCCAACCTCCATGACACAGTAAGAAGTTAACATGGTCTCAGGCAGCTCTGTACTTCGGCTTCCCTGCCAACACCATGAGTCCATGTCCAGCACAGATCCCTGGGTAAGGCCAGATAAAACCGCAGTCTGTTAAGCTCCCAAAATTTCTGATCTACATTGGTTTATCTACTGGAGTGGGGCCATGGTAGTCTTTGGGAGGCAACAGGCTGTTGGATTACAGACTGCTCTCAAATATCTTGAATTTTGGGAGCGTTTCAGATCTTGGATCTGAACTTTTTTACAGTTGGGCATCCACTCCTGTAAAAACATGCCCGCTGTGCTGGGGGAGGGGTTGTTTTTCCTTTTGGCAAACAAGGATTCTGGCATCAAAGTTTTTAATTGCAGGAATTACATTAGCAAGTCCCAAGAGCTCCAGGGTGACTGTGTGCAGGAGGAGCTAATTAGATGTGTATAAATCATGGCCTAGGCAGACCTTAAATCCTCACTATCTTCTGTTACAGTGGGGCTTGGGAAAGTTAGAAAACTAGGAAGTTACGCAAGAACTACTTTTTCCCAATACAAATACAAAACAGCAGTGAGGGTACTTTTGGTCTTTTTATGTTATAAAAGCAACTTTTAATTAAAATACTATTAACTGACTTGGTTTTGAAACTTTGTTTTAACTGTATCTGTAAGTTGAGGGAAGGGAAACAGTTAAGCAGCCTAAGATGTTTTTTTTTCTCTGTTGCTGACTTAAGAAAAAAGAGTCAGGTGATCCTGTCCAGTCGCATCCCTTCTATGCCTTACTATATTACATGTCAAATAAGGGACTTCCTGTGTTCAGATTTCTAGGATATTCTCAGATCACATCAAACTTCCTTCAGCAACTATGTGATTACATAGTATTTTTTCTTTCTTAATGAAAACTGAAATCCAAGTGGAATTACCTCACTGTAAGATCATGAGTTTTGGGAGAAATCTGATATTGCAAGGTTTCTGGTGTGTAAAACTGGGTTTCCAACAGGGTCTGTAAATCTCACTGGCATATCAGAGTTGTAGATTGGTTTAAACACATTGCAGATACTTAATAATGGAGATGGACAATTCAGCTTTTGCCCAGGGCAGTATTTCTGCATTATTGTTGTTGTATTGATTTAGCCACACCTAAGTTTGCTTCAGATTCCTTGACTTGGATCATGGCACCTCTGGGCTGGGCAGTACAGAGTGGTGTGTGCTACCCCATCCACTGCTTATCCTGGTGCCTGAGAAAGCTTTGCAGCCTCTTGTTTCGGTTAAACTGCACTGGGTACACAAACCAGGTGGTTTATAGGTGCATTAGCACTGCACTATTGCAACTGGATTATAAAGCTTCATGCGCATCACTTAAAAGTTATTTTACTCTCTATTTTAGTACATTATAGTCCTGTCTTCTACTGGCAGCCTCCTGTTTGTAAGCTTAGTAATAAACCACAAGTTATTGCTATATCTAATGAAACAGACATTTGGCATTGTTCTATGTAATTAAAACAAAATGTTTCACACTTAGCAGATCATCTGTAGCAACTAACCTTAATCTCAGTAACCTTGTTATGCCACAGAAATCTAAGTAGGCTTGTAGCAGCTGCAGTTCTGTCCTCAGTTGGCATCAAACATGCATTGATGCAAGCATGTCTTAAGTTTCTGACTGCTAAGATTTTTCTTCATTTCATGAGCTGCATCTTCCTCTGTTGTAAAGCTGGCACTTTCTGTTCATCTTGCTAATGGGGCCATGGGCAGTGGAGTGGATATTTCCCTCTCCCATATATGCATGGAGGCTTGGCCAAAGAATGGAGAGTGGCTGCTCCCTTCCATCTCTAGGTCTCTCTTACAGAAGAAGAAGCAGAAAGAAGTCTCCTTTTCCCCTGCCGTCATCTGTCTTCCTAGCTTCCTTCCTTTTCCTGTGGCAGAAGAAAGGGAAGACGGTAGGGCTGGGGCCAGGTTTGATTCGTGCTCTGTTCCTGCAGAATTTGCAGCTCTGGCTTGATGGTAATCTGTTGCCTCCCTGTATCTTGCTGGTGTAAGTCCTCTTACCTTCCTGTATTACTTGTACCCCATAATCCTCCAGACCATGCCAGCATTGTTTCCTTTCCCCTAGCATTGATATCTCTTTCTTGTGAGCTCTTCTGAGCCCCAGCCACAGCTCAGCCAAGACCTCACTGAGTTTTTAGCCCTGGGTGATGCTGGAGGACAAAGGGCTCCAGGGTATGAAAACATCTTTCTGCAAGGGATGGTGAGGAAGTGTCAGACTGACAAGGAGAGGCTGAGACAGGATGTCTCAGAGCCCGAAGAACTGACTAAAGGCTTTCATGAAGCAGGAGTGGGCAGCAAGAGAGCTGGTTTCTGTGTCCTAGCTGCAAAATTGCCTTTGCACTGAGAAGCAAGGCTGGCCCAAGGGTAAGCATGACACAGCTGCCCCAGACAAGTAATGCTGTGTGTTAGGCAGCAGTGCAGACAGCATTTGGCTTCTTAAACTTGTACTGTAGTAGTAGTTTCTTTGGGATTTGTTTGCTTGCTACTCATCAATTCATCATTCAGAAGAATCATAGAATGGCTTGGGTTGGAAGGGACCTTAAAGATCATCCAGTTCCAACCCCCCTGCCATGAGCAGGGACACCTTCCACTAGACTAGGTTGCTCAAAGCCCCATCCTGTCTGGCCTTAAACACACTCAGGGATGGAACATTCACAGCTTCCTTGGGCACCTTGTGCTAGTGTCTCACCAGTCACAGTAAAGAATTTTTTACTGATATCTAATCTAAATCTCCCCTCTGTCAGTTAAAAGCCATTCCCCCCTCTCCTGTCACTACATGCCCTTGTAAAAAGTCCCTCTCCAGATTTCTTGTAGGTTTCCTTTAGGTACTGGGAGACTGTTACAAGTTTTCCCCAGAGCCTTCTCTTCCCCAGGCTCAAAAAGCCCAACTCTCTCAGCCTATCTTCAGAAAGAGAGGGACCCTTTCCTCATGCTGAGGGCACTTGGCTTTTGTCCTTCATCTCTTGGCGCTGAAATGTTGGTGTTGAAAAAGCAAGACAAAATCAACAGCACTCCGCCCCCTGGCTGAAGAAGAATAAGAAAGCTTTGCTTATTCCAGTGTTACTGAAATCCCTAGTTATCCGACTCTGGGCTGCATTGTCGTAGGGACTGGAGGTTGTATCCTGGGACAGAAGCAGGTCAAGAGAAAGTGTGGGAAGGACAGTACTGGGGAAGAGCCATGTCTGTGAGTGCGTCTTCACCGTGGCCTTGAGAGGGGGGCCCCAGAGCTAGGCATCAAACTCAAGCTGTTCCTGAGGAAAGAGATGGGGCAGAGCATCCTGTCAGTGCTGCGTTCCCTGGGCAAGAGGCAGCTGGGCAGTGTGTTGCTCTGCAGGGTCTTCAACTGCGGCTGCTCTGGCTGGCAGTGGGTTAGCATGCAGCTGTCAAAACACAGAGGTGACAGAATTTGCCTTTGCTGCCTTATTGATGACATCAAACCTGCACGTTTGAGAATGTGTCTTGCACTTGAACCTATTTACGCCTTTTCAAAGCTGAGGACTAATTCAGAATTTGTAGTCTGTGTTTTGAAGTGCAGATCTGATATTTCAGGAATCTCAAAGGTCCATTTTTAATAGTGATTAAAGCCACATGCTGCCCAAAGCAGGTTGTCTTGATGTAGACTTTCTCAGATCCCCAGGTGTACTACCAACACTACCGAGTATTGGCAAAGGGCTTTAGGAGAAAGGAAGGTAAGAGGCCCACATGTTTTTGAGGTAAGCAAGAGAAAAAAAAGAGACAAAAATTGGCCTCCAATTTATTATTTTTCATGTTTTCTCCCTATGTTTTTCTCTTCAAAATGCAGCCCTATACTAGTATATGGGGAGGAGAGGAAGTCCTCAACCATGTTGAATTTTACCCTGCTTTTTTTTTAAAATGCCAAGAAGGTAAAGATGGCAAATCATGCTCTATCAAGGGATCTTTGGTGAATCAGTGATGGTACTGGCAACCTCAAGTTCTCCAATATCATGGTCTTTAAAAAACAGAAGTATCCTCATATGCAAAGCATGTACTTCAGATATCATACACTGCTTTCCAGAAAAGTAGATCTTAAGGTAGCAAAATCAGAGGCAGATAGAAGGGGAAGGATGCAATGCTGGACTTTATATACAAATTTTCTCCATGTAACAGTTGATGCTGTGGAATTACAAGGTGTTGGGTTTTCTCTTGTGTTTTACAGACACATATGAAAATACTATTCAAGCTAAATATATTTTAGTTGCTTTCTGGGCTTTTCATGGTGGGTGCTCTCTACTTTTGCTTTGTGCTGTGTCAACCCTGAAATTGTGGATCTGTAAAGTCATAGGCATGGAGGTCCAAAATGTAAAGCCCAAACCTTTTCAAATCTGAAAGCTTGTGAATTTGATCTCTGGATCCAGCCCATTGAAACAAAGTGGCGTGAGCTATGAAATCAGATCTAAATGTGGGTCTGCGCTCAGGATTTGTTGGTTTTGAGGTATTTTTGAAGAACTACCTTTAGGACTCTTAGCCAACAGTGCCTCTTTTGTTTCATAGCCTGTGTGGCCACAGCGTGTCAATAACATGTTGCTGGGGAATGTGTGGCATTTCCTTGCTTGCATTAGCAGTCTTGGGGTGAGGAATGAATATCTCAATTGTTTTTCTAATCAACAGACCCAATGAAAACGTGAGAAAATAGCGCATTAATTTCTCAGCTCTCCAAAGTGAGTAGTTAGTTGGAAACATATACTAAGGTTATTCAGTAAAACGTGAACAGCCTAAAGGCAAGTATATCTCTGAGGTTTTTTGCGTTTCACCTTGTATTGCTTGTGTGTAAAGAGTGAAAGTGAGTCTGAGGAGTGTTTGCAAACAGGTATTTGCATTACACAGCTGCTTTGCAGGTAAAGTACTGCTGCTCCAGCTGCCTCTGTGTCTTCTACACATCACAGAGCTCACTTGTGCATCACACGACAACATGACCTGTCACCTGCTCTATTTTTTAAACTCGTTTACAACAGAAAAAGAGCTGCTGGAGAACAGGGTAGCAGAGATAAGCAGCCAGAATGATTTCAATACTGCAGACCAAAATAAATGGTTTGTTTTGTAATTGGATATGAATCCAAGCCATAAACCTTGACTCAGAGACTTTGGGTGTTTATATAAGCTGTTTACTGTGTATCCATCTCTGTCAAAGTATCTGAAGGGTGCTTATCTTGTTGAGGCTTAGCTTTTGCATCACAACTAATGTGTTTAACAAATTTCGAGGTGAAGTGCAGAGCACGTCTTAGCTGGCTGGTAATAAAAGTTGTTGTGTGATTTGAGGTAAGTTTTTCCCCAGGTATAAACAGTTTATATCTTGGAAGGACTTCTGTGCGTTCTTAAAATACTTTTTAAGTCTTTTCTATGGCTTGATACCTTTTATTTCAAGATATTCCTAATGTACTATGGGATGGGCTTTCAGCCTCAGTGTGCTTCCATTCATTTTTATCAGTTAAAGGAAATAACGTTTATTGTATAATAAAGAAATACTGAAATTCAGGGAACAAAGAAAGGATCTAGAGTTAGGGAACAAAGGGACATTTGTTGCTTTTTTTTGTAGTCCTGGATAATACAAGAACAGTTTTGCTTTGATGTAATAGACTAGAGTTCAGCAACTTCAAGAATAAATTTGTATATATATAATTAGACATTATCAGTTGAAGTAAGCCTCTGCCAATGTTTGGGTTGGGTTGAATTCATAATAATGTTTATCTTTCTTGCATGGTTGAGTATTGGGCTCTTGGACAGTGCTGAGCCTGCAGGTTGGTGAGGCCAAGGCTGCTTCAGGGCCAGGGCTAGTCATAGCCATCCTTCCGGAATGGAGGACTTGTACATGGAAGGACCAGCCAAGAGGATGTTCCTGCTCTCACCAGGCCTTCTTGCTTGTGTAATAGCTGTTCAGCCATACTGGGGCAGGAGAGCATGGGAGGAGCTGCCAGGGAGGTGTTTATATAAGCTGTATACACATATAAGCTGTGTATACCTCCCCATGCACAGAAACCTGCCTCCATGTCATGGCCAGGGCCTCCCCTTGGGGAAGGGGGTAAATGCCTGAATTAGGTGGCTGTCGTGGTTTAAACCCAGTCAGGTAATTCGTTCGCTCACTTCCCCCCCTTTCTTGCCCTCCCCCTGCTCCCGGAGGGACGGAGAGGAGAATCGAAAAGAATGCAACTCCCACGGGTTGAGATAAGAACAGTTTAGTAACTAAGGTATAACACAAATCACTACTGCTACCACCAATGATAATAATGATAAAGGAAATAACAAGGGAAGAGAATACATCATCTCACCACCAGCCGACCGATAACTCGCCCCCCAGGCCCAACCAAGCTCCGACCGATACCTCCTCCAACCCTGCAGTCACCCAGCCCTTCCAGCTAACTCCCAGTTACATCCTGGGCATGACGTGCTGTGGTATGGAATACCTCTTTGGTCAGTTTGGGTCAGCTGTCCTGTCTCTGCTTCCTCCTGGCTCCCCTTCCTCCCTGGCAGAGCATGAGGCTCACAAAGTCCTTGGCCAAACCAAAACATCACCTATCAGCTCTGTTCCCAAGCTGAAAGTCAAAACACTGCACTGCACCAGCTACCAAGAAGGGGAAAAATGACTGCTACTGCTGAACCCAGGACAGTGGCTCAAAGCATGTTTGGGGCATAACTAGTTTCCTGTCCTTGCCTCATGCTAACATACTTCTCTACAGTAGTCCCTTAACGTATTTCCAGCATTTCTAATTTTACTTTTTAGATTTAATTTGTTTTTCTCTTGCAAAACACCAGAGCAATATATACAGCAGGATCCATTTTCTTTTTTTAGTTTACTCTTTCAGGCCTGGAATATAGGAAATGGAGTAATTTTTTGTGTTAAAATAAATGTTAATGACTTCTAGTGTAAACTAGCTGAATATATTCATTACTAAGTGTTAAAATGCTACTGACTGGTGACATTATAGTCGAGCATCTTCCAAACGTCCCATGAGAAATTGTGCCAGGGATTTAGAGTGAAGTCCCTTGAAGCTGTTTTTATTTGTGATTGAAATGTGTTTTGCAAATAAGTCTCTGCATGTTTGTGTTTCTCTTCTGGCCTGCCAGAAAAAAGAATAAATAGATGCGATTATGTGTCTGAAATTTGTCTTCATAGAATAGACCTTTATCTTGTAAAGATTGATTAATTGCTAAGGATGTGTTGTTTTACTGTTGAGGAGCAAGAGGGATGCTTCAGACTTCTCATGCAGTCATCTCATATAGGACTGAGAGTGGAGGAGGGACATTAATTTTGACAGCAAGGTGAAATTTGAGATCTGTCTTTTGCTGTGGAACAGGTCTCTCCCACCATCCTCCCCGTAAAAGGTGACTGAATTGGCCAGCTTTTTTCGTTGTATTTTTGTGGTAGACTGCCTTGGGGTAACAGCCTTTTCTTGTGGGTCCTTTTTTTTACTTTCTACAGCTCTCAGAAACAACCCCTAATCAAAATTTTTAATTTCTGTGTACCCAAAGTCCCCTGGTTTAAGGAGTGTTCTGTAGGAATGGAAGAGCTCAGAAACTCAGTTCGCTCATCTTACTGCATCATATAAAAATAATGTGTCGCTGGTGCTTTCTTTCCAAATGCTGAGCATTGGCAAACCAGGCAGGGGGGTTGGAACTAGGTGATCCATAAGGTCCCTTCCAGCCTGAACCACTCTGTAATTCTATGTGTACGAAGAGGAAGGTGAGTGGGAGAAAAGGCCAACCCCTGCCCTTTCCTGGAGAGGCTGCATGTGGGGGCATAGTGTCTGCTTTTTGCTTTCAGACCTGCTAGCAGGCAGCTGATTCTGCTCAGCTCTGCAAACCTCTGGATTTTCAAGTGTGGTGTGTTTTGCAGGTGGACATCAGGGTGAGACCACCCCAAAATTAAAACAAACAAAAAAAAAAGGCTTGAAGATGTTGCCCCAAGATACCTCTGCGTGTGGTGTTTGATCTAGGAAAGAGGCAGCCTCTGGGTAGGGAAAACTGTGATTTCCTACATATGCAAAATGTTTAAGCACTTTTTTTACTTTTTTTTTTTTTAAAGTCTGCCATCTTAATTAAAAATCTGATTTTGAAATCTGTATTCAAGCAGCTTTCCTGTTTGCATTCAGCAGACTGCAGTTCCTATTCACAAAGCCCGTTGTTTTTTTTCTGGCTTTCCTTGGATTTATTTGCAGGGCAGTGTTTTGTTTTCTCTGTAAGTCAGTCGCAGTACATCTTCACGAGCACTGTAGCTGGAGGGTTTATATGTCATTCAAAAATAAAAATAAAAAATCTCCACCTACTGAAAAGTGAACAGCATAGCCCTAGCAACCGGCTCATGTGCTCAAACCAGAGGAAGGGACATTAAACAAGTAAGACCAAATAACATCATCTCTGTAACAGCCAGGGATATGGTAGAAATGCCTGGTAGTGATAAGATTAATCAGAACTGATAGTGGAGGTAGCTGTATTTGTGGTTTATTGTTATTTTTTAATGGTGGATTGTAAGTACAGCCTCGATGAAGAGATGCTTATTCTTGTGGGCATGAGCAAGGTTTTCAGCTGGGAACAATAAAAGGGGGATCTGCCTCTGTAAAAACAACCCTCCTGCCCCATCTTGCACTGATTGTGCACCCAGGAAGGTAAGTGTCATCATTTTCTTGGAAAGCAAGGGAAAACTTATTTTCAATGGTCTGTCAGACAGGGTACAACAGTCAGTACTTCCCTCCCAGATGCAGTCTCGATGGCATTATGCCAGGGGTGGATTTTGTGTGTCTGCCTCTCTGTCTCCTGTGTGCACCTTGGTTTCTCATTCATCTGCCATCTCATAGATCCATCTGTATTAAAATGATGATTTTCCTTTTTTCTTTTTTTTTTCCTTTCTACTTTTGTGGATGCAAGGAATTTAAACTGCTTGACATCATTGAAATATTATCTCTTCCTCATTTTCCAAAGGAGATCCATTGTGCTTCTCCAAGATAGATTTTCATTTATGTTACCTGATTGCATAGATTTTCTTAATCACTGACAGCAAAAAGACCCAAAGCCTTATGTTTTTTGTTAGGTTTTATTTCTCTTAGACCAAAGCCATAAAAAGGAAAGAGTAGGAAGGAACATACATTATTGGGAAAGCTCTGCTGTGTTAATTGGTAAGCCAAGGCTCCTCAAAAGTTTGCAAAGTCAGGTGGTCTTTGTGCCTCTTCAGTAGGCACGGGGATTAATCCACTGGTATTTCAATGTTGTCCTTTCTCCTGTAATCCACAAAGGGCTGATGATACATTACTTCTGTCTAATAATTTTGTTTCTTTAACTCTGTCTTCACACACACACACACACCCCCCTTTCCACCCTCTTCCTCCTGCCATTTGTTGTCTTTTCATTTTCCACGCAGTTTGGTTCTTTGGTCTGTTAGTGTATAAGGTCTTTGATTTACCCCCTGCCCGTCTGTTCCTCATGTGCCAGTGATGGTGTGCAAAGCATAAAAGCAGTTCTATGCCCTTAGTGGGGAAGGATGCCTCCAATATTATTTTTCTATTACAGCAGCTTTACTTCCTGACTGCTAGATGTGCTGCACTCTGCTGGGAAGGTGGCCAGAGCAGGATGTGCTGTTCCAGGCTAGTTTTCAGTGACCACTTTTAGGACCAAATAACCATGAAAATGGGATTTCGTTGTGTCAATCTCCAGCTGTTCGGCTGGGGGCTTTTTGTTCTTTTATTTCATCTTGCCAAGTTTCTCAGCTGTAGGCTTGGTCAGGCTACTAGCAGATGTTCTGTAAGTGATGGAAGGGTTTTTGGAGATCAATGTGTTTGCATGGTCTTGCTTCACTAAGTTTTATCTTAAAATATTTCACTGTTGCTCTCAGCAGCATGGCTCCTTTTGCAGTAGCAGTGGACAAAGCACTGTGCAGACTGACTGTCTTTCCTTGGAGGTAGGACTGGGTAACAGAGGGGTAGATGCTGGTGGTCTCTTGGATG